>NC_077227.1:394584540-395184540 GCF_027887165.1 Monodelphis domestica
TATTTGGGGCTTTTGGTTTTATATGAAAATTCTCTTACAAAAATGAACAGTATGGAAATATGCTTTCCATGATAATACATGAAAAATCCAAATCAAATTGCTTGCTAGCTCCAGGAAGAGAGGTTAAGGAAGGAGGGAGACAATTTGGATCGTATAACTTTGGAAAACCTATTACATGTAATTGGTAAAATAAAATATCTTTATAATTAAATGGACTATTCCTATCTTTTGTCATGTTTGTCGATTTTCTGGGTATGAGAACTCGAGTTGATTTTTTTTCAGATATTTTCATTTCATTAAATCTTTACCAAGTACATGTAAAATAAATTAATGTTCATTAAAAAGTTTTTTGAGTTCCAAATTTTCTCCCTCTCTCCCATCCTCCCTACCCCTTGAAGAAACAATGTGATACCAATTATACATGTGAAGTCATGCAAAACATATTTCTATATTAGCAATGTTGTAAAAGAAAAATACACACCCAGAAAATCCAAGTTAAAACTAAATGCTTTCATTTGAACTTAGACTTCATCAATTCTCTCTCTGAAGGCAAAAAGCTTTTTTTTTTTTATCATGGGTCCTTTGGATCTTTTTTTTATCATGGGTCTTAGATGATTGTATTGATCAGAGTAAGTCAAAAGATCAGATCAAACTAGCTCAAAAGAACAGACCTTTTAAGTCTTTCACAGCTGATCGTCATTACAATATTGCTATCATTGTGTACAATGTTCTCCTGGTTCTGCTCAGCTTACTTTTAAAAAAATTTTAAATTTACCTATTTATTTATTTGATATATTAAAGGTAACTCCCTCTCCTCCCCCATCAGAGAGGCATAATGTGCAAAAAATATATTTATATATAAATCTATATCTTGTTTATTTCTATTTTCCAGTTCTTTCTCTGGAGGTGGGCATACATGTCATTCTTCAAACAATATTTCTCTTGCCATATTTAATGTTCTCTTGGTTCTATCCATTTCATTCTTCACAATTTCATATAGGTCTTTCAACTAGTTCTCAGGGTTGTTTTGATTTGCATTTCACTTAGTATTAATAATCTGGAACATTCTTTAATATGGTTATTAACAGTTGTGGATTCTTTTTTTATAACATTATTTTTTTATTTGATCAATTTCAAAATTATTCCTTGGATACAAAAATCATCTTCTATTCCTCCTTCCCCTCCCGCCACCCCTCCCATAGCTGATGTACAATTCCACTGGGTATTACACGTGTCCTTGATCCGAACCCATTTCCAGGTTGTTGGTATTTGCATTAGGATGTTCATTTAGAGTCTACATCTCCACCCATATCCCCATTGACCCATGTAATCAAGCAATTGTTTTTCTTCCGTGTTTTTACTCCCACAGGTTTTCCTCTGCATGTGGATAGTGTTTTTTCTCATAGATCCCTCCAGATTGTTCAGGGACATTGCAGTGACACTAATGGAGGAGTCCATTACATTCGATTGTACCAGAGTGTATCAGTCTCTGTGTACAGTGTTCTCCTGGTTCTGCTCCTTTCGCTCTGAATCTCTTCCTGGAGGTTGTTCCAGTCTCCATAGAATTCCTCCACTTTTTAATTCCTTTGAGCACAATAGTATTCCATCACCAACATATACCACAATTTGTTCAGCCATTCCCCAATTGAAGGGCAGCCCCTCATTTTCCAATTTTTGGCCACCACAAAGAGTGCAGCTATGAATATTCTTGTACAAGTCTTTTTTCTTATTATCTCTTTGGGGTACAGACCCAGCAGTGCTATGGCTGGATCAAAGGGCAGACAGTCTTTTGTCGCCCTTTGGGCATAGTTCCAAATTGCCCTCCAGAATGGTTGAATCAATTCACAACTCCACCAGCAATGAATTAGTGTCCCTACTTTGCCACATCCCCTCCAGCATTCATTACTTTCCTTTGCTGTCATGTTAGTCAATCTGCTAGGTGTGAGGTGATACCTCAGAGTTGTTTTGATTTGCATCTCTGATTATCAGAGATTTAGAACACCTTTTCATGTGCCTATTAGTAGTTTTTATTTCTTTTTTTTTAAACCCTTACCTTCCGTCTTGGAGTCAATACTGTGTATTGGCTCCAAGGCAGAAGAGCGGTAAGGGCTAGGCAATGGGGGTCAAGTGACTTGCCCAGGGTCACACAGCTAGGAAGTGTCTGAGGCCAGATTTGAACCTAGGACCTCCCATCTCTAGGCCTGGCTCTCAATCCACTGAGCCACCCAGCTGCCCCCTAGTTTTGATTTCTTTAACTGAAAATTGCCTGTTCATATCCCTTGCCCATTTATCAATTGGGAATTGGCTTGATTTTTTGTACAATTGATGTAGCTCTTTGTAAATTTGAGTAATTAGACCTTTGTTAGAGGTTTTTGTTAGGAGGATTACCTCCCAGTTAGCTATTTCCCTTCTGATTTTGGTTACATTGGTTTTGTTTATACAAAACTTTTTTAATTTGATGTAGTAAAAATTATTTATTTTACATTTTGTGACTCTTTCTAAGCCTTGTTTGGTTTTAAAATCTTTCCTGTCCCAAAGGTCTGACATGTATACAATTCTGTGTTCACCTAATTTACTTATAGTTTCCTTCTTTATGTTCAAGTCATTCACCCATTCTGAGTTTATCTTGGTGTAGGGTGTGAGATGTTAATTCAAACCTAATCTCTCCCACACTGTCTTCCAATTTTCCAAGCAGTTTTTATCAAATAGTGGATTTTGGTGCCCAAAGCTGGGATCTTTGGGCTTGTAATAGACTGTCTTGCTGAGGTCACTTAATCCAAGTCTATTCCACTGATCCTCCTTTCTGTCTCAGCCAGTACCATATTGTTTTGATGACCACTGCTTTATAGTATTGTTTGAGATCTGGAACTGCAAGGCCACCTTCCTTTGCATTTTTTTTCATTATTTCCCTGGATATCCTTGATCTTTTGTTCTTCCAAATGAACTGTGTTATGGTTTTTTCTAATTCAGTAAAAAAGTTTTTTGGTAGTTCGATGGGTATGGCACTAAATAAATAGATAAGTTTGGATAGGATGGTCATTTTTATTATGTTAGCTCATCCTACCCATGAGCAGTCAATGTTTTTTCCAATTGTTTAGATCTAGTTTTAATTGTGTGGAGAGTGTTTTGTAGTCGTGTTCATATAGTTCCAATGTTTGTCTCAGCAGATAGATTCCCAAGTATTTTATATTGTCTAGGGTGATTTTAAATGGAATTTCTCTTTCTAATTGTTGCTGCTGAGATGTGTTGGAGATATATAGAAATGCTGATGACTTATGTGGGTTTATTTTGTATCCTGCAACTTTGCTAAAGTTATTGATTATTTCCACTAGCTTTTTAGTTTATTCTCGAGGATTCTTTAAGTAGACCATCATGTCATCCACAAAGAGTGATAGCTTGGTGTCCTCATTGCTAATTTTAATACCTTCAATTTCTTTTTCTTCTCTAATTGCTACTGTTAGTGTTTCTAGTACAATGTTAAATAATAGCAGTGATAATGGGCATTCTTATAAAGATAAAGATCACTCCTGATCTTATTGGGAATGCATCTAGTTTATTCCCATTGCAGATGATGTTGGCTAATGGTTTTAGATAAATACTGTTTATTATTTTTAGGAAAGACCCTTCTATTCCTATACTTTCTAGTGTTTTCAGTAGGAATGAGTGTTGTATTTTGTCAAAGGTTTTTTCTGCTTCTATTGAGATAATCATGATTTTTGTCGGTTTGCTTGTTAATATGCTCAATTATGTAGATGGTTTCCCTAATATTGAACAATCCTTGCATTCCTCGTATAAATCCCATCTGATCATAGTGAATAACCCTTATGATGACTTGCTGGATTCTTTTTGCTAGTATCCTATTTAAGAATTTTGCATCTATGTTCATTAAGGAAATTGGTCTATAGTTTTTTTCTCTGTTTTTGACCTGCCTGGCTTTGGAATCAGTACCATATTTGTGTCCTAAAAGGAATTTGGTAGAACTCCCTCTTTGCGTATTATGTCAAATAGTATTGGGATTACCTCTTCTTTGAATGTTTTATAGAATTCACTTGTGAATCCATCAGGACCTGGGGATTTTTTCTTAGGGAGTTACTTGATGGCTTGTTCAATTTCTTTTTCTGATATGGAATTATTTAAGAATTCTATATCTTCTTCTGTTAATCTAGGCAATTTACATTTTTGTAAATACTCATCCATATCACCTAGATTGGCATATTTATTGCCATATAATTGGGCAAAATAGTTTTTAATGATTGCCTTAATTTCCTCTTCATTGGAGCTGAGGTCTTCCTTTTCATCTTGGATACTGTCAATTTGGTTTTCTTCTTTCCTTTTTTTTATTAGATTGACCAGTATTTTGTCTATTTTGTTTGTTTTTTCAAAATATCAGCTTCTAGTCTTATTTATTAGTTCAATGGTTCTTTCACTTTTGATTTTATTAATTTCTCCATTAATTTGTAGGATTTCTAATTTAGTTTTCTTTTGGGAATTTTTAATTTGTTCACTTTCAAATTTTTTGATTTGCTTGTCCAATTCATTGACCTCTGCCCTCCCTAATTTGTTAATATATGAACTCAAGGATATAAAATTTTCCCTGAGTACTGCTTTGGCTGCACCTCATAGATTTTGAAAGGATGTCTCATCATTGTCATTTTCTTCAATGAAATTATTAATTGTTTCTATGATTTGTTCTCTGACTAACCGATTTTGGAGAATCATATTATTTAATTTCCAATTAATTTTTTATTGGGCTCTCCATGTACCCTTACTGATCATTATTTTTATTGTGTTATGATCTGAAAAGATTGCATTTATTATTTATTTCTGCTTTTCTGCATTTGCTTGCCATGTTTTTATGATCTAGTACATGGTCGATCTTTGTGAATGTACCATGTGCTGCTTAAAAGATGGTGTATTCCTTTTTGTCCCTATTTATTTTTCTCCATATATCTATTAACTCTAATTTTTCTAAGATTTCATTCACATCTTTCACCTCTTTCTTATTTTTGATTTGATTTATCTAAATTTGATAGTGGTAGATTCAAGTCTCCCACTAGTATAGTTTTACTATCTATTTCCTCCTTCAGTTCCACTAGTTTCTCTTTTAGAAATTTGGTGCATACATGTTGATTACTGATATTTCCTCATTGTCTATACTCCCTTTTATCAGGATGTAGTTACCTTCCCTATCCCTTTTAATCAGATCTATTTTTACTTTGGTTTTGTCAGATATCATGATTGCAACTCCTGTCTTCTTTCTATCAGTTGAGGCCCAATAGGTTTTGCTCCAACCTTTAATTCTAACCTTGTGAGTATCTACCTGCATCAGGTGTGTTTCTTGTAGACAACATATGGTAGGATTTTGGACTCTAATCCACTCTCCTATTTGTTTTCATCTTATGGGTGAGTTCATCCCATTCACATTCAAAGTTATGATTGTCACTTGTGTATTCCCTAGCATTTTGGTATCCTCTCCTAGTTCTGTCCTTTCTTCTTTTGCTATATCTTTTTAAACCAGTGGCTCATGTTTAATAAATCCCCCTAATCTCCTCCCTTAATATGCTTCCCTTTCTGGTCCCTCTCTTTTTTGTTCCCTTCTTGGTTTTTTAGGGTCTGTTAAGTTCCCTCCTCCCTTTCTTTCCCTCCCTTTTTGTACTCCCTCTCTCCTACCCCCTTAGTTTTCCCTTCTCACTTTCCCTGTAGGATAAGATAGAATTCAAGACCCCAATGGATCTAGATGCTCTTCCCTCTCAGAATTGATTTCACTGAGAGTAAGGTTTAAGTATTACCTATTAGCACTCTCTTCCTCTCCTTCTTATAAGAGTATTCTTCCCCTCCCCTTCCCATGTCTACCTTTGTGTAATAAAGATTATCCTATTTATTTTATTTCTTCAAGTATCTCCTGGTGCCATCTTTGATTCCCCCTCTCCCTTTTTCTTTTTTTGCATATCATCTTATAGCACTTATTACCCCAATCTCTTCCTGTGAATGATTCTTCTAATTACTATAATAGTGAATATAATTTTTGAGAGTTATAAATAACATTTTCCCCATATATTAATATATATAATTTGATCTAATTGTAGCCCTTAAAGAAGAAAGTTTGAATAAAAAAACCATTCCCCCCCTTCCCTCTCTTTCTTATTTACCTTTTCATGTTTCTCTTGATCTTTGTATTTGGATATCAAACTTTCAACTTAGTTCTGGTCTTTTCTTTACAAATACTTGGAAATCTTCTATTTTGTTGAAAGCCCATACTTTCCCCTGGAAGTATATAGTCAGTTTTGATGAATAGATGATCCTTGGTTGAAGACCCAATTCTCTTGCCTTTCTGAGTATCATGTTCCAAGCCTTATGGTCCTTTAGTGTGGAAACTGCCAGGTCTTATGTGATCCTGATTGGTGCTCCTTGGTATCTGAATTATCTCTTTTTGGATTCTTGTAGAATTTTCTCCTTAGCTTGAAAGCTCTTGAATTTGGCAATTACATTCCTGGGAATTGTCTTTTGAGGATTTAGTGTAGAGGGTTTTTTATGAACTCTTTCAAAGTCTATTTTGTCCCTTTGTTCAAGAACATCAGGGCAGTTTTCTTGGATGATATCTTGTAGTATGATGTCAAGATTTCTGTTTATTTCTGGGTTTTCAGGTAGATCAATGATTCTCAAATTGTCTCTCCTTGCTCTGTTTTCCTGATCTGTTATCTTCTCAGTGAGATATTTTATGTTTTCTTCTACTTTGTCAGTCTTTTGACTTTGCTTTATTAATTCTTGTTGTTTTGCAAGATCATTGGCTTCCAGTTGCCTAATTCTGGTCTTTAAAGACTGGTTTTCCTTTCCAGTTTGGTCTATCTATTTGTGGCTTCCAGCTGTTTCTCCAATTGGGAGTTCTTATCCTTTAAACTGTTATTTTCTCATTGAACTATTTCCCACTTTTCTTGCCAGAAGGCTTCCATATTTTTGATAAGCTCCAATTTAAATTCTTCAAGAGCTTGTGGACAATTTCCATTTTTTTTTGGAAGGTTTTGGTGCATTTATTTGAATTTCCTCCTCTATTTCCTCTGTAGCCTGGGTTTTTCCTCTGTAAAAATTTTCCAGGGTCAACCCCTTCTTCTTGTTTTTCTTGGTGTTGGGAAGTTGTTATTCCTGGGCATTATTTGCCATCACTGTGGTAGTTTTTCCTTCCCTTTTCAGTCAGAAATCTGAGTGAGATTGGCAAGCTTTCTGTGTATAGAGATAACAAGCAAGGATTTTGCCTGAGGCAAGCTTTCTCTGCAGCTCCAGCTGTTGCTGCCCTTTTCAGTGCTATCTTCCCCATGAGCACCCACGATCTGTGCTCTTCAGCTTGTTGGGGTTTCACGTGTAGCTGCTCCCAGGGGTAGGTCTTTGGTGATCTTAGTCAGCTCCCAAGGACCTAGAGGTGCCCCTTACTCATTCTAGAGTTGCCCCTCACTCACTTGCTGATTCTTACACATGCTGGCTCTGACTCTGGCTCCATAGGTGGGGTGGGGGAGGGTAGATCAGCTCATGTTTTGGTGAGAGCTTTTTAACCCCTTTATAGTGTGGAAATGCCCAAATTCCATGTACCTTCAATGCTATGTCCTACTGTAGAGTCCCTTCATTCTTATGAATTTGGTTTATTTGGTTTTTGTGGGGGTTTTTTTGTATTTTGAGGTAGTCTATATTGGTGGGTGCTAAGGAGAGGATGAGTCTTGTGTCTAGACTGCCACCATGTTTACCCAGAAGTTGAGGCCCTGGTTTTAAATGTGACCTCAGACATTTCCTAGCTTTATGACCCTGGGAAAACCATTTAACTACAATTGCCTAGCCCTTACCACTCTTATTCCTTGAAACCAACACTTAGTATTGATTCTAAGACAGAAGGTAAAGGTTAAAAAAAGAAAAAATAAAAGCAAATAGTAAGCACTTTATATATATCATGCACTGGGCTAAGCGCTAAAAGTACAAATATAAACAATCAAAATAATCTCTGCCCTCAAGAAAACAATGTTTTAATAGAGGAATAAAACACATATGAGGAACAGTTCCAGTGGGAAGTCAATAAAAAGTCCACAATGAAATAACAAATGAATTAAACAAAGAAAGAAAACTGTTGACAATATCACTAACGAATTCTGATGCAAAAATAGGAAAGAAGCAATGGCAACATATTTTTGAAAATCATTTGTTAGTATTAAGTTGGATTTATATCAGAGGTGCAGGACTAGTTCAACATTAGGAAAACTACAAACATAATATGCCATATTAATAACAAAAACAATAAAAATTCTACTAATAGCTCCATTAAAAGCTTTAAACAAAAATACAGCATTCATTTATTTTTTAACCCACTAGAAAGCATAGGACTAAATATAACTGTCTTTAAAATGGTAAACAGAATGTATTGAAAAATGAGGACTAACATTATTGTAATAGAGAAACATAAAAGGCTTTTCCAATAAGATCAGGGATAAAACAAAGCTGTCCATTGTCATCACCATTATTTGATGCATTTCTGGAAATTCTAGCTGGAAGGAAGGAAGGAAGGAAGGAAGGAAGGAAGGAAGGAAGGAAGGAAGGAAGGAAGGAAGGAAGGAAGGAAGGAAGGAAGGAAGGAAGGAAGGAAGGAAAAGGAAGGAAAGAAGGGGAAAAAAAGAAAGGAGAAATGGAAGAATAAGCACATGCAAAGAGGAAACAAAATTATTTCTATTTGCAAAATAGTTTACTTAGAGAACCCTAGAGAGTCAACTAAAATTAATTTAAATACACCTATATAATTATAAATATAAAATAATTTTATTAGCATGGGGAGACCCTAGCAGCTAAGAACAGGAAAGCCCTTTTGCAGAAGTTGGCATTTTAACTCTCTTGAAAGAAATAAGGGATTTTAGGAGGTAAAGACGAGGAGGGAATGCATTCCAAAAATCTGTGCAAAGACAGGAGGAGGAGAAAAAGAATGTCGTGTATGAGAAGCAGCAAAAAAAGGACAGTTTGGCTGAACCATATACTTTGTGGACATTAGGGACATTTAAAATAGAATGGTTCCAGTAATGAAAAGCTTTTTAAAAAAAAGAAAGTTATATTTGATCCTAGATCCCACTGGGGCTTATGGAGCAAAGGATTATATGATCAGACATGTGCTATCAGAAAATCACTTTGATAGCTGAGCAAAGGATGGATTGGAATGGCCTTGAAAAAGAAAAATCAATGAGATTTTTATAGTAGTCCAGGAGACAGGTATGGGCATGAATTAGGGTAGTGGCTATGTGAGGACAGAAAAGAAGAACATGCAAGAGATGTGGAAATAGAAATTATACATTTTTGGTAACTGATTGGACATGTAGGGTGCGAGTGAGGAGCTGAGGATGACTCAAGTTTGCAAACTGGTATGACTGGCAGGATTTTGATGCCCTCTATGGAAATATGGAAAGAATTGTTGAGAAAACTACAATGACTTCTACTTTGAAGTTTGAGATGCCCACAAGATTGCTAGTTTAAAATATCTAATGGAGTATTGGTGATGTAGTATTAGATCTCAGGAACAAACTAGACCAGACTATATGGATCTGGGAATCATCTTCATAAAGAAGTAATTAAACTCGTGAGGCCTCCAAATGAGAAAGAATAAAGAAAAAAGAAGATAGCCCAAGACAAAGCTTTGGGTTATACTGACCATTAGGGGACATGATGATCCAACAAAGAAAACTGACAAGAATTGATTACAATTGATAGGAAGAGAACAAGGAAAGAGCAGTGTCTTGAAAACCCAGAGAGTAAGGGTAGTTGGGCAGTACAGTAGATAAAGATCTGGGCTTGGAATCAGGAAGACTTGAGTTCAGAACCAGTCTCAGGCACTTATTAGCTTAACCTCTGTCTGCCTTAGTTTTATTAACTGTAAAAATCAAAATAATAATAATAAATTATGTCAATAAATATAATTAAATATTTATTATTCATTATGTAATATAACATAATATTGCCACATTGATATTTAATCATATTAAATCTTTAATTTTAAAATAAGTAATAGAATTAAATATTATAATTAATATAATTAAAATTATTATTAATAATAATAGCTCCTACATTCCAGAATAGTTGTGAGGATCAAATGAGATAATATTTGTAAAGTACTTTACACAGTGCCTGACACATAGTCATCCTTCAATAAATGTTTGTTCCCTTTCCCTCCTAATGTCAAAGACTACAGAGAGATAGAGAACTTTAAAGCTGAGTATCAGATTCATCAGTTAAGAGATCATTGAGGGGCAGGTAGGTGGTCAATGGAAAGAAAGCCAGGCCCAGAGATAGGAAGTTCTGGGTTCAAATAGGACTGCAAACACTTCTTAACTGTGTGACCCTGGGCAAGACACTTAACCCCATTGCCTAGCCCTTACTGCTCTTCTGCCTTGGAACCAATACCCAGTATTGATTGCAAGATAGAAAAAAAAAAGAGTTGAAAAAAAGAGAGAGATCATTGGTAACTTTGGTAAGAGAAGTCTAAATTGAGCGATGATTTTGAAAATCAGTTTACAAAGTGTAGAAAAGAGGGAGGAGGGATAACAGAGGCACTGAATGTAAATGGCTTTTCCAGAATTTGGCTGAGAAAGAGATAAGTAAAGAATGATATCTTATGGAGATGGCAGGGTCTACTGAAGGTGTTTTAAAGATTTTGGGTGACTTGGGTATTTTTGTAAGCAGCAGGAAAGGAAAGTCATTCCCTCTCACTTGCAACAACCTCCTAATTGATCTCCCTGCCTTGACTCTCCTCTCTCCAATTCATCCTCTATACAACTACCAAAATGATTCTCCTAAAACATCTTATTATTGTTGAGTTGTTTCAGTCATAGCTGACCCCATTTGTAGCTTTTTTGGTAAAAATAATGGAATAGTTTGCCATTTCCTTCTCTAGCTTACTTTACAGATGAGGAATTGATGAGAACAGGGTTAAGTGACTTGCCCAGGGTCATATTGTTAGGAAGCATCTGAGGTCATGTTTGAGCTTGGGAAGATGAGTCTTCCTAATTCCAAGCCCAGTGCCCTATCCATTGTGCCACTGAGCTGTCAGTCTGACAAAGTCATTCAATGGCTCCAAAGACTCTAGGGGTTCTCTAAGACCTCTAGGTTCAAGTGCAAACTCTTCCTCTGTTTGGTATTTAAATCTCTTCAAAACCCAACTCTAACCTAGTCTTTTCATCTTCCTTATACATTATTTTCTTCTTCGCATACTCTTTGGTAAAGCCAAACCGATCTCCTTGCTGTTCCTTACAAGCAGAATTCCATCTCCCATCTTGGTATCTCTGCACACACTCTTCCATGCTTGGAACCACACTGAATCTTCCCTGCTAGGTACAGACACAGACACAGGATGTCAGAGCTGGAAGGAACCCTAAAAGCCATTTTCCCTTCCCTCCCCAAATTAACTTTTTAAAGAAATTTAAGTCCAAAGCAGTCTGATAATCCTATAAACAAAGAATGGTTTGGATCTGGTGAAACGAATATAAAAAGAATAAAGAAAATGGCACAGAGGTTCCCCACCTGGAGTCAGAAGGCCTGAGTTTGAATCCAGCCTCAAATACTTATTAGCTGTGTGACTCTGAGCAAGTCACTTAACTTCTATTTGGCTCAGTTTCCTCATTTGTGAAATGAGAATGATAATGATAGAATCTACATCCCTGGGCAGTTGTGAGGCTCAATGAGATAACAATTATAACACATAGTAAGCACAATATGTTAGCTAACGAGAACAACTGAGATAAAATAATCTTTCTCATATGAATATATATTATCAGGAATATGTTTGTGTCAATCAGGAACTTTTGATTTCATGTAGTAGGTTAAATAAAATATTCATTTATTTTTCAAGTTAGAAGCTGTTATACTAAATTTAAGTCTTTTTAAATATAATTCATACAGAAGCATGTATATCCTGGCTTACTCTCCCAAAGCCAGGCCTGTCACATATCCCATCAGATTTCTAGGGAATACACAGAGAGGTATCTCTTTTTTGCCATTATCTGGAGTCTCTCCATCATTAGATGTCCCCTTCTCCCACTCCCTACCATTTAACCACTTAAAATCAATGAGGATTTACAAATGGATATTTCCTTCAAAGAGGAAGGAAGAACAAAGTACATTTTCCCCAGTACCTCCCCCTATTCCACCTAGGTCTCAGGGGGAGAATAGGCCCAACATAGTTCAATTCCAGCAGAGCTTTGATCCCACAAAGTTTCTTCCCAGATGTGGCTTGGCTGCAACAGGAAATTTCTTCTTAAGTTTCCTGGTCAGGGTCTATAAGGTCACTATAAGGTCTATGCTTTTCCTGTTGTCAATAATCCCCTTAATGTAATAAACTCAGTAAGGGATTGGTGAATCAGAGGGCTTGAAGGATTTGGTCTACATTTCTTGCTTAATTCCAAATTCCAATGCCCTTTGAGAGACAAAATTGATGAAATAAAACAACTAGAAATGGGAACTAATAAAAGGCAGTAAAGAAGAAAGCCAGAACTCCCACTCAGGTCTTCTGATCCTCAAGATCAGGACTCATTCTACACAGCAGGAGATTCCTATGAAGGTTAAATTTGGCCTCAGAGCACTCTTCCAGGTGTTAGATTCTATCATTTTGGGTGCCCGTTTTTCTTCTGATTCTTTAATCTCCCAGCTCCCAGGGAACTACATGACAGCATTTTTTCAGCCTGAGTTTATCTTCCAATTCACCCAGAAGATTTATTTAATCCCATACCAAGGACAGAGCATGCAGTGTAGAATCTGGGCACCAGAGGGTAGTAGAGACCAGCTACAAATCTCAGTGTTTAGGCGGGATCTCAGTGATCATCTAATCCAATGGTGTCAAATAGTAATGGGCCCCACACTTAAAACCAAAGAGCAACTCCATTTTATTTTTTTTTTAATTTTATAGTATTTTATTTGATCATTTCCATGCATTTTTCATTAAAGACAAAGATCATTTTCTTTTCCTCCCTCCCACCCCCCGTGGCCGACGCGTGATTCCACTGGTATCATATGTGTTCTTGACTTGAACCCATTGCCATGTTGTTAGTATTTGCATCAGAGTGTTCGCTCAGAGTCTTTCCTCTGTCATGTCCCCTCAGCCATTGTAGTCAGGCAGTTGCTTTTCCTTGGTGTTTCTACTCCCTCAGTTTGTCCTCTGCTTTTGGGTAGTGTTTTTTTCTCCTTGATCCCTGCAGATTGTGCAGGGACATTACACTGCCACTAATGGAGAAGTCCATTATATTCGATTATACCACAGTGTGTTTGTCTCTGTGTACAGTGTTCTCCTGGTTCTGCTCCTCTCGCTCTGCATCACTTCCTGGAGGTTGTTCCAGTTCACATGGAAATCCTCCACTTTATTATTCCTTTGAGCACAATAGTATTCCATCACCAACATATACCACAGTTTGTTCAGCCATTCCCCAATTGATGGGCATCCCCTCGTTTTCCAATTTTTGGCCACCACAAAGAGCGCAGCTATGAATATTTTTGTACAAGTCTTTTTGTCCATTATCTCTTTGGGGTACAAACCCAGCAGTGCTATGGCTGGGAGCAACTCCATTTTAATCTGGTTCTAGCCACACCTGGTAGTGTTGTGGCCCTTGGTGCAAGGAATTTGACACTTCTGATCCTATCTAAACCCTTCTACAGCCTCCCCAACAAGCCTTTGAGAGCTGAAATTGATGAAAAAAAATATACCCAGATCTCAAAGAGTCTAAAATCTAACTGGACAAGGAAATAAACCCCCAAATAACTGCTATATGGGAAGTCCTGGGTTCAAATGTGGCCTCAGACCCTTCCTAGGTGTATGACCCTGGACAAGTCACTTAATGAAGGAATCAGGATGAATCCTGAAGATTATGAAAGTGTGGTCAAAGCGGATCCCAATAAGCAATGCTTGAGGGAACAGTGAAAGCAAGATATGGTTGCAAAAGCAATTTTCTTGTTATGACTATAATTAATAATTCACAAGGTTGATTTGGACTGGATCCTTCAATCAAAGAATTGATCTGGGACTAAAATATCAAGGCAGGAAACAAACTTATTCTACAAAGGGGCACATCCTCTCAGCCAACTTGGGAGCAAACAGATTGCTGATCTATTAGTTTTCCAAAAGTCACAATTCTCACGTGTGGGGGATAACAGGGAAGGCTTCTTTTAGATAAGATTCTATACCAGGAAGATCTATGAATTAGGTTCAAAGGCATGAACTCCAGGAAACAGACTTGCGGATTGTATCTCACTTTGGAATGGGCCAATGTAGGAATGAACATCCTTTCCCAAGAGTCTGACTGTATCTGTGTGAAAACAAATGTTGATTTCTTTCATCTATTGTGTTGCGAATTGATTTGACTCTCATTGGTTGATCTACATTTAAATACAAGCCTCTGGGCTTAAGAAGGAGAAGTGGCTCTGGCTCCTTCCCATACCTCTGGTGGGTCTCTCTGTGTCTGTCTCTGTCTCTCTGTCTCTGTCTCTCTGTCTCTGACTCTGTCTGTCTGTCTGTCTGTCTGTCTGTCTCTGTCTGTCTCTGTCTCTCTCACATTTTCTCTCTCTCCCTCTCTCTCTCTCACATATTCTCTCACATTCTCTCTGTCTCTCTGTCTGTCTGTCTGTCTGTCTGTCTCACTCACTCACTCTCTCATCTTTTACTTTTACTTTCTCCTGGCCCTGTGTTCCTCATGTCAGCGACTCCCACCGGAGGTGAAAGAACCCTCGTCCTTTTATGTTATGCAACACTTAACCCCCATTTCCTAGCCCTTCTGGCTCTTCTACCTTGGAACCAACACATAGTATTGATTCTAAGACGGAAGGTAAGGGTTAAAAAGAAAATTTGTTTAAAAGGCATGTGAGGTCAGGGCAGTCAGTGGCTGTTACTTAGTGTGGAGTAAGGATGGAAATGAGCAGAGACTGGGGAGGGAGCTTGGGGTCCAATTGCCAGGCCAACGAGTTTATACTTTCATCTCTCAGCACTGGGAAGCCAATGGAGGGCTTTGAGAAAAGGAGTGATGTGATCTCCTTGTGAACATTCTGGTGATTCCCTCTCTTAAGGCCCAGGAGGCAGACCCTTCTCTGTTCCAAACTCCCATGGGCCCTCCCTTTCCTCTCCCTTTTAATCAGAATAGCTTGCTTGGGGGCCTGAAGTACCCAGAACAATGATCACGTTCATAGATTATGATGAACTTGGCATTTATTCTCCTCGGGGTGTTTTCTTTAAAGAACATGTGAATATTTTAAAAATAAAATTTTTTAAAAATAGGATTTGAGTGATAACCCAATGGAATTGATTGTCAGCTCAGGGAGGCAGGAAGAGAGGAGGGAGAGAAAATGAATCGTGTAACCATAGGAAAATATTTTTAAAATAAAATTAAAGAACTAATGGAGTTCTCTCATTTCACCACTTAGGCATTTTGTAGAAGGTGCCCTTAAGTTTTCATCTACTAATGGCAGTTACTAAAGGAATAAGGCCTGACCTTTGGGAGAAGAATTTTGAAATTGTCTATTCCATAAATAAGTACTTAATCTTTAGTGGGGGGGAAAAAAAGGCAGATCAGATCAAACATAATCAGAGAAGTATGATAGGAAAATTCCTTAGACTGTGATCTCATTCCAGGCTCATTCAGGACCAAGGGAGGAGATGGGATGGAGAAAAACTCCTAAGGCAGTTCTGTCTCCTGGTGAGTTTTTCACTTCATTCAGCCTCCCTCCTCCTCCTTATCTTCTGGCCTGGACCTAAGTCTTCCCTACACTGTTTTCCCATTGTGAATTAGGCAGCTGCCAGAGGTATTATGCTGGCTTGAGATGACCCCCAGGTCATCCTGAGGAGTCAGGGATCTAAGGCCTCTTTGAAGTATGGTATGGTTTGATGAAAACATCTATGGAATTGTTAGGTTATATTCCACCTCTGACACTAACTTTGTGACTTTGGGCAAGCCATCCAACGTCTCTAAGGATGTTGTCTCTTCTCCATAAAATTTGTTGTTATTCAGTGATTTTAGACTCTTTGTGACCCCATTTGGACTTTTCTTGGCAAAGATTTTGGAATGGTTGGCCATCTCCTTTTCCAGCTCATTTTACAGATGAGGAATCTGAGGCAACCAGGGTTAAGTGACTTCCCCAGGGTCACACAGCTAGTAAATGTCTGAGGTCAGATTTGAACTCATGAAGATGACTCTTCCTGATGTCAGGCCTGGCACTCAATCAACTTTGCCACCCAGATGTAAAATAGGAAAAATAAAACCTATAGCACCCCTCACAGAACTATTGTGAAATTCAAGTGAGATAATGTCTTGGGAGTGCTCTACAAATATTACAGAATTATTAATATAAAGCATGAATGTGAGTAAGCATCAAAAAGCTATTTGGTCCCAGAGTTAGCCTCTGGAGTCTTGAAACTTAGTGTTCCTTCTAAGCATAGCCTGAGGGATGCAACTTTTATCAGCTTTTTGGACATCACTGAATGTAGGACCCAGAAAATAGGATCTCCTTCAGGGTCTTGTCAGCCTCATATGGATTATTGTAATGACCTCCTAATTAGTCTCCACTTCCCATTTCAATCTACTACTGTTTGACCTAGCAGCCAAAATGATATTTTTTTAAACTTATTTCCTTCTTTTAAAAATTTTTTTTATTTAAAATTCTTACCTTCTGTTTTAGAATCATTACTGGTTCCAAGACCAAAGAGTAGGGGGCAGCTGGTTGGCTCAGTGGATTGAGAGCCAGGCCTAGAGATTGGGGGTCTTGGGTTCAAATCTGGCCTCAGACACTTCCCAGGTGTGTGATCCTGGGCAAGTCACTTAACCCCCATTGCCTAGCCCTTACCGCTCTTCTGCCTTGGAACTAATATGCAGTATTGATTCCAAGATGAAAGGTAAGGGTTTTTTTTTTTAAAGACAAAAAAGTGATAAGGGCTAGATAATGGGGGGTTAAGTGACTTGCTGAGGACCACACAGCTAGGAAATATCTGAGGCCAGTTTTGAACCCAGGACCTCCCATCTCTAGGCCTGGCTCGCAATCCACTGAGTTACCCAGCTGCCTCCCCTTATTTCTTTCTTAGAATCAATACTATGTATTAGTTCAAGGCAGAAGAGCCTTAAGATCTAAGCAATAAGGAAAGGGATTAAGTTATTTATCCAGGGTCACACTGCCAAATATATATTATATATATATTTTTGTTGTTGTTGTTATTGAATTTTGAGTTTTGAACTGTCATACCTGGCCCTCCCTCCCCAACCCTGAATTAAAGAAGGCCAACATTTGATATAGATATATATGTGGAACCATATAATAAAAATGAAATGCATATAATAACTAATACTATATCAGCTCTTTCTCTGGAAGTGGATAGAATTTTCCTTCACAAGTCCTTTGCAGTTGTAGTTGGTTTGAATATCCATATTAGAGAGAATAACTTCGTCATTCACAGTTATCCTTCAAACAGTATTGGTGTTACTTTATGCAACATTCTCTTGTTTCTGTTCATTTCACTCTGCTTATTTGTATGCATCTTTCTACGTTTTTCTAAAGTCAACCTGCTCATCCTTTCTTACAGCACAGTACAAAATGATCAACAAACTCTAGCAGCTCCCTGTTACTTCTAGTATCAAGTACAAACCCCTTTATTTGGAATTTAAAGCCCCTCACAACCTAGATTCAATCCACCTTTTCAGCTTTCTTTCAGTTTATATATAGGAGCAAAAGCTCCTCTTCGTGCCCCTTACGATTTACATGCCCCTTCCTTTGTTTTTTAAACTCTTACCTTACATCTTAGAATCAACACTGTGTATCAGTTATAAGGCAGAAGAGATTGCTCTTCTAGGGCTAGGCAATGGGGGTTTAGTGATTTGCCCAGGATCATACAGCTAGAATGGGTCTGAGGCTAGATTTGAACCCAGGACCTCCTATTTCTAGGCCTGGCTCTCAATCCACTGAGATCCATATCCACACCACCCATTCCCCCTTCTTATTGTTCTTCTGACCTAGTCCTCCTCCGCCTGTCTCCTTGATTTTGCCTTGTCCATTCCCCAGGCCTGGAGTGCTCTACTTCTTCATCTCTGACTCTTAGAATCCCTAATTTTCTTTAAGGCTCATCTCAAGTTCTGCTTTCCATATGAAGCCTTTCCTTTTCTTCTCAGTAATCCTTCCCATGCTAGGTATCTTGGCTGTTCCAAGCCTTAGAGCGTGGGCCTCCTCCTGGAACCACCATTTCAAAGAGAATCCAGGGATTTCCTGGTATCTCCTGGGGAGACTGGGAATCAGAACCATATGGATGATTTATTTGGCAGTGAACTACAGGCCAGAAAACAACGATAGTCCAAGGTAAGCTCAGCACCCGTCTCCACTTCCTGCTCCCAGACCCAGCCTGGTGAATGTCTTTAGCCAGATCCAGAGACTGGACAACTGACCTCAGGGAGATTTAGGGTCAAAAAAGTGTTCAGGGTAAAAAAGGCTCACACAGCCCCCCTGCTACACTCACATCCACCCTTCCGTCCCTGTGAGGCAGGCAGGGGGTGAGAGAGAAATCAAGGAAGAGAAGGATTCCTCTGTGCCGTCTGAGAGCAATGCTACTTGATATGAATAAGTCCCCAGAAGGAAGCCTGGAGTAAAACACAGATCTGGGAAGGGAGGCAGGAAATCTGGGATATGCAGGAGCCCATGATTAAGTTTTCAGTTTCAGAAATCTGCAAACTCTATAAATGAGGATTCGATTTATTGTTTTGTTGATTGTCTAGACTTAAGAAATCTGGTAAGGCAAATTAAATTTGATGTGCCCTGGTTTTGGGGGGAAACAGTCTTTAAACATTCACAGGATGCCTCTGGTTCAAATTTTGGCTCCAAAATTTATTAGTTGAGTGATTGTAAAAAAAAGGTGCTTACACCTACTGGGTCTTGGTTTCTGTGAGTAAAAGTGAGGAAATTGCTACAGAAATTGGGTGGGGGAGGGTGGCTTTGTGATTTCTCTAGGGTAGGAAACTTCTGCTGATGCAGAGCTATATCTTCACTGACATTTATGGTCATAAGCTAGAAAGTTGCTTGGAACGTTGAGAGTTAAGTGACCACCTGTGGCTGACTTGAATTCAGGTCCTCCAGTGTCTGAGGTCAGTGCTCTATCTACTATGCCACACTTCCTCTCTGCTGTACTTGAGTTTAAACGTACCTGGTCCCTTCCAAAGAGGACAAATCAGATAAGAAAAGAAAAGGGAAAGGGGGCTTAAATTCCTAGACTTGCATTTAGGCCCAGTCAATAGTTGTTGGAGTGGATGATGTTCTGAAGGGAGATGGAGAGGAGTACCAGATCTAGGCTCAGCCAACCCAAAGGTCTCAGCAACTGGAGAAAAAGGGTTCAATGCTCCACCAAGTTAATGCACTTGGTCTCCAGAAAGATATTACTTGTAGGCCACCCACTCTGGATTGTTGGCTCCCTCCACTAGCTATTGTCAGGAAGGAGCCCTCATGGCAGGGTCTAGGCAGGAAAAGAGCTTTTTCTTCCACAAGCATTTGTTGAGTGTCTGTTTTCCCTCTTTTCATCCCTGATGCTGACAAAGGAAGGGAGCATTTTCTCCCTGCTATTCTTTTTCCATAAAGTTGGTGTGTAGACTTGAAATCAGGATTCCCTCCCTCCTACACTCCCATAGCTAGAGATCTAGGAGAGAAATGGAAGATGGACTAGTCGATAGGAGGAACGTTCCAACCAGAGTTCCCTACCCTCGTTTCCTTTTCCTTTTGTCTTTTGTAAAACAATGAGTTCCTAGGAAACGTTGACATTTTAAGAGGAAGAAGGCCCTCAGAGGTCATTTGAGCCACTGCCCTCATTTTTCAGATGAAGAATTATGGAAGACTGTGTGCAAATAGAAATTTGATACACCTGAACTACATTTACCCAGCATCCTTTTAGGTTACATCCTGACTTTACATTCAGATGTTTGGGAGATAAATTTGCTGGAAACCCGGCCCTTGGGGCTTTTCTGGAGCTCTGTGTGCTCTCCCAGGTATGTGGTCTGGGAAGCTGGTCTTTGCTGAAGCTATTCTTTCCTTTGCTTCAAGTCATTATTATTAAATCTTATAAAAAATAATACTTGGAGTATTTGGATATTAATTTTTAATCTTACAACTGGCAGGAAGTGGGAAGAAAGGAAGAATGAGGACTTTTTGAGGATTCAATTATATACGCTGTTTGCAGGGCCATTAGAAGCAGGCACCTTTCTTCCTAAGAGACACTAACTGAGCTGCCCCACATAGTCTGGGAGCTGGGTTGGGATCTAGATATTGGGGCAATTTGGTAGATAAAATACCAGGCCTGGAGTCAGGAAAACCTGAGTTCAAATCCAGCCTTATTGACTATGTGACCATGGGCAAGTCACTTTAACTCTGTTTGCTTCAGAGCAACTTAGATATAAAATGAGAATAATAATAGGAAGTGCTTCCCAGGATTGTTATAAGAAACAGGTGAGATATTTGCATCAGGTTTGCTTTTTTTGTTTGTTTATTTTCATTTTTTTCTCTCTCATGTCTTTTCCTTTGAAGATAGCTCATCCAAGGCAGGTAGGGTCAGGCTTTCTAGGTGGGCCTGAAGTAACATTACCAGCTGACCATTCTTGTTTGCTGTTGTTTTTTAAACTCATACATTCCTAGTATCAATTCTAAGACAGAAGAACAGTAAGGGCTAAGCAACAGGGGTTAAGTGACTTGCCCAGGGGAACATAGCTAGGAAATGTGAGGTCAAATTTGAATCCAGAATCCAAATTTGCTACCCAGATGCTCTTCCCTTCTTGTTAACAATAAAATCTACACTAGGTTGAGAGAGGACTTTTAGAGAGGTTGAGACCTTTCTGGATTGGTAAAATTATCTCTAGCTTCTGATAGGGATTGACAATTTCAATGTGCATTTATGGAGCAGCCACTGTGGATGAGGTCTTGCATGAGAACGCTGAGCTCCTATGGAGAGCTTCCTGCTTTCTCAAAATGCTTTCACATGTGTGCTCTTAAGATATTGCCCATAATCCTATGAGAGGAGCAGAGTAAAAGTAACTCTGGTCTTGGAGTTAGAGGGAAGATCTAAGTCTGAAACCCAGTTCAGCTCCTTAATGCCTTTATAGCCCACTTTCATTTAATTATTTAATTTAATGGGCTGGGCTAGAATTTCTTCACAGGTAAAGGGCAGGAGCTGGATTGTGGGTATGTGCATATCATTATCAAGGCTCAAGCTTGTGAAGAACCCTTCCAGTTCCTATGCTGTCTCCTGATCTTATTGGAAAGATGAAGAAATGAAGATATGGGAGGGGTTCTGCTTGTCCAAAATCACGTGGGTAGTTTGTGATGGGGCCCATGCTTTGATTCTTTCTTTCTTTCCTCCTTAGTAACAACTCTAAGATAAAAAGTTAAGCAAAGGTTAGGCAAATGGGGTTAAATGACTTGCCCAGGATCACACAGGTAGGAAGTGTCTGAGGCCAGATTAGAACCAAACCAGGTTAGTTTCACCAATTGTAAAATGAAGATATAAAAATATCTATTGATCAAGGATTGAGATATTTGTAAATTGCTTAACATAATCAATGTGTGGGATCATTTTTAAGTTGTGCCTGGTTCTTTATGACTCCATTTGGGGTTTTCTTGGCAAAGATCTATCCTGGAGTAGTTGGCCATTTCCTTCTCCAGCTCGTTTTATAGATGAGGACCTCCAAACTCCAGGCCTGGCACTCTCTCCCCTAAGCCACCTAGCTGCCCCTAGTTCTATTCCTAACTCCTAGCTTGGTGTTTTCCCCAAATTACAGGGGAGAACCTGTGTACTAAAAAGACAAAGTTGGAGTCAGGAGAGCTAGGTTTGAGGCCTGGCTCTGACATTGTGCACTGCCTAGGACTTTCCTCTAACCTCTCTAATCTTGATTTTCCTCATATGTAAAAAGGGGAAAGTAATACTAATTATCTCACAGAAGGTTGTTGTAAGGAAAATACTTTGTGATCCTTACAGTGACATAAAATAGGAATCATTGTCCTTATTATTACTATTTCTGTGAGATGCTTTGGGATGTGGGAATCACATCTGCTCAGGGTTCTCAGGCTGCCTTGCCCAGGGATGGGTCAAATCCCTTTACCATGGTCGATATGGGGCCACAATGTCAAATCCAGGCAAGGCTTTTATTCTAGGATGTGACCTTACCTGGTTTGGATGTGATAATATCAGTGGAGTGAGGGCCAGTATTATAAACAAAGACCATGAGTTTAAATCTCCCTGAGCCTTGGTTTCCTCATCTGTAAAATGAAGCTGGGGGACTCCAATGGCCCTTCCTGCTCAGGATCTATGATCTCATGATCCCTTCTTGGAAACCAAAGGGAGGTTCTCCTTGCAGCTAGGCCTGTTTGCTGACCCTGCCTGCAAAGGATATCTAAGCACCAAATCCATGTAGCCCTTTTTGGTCACAAGCCTTTCCCACTTATGGGAAATTGTGACTATTAAATTGTGACAATTTAAACACAGATGTGTGCACATATTCAGAAGTGTGTGTGTGTGTGTGTGTGTGTGTGTGTGCGCATAAACACATGTGCCGCCCCTCCAGAGGTCCAGTCAGAGCTCTCACCAACCATATAAGCCAGCACACAGAGCCTGGCAGCAAAGTGTCATTAATTGGCCAGCTGGAGACATTGAGCCTCTGCAGACCAGGAAGGGAAGCTCATTAGCAACGAAATTCAGGGTCTCCCAGAAAGGTATGTAGCAAATGCCATCCAGATGTTGGGTTTTCTTCCCAAACCCCGTACCTTCCCCTCCACCCTGCCCTTCATCCTAGTCAAAGAGCAAACATGTTGTTTTCACCTTATTCAGCAAGGTGGGAAGACCACCTTCCCCTTCTCAGGACTTGGCTCTACACAGCACAGAGGCAAAGGCTGGGGGCTGATGCCTGATTCCTTCAGGTAGCATCTGCCCTCCGGAGAATTGTGAGGCACATTTATCATCTCACCCCAAGGACAACCGCAGGAGTCCAACTAGGTAAGTGAAGGTGCACAAAGTTTGGGGAAATCTGCTAAGGGGCAGCAGGAATGTTAAACTTGGGGCAACTGGTAAATGATTTACTGATGGTATAGACAACTTAGCTCTTGGCGAATCTGCCCAGGAAGCTACGGGTGCCTAGTCTTGGCCACCAATCTACTACTTTTGACATGTGTGCTGCCCTCCTAGAAGTGAAAGACTTTCCCCCTTCATCTTGTGAGAAACCCAGCAGTTAGCAATTTTCCTTGGCTGAGTGGCCAACAAGGGGTTATTAAATCTGCTCACCGAGCTGTTCCCCCGGCTCAGGCTTTGCTGGGGTTAATTCTGGATAGAATGAGGGAAAACGGAACTCCCTGAGCTCTAGCTGTATCCTGACCTCCAGTCAGTCCCTTCCTGCCCATACCTGAACTCTAGTTTCACCAGAGGGAAACCTGAGAATGTCCAAAGCCTCTCCAGCAAACTCTTGGGGCAGCAGCAGCCTCAGAACCTGGGGCTGGGGTCAGTTGGAGGGGACCTGCCAGTTGGAAACGATCGGCTACAAGCCAGGAGTCAGAAAACTAAAGATAGCTGAAAGTGCAGAGCCCAAGGAAGAAAGCAGCCCTACTTTCCTGTCCGCTTGAATAATACATCCAAGAAACTTGTGGCATTCAGTTGTGCATCTGGACCAATGATTATCAGAAAGTTAGCCCAAGAACTGGTTGAGCAGAGGAGAGACTGCTGCTCTCATTGCTACCGCCCATTTTCTAGAGTAAAAACAGCCGTCATCTTGTGGATCTTTTTCCTGGACTAGTGGACCCTTTTAAACATGTATTTTGATAGATTTTCATCTAGATAAAAATCTGCTGGGTACGGGGATGGGAAACCAAACTTTTAGGAGCACTAAGAACAAGCTAAAGCAATTTCCCACATTTTCCATGGACCAAGAAGACCTTTATAGATCTGCTTTGAGAACCACTGATCTGGAGAAGACATTTTGATTTCAAGGACTATCCTGAAAACCCTTCATTTGGTATGGATATCCATTTAACCCTGGAGGACTTCTATTCCCTGTTTGGGGAATAGGGCCTGTTTGACAAGTAGAGAGGTGAGCCGTAATTGGGGGATCATTGGGGTTCCCAACATTATAAAGACTCCGTTTTAATTGTTGCTCTTTTGTGACCCTGGCCCCAGAGCTGCTTTTTCCTCGTCTTCTTTCTTCCCAAATGAAAACTTTTAGGGCTACCCTTTGAAAATGACTACTGGATTTAGAGTCAGAGAATCTTGATCAAAAGTCTAGCTTTATGACTTATTTATTATCTATGCAACTCTGGGGAAAGTCTCCTTATCTGTTAAAGAAGGAGGTTGGTCTAGATGATTTCTCAGGTCCTTTTCAGCTCTAAATCAGTGTGTTCTTATAATATTTGGGGTTAGTGTCTTAAGCCCTAGAGAATGAGCCTATCAATGTTTGATAAAAAGTGAATATCACAAAGAATTTTTAAAAAGATGTATAAGCTCTCAGGTTGTGGCAAAAGAATGCAGCTGTGGCTCACATTTGGTAGACAGGTAGATAAGAAACACCACAGCATATATTTTTCAATGCTGTCCGTGGACCTTTGCTCACAGCTTTGTCATAGGGCTAGACCTCACCAAGGAAAGAGAACAATCACTAGGTGATATTGAACCAATGTTGGCACTGATGATATGATGTGAGCCAGATCCCAAGAAGGAAAAATGGAAATGGACTTGCTTGGAATCCCATAGGAATTCAGCACAACCACCCCACCACCCCAACCCGAGAATGAAAGACTTGCCTTGGGTAAGTCTTCTGGGATAATAAGGTAGCATATATCTGGATCACTTCTTCCTGAAGCCACCGGATCTCCGTAAAGAAGAAAAGAACTGGCTTTGTTGCATTTCTTTAACATGAATCCTCGATGAGATTTTGTATATATTACCTTCACACAGGGAAAACCCCATACAAAGATGATAAATGGAATTTGGTGGCCGGCAGCTTCTTTTTCCTTGGTCCCCTGAAATTCTATAGGGGCAAATCAAACAAAGAGGGCCCACCAAGGCAGCCAAATCAGAGTTTGATAGGCTGTTGGCAAAGTGTTCAGCAATTTTCGAGTTAAAGATGGGGAATAGGGTTGAGAAAGGGGCGAATCTTGAAAGAAGAAGAACTTCATCCCTGTTTAAAACACTGAGAGAGTCAATAGCCAAGCTACTAAGATTTTTCCCCTTGTGGAACTCTCTGATTCTGGGAAAATAAAGAAGTAAATGATTCAAATTGTGAGTATTACTGGACCAGCCATTTTGATGTGTGGTAAGTGGCCAGTTTTATGCAAGGATGTACTAGGCTGCCTATCTAAACAGAATGCATGAAATACACTTTCTAAATGGTAATGAACCACCAAGGCAGGGTTTGGATTCAGGGTTGGTATGACTTGAGTGGAAATAATTTTTCCTAAAGGGAAATTGATATAGCCCTGGGAGTCATGGAATAATGGGAAACTCATAAAGAAAATTCATGCCCTTTTTTCCTTTCTCTTCAAACCCATCTTGGAAAAGCCAAAAATTCTAGTCAGTCATAGATAGGCATCGCTCAGTAAGAGACAGTGAGGGAGTCAGGTATCTGGAGCTAGATATGAGGGATAAGCAGACAGGAGATCAATTTAGAAGGGACACAAGTTTTTAGAGATGTAGAAGATGTGCTTTAGGAAGAGAATAGACTAGACAGAGATCATGGACTCAAGGAGGGAGATAATATCAATTTGCCAGGAATATATGTATATTTAACTTACATTTACATATTATCAATAGTCATGTGAGATCCCTGTGAGAGAGAAACAGGTCAGAGATAATTATTACTAATTTATAAATGAGGAAATGAGAGGAGGGGAGAATGAATGATAGTTAGTGAGAGCCAGGTCTAAAATACAGGTTTTCTGATCTCTGAGAAGCATTTTCTCATTACTCATTACTGTCTCATGGAGGAAAATTGATTTCTCCAAGGCCAGGGAAATCAGTTCACCCTAGATTTGAAACCCTACTTGGGCACTAGGAAGTCTCTAGACTACAGAAGGAAACTGGTAAGGCTGATCCAAAGTTATGTTCAGTGTTGGTATGGTGGAAATAGTGCTGGTTTTTTAGTCAAAGAACCTGGGTCAAATCTTTCCCCTCCTCCACTTAATATCCATGTGTCCTTGAGAAAGTTATTTAACCTCCCTGTCCATCAGTTTCCTCATATATGAAATGAAGGAAGTGGACCAGAAGAGCTGAGGTCTTCCTTAGTTCTAAATCTATGACTTTACGATTCTCACACTTGTGCATGATCTGTATGGAAGTCAATCAGTTATTCAAGAGTAGTCTCAAGAAGATTAATCTTGCAGACAATTTATAAGTGCAAGGAGTGGAAAAGAAATCGCTGTGATTCTGGGCAAGCAACTTCAAGAATTCTAGGATGAGGACAGGGGAGGGAGGCAGCCCCCGGCTGACAATTGGCATTTTCTATCATTTCAAAGGAGCAGCTAGATGGCACATCATATCAGAAATATTCCTCTTCATGTCTAGCCTCAGACACTAAGCTGTGTGATCCTGGACAAGTTATTCAACCCTATTTGCCTCAGTTCCTCATCTATAAAAATGAACTGGAAAAGGAAAATGGTAATCCATTCTAGTATCTGTGCCAAGAAAACCCCAAAATTGGGTCACGAAGACTAAGACACAAGTGAAATGACTCAATAACAACAAATCATTTGAAAACCCTTGCAACTCCATTAATTTCCCTGAAGGAGTAGGTGAGACACCCCAGTCACCCTAAGTAATAATCATCATGATGACAACCCCTGATCTGGTGGCTCATTATCCATTTAGGCTGGAATTGTGGCCCATCTAAATCCACACCCTGAATTGCATCTTTTTATTATTATGCTTTTTAATAAAGATCAACAGGGAGCAAGCAAAAATACCTACTTAGCTCATTGGCTACAGGGAGAGAAGGGGGGAGGGAAAGAATACGAATCATGTAACCATGGAAAAATATTCCAAAATAATTAATTAAAATATTTAATAAAAATATAATTAAAAATAAAATAATAATAATTGGTTTAATTAATTAATTTAAAAATAAAATAAAATCTCTCTACTCACCCCCCAAAAATACCTACTTAAAAAGTTTGATCAAACAAGTAGTTGCATGGCATATTCTAGTCCCCACTGCTAGGAGGCATTTAAAGTAGAAAACTTGCCTCACTTGTTTGAAACAACAGAAACTCATGGGATGAAGAGGGAACCTCAATCTGGTCTGTTCTAAAAAAATGGTTCAACACATAATACTTGATTCCTTTGCTGAAAGCAAGACTCGACTCTTTGGAAGTGATTATGTCCTAAGACCCTGTCACTTGACCCTTGCTCCTGGGTTCCAGGCTGATGAGTGGCCAGATTCAGCTTAAAACCAGTTCATCAAGGAAATCAACATCTCCGTCAGGGCTTCTTAGCCTGGGAGCCATAAACTTTGTAAAAAAAAATACATTTTGATGACTGGATTTAGTAGAATTAGTTTTCTTTGTAATCCTTTGTGCATTTTTTTTTCATTTAAAAATATTATTCTGAGGAGTGTATAAGCTTCACTGGACATCCTCAAGGTCCCAGGATACAAAAAAGGTTAAGAATTCCTGATTTAAAAGTTTCTGACTCTCTTTATGGTGCCATTAATGCACAAGCAGAAAGGAAAGGGAAAGAAATACGCATTTATATATTGCCTATGTGCCGGGCACCATGCTAAGCATTTTTTACAAATATTTTCACGTTTGAGCCTCAACAATGCTGGGAAGTAGATACTATTATTGTCCTCATTTTATAGTTGAGGAAACTGAAGCCAACAGAGATTAAGTGACTTGTCCAGGGTCAGGAAGCTAGTCAGAGTCTAAGGTTGGATTTTTAACTCGGGGTCTCCTAATTCAGAGCCCAGCCCTCTGATCTACTGAACCACCAGCTGCTGTGTTAACCCCAGGTTAACTCCACAGTATCTAGATGATCACCCAAGGGAGCAGGATCAACCACAGTGGTCTAATAAGCCACAGTAGTGAATCCTAGCCAGAGCTCTATAGTTGATACAACGTATGCCCTTCAATAAGCCAGTCAATCACGCCAGCTCAGTTTCAGTATGTGTGAAATGGGAATAATAACACTAGTCCTATCTACCATTTAGGGTTGTTATAAGAGCAAAAGGGAAATGCTCTGGAATATGGCCTTTGGGGGAATAAAAACGTCTCATGCTGTAACTCCCAATTTATTTTAGCTCTCCAACAAATAAGAGTTAGGACTGGTACTGAGTTGGGCCTCCAGGTCCAATCCACCTTCAACATTGCCAGTGTGACCTTGAGCAAGTCACTTAAGAGAGAAGAAAATGGCTTAATGGAGCGTGGTGAAAAACAGAGCTTTGTATGCCATAGAGGACTCTAGCAATATGAATATTCAAAAGTGGTTTATGGCACACGTTTTTCCCTAAGTTCGAATGAACTGATTAAATTAAAATTAATTTTGTTTTGGAAAATGTTTTGAGTATTTGCTGACAGCCCTGGGGATAAATGGAGAATCCCTGGGAGGGTTAGGAATAGCTGGCATGGAGATTTGGTTTATGCATCATTAGAGGAGAAAAGTAACTCTGCCCATACATAGTCCCCACTGGGAAGAAAACAACCTCTAAGCAGGATGTAGTGTTTAAAGCTTATAAACTTTCTACTAGAAAAAAGAGTGAGAAAGCCATACAAAGTAAACTCTCTTCCTCAACCTAGTTAGACAAGATGTCGCCCATTCTGCAGTTTTCATCCTCCCCCAGGAAGGAATTCTGTAGTTTCTCTGGCCACATGTGGGTTTTATAGCCCAGTGGTACCTGGAGCCCCTCCTCCTCTCTCTTCCTTCTCCTTCCCTTCTATAGGTCTTGGATGTCAGCCTCTCTGGCTTGGTCCCTAGGCACGGTCCCTTCTGTGATCAGCCTAATAGGGAAAATGGGGGAGAGAGATTCACTCCATTAGTGACTTTTAAGCTAAAATTTCCGAAAGTTTCTCAAACCAGATGTGTGTTGCCAAAGGCAGTTAGGACTGGCAGACATATGTGCATATGGACACAAACTCTCATGAACGCACACATAAACATTCAGAGTTTCCTGGGGAAGGGTAGCCAAGCTGAGGCAAGACTAGGCAAAGTCCATTTTTCTACTGTCTCTAGGTATAAAGAAAGAAGGCAGGAAGAGGAGGAAGAGTATGGGGAAAGCTTGGAGACAAAGAGGAATGCAAGAGGGCTTTAGGGGCTACAAGCCCAAAAGGAATCAGTGGTATGGCATGGCAGCCAGAAGGACCCAGAGTCGTCCAGTTGCATCACTAAATGAGTGGAGACATCCCATTATCATGATAGGAAAAATCCTACTGGAAATGCCATGCCTGGTTGTTTGTGATCTTTTTGAATGAACACTTTGACAAAGCAGAGTATATTCAGAGAAGGAAAGACAGTAGGGTGAAAGCCCTAGAAACTAGACCATAAGTAGAAATGGTGAAATCCACCTTAGTATCTGGCACATTGTAGTTAATAAAGCATCCATAATTGTTTGTAGATTGAAGGAACACAGGATGTTTAGACTTGAGAAAAGGGCACTTGAGGACGACATGTCAACCCTCTTCAAGATTTTTGAAGACTGGGGGCAGCTGGGTAGCTTAGTGGATTGAGAGATGGGAGGTCCTAGGTTCAAATCTGGCCTCAGATACTTCCCAGCTAGGTGACCCTGGGCAAGTCACTCAACCCCCATTGCCTAGCCCTTACCACTCTTCTGCCTTGGAACCAATACACAGTATTAATTCCAAGACATAAGGTAAGGGTTTCAAAAGAAAAAAAAAATTTTTTTGAAGGCTGCTATTTGGAAGAGGGATTGGATTTGTTTTGCTTGTTTGGCCCCAGAGGGCAAAATTCAGTTCAAGGGAGGGCCAGGGGACTACAAAGAGGTAGATCTTGGTTCAGTGAAATTGAATGAAGTATTTCTAACAATTATAGTGAGGGGGCAGTGTGGCATTATGGATATAGAATCAGGAAGCCCTAGATTCAAGTCCTACCTTTAATACTGACTACATGACCTCCAAAGTCACTTGATCTCTAAGAGCTCTAAGCAACTAATCTAAAAATATGAGTTGCAGAAAATGTCTCAACCTTTTTTAGTAAAAAGAGATTCCTCAGCTAGAAGTTCCCTTAACCAATGAAATCCTAGATTCAGTCCCTAGCCTAAAATTAAATTCTCACCCAAGCAATACAAGTCACTAATATCCACCTTTTTTTTTTTTACATCGAATGTAAATCTTCCCATGCTTCTCCAGATTCTTCATATTCATTGTTTCTTATGGTGCACTAACGTCCCAATACATTATTGCAACACAATTTGGTTAGAAGCTTCTTGATTGCTGGGCATCTATTTTGCTGCCAGGGCTTTGCTATTACAACTATGTTGTCTCTAACTCTTACTATTTGTGTCACCTTGGTTAAGTCGCTTAAAGGTTTCCTAATCTAAAATGAGAGCCTTGGACTACATGGATTCTGACTAAATCCATGATCCAATCAATGATTCTATGAAAAAGAACCACTGTAGACATTTTGACTCATAAGATAACTTTGTTTTCATCTCTGACCTCCCTCAGGGTAGTCGCCTAGCAGTAGGGTCTCTGGATCAAATGGGATTTTACAGCCTACTTGAGAGGAGGGGGTACCCATGTACCTAAATAAGCATAGTATGAAGAACATTGGGGAACACGAGAACACTAACAATTATTAAATTGTATGTGGGGGATGGGGAGAGGTAAGCTGCCTGAGAAAGAGAAGACCCACACTGATCAAATCATGGATCCTTGGCATGTTGAAGTAATTAAGTATCTAATTACAGGTAAAAAGAACCTCTTGAGCCAGGAAAATAGTCTGGGGTCAGAAGGATAAGGCTAGGAAGGGGGTGGAGGAATTGAAAGGAATTGAGAGACATCTGTCAGTAGTTTACACAAGGGTAAGGAAGAATGTCTAAGAATGAGAGACAGTCACTCCTGGGAGCCCCAGGCAGGCTGCTTTCTGAGCCTGGCTCACAGATGGGCCCCAGAGACACTCAGGGAACAACAGACCCCTATTCCAGCTCTAGCACTGCTAAACAACCCCTGCCTCTCCTGACTCCCTGATCCCATGTCCCCCTGGTGCCTTTATTAGAGACAGAATCCTGGGCTGGCTGACTGAATAGCCTGTGAAATGTTTAATGAAATCTCCCAACCAGGGATGGTGTCTTAGTTTTTGGACCATGGAGAAGAACCCAGAATTTAGAGGTCAATAAAAGAGGCAGAGTTTACAAGAAAATGTCTAAGCAGTTTCTTCCTGGTAAAAAGGAATGCTGGGCTCTACCTAGAAAGTTTCCAACAGAGTATATTCCAGAGCGATTCTGTGTATTTCTGTTGAGTCCTCTGTATCTATACAAAGGAGTTGGAGTCAGTAGACCTAGACTTAAATTCTAGCTCTGATACCTTGGCCGATTCATTTAATTTCTCTAGGCCCAAGTTTCTCTCATTTGTAAAGTGAGAGAATGGAATGCTTTCTAAGGTCCCTTCAAGGTTTAACATGTCATTTAATCTGATTACCTGAGTGATTCTGAACAAGCCACTTCATTTCTTTAAGCCTTCGTTTTTTTTTTCTTTAAAATGGAGATAATACTTATACTATCTAATTTATGTGGCTGGTGTAAAGACCAAATGAGAAGTAGCACTTGGGAACAATCCTCTCTTGCTGCCATTCCACTGGTTCTGTGCTCACTGCCAGGTCTGGTTCCACTTGGTATGAGGTTGTAGAATCTCTCTCCTTTCAGCTTCTGATTTTAGATAAAGTCCTTTCTCCTTAATAAGAAGGGTAGGCTCTTCCTGGAAGAAAAGTAAATGGAAAGAAATCTGACTCTAGATTTTGAGTGCCTATGTTCAAATCCTGTCTCTGGAACTTAGTACTTGTGTGACTTTGGGAAAGTGACTTTACCTCTGTTGGCCTCATACATAAAATGAAGTGTTTGGATTTCACAGTCTCTCTTGATTCCTTATTGATTTACAAGCTTTTAATTTAAAACAGAAAGATCTTTTGCTACAAGTTAAAAAAAAAAAGCCAACCCCAATACACCCATTCTTTGATTGATGGGGGTAGAGGTGAAAACTCTGAACAAAAACTTTCCCACCAAAGGATCTGTCTGGTTTTAAGTCTTGGTTATGAGTACTTCCTATCCAAAAGGAGATTCCTCACCCCAAGAACTAAGAGACATAGAACCCAGAACCACCCCCAGCTAACCACTGCCTTCAGACTTAAGTCTTTTTCTTTTTAATCACAACTTCCTGGTCAACAAGGACAAAATCTCTGTCTGAGATTTCATTCTGACTTAGAGTTAGAAGTTCCTTTTGACACTCAGCTCAATATCCAATGACTAAATTGATTTCAAGTGGTAACAATAAACATTAAGACAAGAGCAGAAGTAATTAAAATGTAACAATCCTCTCAAAAACCTAGGTCACCTCTTCCAACAATATACATTTTAGGGACAGCTAGGTGGCTCAGTGGATTGAGATCCAGGTCCTGAGATGAGAAGTCCTGGCCTTAGATGCTTCCTAGCTGTATGACCTTGGGCAAGTCACTTAATGCCCATTGCCTAGACCTTACTACTCTTTTACCTTAGAACCAATATACGGTCTTGATTCTAAAGAAGTTAAAAAAAAAAAAGGCCCATTGCAGAGTTTGGACAAAAGCTAAAGAGGAGCTTTAAGACAGTGTTGAATCAAGTAGAGAATCACACAGTCAGGAATTGTTTGGATCAAACAAAATGACTTCCTCATTTCCCAAAATTCTCTCACTTTTTCTTGCCTGAGGCTTGTTTCCCCAGCCAGTTTAAAGTACATCTTCTGTCAGGCCCTACTCATTTGAAACAGTTCTGAACTGGCAGTGGACACTCAGTAAATACTGCTTAATGACCTTATAACTCAACTTAAACTTCTCTTTCTGAAGTTACTATTATCTCTTAATTGCTTAATCCCCTGTTGTTGAAGGCATGACACAAGTGCCCTGGTGTGCCAGAAGGGGCTGCTCCATTCCCCCTCTCCACCAAGCCTGAGGACAATGTTCACATACTCCACCCCTCTGCCCAGCAGTCCAGTGAGAGCACTTCCTTCCTCCACTGTCTAGGGTAATGACAGGCAACTTGAAAGTTCAATTTGGGCACATAATACCTAAAAGGTTTGCCAACACTAGAATAGCCTTTTTCTCAATCTTTATCCTCCTTGAACTCTCTATAATATTTGACCCTATAAACCACCTTCTTCTCTGCTTACTCCCTCCTCTCAGGGTTTTCATGATATTATTCTCTCCTGGTTCTCCTCCTCTCTGTCTGACTGCCCCTTCTTGGGGTCCTTTTTCTGGATTTTCATCTATGTCACATCTTTCCCAAGACAACCCTGAGTGGGTAGCTGGGTGGCTCAGTGGATTGAGAGCCAGGCCTAGAGACAGGAGGTCCTGGGTTCAAATGTGGCCTCAGATACTTCCCAGCTGTGTGACCCTGGGCAAATCATTTGACCCCCCCATTGCCTAGCCCTTACCGCTCTTCTGCCTTGGAACCAATACACAATATTGACTCCAAGATGGAAGCTAAGGGTTAAAAAAAAAAAGACAATCCTGAACCCTCTTCTTTTTTTTGTTCCATGCTATTTCACTTGGGTGTCATGCATCTCGGTACAGATGATTCTCAGGTCAATATATCCAACCTTCATCTCCCTTGAACTCCATCTAGTCCAGCATTACCAATGGCCTCTTGGACATCGTGAACTGCATGTCCCACAGGCATCTGAACTCTTGCTTCCCAAATGTGTCTCTTACTTTTGAGATCACTACTAGCCTCTCAATGACTGAGCATCACAGTTTTGGTATCTTTCACAACTCTTCACCCTCATTCACCCCCCATTTGTCTAATCTGTTGCCAATTCTTATCCCTTTCCCCTTCACTACATCTCCTGGATTCATCCCTTTTTTTCCATTCACCCAGCTTCTGCCCTATGCCAGATCTCTATTACAACAGTGTTCTAGTTGGTCTACTGGCCTCAAATCAGTCCCCTCTCTGATCCATCCTCCATTCATCTGTCAAAGTGACTTTTCTTTTTTAATCCCTCACCTTCCATCTTAGAGTCAATACTGAGTATTGGTTCCAAGGCAGAAGAGTGGTAAGGGCTAGACAATGGAGGTTAAGTAACTTGCCCAGGGTCACACAGCTAGGAAGTGTCTGAGGTCAGATTTGAACCCAGGACCTCCTGTCTCTAGGCGTGGCTCTCAATCCACTGAGTCACCCAGCTGCCCCTCTCCATTTGGTATTTAAAGCCCTTCATCACATGACCCCACCTCCTACCTTTTCAATATTTTTACACTTTACTTCCCTCCACACACTCTGAAATATGACAATAATAGCCTTCTATCCTTGAGAGTGGCACCAAGGCTGGTTCTGGAGCTATGAAGACTGATCAAATTCAGCCCGAGACAGCAAATAACCCTGGGTAAGTCACTTAGCCTTGTAAGAATGACACTCTGAAGATAGTTATTAACCACAAGTGAAAGGGGGAGAGAGGCATGGATGTTCACCCCAAGATTGGGGGCAACTTGGAGAGTGATAGCCTCTGCTTGCCTCAGTTTCCTCAACTGTAAAATAGCGATAATTACTAGTACCTACTTCCCAGGATTGTTGTGATGATCAGATGAGATAATATTTTTAAAGCTTTTAGCACAGTTCATAAATGCTTGTTTCCTTCCTTTTTACTTGCTATTCCACAAAATCCCATCTCCTGTCTCCATACCTTCGTATTGGCTATTCCCCCAGGACTGGATTACGTTTTAATTTACCTCTACCTCTTAGCTTTCCTGGCTTCCTTCAAGGCAGCTCATATATCACCTTCTTCAGAAATACTTTTCCAGCCCCTCCTAATCTATCCCTGCTTGCCTTCCATTTACCCTGTAAAGTGGGTCCTCATTTTACAAGACCAATACATTCCAAGGCCCTTCCTGTAAGTTGAAAATGATGCAGAATGGCAAACTTCATTATTTAATAAATATTTCTTATACAAATATAACTAGGTATGTTATGACTTTTCTCAGGCTAATCAGAGCTACTAAATCATTCCTCATACTTTGGGGTCATTATTTTTTTTTAGACCCATACCTTCTGGCTTAGAATCAATTTTGCTTATTGGTTCCAAGGCAGAAGAGCCATAAGGGCTAGGCAATGGGGGTGAAGTGACTTGCCCAGGGTCACTCATCTAGGAAATGTCTGAGACCAGATTTGAACCCAGAACCTCCTGTCTCTGGGCCTGGCCTTCAATCCACTGAGCTATCTTTTGGGGCCCCTTTTGGGACCATCATTAATAACTAAATAGCCTTAATGAAACAAAGAGAAGCTCTGCTCACTGGAAAGGACTGATGCAGAAGCTAATGTGTGATACAAAACCATGTAATGACTCACTGATTGGAGGAATTGCTGCAAGACTTAAGTAGCTTCAGAAAATAGCTCGTATTTAACTCTTGATTAAGCATTTTTATTTTATATCTATTTCTGCCTTGGGTTTTTTTTTTTCAACTGCCATTCACATACACCTGAGTTTACATATATTTAAATTCACCCGTGTTGAGGTTGCATGAACCGAGATCCTACTGTCTATATCTTACCAGTGCCTACTTACTTTCATGTTGTCTCCTCTGCTGCAATGTGAGCTCTTTGAGGGAACAGACTGGTTTTGGCTTTCTTTGTAACCCCAGCTCTGCACACAAAGGCTGCCACATCAATGTTGCACTGAAAAGTAGTGATGCCATATAAAGCTAGATAGGAACATCTAATAATCTAAAATAATTAATTAAATAACAATTTTCAATTAAAAAATAAAAATAAAATACAATGTTAAAAAATAAAAATAAAAAGGAACATCTAGTTCAAACTTTTCATTTTAAAGATAAAGAACCTGAGAGCCAGTTTGGGGAAAGGATTTGCCTAAGGCCACACGGATAGTAAATGGCAGTCAGTATTCCAACCAGTATTCTTCCCACTTCCTTCAGGTTAAAAGAATCTCCTTGGGCTGGTTGTATGCATCAGGATTCCTTCCCCAGTACTGTAGTAGGACTGCTTCTATACTCTGGTCCTAGGGAGGGCCTCCAGCTCCTAATACCTTGCCTAGAAGCCAGATTCTCCTCTTGGGTTCACAAGTTCAAAACACTCCGTAAACATAGTGCCAATAATGCTTCCCATTATTCATTAGGCAGTACTGACTCTTTCAACAACTTATGAGCTGGTTAATTCTGTGAAAATGAGGAAATGGCTGTGGCAAAGCTGCCTGTCAGATGGTCTTCATGGCAGATCTATGGCCCTTCAGTCCAGGCCACCCCCCCTGGTGGGAAATGAAATTCTCACTTCCATTCTCTGGGAACCCACAGAAACCCTCCATCCCAGAGGAAACTCAAGCGTGTCAAACAAGCCCTTCCATAAAGTTCCATAAAGTCCTGGGCTCCTCCAGAGTTCATACAAGGTATATAGAGCCTAGGTAGAGGAAAGAGAAAGCCAATGAAGAAAGAGTCCAAGATGGATATGGGGAAAGAAATGGACAAGGATTAAAGAATGAGAATCCTGAGGATCTCAGAGAAAGTATGGGAAGAGAGTGGATATTGAGAGACTGCCATTTCAGGCCTCCCCATGAAATAGTTTTGCTTTAGAAAATACTCCTATAAAGTATGTGAAATCTGTTTTCAAAGGAAAGTTACTTTTCTCTTGGCCCAGGGTCATGCGACAAACTCTTTTTGGTTGGTGACCATGTCTTCTACTTTTCTTGTTTCTCCCACAGGGACTAGCTAAGGTTTAGGCAGCTAGTGCAATGCATAGATTGCTGGGCCTGGAGTCTGGAAGTCTCATTACTTACTATGTGACCCTGGGCAAGTCACTTAACCCTGCTTGCCTCAGTTTCCTCCTCTGTCAAATGAGCTACAAAAGGAAATGGCAAACCACTTCAGTATCTTTGCCAAGAAAATTCATGAAGAGTTGACTGGACTGATAAAACCACTGAATTAGAAAATATTAGAGAGATAAAATAAAGATCTGTCTATCTATGCAGGCCAAGAAAAGTACACCATTGAGAAAAGATGGAGAATTTTTGTTTTAAATAGGGTGGGGGTACCCTGGGGAAAACTCAAACAATTCATTCAATTCAATAAATATTTGTCAAATATTCTATTCAGGGCCCTCCCTCTGCAATGTAGTAAGGGAGATGAACAGATAATTGAAACTAGTTTTCTGCTCTAATTGAGCTTTCAGCCTGGTGAGGGAGATAAACTATGAACTAAATAACCACAATAAAAATTTAAAAATAGTTGAAAAGTATATCTGATGGAATATATGTATGCTCCCTGAAATCAAGGATTGTTCTTTTTGTCTTTATAGTCTTCTTCTTTAGTCCTTAGCTCCTAGTCTCTACTGAAGGATTTATCAATGCTTGCTATTAAATTGGTTGTTTGATCCATTAATAGCTAAGGTACGAGCAAAGTACTTTAAGAATGGAGACATCACTTGAAAAAAAAAACAAACAACAACCCTTAAAAAACAATACTGTGTATCAGTTCCAAGGCAGAAGACTGGTAAGGGCTGGGCAATGGGGGTTAAGTGACTTGTCCAGCATCATACAGCATTTCTGTAATTTCTTACAGCTCTATAATAATCTGTTACATTAGTCTACCACACTTTGTCCAACCATTTCACTATTGTCTGTGAGGCAACCCAAGGCACTCTCTTAGATTCTAGTTATTTGATTTTATTTTCTCCCCATTTAATCTACCTTTTAGGATCAGGAAGTATGTTTTGCTTGTGATTATTCCCTTCCTCTGAACCCCAAACTTCCCTATCCTTGATGATCCCCTTGTTGAGTTTAATGCATTTCTACACATTTCAGGGGTGTGTGTGTGTGTGTGTGTGTGTGTGTGTGTGTGTTTTCAAACCTTCTTTGTTTCAAATAACAGTGAGGTTCATTTGATGCTCACTCCCCCAATCCTTCCTCCAGGTTTGTATTTTTCTCATGTACTCCAATTATTAGAAATAGTAAAGTTCAAACACAGAATAGTATACATGTCAGACCTTTGGGAGGCTTTAAAACCAAGCAAGACATAGAAAGAATCACAAAATGTAAAATAAATAATTTTGACTACATCAAACTAAAAAGCTTTTGTACAAACAAAACCAATGTAACTAAAATCAGAAGGGAAACAACAAACTGGGAAAAAATCTTCATAGAAACCTCTGACAAAGGTTTAATTACTCATATTTATAAAGAGCTAAATCAATTGTACAAAAAATCAAGCCATTCTCCAATTGATAAATGGGCAAGGGACATGGATAGGCAGTTCTCAGATAAAGAAATCAAAACTATTAACAAGCACTTGAAGAAGTGTTCTAAATCTCTTATAATCAGAGAGATGCAAAACAAAACAACTCTGAGGTATCACCTCACACCTAGCAGATTGGCTAACATAACAGCAAAGGAAAATAATGAATGCTGGAGGGGATGTGGCAAAGTAGGGACATTAATTCATTGCTGGTGGAGTTGTGAACTGATCCAACCATTCTGGAGGGCAATTTGGAACTATGCTCAAAGGGCGACAAAAGAATATCTACCCTTTGATCCAGCCATAGCACTGCTGGGTCTGTACCCCAAAGAGATAATGGACAAAAAGACTTGTACAAAAATATTCATAGCTGCGCTCTTTGTGGTGGCCCAAAACTGGAAAACGAGGGGATGCCCATCAATTGGGGAATGGCTGAGCAAATTGTGGTATATGTTGGTGATGGAATACTATTGTGCTCAAAGGAATAATAAAGTGGAGGAGTTCCATGGAGACTGGAACAACCTCCAGGAAGTGATGCAGAGCGAGAGGAGCAGAACCAGGAGAACATTGTACACAGAGACTAATACACTGTGGTATAATCAAACGTAATGGACGTCTCCATTAATGGCGGTGTAATGTCCCTGAACAATTTGCAGGGATCCAGGAGAAAAAAACACTATTCATAAGCAAAGGATAAACTATGGGAGTGGAAACACCGAGGAAAAGCAACTGCCAGAATACAGCAGTTGAGGGGACATGACAGAGGAGAGACTCTAAATGAACACTCTAATGCAAATATTATCAACAAAGCAATGGGTTCAAATCAAGAAAACATGTAATGCCCAGTGGATTTACGCGTCGGCTATGGGGGGGGGGGGAGGAAAAGAAAATGATCTATGTCTTTAACAAATAATGCTTGGAAATGATCAAATAAAATATATTTAAAAAAAAAAGAAATAGTAAAGTTCACTCCCTTCTTCCTCCTTTCTACACTATTATATTCTTCCTTTTACCTTTTTTCTTTTTCCCTTTTGTCCCTAAGAACAAAATCCACCTCCCAAGACTATTGTTCTTATTTAAATCCTTGAATGCTCTTTGAACATTCTAAGATTTTTTAAAATTCAATTTTATTTTATTTTCAATTATAAATCATTTCCCTCCACTTTCCTTCTGGTACTCACTGAGAAGGCAAGAAAAATAAAACTCATCACAAATATGTATAGAGATGCAAAACAAATTCTGCATTAACTATGTTCTAAGGAGGGGAAAGAGAAGACAAGAAAAAGAAAAAAATTGGAGAAAATATGTTGGATATCAGGAGTCCTCTAGAATTGTGCTGGTAATTGTGTTAATTGGTTACTAAGCCTTTCAGAGTTGTATATCTTTATAATATTGCTGTTACTGCATAAATTATTCTGGTTCTGTTCACTTTACCTTACATCAGTTCATACAAGTCTTCCCAGGTTTTTCTGAAACTTTCCCCTTTATAATTTCCTATGGCATAATAGTATTACATCACATTCATAGACTATAACTCATTCAACCAGTTCCCCAGTTGATGGACATCTTTTCAATTTCCAACTCTTTGCTACTACAAAAAGAACTATTATGAACATTTTTGTACTTATGGGTCCTTTTCCTCTTTCTTTGATGTCTTTAGGGTATTGGTATCCCTGGGTATGGACATTTTTTAATAGCTTTTTGGACCCAGTTTCAAATTGCTTTCTAGAATGGTCAGTCTATTTCACAAGTCCCTCCAACAGTGCCCTGGTACATTTATTTTCCTCCATCCCTTCCTGCATTCATCATTTTCTTTTCTAAAGTGTTTGAGGTGGTACCTCATAGTTTTTTCAATTTACATTTCTTTAATCATTAGTGATTTGCAGATTTATTTCACATAGCTATTGGAATTCTTCCTCTGAAAACCGCTTATTTATATCCTTTGACCATTCATTAATTGAGAAAGGGCTCTTATGGTTGTAAATTTGACTTGGGCACCTATATATTTTATAAATGAGACCTTTATCAGAGAAAGTTGCTACAAAGATTTTTTCCTTCCATTTTCTTGCTTTTCTTCTAATTCTGGTCACATTATTTTTATTTGTGTAAACTTTCTAATTTTATATAATCAAAATTATATATTTTCTTCCTTGTGAATCTATCTCTTGTTTAGTCATGAACTCTTCCCCCACCCATACATTGGTCCAATAATTCTTCGATACTTTTTAAATTTTCTTATGATGGGACTAATTATATCTAGATTTTGAGCTTATCACATTTTTGGGTTGTAGATATTGGTCTAAATACCTATTTTCTCCTAGATTACTTTCTATCAAATAGTGAATTCTCACCCCAGTAATTGGGATCTTTGGGTTTATCAAACACTTCTATAGATTGTATTGTGTACCTAATCTATTCCACTGATAAAGTTCTCTATTTCTTATCCAGTACCAAACTGTTTTCATGACTATAGCTTTATTGTATAAGTTGAACTGTTAGAGCCCCTTTTTACCCATTTCCCACCCTCTCCTTCCATTGATTCCCTTGTTTTCTTGACCTTTTGTTCCTGCTCTTGAATTTTGCTATGATTTTTTAGTTCTATAGAATAATTTTTGGTAATTTGATCAGTATGGCACTAAATAAATTAATTAACTTAGGTATTGTTGTCATTTTTATTATATCATCCTAGCCTACTCATTAGCAATTAATATTACTCTAATTATTTAGATTAGAATTTGTGGGAAGAACATTTTGTAACTGTGTTCATATAGTTTTGGCAGGTAGATTTCCAAGTATTTTACTCTTTCTGGAGTGACTTTAAGTGGAATTTCTCTTTCTATCTTTTCCGGTTGAGTTTTGTTGATAATATACATAAATAGTAAGGATTAGTATAAAGTTTATGTGAAATAATTTTCCTCATTGTTCCTTTCCCTTCCTCCCTCTCCCAAGGCATTTCTCTTCCCCACCCTTCCATTCTTCTTTTGAGAGCATCCAAATGTAAGAGAATCGTGCCCAGCCTCTCTGTCTAATTAAACACTTTCTAATATCCCTGGCAATGGTAAATGCTGAGAGATTACTTGTATCATTTCCTCATATAATAATGTAGACAATTTAATCTTTTTTAAAAACTCCTTTATGATTTACCATTTATATACCTTCCTATGCTTCTCTTGAGTCCTATGCTCGAATGTTAAATTTTCTATTCAGCTTTGGTCTTTTTATCAGGAATGCTTACAAGGGCTATATTTCATTAAATATCCACACACGCCTGTAGGATTATACTTAGTTTTATTGGATAGGTCATTCTTGGTTGTAATCCCAGATCCTTTGCCTAATGGAATATCATATTCCAAGACCTCTGTTACTTCATTATAGTGGCTGTTAATTATAGTGTATAGTGGTTCCTTGGTACTCGAACTATTTCTCTCCAACTGTTTATGGTATTTTCTCCTTGAACTAGGGATTCTGGGATTTGACTACAATGTTCCTGGGAATTTTTATTTGGACGTTACTTTCAGGAAGTAACTGGTGAATTCTTTAAATTTCTTTGGCCTTTGATTCCAAATGGGCAACCTTAAGTGGGAATTTTTTTTTTAAATTTAAAACCTTTACCTTCTGTCTTGGAGTCAATACTGTGTATTGGCTCCAAGTCAGAAGAGCGGTAAGGGCTAGGCAATGGGAGTTAAGTGACTTGCCCAGGGTCACACAGCTGGGAAATGTCTGAGGTCAGATTTGAACCTAGGACTTCCCATCTCTAGGCTTGACTGTCAATCCACTGAGCCACCTAACTGCCCCCCATTTAGAATTTCTTGAATTATGTAAAGGCTCTTTTTTTGTTCCTATCTTTCAGGTATATAAATAATTCTTAAATTACTTCTCTTTGATCTATTTTCAGGTCAATATTTTTCCTGTCCAATGTTTCATATCTTCTTATGTATTTTTATCAATGTCTTGACTTTATAATTTCTTCATGTCTCATTGGGTCATTGATTTCCATTTAGCCAATTCTAATTTTTAAGAAGATACTTTCCTCAAGAAGATTTTGTACCTCTTTAACTGAGCAGTTAGTTTTCATAATTTTCTTGTATAGTTCTCATTTATTTTCCCTTTATTTTATTCATTTTATTTTTATAATCAGTTTTTGTTCTCTCTTTTTAAATATCTTTCTTTAATTCTTCTAGGAAGTATTGTTAGACTTGTACCTAAGCTAAATTTTTCTTTGAGACTTTGCTTGTATATGTTTTCACAGCACTGATTTCTTTTGTGTTGTGTCTTGAACTTCCCTGTCACTATAGTAGATTTTTATTTTATGGCCAGGGTCTTTCTTTGTTTCTTTGTTATTTTGCTTGTTCATTCTACTCCTTGACTTTGGGTTTTATGTTAATAACCAACTTTGCTCACTTTTGTGGCAGGAGTGGAAGAGGGAGAGAAGGGGAGAATGGCAGATGTCTGGCTTGAGTTTCTGCTGCTTTCACAGTTCAGTATAGAGGTCTGAAAGTTTCTGTTCCTTCTGAAGGGGTGTGATCTGGGAAGAAGTCTCTTCATAGCCCTTCTGGTCTGAGCAGGTCCTGACCTAGATTTGAGTCTGTTACTTTGTGTATAATTGAGTTTCAATAGATTATGGCTGAATTCAGTCACTGTTAACCTCCTCTGAGGCTTTCAAAATTTAGAGGTCTGAACTATTGGCTTCCCTTTAGTCTTGATTTTCTGTCCTGGCTTCTCCACTGTAAGCTTATGTCCTAGACTAAAGATTAGAAATGAGTCACCACTCATACAGTTTAGTTTCTGGAATTTTTTGTATATGCTTTATACTCAGCTAGGGTCCCATGCTCAGTTTAGTCATGGTCATTCCTTTCTACCCTGAATCTATAACCTAGAACTGGGTAATTGGTGACAGAGCTACTGGATAGTACCTGTTTCTGCTCTCAGCTCACATAAGAGGTACCTGGGATCTCTTTCTGCCCCGGTTCTTCCCACCCAGGTTCTCTATATCAGTCCCCTTTCTATCTCTGGACACTGGAATATTTCCAGGCCAATAGCTGTTGCCACTGTAACCATGGTTAGTCCCCATCCTAAGTGTACACAGACTTATCTGTTTTCCTAAGCTATCCTGGAATAGAAAAAAATTACTTCCAGTGTCTTTTTCTTGGCTTTCCTGATCAGAATTTTGTCTGGCATGTTTTCTAGATCAGGAGTCCCCAAACTTTTTACACAGGGGGCCAGTTCACTGTCCCTCAGATTGTTGGAGGGCCAGACCTAACCCTAACCCTGACCCTAACCCTAACCCTAAATTTGTGCAGTATATACAGCGTGGAATCCCCTCCCTCAGATCACCGCTCACCATGCTGACATCTTCCATTGTGCAGCCACATAATCCTTTGTGCAGAGCCTCATTCAGAACAAGTCGCCATACAAAGGATTATGTCACTGTATGCCACATACAGTACTCCTCTCACTGACCAGCAATGAAAGAGATGCCCCTTCTAGAAGTGCAGTGGGGGCTGGATATATGGCCTCAGGGGGCCGCATGTGGCCTACCTGCTGTAGTTTGGGGACCCCTGTTCTAGATTGTTATGGAGATGTGTTAGAAGAGCTAGGCAAAAATGCTAACTCACTCCACTATCTTGGCTCTGCTTCCTGGCATTAAGATTCTAAAGAGACATTTGTTTCTTCTTAGATTATTAGAATGTTAGTACCACATCATCATACAGCCTCTTCCATGTACTCAAATACATTTACCTTTCTAGGTTTATCTAGATTCTTTTGTTCCTATTTCAAAGTTCCTACATCTCTTGTATTTTCATCAAAAAAATTTTTAATGTTCTCAATTCTATTAAGGTCTATTCTCCCTTTTTCCTTCCCCTCCATCATAGCATGATCCTAAGTTTTCTAGGGTAAGTTATTCTTGGATGTAACTATTTATCTTTTACTTTTTGGAATATTGTATTCCAAGATGTCTTCTCACTTTTGGGAGAAACTGTCAGATCTTTTGTGATTCTGACTGTGGTTCCTCAGCACTTGAACTGTTTGTTCTTGGATAGTTGTGGTATTTTTTCTTTGACATGGAAGTTCTGGATTTTGGTAACAATATTCTTGGAAATTTTTCTTTTGGTATATCAGTGGATTCTTTCTCTCTTTACTTTGCCTTCTAGTTCTAATAGCCCTAGGGAGTTTCTATTTATGGTTTCTTGGGCAAGATTTACCACTTACCTTTTCAAATTGATTCTCCTTCCAATTTCGACCTCAAAAGTCTTTATTTAATTTTCTGTCTCTTGCTTCATTCCTCCTAGGTATCCTTGTAGTTTTTATGGAAATCTAATTTTTTCCCTTTGAGCTCCTGCTTGCAGTTGATATGGAGATAGAATGCAATAATTATTTATACTAGTTGGTATTTTTTATTAATTTTCTCATCTCTCCAGCTTTAATATCTGAATTGAAGCTTTATACCATAGCCAGATACTAGTTTTTGTTTCAGTTTTTAGGTAGGAAGGTTGTTGCTACTTGTTTTCATCTTGGGTCCCCTGTTTGTTTTTTATCCTTACCTTCTGTCTTAGAATTGACAAAAGTATCAATTCCAGCAGAAGAGATGTAAGGGCTAGGCAATTGGAGTTAAGTGACTTCCCCAAGGTCACATAGCTAGGAAGTATTGGAGACCAAATTTGAATCCAGTCTCTAGCCATAGGTTTCTATCCACTGAGTTGCTCCTTTGGGTTCTTAAACTGGATCTTTGAGGTTCATATTTCTGGATCCTTCTGATGTTTCTTTACAGAGTGCCAGAATATTATACTCCTCAGAGCCCTGGGCCTGGGTTGTCCTGGTTTGAGAGTACCATGGCACTGTAATAGCCATTACTTGTTGATGCTTCCAAGGATGGTCCCAACCCTGAAGTTTTCTCAGGGAAACCCTCTGCTCTTGCTGCCTCTAAACTGCCACAGGCAAGGTCCAGCCTCGCTTGCGACTCCAGGGGTTCATGACATGTGGCAAACAATCAGTCAAGAAAATAACAAATGGAAAACGGGTGTATATTTATGGCCATGGGCATGCTTTGCATCTGATAGCTGTTTCACCATTCCCAGGCTTGATGTTTATTTTTATACCCATTTCCTTGGCACACACATACATTACCTAACACACATGTCTAAATAGAGATAATTGGAAAAGTGATACATCAACTTTAACAAATCACTTGATTAAAATTCTATATTCTTGTGTTGTGATTACAGATTCTTGACAGCATAAAGGTTTCACACAAGATAGATGATTTTGTCACATGTGGCTTAATTTTCTCATTTCCCTCTGAGGAGTTTTGAGCTTATAAACAATCAAGGAAATTTACTTATTGTTTTCAACAAAAAGAAATAATCTATCAGAAGTTCCTAAAGACAATTCAACAATCATGTCATTGAGGTTGAAAGGTACTGGGAACACAATTCAGATTAATATTAGACTGATTATTTTTCAGGGTTTACTAGGGAGTTTCTCAAGGGGAAGAATCAAGTCACTGAGGCATGATGAAACTTGGTGTAGCTGCACATTTCGTATGGGCCTTTATGATTGATTTGTATGCTGGCTTCATAAGAATAAGTTTCTGTGAGTGGGAAAGTTCTGGGCTTGGCTTGTAGCTATGGTTTTACTGAGAATTATGTACCTAAGTAAAAGTTAACCCATGGTAGTCTTTTAGGATTCGGTTTGAGGGTCTGATCTTTTGGTGATACTTTGGGGAAATAGAGTACAGGTATTTTGCTCTTGCATTATTCCTTCTGAGACTAGGGGGAATAGTAATCATGTCAATTTCATAGGTAAGGGATGTTAATGAGAGAGGTTATGCAAAGGGGATTGAGTGGGCAATCACATCTTGTCAAGGGCCACTCTGTGGCCTCCTTAGCTACCACGAGTGACTTTGTCAAGGTGTCATGGCTTGATAGCTCCCAGCACTAAACACAAGAATTTTGTTGCAGTTTCAAGTTTTTTCTGGAAGAAGCATGTAGCCAACTGGGTGGCCTATTTTCCTTTAGATATCCATCTTGGCAAGAAGTAGTTTTGCATTTTTTTAAAGAAAGTCTTACATAATCAATTGTAATGAACTTCTCTACTAGCAGCAATGCAGTGATCCAAAACATTTATGAAGGACTTATGAGAAAGAATGCTATCTACATTCAGAGAAAGAACTGTGGGGGTAGAAATACAGAAGAAAAACAACTGCTTGATCACATGGGTTGATGGGGATATGATTGGGGATGCAGACTCTAAACATTCACCCTAGTGCAATTATCAATAATATGGAAATAGGTCTTGATCAATGACACATATAAAACCCAGTGCAATTGCACATTGGCTCTGGGAGGGGGGTGGAAGAAGGGGAGGGAAAGAACATGAATCATGGAACCATGGAAACTTTTTCTTAATTAATCAATAAAATAAAACTTAAAAAAGAAAGAAAGCCTTTATTATCCTTGATAACCTTAGAGCAAATAGTCAGAGAATCTATGCCCCTAAAAGCCTGTCCTGCTACATCAATTGTTACCCCTACTCCCTCAGACAGAGATACTGGGGAGCTCAGCTAGGTCCAGACTTCCTTGTCCCTCTTTGATTCTTTCTTTTTGACTTAGTTTGATGTGGAACAGATGGAATTTTATCACCTATACTCCATTCTTCAAGAAGCACAGCTCAAGGAAGTCTGCCTAGGCAGAGCTTGATGAAGGTCTGAAACTGACTGAGCTTGCCCATATCCATTCTGATGGAGCAATCTAGGCAGTATTATGGGCCTTTAAGGGAAAGGAAAATGAATAATCAATCAATCCATTAATATGTATTAAATGCCTCCTATGTGCCAGGCATTGTGCCTTGGGCTTCATAAGTCCACCACCCACTAAAGTGGTAGCCTTGTAAGGAGAATGAAAGGGATGGATGCTATGGAGGCAGAAACAAGATTTAACAACTGCATGGATATGGAAGGAGAAGGAAACTGAACAGGCAAGGATAACACCAGGTTCTAGAAATAATATAGAAACTATTGCTGAGGATTATGAAGCACACAGATATATAAAGTATAGGTGTTAAGTATAGGAAGTTGGGAAGAACAAGTCATTTGAAACAAGGGTTACACAAGTAAGATGAACTATAAGTGACATTGAAATGATGCTATGGCACCTGTGACTGGACTATGGTTCCTTTAAAAATATACCTTATTAAAACCATATAGGTGGCTCAATGGATTGAGAACCAGGCCTAGACACAGGAGGTCTTGGGTTCAAATCTGGTCTCAGACACTTCCTAGCTGTGTGACCCTGGGCAAGTCACTTAACCCCCATTGCCTAGCCCTTACTGCTCTTCTGCCTTGGAACTAATACATAGTATTGATTCTAAGACAAGGTAAGGTTCTAAAAAAAAGTATACCTTATTCAGAAATGGAATAGTTGGGGATGGAGAGGGAGAAGGTAAAGTTGTATTGGCTATTAAGAACACATACTAATGAGGAATTCCAGGAAGAAGAGGGAAGAAACATGAAGAAGAGAAGATGAATGACACTCAGCAGAGGAAGAGGACAGAAGTGATATTGCTGAGGAAATATCCTACAGACCACCTGGACAGACAGAGTCAATAGAGAAGAGTTTGGGAATCAGATCCCAATCCAGGCATGGTATAGCTGTGATGAGCACTTCCATTATGCAGATATGTGTAGCAGAAAATAATGTATTGGCTTGCCTTGATAAAAACTTCATCTCCCCAAAGCTAGGGAAAGCTACTAAAGGAACTGTTATTCTGGACCTTACTCTAATCTTTGCCACTGACTCACTGTGTGACCTTGAATCCTTTCCCCTCTAGACCTCAGTTCCAGCCCCTGGTTCCCTCTTCCAACTCTATGTAAAGTAAGAGGATTAGAATAAATGATCTCTAAGTGTCTTTCTAGCTTTCACATTTTAGTATTCTATGAACTTATTTTTTGTCATAAGTACCAATAAGGAATTAGTCCATAAAAAGAATTTGGAACAAAAGCAGCACCCTGAAAAGGGATGAGCTCAAAGGAACCTTCCAGAGGAATTCATTCCCCACCCCCCTCAAGTTTACAGATGAGAAAATGGACTCAGAAAGACCAAGTGATTTGCTCAAGGTCACACAGGTAGAAAGTAGCAAAGCCAGTGTTGTCTCCCATGATTCAAACATGTAGAGATATTACAAGGGGACAGCTTTGTTCTAGGCCTGGAGCAAAGACTATATTTCACAGCCATAAGGAAATGCTTGCATACTTTGGGAAGAAACTGAGTAAGGAGAAAATATGTCAAAGGGCACAAAGCCAGGGAGTTTGAAGAGGAGCCAGAATGACCTTTTGCCCTTTTGCATATTGACTGGCTTGCCCACTAGCTAAAGTTTGCAGCTGAAATCTATAAATTATGAGCCACAGTTGGAAGTCCCCAAAGAGATTTTACAAATTAGTCAGAGCAAGTTTCAGCAAGTTTGCTGTCCTACTCTGGGGTCTGATGCCCAGCCTGTATTCCCTAGACAAGCTTCGGTTTTAGGGTCTACAGCCTTGGTTTTTCCAGGCTAATTTGTCCGGAGGAAGAAAGTTCCCTCAGTTCTGTTTCTTAGACATTATTCCAAAAAGCCCACAATAAGGACACTGGTGGGGGTAGATCCATTGTAACCACTTCCCCTCAAACCCACCAATGTCCCCAGTTGGTCAATACCACGTCAGCTCCAAAGCGTGTGGCCTTCAGACTGGCCATGGGAAGGAAAGGATATAGGAGGTGAAGAGGAGAAAAATGGAAGCAAAAGAGGGAGGGAAGGTTAGTTGCAGCAAGCTGGGGGGGAGCTCTCAGAAAGTTTGCAGCTCTGGCTCCAAACTGTAGCTTGGATCCCAGTCATAGAGACAGAGAAAAAGCACTGCTCCTGTGGACCAGAGGTCCAGAGAATGACACAATCCTTCGTACAGTAAGTAGGAAGTAAATTATTCTTCTTTTGCTTAACCTGCCTTCAGGGAGGGACCCTGTCCCATGTCCCTTTTGTCCTTGTGAGGTTTCCATCCAGGTCTGGCCTGTGACGATAGAGAGACAGGGACAGAAAGAGACATAAACACAGAGACAGAGAAAGACAAAGATACAGTCAGAGAAACAGGGAAAACCAGAAACAGAGAAGAAAGGAGACAGATATACGGAGAGAAACTTCTGTCTCCCGGACTTCTCTATCAATTGCAAAACTAGGTTCTGTCTCCTTCAATTGTTCTGCAGGAAGGATGGGGTGTGGGGAAGAGAGAGTCTGCCCCAGTGTCCTGCCAATGGACTACTAGGATGGGTTCTGATCCCCAGCACAGACTCCCGGGGAGTTGTCCAGTCCCACAGACCAAGAGAAGTTTGGGAAAACTTTCTTTATTTCTTCCTCTCCTTTCTCTTCTGACTTGCTACTTCTCTCCAATCAACAGAGGGACTGATGTCTCCAGGGCAACTAGTGGGGCTGGAGGACTTCAGTTCCCACTACTACCTGCAGAATGAATGAAGTGGCATCTGCTTTTCCACACTTTCAAGCTTCTTCATCTTCCCTCAGGCCTTCCATCCTAGCCTCAGGGTACTGACCTGCTGCTTTTTAGTTTCTTTCTTTGAGATAAAAGTAAGTGAGGAAAAGTCATCTTTTCCCTTATCTTCTGCCTGGATTTAACAGCCTTCCCCCAGGCACCAGGGCCCTTTTATTTGTAGTTCCTCAAAAAACAGCTTCACAAATGAAGGTTGTTTGCCAAGGTTATTTCTTGTTCCGGTATCACTGAGATGGGCTACACTCTGAAGTCCCTTCTAACTCAGAGTTCTGGCGACTTTCTCTAGAAAGGAGCAGGAATCATCCCAAGCAGCAGCTCCCCCACTTCCCTGCTCCCAATCACTGTCACATTTGCCCCCTTTTAAGAGATCTAGAGAGAGTCACTTTTGGGGTTCAGATTTCCAGGGACTCCTTTGGCTCTAGCAGCTGCTGAGTAGTGACATGAGCCACAGGGTGGGTTCTGGCACATCTGTCTGGGGAAGAAGAATAGCAAACACCAATCACTTCAAGCTCAATTTTTTTTGTAGGAATAGGTTTATTTATTTATTTTTAATGTGAGGTTGTTTTTTAGTGTAGATTACGGGTAGATTTGTTGTGGGAGAAAGGTGCCCATATTTGTAGCAGGGTCTCACACCATGAACTCCATTCAACCCAGAAGTATGAAAAGAATTTATTTGAAGAAAAGGTTTAAGATAGTATAAACAGCCTAATAACTGGTGGAATAGTAGGGGGGGAGGGAACAGGCTACCGGGCTGAAGGATTAGCTTTGGGATTAATGGGTTAGCCTGGGGGCTAATTTAGAATAGCCTAATGGGTGATGGAGTGGCAGCCCCAGGAGTGGAGTAGCAGCCCTGGCTTGATGGATTAGCCTCTGACTTGATAGAGTAGCAGCTCTGGAGCTCGGAATAGCAGAACTCCATAGCCCTGGGCAGATGGAGTAGCGAAGGAGTAACCCTTGGAGCTGATAGAATAGCTGAATAGGTGATGGAGTAATAACCCCAGGTGTGGTGTGGTAACCCTACCCACTATGGATCCGGGTTTGCATATTTATTAGGGTCTGGGCTTCCAGAGAAATCGCCACCTTTTCTCATTCCAGCCTGAAAATTCTGGAAAATGGGCATGGCCAAATTCAGGTGGGGATGTGGTTTGGGATTTGGCATGTACGTCAGGAAATAAGAGCTTGCGCAGATATGGGGGATCCTTCTGGACTGCCAGAATCCTTAGTGTGCATGTCCCATGTTCCCCACATTGTCCACCTTGTCATCATTTGTCTATGTGGGAGAGGTCTCACTACCCTTCTGGGATGGAAACATGGTGGGGGTAGGGGAGTACAGCACAGTGCAGAAAGTTCAGAATTAAGGTAAATAAGGAACAATATGAGTAATTAATAATATAGAGGAGGCACAAAGCGATGCCTGGTCTAGAACATTACAGATCCAGGATAGGTGACTGATGATTCAGAATGGGTCAACAGTCCAGGTTCTACAATTCATGTATGACTAATACTAAAACTATAGGTTTTGCTATTGATATTTAACCAGTACTAACTAGTGAGACATGAAAGATTTCAGAACATGAGGGTCCTGTTCCTATTGTTGCCCCTCACTGCCCACTGCCAGCCTCCATGAGATTTGGAGCCGAAAAGGATATCAGAGGCCATATAGTCCAACTCCTTCATTTTAAAGATAAGGAAACTGAAACACAGAGAGATTGGGTGCCTTTCCCAGGGCCCCACAGATAGGGGCAGGAGGAGGACTGGAACCTAGGTCTTCCTGACTCAAAGACCATAGCTCTATGTGCTAAGTCAGGCTACCTGGTAAGAGAATTGGTTGACTCTGGAGTCAGGGAATTTGGGTTCAGAGCCCAGTAACCATCAGTTACTATCTATGTGACCTTGGGCAAGTCAATTCACTTTTTCTGGGCCTCAGTTTCTTCTTCCATAAAAGGTTGGAGTTGTCATTATATGTCTTCTGAGATCCCTACCAACTCTAATTGTATTTACCTTAATTTGGTGATGACAAAGATGATTATAACATTGTTACCTTTCTAGAGCTTCTTAATGTTTATACATTCCTTCCAGCTCTAAATCTAAGTTCCTAGGATTCTGTCAGCCTCATTTTATATTTGAGGAAACATCTGAGGAAAGCAGAGAGGTGAAGTAATTTGTCCAAGGTCTCCCAGCCAGAAAAATTAGAAATCAGAATTGGATCCCAATTTTTCTGACTCCAGTTCCAGTGCTTGTTTTACTACCCCCATTAAGTTTCTCATTTTACAAATAAGCTCATCAACTTAGATCTGGAAGGGAAGGATCTCTAAGATCACCTAGTCCAATTCTCTCATCTTCTTCTTCTTGTTCAGGCATGCCTGGTTCTTTATGAATCCATTTGGGGTTTTCTTAGTGAAGGAACAAGAATGGTTTGCCATTCCTTCTCCAATTTATTTAACAGTTGAAAAAACTGAGGTAACCATTCTGGAAGGCAATTTGGAACTATGCCTAAAGGGATTTAAAAGACTGTCTGCCCTTTGATCCAGCCATGCCACTGTGGGTCTATACCCCAAAGAGATAATATGGGGGAAAACTTGTACAGAAATATTTATAGCCACTCTCTTTGCAATGGCAAAAAATTGGAAAATGAGGGGATGCCCTTCGATTGGGGAATGGCTGAACAAATTGTGGTATCCTATGGTGATGGAATACTATTATGCTCAAAGGAATAACGAACTGGAGGAATTCCATGTGAACTGGAATGACCTCCAGGGATTGATGCAGAGTGAAAGGAGCAGAACCAGGAGAGCATTGTACACAGAGACAGATACACTGTGGCACAATCAAATGTAATAGACTTCTCTACTAAGCAGCAATATAATGATCCAGGACCGTTCTGAGGGATTTGTGAGAATCCACATTCAGAGAAAGAACTGTGGGGGTAGAAACACAAAAGAAAGACATTTCCTTGATCACATGGGTCAATGGGGATATGATTAGTGATGGAGACTCTAAATGGTCACCCTAGTGCAAATATCAATAATATGGAAATAGATTTTGATCAATGATACAAGTAAAACCCAGTGGAATTGCACATCGGCTCCAGGAGTGGGGAGGGAGGAGGAGAAAAAAGAACATGAATCATGTAACCATGGAAAAATATTCTAAATTAATTAATTAAATAATTTTTTTTATAAAAGAAAAAACTGAGGTAAACAGGATGAAGTGACTTGCCCAGAATCACACAGCTAATAAGTATCTGAGTTCAGATTTGAACTCAGGATGATGAATGTTCCTGACTTCAAGCCCAGTACTCAATCCACTATACTCCCTAGCTATCCCATCTCTTCAGATACTCTTCTAAAATGTGTTAGCTTCAGCCATTCACTTATTTACCATTCAATCCCTCTTTCTTTCTGTCCTGGGTGCCAGGGTTCCCAGCCTTTTCTTTTAATGTTTTAATTGAAGTTTCTGCCTAAGATTAACTATAAAAATAGGGACTGGCAGAAGACTGGGTGGGACTTCAGCCCACCTGCAATAGAGGAGTTCCTGGAACTGATTACCAGACACTTTTAGCACCCTGAAAAATATAGCATTGATTTTACTCATAATTTTTTCCTCTATGTACTTTTGTAAGGCCCTTTTCTCAGCGTTAAATGATATCAAAACCAACAAAAGAAACAGATTGACAGATGAAGTTAGTAGCGTTTACTTGGGCTTGAAGTGTACAAAATTCCAACCTTCAATTGAAGATTTAGCCAATGAAATTCAGCAACAAAAAAGTCAGTAATAGGCAGGTTAGTTAAAGAATTCCCCCTCACCCCATACAAGTTAAATAATATCAAGACCAACAAAAGAAACCGACTGACAGATGAACAAAGAAGTCACTAAGCAGGTAAGTTAAATAATTAGTTTTTGGTTTATTAAATACAGTTATAGATTACAACTATATATTTTTGTTATTTAAACTATAAATATTGCGAAATTATGTTTGTTTTTTTCTCAAAGTGACACACCACCCAAGTTATGCTCATTTTTTTGGTGAATTTTGACACACCAAGCTCAAAAGGTTGCCCATCACTGCCCCAGATTATTGTGGAATTAATGCCTCATTTTTCATATGGGACAGCTAGGTGGTACAGTGAATATAGCACCAGGCCTGGACTCAAACCAGAAAGACCAAAATTCAAATCTAATCTCAGATACTTATCAACTTTGTAACCCTTAACCACTGTGTGACTTAACCAGTGCCACAATTTCCCAGATATAAAGTAATGAGTCTTGTCATTATGCTGGGAAGCAAGGAGGAGAAGTCATAATCCATGCCTGCAATCTGAAGACCCTGAGGAGGGTGTAGCATGGTCCTCTGAAGGCAGAGGAAAAGAAGAGAGATGACAGACAAAAAGGAAAAACCAGGAGTAAAAGAGCTTGGGAAATAAGAGCAAGAGGACTGGAATAGATGGGCAGGACTGAGAATATAAGCAGAATAGTAACACTGGCGTGGGTGAGACCAACTAACACCCCACTCCCTATCAAGCCAGAATGATACTTCCTATTTGCTTATGCAATTCTTCTATCCATCCCCAACAAATTAGGAGGTGTCCTGGCCATGCTAGCATCCACCCTCGTCCTCCTAATCACCCCCCTACTCAACGGAGCCTAATATTCTGACCTGTATCCCAAATACTATTTTGGATCTTAACAGCTAAACTCTTCACACTAACCTAAATTGGGGGATAGCCAATAGAATAGCCATACATCATCATTGGCCAAACAGCCTTGGCCTGATACTATAAACTTATTTATTGTCCTAATACCCCTTGCAGGAATATTTGAAAACTACATACTAAAGCCCAAAGACTCAACTCATACTGATAACTCATTGTCTGAGTAATTTAACAAAAAATACTGGCCTTGTAAGCCAGCAAGAAAAAAAAACTCCGTCCTAGGACATCCACCGAGGATCTCTGCATCTCACCACCTCCCTGCAAACCCCCAAAGCTGATCCTCTACTTAAACTACTTTCTGATCAATAAACCACCATTTATAGACTATCCCAGTATTAACTTAGTCTAACTGTCAACAGATAGGCTAAATTTATTCCTATGTATATAGTACATGGATTTATTTCCCCCTAGCATATCTCATGTATGTTATATATTACTAATTACATTAAATTCATATGTACTAAGAACATATTAGTAGTAGTACTATAGTATTATATTAGTACTATTAGTATTATTATTATAATATGTAATAGATGCTCCTCACTAGGATATTTAAGGTAAGAGAAGTGCTGGAGCGGTGACACTAAGAAATAGGTTAGAGGAGAAGCTGAGATTCTCACTTCTTCCCCCCACCCCACTTCTGTCTCTCTCTCAGTTGGTCCCAACAGCTCTTCTCAGATGGCAAGTTAACAGCAGCTTTCAATAGACTAATTTCACACTATGGTACTTTCTAAAAGAGATTTATTTTAAAGAAGGAAAGTTAGGGAGTTGGGATAGGAAGAGGGAATTTATGGTCTCCCTAATCTACTATGAAATTCAATACAAGGAAGTAAAGTTGATTTGTCTCTGAGGGGATATTGTTGATAGATAGAAAAGGATCTCAGAGCTAATGCTCCAATCTTTTCAATATTAGTCACTAGCCAAGAATCCAGAGCAGTTGCATTCTAGCTCCTCCACAGTTCAGGAGAGAAAAAGTGATCAGTTTCAGATGCTGACTTTCTTAACTGTCTCCCTGACCAGATTCTTCTTTAGAATCTTCCATCCTTCTCATCTCAATTGACAAATCCATCAAGCTTCCATTTCCTTGCATTTGCTTACCAATCTCACTGATGTTGTAATCTCTTCTTCACATATATTTTATTATATATTATACTATATACATATAGTACTATAATTTGTACAGTACATAGACATTCTTAGTCTAATTAATATCATAATCGTACATACTATATAGCTGGACATATACATTTCATCCATGGTCACAGATTCCTCATATTTCCAGCATATCATAACCATTAATAGTACCTCAATCCTCACCTCAAGAGAGATCCCCATCCCGCCTTCTGAAGGCCTACAGTCCTTCCGAGGAAGCCCATAAATTGTGATGTACCTAATTCCTTTGACTGGCTACTGGTTGTTACTTGAGGGTCATACGTTTGCTCCTTGCATCCAAATTGCCATTAAAAAAAGCATTGAGATGTTATAGTTACTAATCAGCCCATAACACTGCCCTAACTGGCATGAGGATAGAGGGCATTGTCATTAAGAATAGAGTCTCCAGGAATTTAATTAATTCCAAAGAGATTTATTTGCAAATTATTTACAAAATATAGAAAAAGTGAAAGTAAGAAAATGAAAGAGACCAGTGGGGTAAGATATTTAGCCTGTGCACTAAGCAGTTTGCTCTGACCTCGGGCTCAACCCAGGCAGGGCTTAGCCAGAGAAACTTCAGTCTTTAACTGAGGACCTAGGCATGCAGACAGCCTCTCTCAAGAGGATAGGTCTCTCCTGAGGCTAATCTCTTCAGAAAATCCAGGAAAGGAGTCAGTTCTTTTCATTCACCATGTGCCAGTCCAAAGGGAGAGGTTTAAGAACAGTCTCACCAAGTAAAGAGTCTCAGGTCCAGTCAGCAGATTCTTTACCAGCCTCCAACTTGAACTCAGACCTCTGAAGAATGAGAGCAGTCAGAAGTCCCAAGCACGAAGAACTCTCGAACTCCCAAAAGAAGTTGAAGTTCTCCCAGGAAGTTGTAACTCCCTTTTAAAGACACTTTCTTTTGCATCATTTCCTGTGCCTTCCTTCACTTTTATGTCTACCAATTACAGTTGAAGCTTTGCTTAGGCCTGCCCAGGGGGCAGTCAAGTTGATTCTTATTCGTCACCCACTGTCACACATATAGATCACAGATCTCCCCCACTCAATGATTAAGTGGAATGTTTACACTTTTGGTGATTAAATCTAAAAATGGGCAGGGGAGTTAATTTAATCTTCATAGGACAGATTTAGGGTGGGGGAGCTTTATCCACTGGGCAGGCACCTGGGGACACTAATAACATCTAAAAACTAACATTTAGTGCTATCCTCATAGCTCACACAGAATAAATGAGGATAATGTATGAATGATGATATGGTATATGCTTAATTAATTAGAATTTAAAGGAAAGTGGGTCAGGATCTTCACAATTAGCATTTATTCTTGCCAAGGCAGAAAAGTGGTAAGGGCTAGGCAATGGGAGGGGGGTTTAAGGGACTTGCTCAAGGTCACACAACTAGGAAGTGTCTAAAACCTCATTTGAACCCAGGACCTCCTGTCTCTATTGAGCCAACCAGCTGCCCCCTATCAATTGTTTTAATTGTCTTCAGTATGTCTCTTCAAAAAACTTTAAAACAGTCCATTTTTATAAATGTATATGCCTTTTAAAAACCCCCAAAAAGATAGAAAAGGAGAAAACAAAGGACAAAATTTTTTAAAGTTCAGCATAAGTAACCAACACAACCATTGAGTCTGACAATATATGTAGTGTTCTGAATCCTGGGATGAATGAATGAATGAAAAGAGCATTTATTAAATTTCCCATCTCTGCAAAAAAGGAAGGGAAGCATATTTTTTAATCTCTTCATCAGGCCAAACTTGGTTAGTAAAATTACACAGCATTTGGTTCTTTTTTTGCTCTTTCAACACTGTAGTCATTTAAGACCTCCTAAGCCAGGGACTAAGGGTTCAGATCCCATCTGAAGTGGAGCACTAGAGTAGCTAGATGGCACAGTGGGCAGAGCACTGAGCTTGGAATCAGGAAAATCCATCTTCCCAAGTTCAAATCTGGCCTTGATACTTACTGACTGTGTGATCCTGGGCAAGTCACTTAACCCTATTTCCCTCAATTTCCTCATCTGTCAAATGAGCTGGAGAAGGAAATGGCAAACCCCTCCAGTGTCTTTGCCAAGAAAACCTCAAAAAGGGTCACAGTGTCAGATACAACTCAACAACCAAGTCATTTTTTCCTATAGTTCATATTTTTTCCTGGTTTTGCCTAGTACTCTTCATTGTGTAATTTCCATATTCATCTGTATTCATATTCACTGTTTCTTACAAAGCAATAATATTTATTATGTTCATGTCCCTCAAATTGTTTAGCCATTTCCATTCCAGTTGATGGCCATATACTTTTCCTCCAAGTTTTTTGTTACTACAAAAAAATGGAGTTTATATATTATTAAGGAGGTATCATGTAAACAGAAAAGTGTTCACATATATATGAACATAAATGTAGGTATAAAGAGGAGATGAGAGCAGGAACTAACAAGGAAGAGAATAGGAAAGGCTTCCCATAGGGTATGACCTGTGTACCCACCTTAAAGGAAACTGAAGATTCCAAGAGTCAGAAGTTAGGAGGGAATGTATAGTAGGACCACGTTTTATTGACTAATATATTCCAAGACCCTTCTGGTAAGAAAATTGTTCATAATAGCAAACTCCATTATTTAATGTCTTTCTTATTTGAAAATCCCTAGGCACTTTATGGCTTTTCTTAGGTTTATCAGAGCTGCCAGCATCACTATTATTATGCGTTGGAGCCATTATTAATTTTTAATTGAAAATTTTTTATTTAATTAATTAATTTAGAATATTTTTCCATGGTTACATGATTCATGTTCTTTCCCTCCCTACTCCCCACCCCCATAGCCGATGTGCAATTCCACTGGGTTTTACTTGTATCATTGATCAAGACCTATTTCCATATTATTGATATTTGCACTAGGGTGTTTATTTAGAGTCTACATGCCCAATCATATCCCCATCGACCCATGTGATCAAGCAGTTGTTTTTCTTCTGCGTTTCTGCTCCCACAGTTCTTCCTCTGGATGTGGATAGTGTTCTTTCTCATAAGTCCCTCAGAATTGTCCTGGATCATTGCATTGCTGCTAGTAGAGAAGTCCATTACATTTGATTGTGACACAGTGTATCAGTCTCTATGAATAATGTTCTCCTGGTTCTGTTCCTTTCATTCTGCATCACTTCCTGGAGGTCGTTCCAGTTCACATGGAATTCCTCCAGTTCATTATTCCTTTCAGCACAATAATATTCCATCACTGACATATACCACAATTTGTTCAGCCATTCGTAAATTGAAGGGTATCCTCCTCTTTTCCAATTTTTTTGCCACTGCAAAGAGAAGCTATAAATATTTCTGTACAACTCTTTTTCCTTATTACCTCTTTGGGGTACAAACCCAGCAGGGGTATGGCTGGATCAAAGGGCAGATAGTCTTTTAAAGCCCTTTGGGCATAGTTCCAAATGGTGGAATAACAGACTTGCATTAAAGAAACAAAGAGAAACACTGCCCTATCCGAATACAACTTGTTACCAGCAAGAACTTCCCAGAAAAGACTGATGCAGCAGAGGGCAGCTGGGTGGCTCACTGGTTTGAGAATCAGGCCCAGAGATGGAAGGTCCTGGGTTCAAATCTGGCCTCAGACACTTTCCAGTTGTGTGACCCTGGGCAAGTCACTTAACCCCCATTGCCTAACCCTTTCAGCTCTTCCATATTGAAACCAATTAACAGTATTAATTCTAAAATAGAAAGTAAGATTTTTAAAAACCCCAAAAACAATCATTTCACTCCAGTCCAACTCTTCACGACCCTATTTGAGATTTTCTTGGTAAAGACACTAGGTTTGCCATTTTCTTCTCCAGCTCATTTAACAGATGAAGAAACTGGGGCAAATGGGGTTAAGTGATTTGCCTAGGGTCATCCAGTTAGTGTCTGGGGCCAGATTTGAACTCCAGAAAATTAGTCTTCCTGATTCCAAGATTACTGCTCTATCCACTGGGTTAGTCCTCTAACAGCTCTAATGTTCCATCCTAGATGGGACCTGAACCCATAATCATGAAGGTCAGAGTCTTAATTTACTGCAATATTGTAAAAGGGAAAAAGCAAAAAAAGATAGAACTAAATACGGTATAATTTTACTGATATTTGGTGCCAAAAATTTACACTGACATCTCAGAGCGAGAATGAGTGTGATTGGGTGAACTGCTACCGGACTTTATGCTGCTTGGGAAAATGGCCTGGATTTAGCAATTTTTTAATTTTATATCTTTTTCTGCTTTTTTTTTTGTGTGTGGATTGCCAGCCACATATGCCTGAATTCATGTGTGTTGAGTTTGCATAAGACAAGGTCCTACTGTACACTAGAAATGAGGCCCAGGCGTGGTAGGTGCAGCCAATGCCATGACTGGCAAACAGTGAGTAGGACAGCTTGGCTAGAATTTAAGAAAAAGTGAAGAGGAAGAATATTCTAAAAGCCTGAAATGGAAGGCTGTAGGCAGATTGTGAGGGAATCTAAATGACAAACCAAAGAGTATGTATGTTGAGGCAGTACAAGCACTGAAGTTTCTTGGGTAGAGTAGATAATCTGATTTGTGCTTTAGGAAGATTATTTTAACAGCTACAAGGAGAATTAATTAGAGAAAGAAAAGGCTATAAATTGTCGTTGCCATTCAGTTGTTTCAGGTGTATCTGACTCTGTAACTCCATTTGGGTTTTCTTGGCAAAGATACTAGAGTGTTTTGCGATTTCCTTTTCCAGCTCATTTCATAAAGAAACCGAGGCAGGCAGCAGTTAAGTGACCTGCCCAGGGTCACAAGCTAGTAAGTATCTGAGGCTGGACTTGAACTTGGGTCTTTTTGACTCCACACCCAGTGCTCTATGCACTGTGCCTCTCTAGCTGTCCAGCGACTAAAAGCCAGAATGTCAATTAGAAGGCTGTTACAATAGTCCAAGTAAGAGGTGATGAGAATCTGAAATTTAGCTCTTAATTATAGTGACAGATTTTTTACTGTTTTTTCCCCATAAATTTGTTTTGCCTCCCCAACTGGACTTCAGACTTTAAGAGCAGAGACTAATACTGTAAAAATGAAGATTTAATATAGGTTTGTTGATTGCTTATTTTAGTTCCCTATATGCTGAAGCTTGCACTTAGTACATATCTCTAAAGCCATAGGGGACTACAGAAGTCATCTAGTACAAATAAGTAAACCAAGTAGGGGGCAACTAGGTGGCACAGTGAATGGAATGCTAGGCCTGGAGTCAGGAAGCCTCAACTTCCTGAGTAAAATCCAGCCTGAGATACTTACTAGCTTTGCAACCCTGGACAAATCACTTTAATTCAATTTGCCTCAGTTTCCTCATCTATAAAATGAACTGGAGAAGAAATGGCAACCCACTCCAGTGTCTTTGCTAAGAAAGATCCAAAAGAGGTCACAAAGAGTCAGACACAACTGAGACATGACTGAAGAGCAACAACAACTGAGAAGGTATTTGATTAATTAATTGATTCCTAGTGAAACTTAAAATAGATTTGCCAGGTTAACTCCTCTGGAACCCTTTGGACTTCTTGCTGTTAATTCTACCAATCTACTGTCTCTTAGGGCACTGCGAGCACAAATTCACAAGACATCAGAACCTGAGGATTAAACATTCTCTTTCCTTGTATGACTAAACAGTTAGGCTGTTTGCTTGTTCCACTGGAGTTTTCAGTCTCTCCATGGTATGTATTGTCCAGAAGCAAAAAACTGCAGAATTTCAGGGTTAAGAGGGAATCTTATCTAAGCCATGTTTTCAAAACAACCCCCACAAGTAGTCATACAGCCTTTGCTTAAAGACTTCTAATAAGCAGGAAACAATTCCTTACCAAAGGGGCAGGCAGCTAGGTGGTACAGTAGAGTGCCAGGCTGAGAGTCAGGAAGACTCCACCTTCCTGAGTTCAAATGTGACCTTAGGCACTTCCTAGCTATGTGATCCTGGACAAGTCACTTGCCTAGCCCTTACCATTCTTTTGCCTTGGAACTAATACTTAGCATTAATTCTAAAACAGAAGGCAAGGTTTTTTTTTTTTTTAAAGAATAAAGAAGGAGAGAGAGAGAGAGAGAGAGAGGAATGAAGGAAGGAAGGAAGGAAGGAAGGAAGGAAGGAAGGAAGGAAGGAAGGAAGGAAGGAAGACAGAAAAGAAAAGAAAAGAAAAGAAAAGAAAAGAAAAGAAAAGAAAAGAAAAGAAAAGAAAAGAAAAGAAAAGAAAAGAAAAGAAAAGAAAAGAAAAGAAAAGAAAAGAAAAGAAAAAAGAAAAGAAAAGAAAAGAAAAGAAAGCTATTCCAAGATCTTTGCCAAGAAAACCGCAAATAGGGTCATGAAGAGTTGGACACAACTGAGCTACAAAAAACACGCCCTACCAACGCAACTTATTCCATTTGTAAAGAGTTCTAATTGCTAAAAAGCTTTTCCTAAAGACACCGAGTCTAAATTTGTCTTGCAACTTTCATAGATTTCTCGAAGTTCTGCCCTCTGTAAGTCAAACAAGACCATTCTTCCACCAAACAGCCTTTCAAACATTTGAAGATAGGTATAATAGCCACCCTGAGCCTTCAGACAAAACATCCCCATCTTCTTCAATCAGGGGAAGGAAAGAACAAGCATTTATTCAATGCTTTCTATGCTCCAGGATAGAATGCTTTACAAGTTTTATTCAGTTCTCATATACTATTGTTAACCTTATTTTACTACCAAGGAAACTGAGAAAGAAGATGTAAGTGACTTGCCCAGAATCATACAGTCAATACATATCTGGAGATGGATTTGAACTGACTTCAGGACTCATATTCTATCCAGTACCTATTTGATCTCTAAAACCTCTTCTCCTACCTGGTCACTGTCCTCTAGATGCTCTCAATCAATGTCCTCTCTATCAATAGTGACCTAGGCCCAGAGATGGGAGGTCCTGGGTTCAAATCTGACCTCAGATACTTCCTAACTGTATGACCCTGGGCATGTCATTTAACCCCCATTGCCTAGCCCTTACCACTCTTCTGCCTTGGAACCGATACTTAGTTCTAAGATGGAAGGTAAGGGTTATAAAAAACATATATATTTTTAAACTGGTGACCAGAATTTAACACAGTGCTCCAGTTGGGGGCTGACTATGCTTCCTAATGTAGCTTAATTGCTTTTTAAGTCTCTTTTTAGCTGCCAAATGACAGTTTTTCTCATATGAAGCTGGCAATCCAGTAAAATCCTCAGGTCTTTTTCAGATGTCTATCTAACCATTCCTCCCTCATCTTATGTTCATGAAACTGATTTCTTGAACCCAAGTTCTCTTAGGTCATTCCTAATAAATTTCATCTTTTAAGGTTCAGTCCAATTTTTTGATCTGTCAAAATAGTTTTGGATCCTGGCTCTGTCAGCCAGTAGGCTAGATGCCCTTCCCAGTTTTGTGTCATCTGGAAATTTGATAATGATACCCTCTATCTCTCCAGCTAGACAGCTGAGCATCTGGTCTTGTCTCTCCATAGATAGCTAGGTAATATGGTGGATAGACTATTGGGCCTGGAGTCAGGGATACCTGAAATCAAATCCAGCCTTAGACTGGCTGTATGACCCAGGGCAAATCATTTAACCTCTATTTGCTTCATTTTCTTAAACTAGAGAATAGAGATCATAATAGCCTTTACCTCCCAGGTTTGTTTTAAGGATCAAATGAAGTAATATTTGTAAAACTGCTTGGCACAATGCCTGGTACAATAAATATTCACTTCACTCTGTATCAGCTCACACAAAAGCCTTCCCACGTTTCTCTGAAAGCAGCCTTTTATTATTTCTTATGGCATAATAATAGTCTGTTACATTCATGTACTATCATTTATTCTATCACTCCCCAATTGATGAGCAGCAACTTTGTTCTAGTTTTTTGCTCTAACAAAAAGAGCTGCCATAAATATTTTATTTTCACAAAGTTCCTTTTCCTCTTCCCTTGAGCTATTTGACATATAAACCTAGTAGTGGTGTTAATGCAGGGGTCCCCAAACTTTTTACATAGGGGGCCAGTTCACTGTTCCTCAGACTGCTGGAGGGCCGAACTATAAAAACCTGACCCTAACCCTAACCCTAACCAGGCAGCAGTATACACAGTGTGGAATCCCCTCCCCCAGTTCACCAATCACCATGCTGATGTCTTCCACTGTGTAGCCACATAATCCTTTGTGCAGCACCTCATTCTAAGGGCCACACAAAGGATTATGTCACCGGAAGTAGTACTGTATGTGAGCAACGCTGTGCGGCCACATGCAGTGCTCCTCTCACCGAAAAAGGTGCCCCTTCTGGAAGTGTGGTAGGGGCCAGCTACATGGCCTCAGGGGGCCAGATGCCGCCGGCATGGGCTGTAGTTTGGGGACATCTGTATTAATGGGTCAGTTAGGTCAATTTCCAAATTACTTTCCACTATGGTCAGACCAATTCAAAGCTCCACCAATAATCCATTAGTGTGCCTGTCTTTCTGCAGACCCTCCAACAAAGCCATTTTCCCTTTTTTGTCGTCTTTGCCAATTTTATAGGTATAAAATAAAAATTCAGAATTGTTTTAATTCATATATTTCTATCAGTGTTTTGGAGCACTTTTTCCCATTTAATTGTAGATTGTTTGGATATAGTCCTTTGAAGTCTATGTCTTAATCTCCTTTGACGATTTATCCATTAAGGAATGACCCTTGTTCTTATGGATTTGAATCTCAGTTCCTTATATATCTCATACATGAGATTTTGGGCAGATAATTGCTGCAAAGATTTTTTTCCTTCTAATTTCAACTGCATTGGTTTTTTTGTGTAAAAATTTTCTACTTTTATGTAATCAAAATTGTCCATTTTATCTTCTCTGATCTTTTCTATTACTTATTTGATTACAAATACTTCCCTTATCCATAGTTGTGAAAAATTCCTTGTTCTCATTTGTTCATGATATAACTTTTTATATCTGTCATATATCCATTTGTAACTCATTTTTGTATGGAGTAGGAAATGCTGGTCTATATCTAATTTTTGTCAAACTACTTTCTAGTTTGGAAAAGTATTGTCTTATCAAAATTCAGTATCCTGCCCAACACTTAGAACAGTACATGTGCAGCAAGGTAGTACAATGGATAAGGAACCAGGCCTAGAGATGGGAGGTCCTGGGTTCAAATCTTCCTCAGTCACATCCTAGCTGTATGACCCTGGGCAAGTCATTTAACTCCAATTGCCTAGGCCTTACCACTCTTCTACCTCAGTATCAATACTAAAACAGGATTAGGGGTTGGTTTGTTTTTTAAATAGTACTGTGCACACAGTAAGTGCTTAATGCTTGTTGTGCTATTGTGTGTGTCTGGAGGAAATGCTATAGAGTCATTTTGAGGTCACTGGTGCCATATATTAGGAAAATAAACCAATGAAAGAGTCTTTCCCTTCTTCTCCCAGAATACACAATCTTCTCAGTTCAGGGACTTTGGACCTTGGGCATTTTACTCCTTGGACCTCAGTTTCTTCATTTTTCATATGAGAAGGTTGGATTAGGATGACATATAAAGTCCCCTTCAAGTACTAAATCTATGATTCTCTGACCAGAATTTACATAATTATGGAAGCCAACAGTCAGTTCATCCTTCAGCATATCATCATTTTGGAGAAAGATTTTTTTTTTAAACCCTTACCTTTAGTCTTGGAATCAATTAATACTGTGTATTGGCTCCAGGGCAGAAGAGTGGTAAGGGCTAAGCAATGGGGGTTAAGTGACTTGCCCAGGGTCACACAGCTGGGAAGTGTCTGAGACCAGATTTGAACCTACGACCTCCTGTCTTTAGGCCTGGCTCTCAATCCACTAAACTAACCAGATGCCCCCAGGAAATAGATTTTAAGGGATGCCTTAAGAGAGTTAAGAGCTTGGCCTACCCTTTGCCTTTTACCTTTCAGGATATAGAATAATAATTTTGTTGTTGTTCTGTCATTTCAGTCAGGTATGCCTCTTGGTAACCCCATTTGGGATTTTCTTGACAAAGATACTGGACTGATTCTCCATTTCCCATTCCAACTCATTTTATAGATGAGGAAACTGAGGCTGACAGGGTTGAGTGACTTGCCCAAGGTCACACAGCTAATAAATGTCTGAGATCACATTTGAACCCAGGTCTTCCTGACTCTAGGCCTGGCACTCTAACCACTGTACCACTTAGCCCTTATAGTATAAAATTTAAAATTAATATATAATAACTTCAAATATTATATTTTATAAGATTTATTAATAATCACTGGAAGTAACAAAATAAAACGGTAACAAAATAAAACCACATGCCCAGGGCTAATCTACCTGCTCAAACAGCTTATTCCACCAACGTCTTGACAGAGGAAGGAAAGAGGGCTAGCCACAGAAGACCACCCTATTTATCTGCTGTCTATGTCAGCATGTAACAACAGGAAGTCAGTGGTGTAAGGGGAAAAAGAGGTTAATTTTTAAAGGGTTGGACTGGATTATTTAAGAGTATGGTCACCAGGAATTTAATTTATTACAAAGAGATTTCTTTACAAAATGTAGAAAGAGTGAAGTAAGAAAATCAGAGCGAGGATAGGGCAAGATATCTAACTTAACACTAAGTAATTTATGCATAGCCCCTGGTTCAACCCGGGCAGAGAGAGTTAGTCCTTAGGCCTTGGCAAAGCCGAGGACCTGGGGATGTCTCTCTCAAGAGGTAAGTCTCTTCTAGGCTAGTTTTTTTTTTTTTTTTCAGAAAATCCAACAGTTAAGAGTCAGCTTTTCACTCACCATGGGTCAATTCAAAGGAAGAGATTTTAGAACAGCTTCACCAGGAACAGGGTCTTGGGTCCAGCCTCCACTACAAAGAATGAAAAATTTTCTCCAGTCTCCACTTCCAAAGAATGAAGAACTGCCAGAAGAACTCCATTCAGGAAGTTGTCACTCCCTTTTAAAGATACTTTCTCTTACATCACTTCCTGTGCCTTCCCCCTAATTCTACATCTACCAATCACAGTTGAAGTTCTGCTTTAGGACTGCCCAAGAGGCAGTCAGTCAATTCTGATTGTCACCCACTATTGCACATGTGGGTCACAGAGCTCCCCTACTCAAGTGTGGATGGGATGTTTACACCTTTGATGATTAAATCTAAAAATGGGCAGATCTTCCTACGCAACTTTTAAGTAGGGTATTTACACTTTTTGTGATTAAAATCTAAAAATAGGCAGGGGTTACAATTTAATTTTCACAATCAAGGGAGAGTTCAATTTAATCTTCACAGTGGGCTCCTGGAAAATGTAGTTCAAAGGCACAAGATTTCCAATTATACATTAGAATAATAATACTAACATTTATATGGCACTTTAAGGGTTACAAAGCATTTTCATCAATTATTTGATCCTCATAATAACTCTATGAAGAGAAAGGGAAGAAGCCTACATTAAACTCTAAGCTCTGTGCTAATCATTTTACAAATATTGTCTCATTTGATTCTCACACTGACCCTGAGAACTAGATGCTATTATCACCTCCATTTATCTACTGTACCACCTAGCAGCCTATGAGGTGGGTGTTATTATTATCTCCATTTTGCAGATAAGGAATGATTAAGGATGGGCTAAGGCCAAATTGCACAGTTGAGGCAGAATTCAAAGTCAAGTCTTTCTGACTCCAAGTGTGATATTCTTTTTACTCTAACACCTGGCTTCCCTTGGAAAGAAGACAGGCCACTGGTGTCCTAAAAGGGGCTATGTTAGGGATCTTAAGAACTCAGGATAGCAGACATAAAGATCCTTAGGCTGCCTTGACTTAGAGACTAGGAGCCTCATCTAGGAATGTCTAAACAGAGACCAAAAGGCCTCAAGGAGCAACTTTTTCAATCCCTTCCTTAAATAGAGGAGACCCAGAATGGAAAAAGGACTTGCCCAAGGTCACACAGCAATCAGGAGTGGAGCTGGGATTATGACCCAAATCTTCCATCAATCACCCAACCCATGGCATTTATCTTCTTTCTTCCTTTCTCCCCATCAACTTGTAGAGAAGACTTGATGACAGGCTAATAAATGAGCACATTCCCAACGATGAAAATGACTGGAAGAAATGGCAAAAGAACTTGGTGGGAGGGAGAGGGAGGGGAGAAGGTGGTGAAGAACCAACAGATTTCACAGAGGAGCAACAGTTGTTTGTCTGTGGCTCAGGAAAACATCTATCCCTGTGAGGGAGACAGGGGTTACAATTTAATCTTCTGCCACAGGAGAGCCGCTGACACATGAAGCAAGCTTCTCCATCAAAGTCAAGAAAGAGGTAGCCTGCAATGAGTCTGGGGCCTGGGAGGAGAGATGGCTGACTCAGGCAGGGGACCCTGGTGTGGCAACAGTTAAGCCTAATGATGTATTTTCTTCTCCAGCCCAACTCTTTCTCTCTCTCTTTTTTAAATTCAAAGATATTTTATTTTCCCAATTACATGTAAAGCCCAACTCTTGATGCCTCACAGCTGGGGATTTAGCCCAGGAGTCCAAGGAGCCCCTGATTACTAGAAACAGGGATGGGGAAAAGAGGTGAGGTCTATTCAGGGACCACAAAGGGCTCCATCTACCTCTTTACAGCCGAAGAACCAAGGCCTAGAAACTTAGTTTGAAGGATCCAGTCAGCCTGGGTCTCTCAAGCCTGCTCTGAAACCTAGTTAGGCTTCAACCATGAATTCAGGACTAGAGATAACATTCAAGTCTCCTTCATGGAATCAGGTCTGTATAGGCTGGTAAGCAAAATGGGTATTGAGCCTACAATCAGAGAGATTTAAGTGGCCCATGAAGTCTGAGCAAATACAGTCATCCCTTCCACATCACAGCTTTCCCCATCACTGTTTTGATACATCATATGTCAACATAAGAAATTAAATGGGAACTTGGGGGGAATTCTGCAGAAGTCACAGATGACATTTAAAGACCAGCAGATAACACAGAAAAAAATTTTAGAAACTCAGAAGTGCATACTTAATCCAAAATGTACAATAAAGTACTGTAAACACCCCATAAAAGAAAAAGAAAAAATTCAGACTTCTTCTCTGGTATAAAAAAGTGCCAAAAAAAATTTTTTTTTATTTAATTAATTAATTTAGAAATTTTTTCCATGGTTACATGATTCATGTTCTTTCTCTTGCCTCCTCCCTCTTCCCTCCTATAGCCAATGTGCAATTCCACTGGGTTTAATTGTGTCATTGATCAAAACCCATTTCCATATTATTGATATTTGCACTAGGGTAATCGTTTAGAGCCTGCATCCCCAATCATATCCCCATTGAGCCACATGATCAAGGAAATGTTTATCTTCTGTGTTTCTACTCCCACAGTTCTTTCTCTGGATGTGGATAGCGTTCTTTCTCTTAAGTCCCTCACAGTTGTCCTGGATCATTGCATTGTTGCTACTAGAGAAGTCCATTACATTCAATTGTACCACAGCTTATCAGTCTCTGTGTACCATGTTCTTCTCCTGGTTCTGCTCCTTCTGAGAACTTTCCAGATGATGGGGCACCCTGTCCCCAACCCCACCATGTGGAAGGGATAACTATTTATTAAGAGCTCACATACTGTGACAAGCACTAAGGACACCATAACCAAAATGAAATCAGTTCCTTCCCTAAAGACTCTTTCATTCTCCTAGAGAGGATATTAGTATTTGTACAGGTAAGGAAATGCATGGTAATTTCAAGAAGGAAAGTGTACTTACAACAATTGGGCAGAAACAGAAAAGGTAGGCAGAATCTGAACTGTGTGCCTTGAGGGAAGATAGCAATTCTAGGAACAGGTAGGTGGAGCAGTGAGATGGTTCAGCCTGGAGTCAGAGCACTCATCTTTCTGAGTTCAAATCTGGCCTCAGACACTTACTAGCTGGATGACCCTGGTCATCTACTGCCTGCCTCGGTTTCCTCATCTGTCAAATGAGCTGGAGAAAGAAATGGCAAACCAGTCCAGTATCTGTGTCAAGAAAACCTCAATGGGGGCAGCGAGGTGGCTCAGTGGATAGAAAGAAAGAAAGAAAGAAAGAAAGAAAGAAAGAAAGAAAGAAAGAAAGAAAGAAAGAAAGAAAGAAAGAAAGAAAGAAAGGAAGGAAGGAAGGAAGGAAGGAAGGAAGGAAGGAAGGAAGGAAGGAAGGAAGGAAGGAAGGAAGGAAGGAAGGAAGGAAGGAAGGAAGGAAGGAAGGAAGGAAGGAAGGAAGGAAGGAAGGAAGGAAAGAAGGAAGGAAGGAAGGAAGGAAGGAAGGAAGGAAGGAAGGAAGGAAGGAAGGAAGGAAGGAAGGAAGGAAGGAAGGAAGGAAGGAAGGAAGGAAGGAAAAAAGACTCAAGGGGAGAGTCAGTCAAATTACTGAAAGTCAGTCAAATTACTGAACAAACATATGTACATTGTCTCCTCCCTCCTCCATTAGACTGTGGACTCCTTGAGAGCAAGGAGCTATACTTTTCCCTTTCTTTCTGCTCCAGAACTTAGCACAGTGCCTAGCACATAATATTAATCAATCAACATTTATTTTAAAAGTACCTACTGTAGTAATTAATCAATTGACTGCCCCCTCTTGACACCTCACACAGCATTTTATTTTGGTTCTTTTTAATACCTGTATTGTGCAATAATGTTTCTATAGTTGTATGTGTGGGTACCACATGCTCCTTCTTGACTACAGGCTCCTCAAGGCCAAGGACCTGTTCATGGTAGATATTTAATAAATGCTCTTTGCATTTGTGGTTCTGGGAGTGAATGTTGCAGAGATCAAATAAATACATCTCCATCCTTCTGCTTTCCTCCCCCAACCCTCCTAACCTCTTCTTTTCTTTCCCATAAGGGTCATCTTTTTTCCTCTCTTGTCTTCTTTTTTCCCCCTTTTAAGCATTATTTAATTTGGTCATTTTCAAACATTATTCATTGGGGAAAAAAAAAGATCATTTTCTTTTCCTCCCACCACCCCTCCCATAGCTGACACATGATTCCACTGGGTATCACATGTGTCCTTGATTCGAACCTATTTCCATATTGTTGGTATTTGCATTAGGGTGTTCATTTAGAGTCTCTCCTCAATCATATCCCCTCAACCCCTGTTGTCATGCAATTGCTTTTCCTTCTGTGTTTTTACTCCCACAGTTTGTCCTCTGCTTGTGGATAGTCTTTTTTTCTCCATGATCCCTGCAGATTGTTCAGGGACATTGCATTGACACTAATGGAGAAGTCCATTATGTTTGATTGAACCACAGTGTATCAGTCTCTGTGTACAATGTTTTCCTGGATCTGCTCCTTTTGCTCTGCATCACTTCCTGGAGGTTGTTCCAGGCTCCATGGAATTCCTCCACTTTATTATTCCTTTGAGCACAATAGTATTTCATCACCAACATATACCACAATTTGTTCAGCCATTCCCCAATTGAAGGGCATCCCCTCATTTTCCAATTTTTGGCCACCACTAAGAGCGCAGCTATGAATATTCTTGTACAAGTCTTTTTTTCCTTATTATCTCTTTGGGGTACAAACCCAGCAGTGCTATGGCTGGATCAAAGGGCAGACAGTCTTTTAGTGCCCTTTGGGCATAGTTCCAAATTGACCTCCAGAATGGTTGGATCAGTTCACAACTCCACCAACAATGAATTAATGTCCCCATTTTGCCACATCCCCTCCAACATTCATTACTTTTCTTTGCTGTTATGTTAGCCAATCTACTAGGTGTGAGGTGATACCTCAGAGTTGTTTTGATTTGCATCTCTCTGATTATCAGAGATTTAGAACACTTTTTCATGTGCTTATTAATAGTTTTGATTTCTTTGGCTGAAAACTGCCTATTCATGTCCCTTGCCCATTTATCAATTGGAGAATGGTTTGATTTTTCGTACAATTGCTTTAGCTCTTTATAAATTTGAGTAGTGAGACCTTTGTCAGAGGTTTTTGTTATGAAGAGTGTTTCCCAATTTGTTGCTTCCCTTCTAATTTTGGTTACATTGGTTTTATTTGTACAAAAACTTTTTAATTTGATGTAATCAAAACTAATAAATAAGACTAGAAGCTGGTACTTTGAGAAAACAAACAAAATAGACAAAGTACTGGTCAATCTAATTAAAAAAAGGAAAGAAGAAAAGCAAATTAACAGCATCAAAGATGAAAAGGGAGAACTCACTTCCAATGAAGAGGAAATTAAGGCAATCATTAAAAACTACTTTGCCCAATTATACGGCAATAAATATATCAATCTAGGTGATATAGATGAATATTTACAAAAATATAAATTACCTAGACTAACAGAAGAAGAAATAGAATTCTTAAATAATCCCATATCAGAAAAAGAAATCCAACAGGCCATCAAAGAACTCCCTAAGAAAAAAATCCCCAGGGCCTGATGGATTCACTAGTGAATTCTATCAAACATTCAAAGAACAGCTAAGCCCAATACTAACTATTTGACATAATAAGCAAAGAGGGAGTTCTACCAAATTCCTTTTATGACACAAACATGGTACTGATTCCGAAGCCAGGCAGGTCAAAAACAGAGAAAGAAAACTATAGACCAATCTCCCTAATGAATATAGATGCAAAAATCTTAAATAGGATACTAGCAAAAAGACTCCAGCAAGTGATCAGGAGGGTCATTCACTATGATCAAGTAGGATTCATACCAGGAATGCAGGGCTGGTTCAATATTAGGAAAACCATGCACATAATTGACCATATCAACAAGCAAACCAACAAAAATCACATGATTATTTCAATACATGCAGAAAAAGCCTTTGATAAAATACAACACCCATTCCTATTGAAAACACTATAAAGTATAGGAATAGAAGGGTCTTTCCTAAAAATAATAAACAGTATATATCTAAAATGTGAGATTTAAAATGGTTGAGGTCTTAAACTGTAATGATTAAAATAGTGGAAGATATAAATTGTGATAGATATAAGGGAGGGTGAGTAAATTTGACCACAGAAAATATGTTTCACTACAGTGTCTTGGTTTTTAAATCAAATATAAGGTGGTCGCCAGGGAAATATTCCCAATTATTCAAATACCCAAGTCAATTGGGTTTTATAGAGATTTTAATTAACAATACAATGAGTAATCAAAGAAAGAGAGAGAGAGTAAGAAAGGAATAAGTATGAAGGGCCTCAAGCCAATATGGCCTAGACCTGAGTCTTAAGAGAGAAATCAATCAGTTTTTTAACACTCACCACAAGGTCTGACTAAACAAGGATTCTAGTAACACCAGGCCAGTTCCATCTCAGCTGACTTCACCAGAGAGCCTTCCAGCCAGAGACTGTTCCAAATGGGCCTCTCTCCAGAGCCTCCAGAGGGACAGAGTCCCCTTAGAGGAGCTCCAGGGAGGCCTCCTTAGAGATTGTCCTCCAAGAGCTTCCCTTCTCCAGAGCCTCTCTCAAGAGATTCTTCCCAAGCGATCCTCATCAGGGATCCTCCAAAAGGATTTCCCCTCAAGAGATTCTGCTTTTTCTTATATAGGTGTTTTTCTCCCATGTCACCTCCCCTAAGTCCCTACATCTACCAATCACTGTAGACGCTTTCCAAAGGACTGCCCATCTGAATTCCTGCTAAGTCGACAAATTTCCTCAGTAAGTCTGAATCAGAAAAAATGCTGCTGTGTCGACCAAGATCCTCAGTAAGTCTGAACTAGAGAAAACACAGCTGAGTCAACTAATCTCATCAAGAGAAAACTTGCCCGATCCTTTTAGGTACCTAGCATCTCATTGTATCAATTCTAAAAACAGGCCTGGCTCAAAGAACTCCTTGCCCCACCATAAGCATGGATCCAAGTACTTTCTTTGTTTAGCAATGAGTTTTCTCCCCTAAAGCAGTCTTAAGTACCCGTGGAGTAGAGGTCCTCCCATTTCTGATACTGGCGAGTTCTCACATCAAAATGGGAAATGTTTCTCAGTAGGGAATTTGTTCCAATTAAGAATTCCCTGATGGGGAAATTTTTAACATTCACAAGTCTGAGAGATTTCAAGATTTACAAAAACCATCAGCAAATATCATCTGCAATGGGGACAAACTAGATGCATTCCCAGTAAAATCAGGAGTGAAACAAGGATGTCCATTATCACCTCTATTATTTAACATTGTACTAGAAACACTAGCTATAGCAATTAGAGAAGAAAAAGAAATTGAAGGCATTAAAATAGGCAATGAGGAGACCAAGTTATCACTCTTTGTGGATGATATGATGGTCTACTTAAGGAATCCTAGAGAATCAACAAAAAAGCTAATCAAAATAATCAACAACTTTAGCAAAGTAGCAGGATACAAAATAAACCTGCATAAGTCATCAGCATTCCTATATATTTTCAACACATCTCAGCAGCAAGAATTAGAAAGAGAAATCCCATTCAAAATCACCTTAGACAAAATAAAATACTTAGGAATCTATCTCCCGAGACAAACACAGGAACTATATGAACACAACTACAAAACACTCTCCACACAATTAAAACTAGACTTGAGTAATTGGGAAAACATTAACTGCTCATGGGTAGGACGAGCCAATATAATAAAAATGAACAACCTACCCAAACTGATCTATTTAGTGCCATACCTATTGAACTTCCAAGAAAATTTTTTACTGAATTAGAAAAAAAAACATAACAAAGTTCATTTGGAAGGACAAAGGATCAAGAATATCCAGGGAAATAATGAAAAAAAAATACAAAGGAAGGTGGCCTTGTAATTTTGATTACATCCTCTCTTGTCTTCTTTATTTGTTTCTTCCCCTCTGCTTCAGGGCTGGAGCCCCCTCCATGGCACCTGGGGTTACCAGGGCAGATCTTGTACACTCCTTCCTTCTTCCCAACCCTCAGACATCCCCAAAGCCTTCTTATTTCAAATTGTATTTATTTATTCATTACCAATTACATTTAACAGCAAATTTCCAAACAAGTTTTCCTAAGTTATATGACTGAACTTATCTCTCTCCTTCACTCCCTTCCCTTCTCTGGTGCTGGCTATAACATTTCCATATTGTTCTTTCTTATAAATGAGTAATCTTATACAACCAAAACCCTAAAACAAAAACTCAAATAAACAACTGAAAAATCTGTAAGCTTTCATCTGCATTCAGATCCTAGCAGTTCTTTCTCTGGAGGTGGACAGTATTCTTCATCATAAGTCCCTCAGAATTGTCCTGGATCAAAGGGCGCTAAAAGACTGTCTGCCCTTTGATCCAGCCATAGCACTGCTGGGTTTGTACCCCAAAGAGATAATGGACAAAAAGACTTGTACAAAAATATTCATAGCTGCGCTCTTTGTGGTGGCCAAAAATTGGAAAATGAGGGGATGCCCTTCAATTGGGGAATGGCTGAACAAATTGTGGTATATGTTGGTGATGGAATACTATTGTGCTAAAAGGAATAATAAAGTGGAGGAATTCCATGGAGACTGGAACAACCTCCAGGAAGTGATGCAGAGCGAAAGGAACAGAATCAGGAAATCATTGTACACAGAGACTGATACACTGTGGTACAATCGAAGGTAATGGACTCCTCCACTAGGGACAATGCAATGTCTCTGAACAATCTGCAGGGATCTAAAAAACACTATCCACAAGCAGAGGACAAACTGTGGGAGTAAAAACACAGAAGGAAAAGCAATTGCATGACTACAGGGGTTGAAGGGATATGATTGAGGAGAGACTCTGAATGAACACTCTAGTGCAAATACCAACAACATGGAAATGGGTTCGAACCAAGAACACTTGAAACCCAGTGGAATTGTGCGCCAGCTATGGGAGAAGTGGTGGGAGGGGGGCGGGGGGAGGAAAAGATAATGATCATTGTTTCCAATGAATAATGTTTGTAAATAACCAAATAAAATAATGTTTTAAAAGTAAAAAAAAAAAAAGAATTGTCCTGGATCATTGTATTACTGAGAGTAGCTAAGTCTATCCCAGTTGATCATCACGCAATATTGCTGTTACTGTGTACCGTGTTTTCCTGGTTCTGCTTATTTCCCTCTGCATTGGTTCATGGAGGTCCAAAGTCTTCTTGACCTCTCTGGTTCTCTGCCTTGCTCAGGAGCTCCAGGATGACAACTAAGCATTTGCTCCTTCCCATCCTTCTGGCCGGCCTGTGTTTCCTGGCTGTCTACTGCCACCTGGCTGAGGAAGAAAAGTGGAATAAAGATGGGGGTCTGGGGAGAAACTCTACCCTGAGCCTGCCTGACTTTCCTTCTGTCTCCATCGTGGGTGAGTAGCCTGGTCAGCCACCAGAGGGAGTGGGGAGCAACCTGGGATTGACCTGGGATTCCTCTAGAAACCTGGGGTTCCCCCAAGGGACCCTGCACCCCCATTCCAAAGCCTGTTAAACTTTCTCAGTTCCCTTGCTTTTTCTTCTTTATATGCTTGTGAGGTATTTACCCCAATCCATGGCCTTTGCTCCTTTGGGTCCTCTGGCATCGAAATGGTCAGACAAGAGGTCTTTCTACCCTTGCCTTCAGTGGACCACCTTCCCAGAGCCCCCTCTTTCCAGTTCTGCCCACCCCTGGCCCTATATGTCAGAAATATCCTCTATTCATTATGTTTTCTTTGAAGCACTGAACAAGAAATCCAAGAAGCTCATCCAGAAAGAGATAGAAACCAAGAAATCTCCAGAGGTAGGTGGGACTTCCGCAGAGGTGAGAGGAAGATGGAAGGTGGGGGGAGGAAGCTGACGAAGGTATCCATCCACCCCTGCCTCAGAATGACAACTAGACTGACTTGTTTATAGTCCATTCACAAAACACTTTATGCACATTATTTCCTTTGATCCCCACTACAGTCTGGTGAAGTAGGGGGAGAATGAGGTTTGTTGGGAGGAGGAGAAGATGGGGATTACTACCACCATTTTCCAGACAAAAAACTGAGGCTTAGAAAGAAAAGAAAGTGACTTGCCTAAAGTTCCAGTGCTATTACTTAAGCAGTGGATAGAAGACTCCCAGACTCTGGTTTTATGATTTGCTCTGGCCAGAACTCTTTCTGTGATATTAGGGTCAAACTGTGGCACAGTTCTTTCCCCCAAGCTCAGAAAACATATCACTGCATTAGAGAGGGACAGGGTCTTAGGGGTGTTAAGAAAATAGCCAATAATTCATTGAAAGGTTTTGCTGCCAAGCATATTCATCAACACCCAGAGACCCAGGAGGCAAAACCAAAGTCTAGTATGTGATTTAGCATAGGACCAGAGTTCAAAAAATAACTGAACCTCAACCGGATTTCTGAAAGTTTATACAGTCTCCAATTACATCAAAGACATGAAGGAAAAGAATGCAATTTTTGGATTCTGACAGGAGGAAATAAAGATGTACATGACAAAGATATGCTTGAAGAAAATCAGGACAGATCCAGTTTATCCAAAAAATCACCAACAAGGGAGGACTCTGGGATTTACTACAGGGGATGGGTATCAAAATTTCTTTCCCCCCACCTCTGGGTTTCTTATTCACACCTGAACTAAAGAGGAGTCTTGGGAAAGTTTCAACTGGCTACTGACTTTACAACTAGGACTTTCCTCACAATTAAGTGCCTGTGCTGGACTCAAAAAATAATGGGGAGAAAGGAATTTTTTTAAAAAGACAACTCGTTTAATGGGGATTTCCTTGTCTGGCCTTCCCTTTACAGATGAGGAAATTAAGGCTTAGAGAACTTAAATAGCTTGCCCAAGGTCATACAGCTAGTGAATGGTGAAGGCAGTACTAGAATCTCAGTCTTTTGCCATCAGATCCAGGACTCCTACTACTAATGACATTTTTTTTTAACCCTTACCTTCCATCTTGGAATCAATACTGGTTCCAAGGCAGAAGAGAGGTATGGGCTAGGAAATGAGGGTTAAGCAACTGTCCAGGGTCCCACAGTTGGGAAGTATCTGAGGTCACATTTGAACTCAGGATCTCCATCTCTTGGCCTGGTTCTCAATTCATTTAGCCACCCTGCTGCCCCCTACCAACATCTTTAACTCATAGTTCCTGAGATGAACATCTCCAAGGACCTCAGAGATCTAAGTGGCACCATTCAAGATATGCAAAAATGTCTCCTTGTCCCCAAAATATCTCCCTCCCTAGTAGACATCATGTTCCACCATGAATCATTTCTTTGGAAAAGGTTCTGAGGTCTTGATTAAAACTCATACATCATCAAGGGCAGGGTACTACCTTACTGCTGTAAATTGCCTCAGGCTGGGATTAAAAAGCCTGGGTTCTAACCCTGTCTTGGGCCACTTCCTTTTTGGGGCCTCAGTTTCCAAATCTGTAACAGAAGAGACCCTGTTTGCCTTGATGTTCTGTGATTCTATCCTTAAAAAGCTTGGTAAATTTTTAGGTAGGGGGTGGAAGGGAAAAGAAATAGAGTAGTAGCTAGATGGATTTGGAATTCCCAAGATTGCCAGGTGAGTCTAGACTACTATTTACTAGCTGTTTGATTTTTTTTTTTAAACCCTTACCTTCTGTCTTAGAATCAATACTGTGTATTGGCTCCAAGGCAGAAGAGTGGTAAGGGCTAGGCAATGGGGTTAAGTGACTTGCCCAGGGCCACACAGCTGGAAAGTATTTGAGGCTAGATTTGAACCTAAGGACCTCCTGTCTCTAGGTCTGGCTCTCAATCCACTGAGCTACCCAGCTGCCCCCTGTTTGATCTTGAGCACATTACCTGACCTCTTGGTTCAAGGAAGGAAAGTTGGAGCACAGGACTGTAAAAATTCTCAAAAACCTACTTCATTCGAACACTGTAAGGGAAGCACTCTATACATTTTAAAAGCCCAACTGTGGAAATATCAGTAATAATAATATGTAATAAAAATAAAGGCAACCACCTAGGAAAAACTATCAGGTGGGGTGAGGCTCCATCCAGGAAACTCCAGTCTGGAGATACTGGGGTAAAGGGTAGTGGTGGGTGGTTGGTGAGCTAAGTGGTCCCAAGGGTGCCCAGCATGGGAAGCAAAAGAGGGTAAGTGCAAGGCTTAGTGGAATGGAGGTGAAGTGTGTGTGTATGGGGGGGGTGACTACAAAGTCACTGGTTACCTCTTCATTCTCAGAAAAAGGCCCTGGTGAAGAAGAGCCATCGGCCCCCACCTCCAGCCAACTGTGTGGCCACGTGGGGCAACTGCCAGCCCCTGGCATCGCCCTGCTGCAACCCATGTGCGATATGCCACTGTCGCTTCTTCCGTAGCGTCTGCTCCTGCCGCCTCTTCCGACCCAGATGCTGAGCTCCCAACCTGGCCCCTAGTGCCCCGGGAGGAGAGGGTGGCTGGGGACCTCCCTCCCAGTGGCCTCTGAGTTTTCACCCATGGTTCCATCTTGATGTGCTCAAGCAGGACCCCAGAAACCCAGTTATGCCTCCCTCCTCTCGTGCTCTCCTTAGTGACTTCTCCCTGGATGTAGTTGCTGTCTCCATCTCATCTCAAGTCCTTGAATTCAAAAAAGAAAGATAACCAAGATGGTAGGGAAAGTGGGGGCAATCCCACCCCAAATGGTGATGGGAACCACCTCTGACTTCCACCCCAAAATTTTTGTCCTTCTTTCCTTCCACCCCCAATCTCCCTCCTCCCCAAAATCCTTGTGCCCCTGATGACTCACTCCTACTAAAGTAAATGTGGCTAATGGCCCTGGAAAGGGCTACTGGCTCTGAGGGATTCCTGATAATCATTTCATTCCCCTACTCTGAAACCCTGAGCTGCCTATAGGATGAGGTCCAAATTCCTCAGCCTGCCTTATGAGGCCTTAACCCATCCGTCCCCCAGTTTCCATTTATGCAGTGAACCTTCCATGACCTCATGGGAAAAGAGTTCCTCTTCCCCGGTGTTTGTGACATACTATTCCTGCTGAGCACACCAAAACATAGGAATCTCAGTTCAAGGCTGCATAAACATTTCCAAGATCTCCTGAGAACAGGTTAACTCCCCTGTTCACATTCTGGGGAGGATTGGGGAGGATAGATTGATTCTCTCGAGAAGAGCTTTAAATCTTGTGTGCTGCTTACAATAAACGTTCATTATCCCTGCTTTGATAACGTTCCAGTCTTTCTTTCTTGCGACTCTGTAGATGCCCCAGGCACATTTATCTGAGGCTCTCCAACACATGCCCTATCCTCTCCAGGGGTCCCCAAACTTTTTACACAGGGGGCCAGTTCACTGTCCCTCAGACCGTTGGAGGGCTGGACTATAAAAAAAACTATGAACCAATCTGTATACGCTGTCTGGGATAGCGGAGGCTGCAGCGCTGGCTGGGATGGGCCTGCCACACCTTGCACAGGCCCAGCACTGCCACCACTATACCGGACAGCAGTATACTGTAGCATCCCAAGCATATTCACATCTATGAAATATAAATGACTGTATGGCGACTGTGTCTCCAAGCATAAGGTTATACCAATGAGGCTTGTGAAGATAACCTTGAACTGGCCATGCGGCCCTTGGCTAAGACAAACTCATTAGCATGCTCGGACTCAATTCCCCGGGGAAAGCTCGGTTTGCAATCTACACGCCCAAAGGTGTTCCCTCTACCTTGCCACCCAATCTTAATTGTCTATACTTTGTGATGTGATTGCTACGTACTTGAGAGTACTTCCCTAATCAGAGGATGGCAATAAATATAGAGGCGGCGACCTTGAATATCTCTCTTGGCTTTCTCTCCCCTTTCATGGAGCTCCACTGGGCTCCTCAATGACTGTCTCTCTCTCCTCTTGACCTTCTTCCCAAGGCTGTAACCATCTCGGCCTGCATTTCCTACCTTAATCTCCTCCTCCACCTCGTGTTCCTTTGTACTCATACTCTCCTATCAAAGGGAGTATCATAGGGATTGCCTGCCCTATCCAACCACTGACTTGTCCGTGTCTTTCATTTCCACCCTGGTTCTCGGTTCCTACCTCTCCTCGGTCCCATCACAAAGGTGAGCCCCTTCCCTTGTGGGACCCTGCTGGTCAGGGAAGTCCATTAAGGAAAACCCCACATATACACAGTGCGGAATCCCCTCCCCCAGATCTCCGCTCACCAGGCTGACGTCTTCCATTGTGCAGCCACAAAATCCTTTGTGCAGCGCCTCGTTCTCATTCAGTTACTCTCAGAACAAGGAGTCACGCAAAGGCCCACGTCACCGGAAGTAGTACTGTGAGTGATGCTGTGTTTTGCAGCGCCGCCACATACAGTGCTCCTCTCACTGACTACCAACGAAAGAGGTGCCCCTTCCGGAAGTGCGGTGGGGGCCGGATAAATGACCTCAGGAGGCTGCATGTGACCCACAGGCTGTAGTTTGGGGACCCCTGCTCTAGTCAAATAAACCCACTTTTTCTACTTCACTTTCTACTTGCCCCACATTTTCCTATCCCTACATATTTCCTCCTACTCTTCCTCTAGAAACCTTTATCTTTCTAGGCCCATCTGAGGTACCACCTCTTCCAGGAAGCCTTCCTTGGTTCCCCTCAACCACACACCCTGCCCCCAATGCTGGAAGTGGTCTCTCACTCCCATAAATGTATTTGTTCTATAGCCTTGATTATTTCTGCCCTGTTTTGTTCTCCTCCTGTATATAGTTTATCTCTCCATTAGACTGTGAGCTCCTTGTGGGCAGGGATTATGTTTTATTCATATACATTTTCCATAATGCCCAACACACATCAGTCCTTCAATAAATGTCATATTGAATTGACAATGCAATGAATCTCTAATTGTAAAGTTTAGGGGCACTCTCCCTCATGGGCAGCCATACCTTTCCCATCTTTAAAAAAAGGGAAGGGGATTGGGGAAGATTAAAAGAGATAGCTTCTAAAACCCCCTTCCCCCAGCTCTGATAGTCTGTGGTTGCATGAATTATGCAAAAAAAAAAAGTCTAGTGAATGTTTGTTGCCTAAGGCTTCCTGTGTGGTTCAAGAGCCAGGGCAGCCAGTTAGGCAAAACTCCCACAACATGGCCTTAGTAAACATTTCTCCATTTTCTTCCTTTTCTTTTCTTTTTTTAAACCCTCACCTTCCATTTTAGAATCAATACTGTGTATTGGTTCCAAGGCAGAAGAACAGTAAGGGCTAGGCAATGGGGGTTAAGTGACTTGCCCAGGGTCACACAGCTAGGAAGTGTCTGAGGCCAGATTTGAACCTAGGACCTCCCATCTCCAGGCCTGGCTCTCCATTGGCTGAGCCACCCAGCTGCTCCCCATTTCTCAGTTTTCAAGCCAGTCCCAAGTGGAAGAGACTGAATTCCAAAGTAATGAGCTGCTCATCACTGAAGGCAAGATGATCATCTTTTAGGAATGCTTTCAGACTAGGTTAGACTAGATGACCAAAGAGGCAAGAGTATTAGATTTAAAGATAAGAGATCTGGATTCAAATTCTGACTATGCCATTTCTGACTCAGAACAGCAGCATGTGGTAGGGGAAAATGGCAGCAAAAGGTTTAGGATACCCAAGTTCTAAGCTCTGCCACCTCCCACTTGTGACTATGGGCTCCCTTCCATGTGCTGTAGGCCACGTACAAGTTTAGATGTCTTTAAATATCCATTCAGCTCAAAATTTTCTAATTACGAATTGAACACAATCTCCCAAATTGCTAGACTCCAAGTTACCATGTTATCAGTTTCCCAGCGTGTCTTTCTATGGTTGCCTTTCTTTCTTCAAAATCCTTCACAGGCTCATAGCTTGCCTATGACAACCAAAACTCCTGCCTACAATGAAAAGATAGGGGGTGAGACCCTAGGAGAAATGAGGTGATAAGTCATGGATCAGCCAGGATACATCTGGATTATGATGTCTCATTGTGGTTGTTCAGTTGTGTCCAACTCTCCATGGACCCATTTGGGGTTTCCTTGGCCAAGATACTGGAGTCATTTGCCATTTCCTTCTCCAGCTCATTTCACAGATGAGAAAACTGAGGTAAACAGGGTTAAGTGACTTGCCCAAGGTCACATAGCACCAGCAGTGTCTAAGGCCACCTTTGAACTTGTGAAGATGAATCTTCCTGATTCTAAGCCAAGTGTTCTATCCAGTAGCTGCCTAGTTGTGGGCGCCACACTTTTAAAAGGCCTTGATGAACTAGATAGCAGGCAGCAGCAGGCAACGAGGATGGGGGAAGTACTTCAAGTCCATGCCAGATGAGGATCTAGTGAAGGAACCAACGTCCAGCCTGAAGAAAAGGCTCGGGGGACAAGATCACTTGCCTTTAAGTTCTAGTAGGCCTTCCATGGGGAAGCCAGATTAGTTTGGTTCCAAAGGGCACAACTAGCAGCAATGTATGGAAGCTACAAAGAGGTAAATTGGGGCCTTTTCTAAGGAGAGAAGTTGCTAACAATTAAATATTTACAAGTAGAATGGACTGCCTCACAGATCTTCAAGCAATATGGATGACCATCAGTTGGGTCTGTTCAAGTGGAGATTCTTTCAGGTATAAATTAGACTTTATAACTGTATTCTGATAGGATGTTTTCTTTATGTTTCTCTGCATTTTATTGTATGGTTTCAAATATGAATCATAGGGAGCAGCTGGGTAGCTCTGTGGATTGAGAGCCAGGCCTAGAGAGGAGAGGTCCTGGGTTCAAATCTGGCCTCAGACACTTCCCAGCTGTGTGACCCTGTGCAAGTCACTTGACCCCCATGGCCTAGCCCTTACTATTCTTCTGCCTTGGAGCCAATACACAAAATTGACTCCAAGATGGAAGGTAAGGGTTTAAAATAAAGAAAAAAAATATGAAGACTAGCCTGCTCTGGGAAGGCCTCACAGGCCTCACCAGATAGCCAAAGGGATCTGGGACACAGAAAAAGCTCCTAAGAGTTGGGCCTCTAGACCTGATGGTTCCTTGTAATTCAAAAAATCCCAATTCTGGCAGCAGACCTAAGTAGGGGGGAGCCTGGAAGAGCCATCAGAGGGCCTGGGTTTGACCGCCTATTCTGCCAGTTACTCACTTTGCAACCCTGGTCAAGGCTTTTTCTCCCTCCACCCCCATCCTGGATCATTTTCTTCCTTTGCTTTACATTTTCAAGATGCAAGACACCGTGTCCTCGGCAAAATACAAAGACCAGGCGAGGGCCAGAACTGCCTGAGGTGTTCTCATTTTAGCCTGTCAACTGCCAGGGCTGGGACAATGTGTTCTGAGGTCCACGATCGCCGCTGAGGAAATGTCATTAGGATGGTTAGCGCTGTGGTCACTGACCTGCTCTCTAGTGGGAAGACAGAAATCTCATGCCCCTGACACCGATCGGCAGCCACAAACTCAAACCCAAGTCCCCGTTCCCTGAGTTTGCTGCTATTGAAAAACCTAGTTAAGAGAAGCTTCCTTCAAATGCCTTTGTGTTCAGCCCTTTAGAAAGCAGCTATTTTGGGGGCAGCTCAGTGGATTGAGAACCAGACCTAGAGATGGGAGGTCCTAGGTTCAAATGTGGCCTCAGACACTTCCCAGCTGTGTGACCCTGGGCAAGTCACTTGGTCCCCATTGCCTAGCCCTTACCACTCTTCTGCCTTGGAGCCAATATTGACTCCAAGACGGAAGGTGAGGGTTTAAAAAAAAAAAAGAAAGAAAGCAGCTATTTTTCTCAGTCTTCATTTCAGACTAAGCAAGTTGGTAACCTGCCTCAATTTCTTAAATCTGCCAAATGAGGATAATAAAATCTGAGGCACCTCCTTCTCAGGGTTGTTGTGAAATGCAAAAGAACAGTATGGAGCTATCCATCCCCTCATCCCAACCAACTCCAGGCACAATGTAAACTTCTTAAAGGACTATTTCATGTGACTGTATTCCATGGCCAAGACCAATGTCTGGCACGTTTTTAACCCTTACCTTTTTTTTAACCCATACTTTCTATCTCAAAATTGACAATAAGTATTGCTTCCAAGGCATTAAAGCTGGACAATTGGGGTTGTGATTTACCCAGTCACATAGCTAGTCAGTCAGTGTCTGAGGCCAGATATGAACCCAGGACCTCATGACTCCATCCAAGTCAGCTCTCTATCCACTGAACCACCTGGATTCTACTTAATAAATCCTTTCATCTAGCTCCTAGTCTTATTAGTCCAATAGTTCTTTTATTTTCAATTTTATTAATTTCTCTTTTGATTTTCAAGATTTTCAATTTTGTCTTTATTTTTTTAAACTCTTACCTTCCATCTTGGAGTCAATACTGTGTATTGGCTCCACGGCAGAAGAGCAATAAGGGTTAGACAATGGGGGTCAAGTGACTTGCCCAGGGTCACACAGCTAGGAAGTGTCTCAGGTCATATTTGAACCTAGGACCTCCTGTCTCTGGGCCTGACTCTCAATCTACTGAGCCACCCAGCTGCCCCCAGTAATAGCAGATACTATTGACAAGACACAAGAAGTTTGAACTTTAAGCCTAAGTAATTAAGGAAAAAAAGCCAGCAAGAGGTGGTATGATAGGCAAAAGGCATAAAAGAAGTATTCTGGAATACTAGAGCTAAAGGGACCAGGAGTGGCACATCTAACCCAGACCAAGGAGATGCTGTGCTGTCTGCTCTTCCCACCCCCTTTTTTAACATTTATTTTAAATTTAAATATTTTTAATCCCTTACTTTTTGTGTGTATTGGTTCCAAGGCAGAAGAGTGGTAAGGGCTGGGTAATGGGGGTCAAGTGACTTGCCCAGGGTCACACAGCTGGGAAGTATCTGAGGCCATATCTGAACCCAGGACCTCCCATCTCTAGGCCTGGCTCTCAATCCACTGAGCTACCCAGCTCCACCCCCCATTCCCCAATTTTGTCTTTAGCTGGGAATTTTTACTGTTTTTTTTTCCTAGTTTCTTCTTTGGTTGTATATCCAATTCATCGATCTGCTTTTTTCTCTATTTTATTGATCACCTAATAAATTCTTGAAGTAAACTAGATAGAACCTGGATTAGGAGCCTTGAGCCCAAGCCCCTACTCTACACACACAGCAATCAGCAACTTGTTTGACTACTGAGGATTTAGAAGACCAGGGCCCTGGCAGGTACCAGCCATTTGGCTGAGGTTTGGGTTTGCAGGTGCCTGACCCCAAATGGAGAGGACACCTGCCACAGGGTTGTTGTGGGAAAGGTTCTTCCCATATTGCCAGGGTATGGTTATTTTATTGAGATGGAAGGGCAGGGAAAGGAGGGAAGCACAACAGGAAGGGATTGATTTGTTTTAATTTCTACTGCAAGGCCACAGAAGGGCCAGGTTTCTGACTGCCAAGAAAAGTCACAGATTTTTTCTATTACTTTGACTTTAGTGCTGGTTAGGACCAAGAACTCCAGGTTCCAGCTGAACAGGAAAAGGCACAGGTGTGGACAGACAGAAATGTGGCAAAATGGAAAGGGTGCTTTAGTTGGGTGGAGAAAGACCCAAGTCTGAATTCTGCCTTATTCCCTTTAGGCCAGGGGTTTTCAAAGGTGGGTCTTTGAGAATTATATGGAACCTTGTATTTGCAAATCCCATGCATACATGAGTAAAATCACTCTCCCATTCCTCAAGGCAAAGAATTCAATTTTGCTGGGAGAATAAAGTTTGAGAACCACTGGTCAATCACCTTTAGTTTTTCCAGTTTAAAAAGGGGGGTGGGGTGGGGTGGGCAGTTCTCTACCAAAGGCAACTAGATGACCTCTAAAGTTCTTTAAATCCAATCATAATGCCCCTCTAGGAGAAAGGACAATTGCTTTTCTAAATCCTCACCTTTGGATGGACAACTCTCTCTGAACATTTTCCTACACCTAGAATCTCAAAAGCCCTTAGATCCATCTTGGCAAACCTATGGCACAAGTGCCTGAGCCTGCTAGAGGGGGCTGTTCCCCTCCCCTTTGTCATGTGTGTCTGAGGACATTTCTCACATCATCTGCCCAAGAGCCAGCCCAATGGGAGTGTTTCCTCCCTCCCCTGTCTGGGGTAAGGTGGGGGGGCTCACACAAATGATGAAGAGCTGCAGCTTGGGCACTCAGTCTCTAAAAGGTTCACTATCATTGCTCAAGATGTTAAAGTAGGAGTGGGCCACCCAACTGGTTGACAGCGAGTGGTGCCAGGTTGGCTGTGCCCACCTGAAGGGAAGGCCTACTCTATGTGCACTTCCAACCTCAAGTCTATACAAAATTCCCAGGGAGCCTGGGCTCTGGGCCTAGCTGTGGGACCACACATGGACCTTGTTTCCATTGGAAATTCCCAAACATTGACAATATCCACAAGATTCCCATCACTCAGTGCACACAGTTCACAGCCCAGACCTTCTTAGTACAGAGAGACTGGGAGTCCAAAGGTCAGGGAGGATAAAATTCTTTCCCAACTTGATTTGAATTGGCTGCATATTTTCCCTTGCTATTAACAATTGGCATAGAGCCCAGCCCTCCTCTCCTCTGCAAAGATGTGCAGGTGAATGGTTAATTTTAGGAATATCTTAAGATCACGGATTTAGAGCTGAAATGAACTTTAAAGAACATCTAATAATTCTGTAGAACAGGAAAATGAGGCACAGGCCAATAACAAGAAACCGGGAAATTGAAACACAGAGAATGGCACCCAGGCTTCTAAGAAGCCTAGAGTCCATGGGCATCAGTTCAATGGAGGATGAGTAGTAGCCTGTAGGGAAGTTAAGAGGGCTAGGATGATGCCTAGCTGCAAGAATGTTAAAGTCTATCAAAAGGAAAAGGGATTCAACTTGAACCCCTCAGGAAAACTAGGGTCAGTGGGTGGAAGGTACAGGAAATAACTTGCAACAAAAGAAAAACTTGCTAAAGACGAGAGCTGGTCAAAAATGTAATGAATGACCTATTTGTAAAGAGGAAGCTTTTCTACTACTAGGATAAAAAATCTTCAGGATGAAGCTAAATAATCATCTATAGAATACTTCTGGTCATGAACAGATTGGACAAATGTCTTGACAAGTCTTTTCAACCCTGAGATTCTGTGATGCCCAGAGTAGGGGAGCATCATAGGATCTAGAACTGACCAATAAGTTCCAGATCAGTTAATTCAACCTTCACAAATGAGAAAAATTAAGGCCCACAGAGGGAAAAGGTCATTCAACTAGTGAGAGTAACAGGATTGTGATTAGAATCTCTATTCCTAGAGAACATGGAATTGTCTAAAATCATGGAAGTTAGAGCTGACAGAACTCCCTGCTCCCATTGTACAGGTGGGTAAACTAAGGTTGACATGGTGAAAGTCTTGCTCTAGGTTATGTAGACATTATGAATCAAAGTTAGGATTCAAATCCAGGTTGACTCCAAATTTAGTGATCCCTCCTTTACACAAGGATGCCTCCTCCACCCCCAGCCCCAGCCCCCCAGTACTGGAACTGAGAGCTGAGAAAGTGTTTTCCTCCTGTCCCAATAGGAAAAGGGAACCCCCTGCTCTAACTACACAAGGTAGGACACAGTCTCTTCACAGTTTAGGGCAAGGGTGCCAGGCAAGGTTTGTGAGGAAGTTTGTTTCATTGGTTTCCTCTTCCTCCTCCTAACTTCCATATCTGGCACCATGCTAGACACAAGCCCAATCTAAAGGGCAGGCTGGCCGGCAGCTACAGCGATGACACAGCAGAGAATGCCCAACCTAACGTGGATGCCATTTATTACTCTATGCAGGAAGGGTTGGATAGGCAAGACGATGTGGTTGGTCTCTTGGAGCCTTTGGGCGGGCCAGGACTCAGTAGCGGTAGTGGTCGGGTTTGAAGGGGCCCTCTATAGGGAGGCCCAAGTACTGAGACTGTTTTTCCGTCAGCTTCGTCAGCTTCACATTCAGTTTGCTAAGGTGGGCTTCAGCCACAGCTTCATCCAGCTGTAAGGGGAGAACAAGAAAAGGTGAGCCTCATGTCCCAGAGCCTCATTCTTGGGCTCCTTGGTCAGGGTGGGAGAGCATGATCTCTCTAATTCATCCTCTTTTCTCCATTCACACAGCTATTACTCTAGTTCAAGTCCTTATCACCTGTGGCACTCAGTAGATACTTAATAAATGCCTGTTGATTAACTGCTTTATTTAAAGTTCTGCTCCATCCTCCACCTCCTACATGAGACCTTTCCTGGTCACATCAGCCACTAGGGCCTTGTTACTGTTGTTCAGTCGTGTTTGACTCTTCATGACTTTGTTTGGGTTTTTCTTGGTAAAGAAACTATACTAGAGTGGTTTGCCATGTCCCTCTTCAGCTCATTTTACCTATGGGAAAACTGAAGCAAACTGGGTAAGTGACTACCTACTGTGCTCCCTCATTGCCCTATATGCCCAGGCATGTAGATGCTGGTAAAGGTTTGCTGACTGAGAAAAGCCTGGTTCAACTATTTCAAAGGCACAGTCCAGTTCCCCAGAGAACTTGATGGAGATGATAGGGGAAGACAAACCTTCCTCATACTGCCCAGGGTTAAACGGCTGCTTGACGCAAGTCAGCCAAACTAGAGACAGGAAACTGATAACTGCAGACTAGAAGGAAGCCCAGTCCCATACAGGGTAAGGGTGGGCAGGAGCAAGTCTAGAAAGATTTTTCCCAAAGCCAAATTACCCAGATTAAGTACCCAAATCCTAGCCTCCTCCAGGCCTTAATGCTATATTCAGGCCATGAGATCACAGAGCCCAAAACCTAGATTAGGCAAAGGCTTTGCATTCTCATCCTAAATCTGCCCCTACCTTCTGGTGTGCCCTAAAGTCAGTCCTCTGCCCTATCTGGGCCTGGTTTCTTCCTTTATAAAACTGGGTGTGATTGCCTGCTGGAGAGAGCAGTAGAGGGAGACCCTGGAGGGTTGAAGGCCCCTTTAGGTTCCTTAATTGTGGGGTCATCTGACTGGAGGCAGAAACAATCCACAGTAAAGAGCCATGAAAGAAAACCCTGAGTATGTGGCTGGCCTGGGCCATAATCTTGCCTGCTTCTCTTTAGGAATAGTGTCTGCATGACACATTGTAGCCATTAACAGCCTCCCCCATCTCAGTTATTTCTCACAGAATATCTCTCATCTATTTCTCACAGAATAGGGATCCTCCTCCTCCTCCTCCTCAATGAACAAGAGCTAGAAGAGGTGGGGAGAGGACAGCCAAACCCACAGCAAAAGAGCCAGGGCTAGAATCTGGCAATCTTGATGCTCAGGGATGTGATGGGGGAAACGGGCAATGAGAGGTGACAGGAAGCTATTCCTAGACTCACCCACACCAAAGCCACCTGACAGCTACTGAGCAGGAAGTTAATGGGGAAGGAGAAGCCACCACTGACCTTCTTGGGGAGGAAGTGCACTCCCACAGGGTATTTGTTCGGGTTAGTCCATAGCTCAATCTGGGCCAACACCTGGTTGCTGAAGGAATTGCTCATGACAAAGCTGGGATGGCCCATAGCACAGCCCAAGTTGACTAGCCGGCCCTCTGCCAGCAAGATGATCCGCCGTCCGCTCTTCAGCTTATAGCGATCCACCTGGCCAGGTAGGCAAGGAAGGTGAGAGCTGGAAAACAAGTCTAGGTCTCCCTCTGCTTCCAGCTTCTTACCCCTCCCCAACAAGACCCCTGCAGGATCCTCCTCCTCTCTGGAATCACAGAATGTCAAAGCTAGATGGACCCCAATGGTGCTCCAGGCCCAACTATACATAAAGAGGAACTCATCTACAGTGATGTAGTAATGATGTAGTCATTCAACAAGTGGTCATCTAGTTGTTAGTCCAGACTAGCCAAGTACCTCCCACTCTGGCCCTGCTTCTACCCACATAAATGTCACATTCTCCTGATACTCCTCACCCTCGTCTAGTCTCCCAGGGACGAGTGGAGGTGGTAAGGGCTAGTGCCCGACCGGAGCCGGAGTTACTCCAGAGCTAAACACACACACAAAAAGGAGGGAGCCCAGTGGATGGAGCCAGGCCAGAGGGAAGTCAGGGTGGAGCCTAGCACTAAGGATCTCTGGCTTTGCTGGTGATCACACATGTACTTGTATACCCTTATACACAAAAAGCTGTATTTCAGACTTTGGGAGATGGGAGGGGAAGGCCTTAAGGGCTGTGAGAGTTCAGGGAGATTAAATAAACGTCCCCCAGTGAATGTCAACAACCAGGCTCAACACTGTATAGTCCCCAAATCTGGCCTCAGTCACTTCCTAGCTGTGTGACCCTGGGCAGCTCACTTAACCCCAATTACCTAGCTCTTACCAGTACTTAGTACTGATTCTAAGACAGAAGGTAAGGATTATTAAAAACAAAAATAAAACAAACAAAAAAAACACTGTAGTCTCACGACTACTGTATCCATCTAAGAATAGTGACCCCTGTATCTCCTGTAAGAGGACCAGAGGGGAGAGAAAGCAGTTGCTATGTGTCTACAGCAGCATCTCAGCACAAGCCCCAACAGGCCAGGGGAGCTGGCAACCTTAGGAAGGGCAGGAGGCCAGGGCTTCATGGCACGCAGCCCTCCTGCTACCCCACCCCGACACCTCCCCCCAGCCTCCATCCAATCTCCTAGTGAATTCCTCTGTAGGCCATTCTTCCCATTCCCCCCAATCCCCTTGATGTTAGCCAAGGAGAACTCTGACCCCACTCTCTTCCCACCTAAGCCAGAGTGCTGGGAGAAAATCCTTCTAGCTCTTCTCTCCAGAGCCCAAAGTCAGAGGATCACAGATCTGGAGCTAGAAGGGACCTCAGGGCTCATCTGGTCCATCTCATTTTATAGATGAGGAAGCTAAGGCCCAGGGAAGTCAAGTAACTTGCCCAGGACACCACAAGGAGCAGTACTAGACCCTCTGACTCCAGAGCCTGTGATATCTCCATTGTGTCACGCTTCCTCTGGCCTCGGACCAGAACCCTACAGACACTTCAGAGTTGGTTCACCCATCTATGATCACAGGGAATGCAGAGAGAACCTACCTGAGGCTTCACGGTCACCTTCTCCACAGCATTTTGATTCAGCCACTTTACATCTATTTCCACATCAAAGTGTCCAATGTTACACACTATTGCGTCATCTTTCATCTGTTCAAAGTGCCTGGGTGGGGAGGGAACAGGAACCACTGAGGGGGAGGGGGAGATCAGGGGCTACAGAACAAAGCAGGCAGCAACTCTTGGCCGAAGGGTAAGAGGAACGCCAGGCCAAGGGGACACCCAAGGGGGTTCAGGGAAGGACAGATGGAAGGGAGGAAGCAATAAAGGAAGGAGGCAAGATCTTTGGGTCAGGAGTAAGATAGAGAGTAGGACAGGAAGAGGTAGGGGAATGTACAGAGAAATGGGCAAGGACACTGGGGGTACAGATGGAGGGCTCCCTGCAAGGAGGTAGGCCTCACCTGCCCAAGATGATGTCTATACATCCAGTGGTGGTGACAAAGATGTTTCCCTCTTTACAGGCTTCATCCATGGTGGTCACCTCGTAACCTAAGTATACACACACACACACAAGCATCAGCCCTGTGATCACTCCTGAGAACCCCAAGCTGTGACCCTCATAGACTGGTCTGGCCCCTTACTCACCCTCCATAGAGGCTTGTAGTGCATTGATGGGGTCTATCTCCGTGACAATGACTCGGGCACCAAAGCCCCGAAGGGCCTGAGCACAGCCTTTGCCCACATCACCATAGCCTGCCACCACGGCCACTTTGCCTGCAATCATCACATCTGTGGCTCGTTTGATGCCATCGATGAGGGACTCACGGCAGCCATACAGGTTGTCAAATTTGCTCTAGAGAGAAGATAGGAAAGGGGGAAGCAGTCCCTCACAGATGCCAGGGAAACATTGTCTACTGAATTATGCTGGACCCTAGGGATTACCCCCACCTGGCCTGTCTACAGGCCACTTAGTGAGTCTCAAATGAGAGTATATATATTAAAAATACCCTGAAAAGTGTATAAGGGACCCATAAACTATAAATCTTACCTTGCACATTAATTGTGGTAATCTAATCCAAGCAATGCAATATTCTGGGGAAGTGGGGAGAGGTCAGCAGAGCTTCAGGAGAATACAATACCTTGGTAACAGAATCATTCACATTGATGGCAGGCACTTTCAGAATTCCATTTGTCTTCATCTTGTATAGATTGTGGACGCCTGTGGTGGTCTCCTCTGAGATGCCTTTGATGCCTGAGTCAAGAGATGCTCCGGTAGGGCCAGTCCCTTTTAACTCCACCCTCTAGTTACCTTAACTGACACCTTACTTAACTACCCTTCAACAAATATTTACCAGGTGCCCCTTTGCTCACAGCCTGTAGCCTGGGAGGGTGGTGGTGGGAAATGAACTCCTTCCAGTATTCCTACCATTATGTTCCACCCTTGAGGGATGGAGAAGATGAGACCAGTAGTGAGGTGAGTGAGTCAACATTACCCCCCTATCTCCTCTCCCCCAAGTGAAGTCATTTTGTGTTGTGCCAGAGTAAGTGGAAGAAGCCTCTTGCCTTACTATCTTCCCTTCAGCTATCCCTTTCACTGTAGCCAAGATCTCACTGCTTCAAGTCATATATTCTCATCTTTTTCAGACTCTGGAAATGAGGCTGGGAGCTTTGACATGATCTATTCCAGCAACCTCCTTTTAAAAAGAAGGAAAAAAGGCCCAGAGTCACACAGTGCATTATTAGCAAAGTCAAAACTTGGCCCCCAAATCCATCCCTCTTTCCACTTCATCTTTCTCCCTGCCCCCTTCTTAGCAATAGTCAGAGATCATTCAGTGAGTTAATAAAGGCTTAATGCTTTTTTTCTTCCACAGGATATCTCATCACTGATAAGGTCTTAGTCGAGAGACATGCAGAGTGGATTTTCAGGCATCAGTGGTGGGTGAGGTACATAGGGGAAAAGGTTCCTGGCGCTGGAACACTTCCTGACCCCAAATAGCAGTACACCCAAAGTCCCTCAGCACTGAGGCTGGGGAGAGGGGCCTGGCTCAGGGTGATCTGGGGAGAGGAGTCCAGGATCCCAGCATTCCTACACAAAGGGTTCTCCAGTGTTCTAGCCCAGCTTCGAATTCAAACTTTTTTTTGCCTTTAGAATCTTCCTGGAAAACCTTCAGCAAAAGAAAAGCCCCCTATACCAGACTAGAGACACAGACTCCAAACTGAGGACAAGCCAGAATCAGAGCGACGCCCCTTCCTCCTTCCCTTCTCTAGGGCCTCAGAACTTGAGATGACAGTCATGTCTAGAAAAAAGTGCCCAAGGACACTAAGAGGGTTCCTCTCTTCTTTACCTCAGGAAAGGCTTAGCATGAAAATGGTTCTGTGCTAGAGGAGGGAAACAGGCACAAGCAGGGGAGGCTCCCCAGGGAAAGCTCCTCCCATACCCCCACCCAAATATGATGTCAGCTCGTCCTGGCCCAACCTGATCCCCAAGAGAATCAAACCTGGCCATACTAAACTCCATTGAGGGCCAGGTGCAAGACTTCACCTTAGGGCCTGTCTTGATCCTCCAGAATTAAAAAAAGCCTCAAGTTTCTGCTCACAGAATCATAGAGAAGGAAGGGACCTTCAATATTATCTAGTTTTACACCCAACTTAGAGATGAGTAAATTGAGACCCAACCAAAGAAAAGGCTTTGTTCAAGGTTACCGAGTTAGCAACAGAGATGGGATTTGAATTCTGTTCCTCTAAATCCATTTTCAGTACTCTTTCTGCTACATAATACTACACTACCTTTTGGAGTTTTGAAAAAGTTACCCTTCTCCCTCTGAGTGCCAAAAACAGTCATTGAGGACTCTATCAGCTTCACAGCCACTGTTCCTTGATGAAGCCAAAGCTTCTGAGACTGGCAACTTATCCCCTAATTAGACTCTTCAAAAGAACCCCTAAACCTCCATTCAACCCCCCAGATCTTGCCCATCTCTGTTCCCCCATGTTCCTCCTTACCCTTCAGGAGCTCAGGGTATTTGGTGTGAACAAGGTTGGTGAGGTCCCCACCATCATCCAGGATCATGTTGAGTGGCTGCCCATCCTTGAAATAGAGGGTCTGCTCAATGCACCAGAGATATTCTTCATCTGTCTCTCCCTTCCAAGCGTACACTGAGGCAAGAATGAGAGGATAGGAGTGAATAATTCAATTCAACTGACCAAATGTTTGAGTGTGCCAATCCTCCTGCTTGGCACAGGAGGCACAAAGATAGATAGCAGACAGGCCAGGCCCTCAAGCTCACAATTGACAAACTGAGGATATGTGTATAAAAATAAGAATGCTATAAAGAGTGTGAAGAAGAGGCAGGAGAAAAGGAAGGAACTTCACTACAGGTGAACCTCCCTTGAACCTCAGTGAGGATTCCAGCAAATGAAGAGGAGAGAAAAGAAGTCCAGACCTATGTGAAGGCGGGCAGGTGGGAAAACAACAGTCTTGTTTGTCCAGAGCCCAGAAAATGGAAAGGAGAATGGGATGAGATAAATCTGGACAAGTAGGCTGAAGGCTGATTGTGGAGAGCCTTGAATACAAACTACTGAGTCAGGCTTTCTTTTTTTTAGCCTATAGGCAATGAAGAACAACTGAAGAAGGAATCAGGGCCAGCTCTTACACACAGCCCACCCAGCTAATGGCTGGCACCAGAAGAACTCAGATCTCCCTGGCCCTAACTTCCAGGACCAGTGACAAAGGGGAACCAGTGACACAGGAGGACACTTGGGTCCTCCCTTCAGTTTCTGGGTCAAATTCCTAAGAGTGAGAGAATCATAGTTCCTTCCCAAAGAATCTTGGTATCCCCAATATTTTTCTCCTTGCAGAGACCTAGGAGACAAGGTTGGGTAAAGGAAATCCTCCACCCAACTCCAATCTAAGAACCAAGGCTGGTCCTGGTCTTCCCTAAGGGAGAGCTCCTGAACCTGAACATGGGACTTCACCTCCAGACATACCACAAAGTCTGTGATGGGGCGGCAGGGATGAAGTGAGGAAAATTAAAAGTAAAGAAGAATCACAGAATAATAATAATAATAACTAGCATTCATGTAATACCTTAACATTTGCAAAGCACTTTACACATGTTATAAAGGACACCACCAAGATGGTGGATCATGACATTATCCCCTGTCTTAGGGCACACGTCAACAAATTCTGTCTCAACCATGGTCTGGACAGAAAAGGGCACTGCCAGGCATCAGCTTTCCTTAGGGCTCAGTAAAAGCACCAAGGTACTAAAGTTTTAAACCTTGGGCAAAGGATAAAAGAGAAACATTCTGCAAACAAAGCTTTTTCCTTCTAGTTCAAAGTCCAGTGTCCTAAAGTACACACATGGAAAAATAAAAGAGGGCTGCCCACTTACACACCTCCCCCACCAGGCCAGGCGATGGGAATCAAAGGCACTCTGGCTCCTCTCTGCTGGAGTGGGAGCACCTCTAAGGCAGCCCCTTGCCCCCAGACCAGCATACTCACCCGCCTCCCTTTGCACAAGACCCTTAACCTCAGACACAGAATTCTCAAACCCAGAGTCTTTCCATGTTGAGCCACACTCAGAGATAATTAAACTCTGCTGTGTTTTCTCCCAGCTTAGCTGGACCACAACCAGGGATTTGGCCTCTTCTTATCCCAAGGTCAACTGATTGTTACTAGGCGACATGTACAAAGCACTATATAAATGCTAGCTATTATTCCCTTTTTTTAAACATAAACCCTTATCTTCTATCTTAGAATGGAATATTGGTTCTAAGGCAGAAGAGTGAAAAGGGTTAGGCAATTGGGGTTAAGTGACTTGTCCAGGGTCACACAGCTAGGAAGTATCTGAGGTACTTTTGAAACCAGGGTTTCCTGTCTTCAGGCTTGGTTCTCTATCCACCGAGCCACCTAGCTGCCCCATAAGCTAGTATTCCTATGAAATTCCAGCCATAACAGGCATCCCTGTTACCTGTCTCTAGTTGATACTCATTATTACCCCTGGCCCAACAGAATAAGTCTGCCCCCTCTCCCACAGACTAGCCTCTTTAAGTAGCTGAAGTCTTCCCATCCTGGAGGCCATTTTCTCCAGTTCCACCCCCAAAAGAGTCCCTGGTCATGGTGGGAGCTATGCTCAGAGGAAGAGGACTTACCAGGAATGCCAGTTTTGGCAATGGCAGCTGCTGCATGGTCCTGGGTAGAGAAAATGTTGCAACTGGACCATTGTACCTGTAAAGACCAGAGGACATAGGGTCATTCACAAAAGCAGAGACTAGCAGCACAATGTCAATGTAATGAAGTCAGCTAGGATGGAGGCCAAAAGAGATACTGATCAGTACAAATGATGAGTCAAAGAAGTCAACTGATAGCAAGTGGATTAGAAAAGATCCCTGGGAGGCAGCTAGGTGGCTCAGTGGATAGAGTGCCAGGCCTGGAGATGGGAGATCCTGGGTTCAAATCTAACTTCAGATATTCCTAGCTATGTAATCCTGGGCAAATCACTTAACTCCTGTTGTCTAGCCTTTACCGTTCTTCTGCCTTGGAACTGATAGCTAATACTGATTCTAAGACAGAAGGAAAGTAAGGGTTTGAAAAAGGACAGGACAAGAAAGGAAAGATCCCTAGTTTGAGTCAGAACAGACTTAGAGAAATGGGGATAATTCTTGCCCCACTTACATTAAACACTATTAACGAGAATCTCACTGTGGCAGGATTGTGATGGCCAAAAAACAAAACAAAACTATGACAAGTATAAATGCCTATACAAAAGAGATTATTCCTATTCCTAGAATCACTGATTTACAGAGGAAAAGGGATCATAAGGCTAGCTAGTCAAACTTTTACAGATAAGGAAACTGAGACCCCCCTCCCCCCAAGTATCATATGACTTCCCAGAGTTCACACAGGTGGTAAAAAGCCAGAGCTGAGATTTGAACTGAGATCCTCTGGCTCCAAGTTCAGCATTCTTTCTACTATATCTCACCATCCCACCCTGGAATACAGAGCTCACTCTCCAGGACGGCCTCCAGAACTGTCTGAATCTCCCCTGGATGTGTTTCTATCCTTCCATCCCACTTCTGGCTCCTCGGATGCTCTGGGTGGACTTACCTCAGCTCCCAGGGCCACCAGTGTCTCAATGAGGACAGCTGTCTCCACTGTCATGTGGAGGCAGCCAGCAATCCGAGCACCCTTCAGTGGCTTGGAGCCCGAGTACATCTCTCGAAGTTTCATCAGGCCGGGCATCTCATTCTCTGCTATGTCCAGGGCCTTGCGTCCCCAGGTGGCCAGGCTGATATCAGCTACAGGGACAGGGGAGAAGACAAACTGAGCACTGTGATGGGAGAGCAAGGGGGAGAAGCCCTCTGTGCTCTCCTGTCATCAAGGATAATCTGAGCTTCCTGCCTCAGAAGGAGTTGTAAGATCTCTGAGGGCAGGGCCCTTGCCTCATACTTCTCAACCTTAGTGAACCCACGCAAAGGATGGAAAGACTCAGGAAACCTCAGAATCCAGGGAGTCATAAAAAAACCTCAGAGCACACCCAGTTCCACTTAAAACCAGCAACAGGAAACTTAACACTTCTCAAGGGAGTCTATTCTCCCCTTCACTTTTGGATAGCTGATTATTCCTACTTTAAGATATTCACTATAAATACATATAAACAGGGGTGGCTGGGTGGTTCAGTGGATGGAGAGCCAGGCCCAGAGATGGGATGTCTGGGTTTCAAATCTGGCCTCAGACACTTCCCAGCTGTGTGACCCTGGACAAGTCACTTGACTCCCACTGTCTAGCCCATCCTGCTCTTCTGCCTTGGAACCAATACACAGTATTGGTTCTAAAATGGAAGATAAAGAGTTTCAAAAAATAAATACATATACCCACATAATGTCTAAAAGTCTTAGTGTAGTATTAAGCTTCAATAGCTATATGTGTATATGTATGTATGCTTATATGTGTGTATACATACATATATCATATATGTATATACACATGAACACATAGGTATAGAAACACATCTTTGTGTATATACACATGTAAAAATATGCCTATATGTATTACATATATGTATAAATTGTTTATTTTTCTTCAAAGTTAGTAATCATTTAAAAACAAAAACATTCAAGTAGATAAAATGAAAAATCACTTACAAAATCATAAACTGCAAATTCTTTACAATTTACCTTTAAAGATATAGCTGTTATATTTAACAAAATAATAACAGAAACATCCTATTTGGTTAGTAAGTCTTTCCTTCTCATTCCTCTTTACTTAGTGTAATTTTTTTTTTTAGATTATGATTTAATAGTAGAAAGTTTTTTCATTTCCTCACGCTATGCCAAATGGTTACTGAATAAACACACAGCCCTGAGCTTGGATACAGATGTGTATAAGACAGAGAGGTAGTTTAACATAGTGGCTAGAACACTGAATTTTGGAGACAAGATCTGGATTTAAATCTCTACTCTTTCTCTCCACAAGCTATGTGACCATGGGCAAATCAATCTCTCTGAGTGTTCTCATCTGTAAAAATAAAGTACTACCTATCAGGGAATTGGGTTTGTTTGTTTTTTGTTTGTTTTTTTTTAACTCTTATCTTCTGGTTCTAAGGCATCAAAGAGGTACGGGCTAAGCAACTGGAGTTAAGTGACTTGCCCAGAGTCCCACAGCTAAGATGTGGCGAGACATTTGAACCCAAAACCTTCCATCTTCAGGTCTGGCATTCTTGCCACTGAGCTGCCCCCTACTGAGTTTTTGTGAGGTTCTAATTAACACACAGACATACCCCAAGGGTTCTGCACACTTGAAAAGTGTTATAAAAATCAGTTACATTATTTCTAAATGTCTGACTACACACACATAACTCCCCTGCTCAAAATATTACAGCAGTTCTCTACTGCCTCTAGTATAAAATACAAACTTCTCTTTTTGATACTGATATTGGGGCTACCTTTCCAGACTTATTACATCATAAGCCTTTCTGGACAATACAATCTCCTCACACTCCTACACACATCTCACACACAACTGGCCTGCCTGTTGTTCCTCCTACAACATTCCAAGGTCTTTCAAGGTTATTCCCCATCCCTGGAATGTACTTTAACTGAGCTCAAGCACTATCCCTTACAGCAGGCCTTTCTTGGTTTCCCCAAGCTGCTTAGCCCCTGACCCTCAGCAAAATTACCATTTATTTGGAATATATTTTGTATTAATTTATAATGTTTTGTTTTGTTTAAAACCCTTACCTTCTGTCTTAGAATCAATACTGGGTATTGGTTCCAAGGCAGAAGAGTGATAAGGGCTAGGCAATGGGGGTTAAGCAATTTGCAGATTTGAACCCAGGACCTCCCATCTCTGGGCCTGACTCTCAATCCACTGAGCCACCCAGCTGCCCCCTAATTTATATGTTTTTATACTTACCAATAGAATATAAACTCCTTGAGAGTCAGAGTTTAAATTTTGTCTTCACTGCTTCATGCCTGAGACTTTCTCCCTCATTTCTACTTCCTCCAGAGCTTCCTTCAAGCCTTAGCAAGCCCCACCTTCTACAAAAAGACTTTCCCAGATCTCTTTAATCTTAGTGCCTTCCCTCTGGAATTATCCCCAGTTTACTTGTCCCTATCTTGCTTGTACAAAAGTAGTTGTTTGCATGTTTTCTTCCCCTTAGACTGTGAATTCCTTGAGGTAAGGGCTGATTTGTTTGTTTTGGGGGAGGGAGTTGCCTTTCTTTCTATTCCCAGTCCTTTAGTATATTACATGCTTATTAAATTCTATTGACTGATTGATCATTATTACAATCTCAGACATATATGTTATGGGAAGAAGGCCCAAGTTCTAATCTTCCACCACTTTTAGTCAGGTAATTTTGGGCAAGATTATACAAACCTCTCAGTTTTCTAATTTGTAAAATGGTTAATAGGTTACCTTGTACTATTTCCAAGGCTGCTTGTAAGGGAAAGTGCTTTATAAACTGCAAAGCTTCCTCAAAAGATGCCCCATGCCCCAGTGGCATAAAGCAGCCACCAACCACTAGGAGAGTCTCCAGTAAAGGCTTGGTTCTATATAGTATTATTCAACAGAGACTCAGTGTTATAGGAATAAAGGGTGAGATGCAAAGGGATTATAACAGAACAGAAGGTGGTTAAAAGGGAACTTTAAGAGCAGTTTCAATTTGATAAATATTTCTAATGTACCTACTGTGAAAGGCACTTAGAACTGGAAAGGGGCCTTGAATCACAGAATCCAGTCATTTTCAGCTCGTAGAAATCATCTAAGCTCTACCATTCTCATTTTACTGGTAAGGCAATTGAGACCCAGAGAGGTGAAGGTCTTGCCCAATGTCCAGTTGGTGTGCTAGGGCTGAAACTAGAAAGGATTTTCCTAACATGCAATCCAGGGATCTTTGAGTCCTGTGAAAGGCTTGTTCCATCACCTAATGTGATTCTGGTAGCCCAAAGCTCTATAGAGAGGACACATAATAGGTATTTAACAAATATTTATTGAATGAATTATGTTATTATTAGCCATCACCCCACTCCCTGACCAGATAAGGTTTCCGGAGAGGCCACTATAGCCTGTAGGGCAAACCAGACTATTCTTGGGGAAGTAGAGAAAGCAATAACGAAAGGAAGGAAAAGAAAATCAACAGTGCCTCAGGGGCAAGAACATTGTGTCCTTTGTGCAGGAACAAAATACGCCCCCACTTCTACACCCGGGCCCCCCTTCTGCCAGGTCAGCAGAGATTGTAAGAACATCGATTCCACTCCTCTGACACAATCAAATCTCCTCAGCACACCCTCCAGGACCCTGAGGACTACTGAGATTTATCTACTTGGCTAAATCCTTTCTGCCTTCAAATCTTAGCTCAACTCTTACCTCCTCTCACCCCACCTCCAATTTTCAGAAAATTTAGCCCTTGCCCCTTTTCTGAACCCTGAGCATCTGATGGCCTTGTATTATTTGTGTATGTGCAAGATAGACAGATGAATGTTTTTAAGTTCCTACTATGCTGTGTCAGCTGCTGTGTTAAGCAAGTGTCATTTCATTTAATCCTAATAACCTAGGAAGTTGGTGCCTCCCCAATTCATTCTCATTCTGGTTATCATTAAAATTTACAAATCATTTTCCTTAGGTGATTATTATTAACTCCCCCCCCAAAAAAAATAGCTGAGGAAAGGGGCTCAGAAAAATTAAGTGATTTGTCCAAGTCACACAGCTGCTGCTGGTCAGGATCAAGGGATGGGAACGGAACCTGGGTCTTCTGACACCCTCTCTATTCCCTCTCAGAATCCCAAGTATCAAAGCAACAGCAACGGAAAATGTTAAGGCCAGGAGCATGTCCTTGGCTATCAACCCAATATTGTCCTTTCCACTTCATTTTTTTTAAAACCCTTATGTTCCGTCTTGGAATCAATACTGTGTATTGGTTCCAAAGCAGAAGAGTGGTAAGGGCTAGGCAATGGGGGTCAAATGACTTGTCCAGAGTCACAAAGCTGGGAAGTGTCTAAGGCCACATTTGAACCCAGGACCTCCGGTCTCCAGGTCTGGTTCTCAATCCACTGAGCTACCCAGCTGCCCCTATTTCCTACTTCATTTTTAAGTACCCCAGGGAGGGAGACTTGGACAATGTCACTCAGCAAGTTGTTGCTAAAATCTAGTTCCACATCTTCTGGATCCCTATCCAGAATTCTCCTAGTTTTCAAAGGTTTATGTCGATTGCACATCCTTCCGGGGAGTTGGAGGTTTTCAGTCTTGGAGGGAGTCTAAATCTCAGATCCCGTTATTCCAGAGTCCATCACTGCGCGGTTTCCCAGATTCCCCAATCCACCTGCCCCAAAAAGCCCCGCCCCAAAGCACGCTTCCTGCAGCCTGCAGCCCTACGACAGTCCCGCGAAGCAGGGCTCACTGGGACTTGTAGTTTCGGTTCGCCCTCTTGCATCTGGATTGCAGTAATAAGAGAGCCATCGAAGAACTACAGTCCCCGGTGGGCACCGCGCAGGCGCCCCGCTAGGATGTCCCAGGCCAACGTGCCAAACCTTCCAATTCAAAGGAACCAACTCCGCGGGTGCCCCCAAGCCGCCCTGAGGACCTGCTGCAAGTAGGCCTACTCTAGGCTGCGGTGCAACATCGGGGTCCACTGCAAACTCCAGCCTCGTGCAACCCTCGAGGGCGCTGTAACCCTCCCCGAACTCCCTCCCCCCTATTCCGTCTTACCGACTTTGTAGGGCAATTTGTCAGACATGTTGCGGCTTCCTCCGGAATTATCTAATGACTTAGTAAAGGTTATCGAGTGGCAACCTCGCGGATGGAGGTAATGAGGCCGCAAAAAGGTTGAAGCAGACGGCGGGGAGCAAAGGGAGGGGAGCGGCGCGTGGCCGGGACGCCTTTAAATAGCCTTCCTCCTCAATTTACATATTCATGAAGTTCCTTCCGCCGGGTTGGGGCTGGCGCTGCGCAGAGTGGGGTGGGGCGGGGCCTGGTGGAATTTCGAACTTCCTAGTGGCGGGGCATCAAGTCCCAGAGCAAGTCTAGTCCGGTACGGGGAGCCCTGGAACCAGCCTTCCAGCGTGAGCCCCTATGGGCAAGGTCACGTGGTGCGCGCGAAACCAGGCCTGCAAGTGGAGGCCGGAGATCCCTGTCCTTCCACTTAGTCCTTGTGGTATCCTGGGCCAATCCTTCTCTGCAGGCTGAGGGACTAGATAGACATCTAAGCAGTGCAACCCATCCACCAGCTTTTGGCTCCAGGAATATCTCAGTTTAGCGAAAGGAGGCCTGGGGTTCAACTGTTTCTCGGGTTGTCCTTTCTAAACCGACAGTGGTGTGCAGCCAGAGAGGCACCCCAAGGAAGGAACTTGTTGCAGTGGGAATGAACGAATGAAAAAAGAATTTAAGTTCTTATTTTGTGCAAAGCACCAAAGATACAAACAGAAAAGCAAGATGGCTGAGCTCTGCTTCTATGGGAAAAGACAACACATATTGCAAGTTTCAGCCACAAGTCAGACGGAAAATCCTCTGATGTCATTTCCACCAATGAAATCCTATCAGTTTGTGTTGTTGAATTAAATTGCTGGCCTCTGGATATGGATAGGTTCTAGTGTCTGCTGAACCACCAACTCTATCTCTGTGACTAAGGCCAAGTGAGGCCTCTCTGGGCTTTACCCATCTGCTAAATGAGAATTGTGCTAGCTGACTTCTAAACCAGTTCCATCAGTAACATGTGATTCTATGTCATCTAACCACTTAGCTTCCTTATTTGCAAGATCAGAATAATTTGTACTGCCCATAAAGCACTTTAAAAGGAAAGCATTTTGTACATTTTAAACAACTTGTAATTGTGTTAATGTTGGACTTGAAACTGTGTGATCTTGAGAAAAGTTCTCCAGAACTCCAAGATGATTATATATAAGGTTTACAAAGCCATCTATAATTTAATTAAACTTAGAGGTTCTTTAAAAATCAGGGATTTTGCCCATTTCCTCTTGATCTGTCTGGTCTGTAGATCCCACCTCCAGTTTAGTAGTCTTGATTTCTTAGTTTGAAGGTACTATGTAGGTACTAGGACTGTGTTATCTGTGTAGAAAGTTTCCCTATTTCCCAGCAGGCTCTCAAACACATTTATTGGGAAATGTCCTAACCTCTCAAAATAAGATCACCTGGTTTCCTTCTAGTCTGGCCAACTGTCAGATATGACTCAAGGAATCCCTAGAATACTCTCAGGGTTCCCAAAAGAAGGGGCTTCTCTTTTGAACTTTGGTCTAGGAGCCTGAGGCAACCAAGGCCTTAGATTTCAGAATTACTTCCCCTGGCAGAGATTGATCCTATATAACTTAATCCAACCTCCCTCCAAGTACATGAATCCCTCTTCAGCCTCTCTGGCAGGTGGCTATCCAGACATTAATGAACACCTTCCTATGAAACCTGCTCCAAGACAGACTGTCTTTATATTGAGTTGAAATATTTCTCTTCTAATTCCCACCACTGGGTCAGAATCCTTACTAGAAAGCATTCATTAAGCCATATCAGACCTGACAGACTCAACATACCAAATTTTTTAGCCCTGGTTTTAGCCACAACCCATCCTTCCTCTTCTCTCCTTCCTGTCTCCCTCTTCCTCCATTTCCTGTCTTCTTCAAGGCCCAGCCCACAGAGATTACTTCTTGTTTTCTATACCTGACCCTTATAGAAAAATTAGGATTAGTATTGCCTCACAAAATAGTAAGAAAAAGTGAAAGAAAAATGAGTTTACAGTAAGCTTGTGGTGAGACTCAGTTCACCTGGGTTAACAATGTCAAGAGTATTTAAAGATTAAACAGCAAACAAACCAACGGTGGAAAAGAGATATCAACATTTCTTTATGCAAAATAGCAAATTATTTTCTTTATCAATGACAGTGAAGCCCTCATTTAGACTTTTATATGCTGCATGAGGAAATGGAAATGGCACGAAAGAAAGTGAAGATAGTAAAAATAGCTGGGCCAGATCAAGTACACACAAGTTAATACTAAAAGTGGCACAATTTTAGGGGACTGAAGGCTCAATCCTCAAACTATCTGAAAGAGAAGAAATGCCAAGAGAATTGGAAAAAAATCGCAGTCAGCTGTGTTATAGTTGTATAGTATATATAGTATACATTTATAATAGAAAAAAAGTCACTTGAGGAGAAGTCAGAAACCACAGACCTTCTCAACTCTACAAAATCTTCATGAGAATGAACAGCAACATAGGAAGAAGTAGCAGCTATGTTTTTCATATGATTCAATGGCAGATCACATTCTTAGAGCCAAACAATTGCCTGAAAGACCCTACTACATTTCTTGTTTATTGGCTAAAAATAATATGAATCAGTGGAGCAAAATGTAGCCTAAAAGATTCCCCTCCAACAATGTGTCTGCCATACATATGTTAAGATTATACAAGGATCAGGGCAGCTAGGTAGCTCAGTATATAGAGTGCCAGCCCTGGAGACAGGAAGTCCTGAATTCAAATATGACCTCAGAAATGTTCTGGCTATGTGATCATGAACAAATCACTTAACCCTAATTGCATTAATCCCTACCACTCTTCTTAGAAGTGATACTTAGTATTGATTCTAAGAGAGAAGGCAAAGGTTAAAAAAAATTATATGAGCCCATGAAACATTTAGAAACAGATAAATTTGCTCATTAGTCCTTTAATTATTAACATCAAATAAGACTCAAAACATTTTGTTATTATTCATTTATTTAGCGCCTACTATGAACCAGGTACTGTGCAAAGGTAAAATATAGTTCCTGCTCTTCAGGAGCTCACAATCTAGGAAAACAACATGCAAACTATAAGCAGATTATATATGGGATAAATTGGAGATAATCAGCAGGGGGAAAACACTAGAATTGTGAGAGATTGGAAAAGACTTCCTGTAAAAGGTGGGATTTTTAGCTGGCACTTGAAGAAAGCCAAGAGACATATAGGAAGAGGAAGAACATTTCAGACATTGAGAACAACCAGAAAATGCCCATATCTTGTTTGAGGAACCATGAGGAGGCAATAATAAGGAGGCAAGTGTACACGGCGGGGAGAATAAAAAGTGGGGGGAATCTTAGATATGAAGCCTTTGAACAATAAACAGTTTTCTGTTTGCTCATCAAGGTGTTTGCCACCATTGTGAAAGATAGCCAGCTCAGAGTCCAAATTGAAGAGAAGGGAATAAGCATGTGTATATAGCACTTACTATGTGTCAGGTACTATATCTCATTTGATCTTTACAACAATCCTGTGTAGTAAATGTTGTTCTAATCCTATTTTACCGTTGAGGATACTGAGGCAGACAGAGGTTTCTGAGGTCAAATTTCAAGTCATGTCTTCCTGACTCTATGTCCAATGTTACATCCACTGCATTTACTTAGTTGCCTTCATATTAGAGGGGGGTTCCCTCTAGATAATAAGGTACTCTATGTGCTCTTTTTGTAAACTAAAAAAAAAGTTTATATTATTATTTGCTATTTCTTATATCATATTTATTTCAATTATCCCTCTCTTTCCCTCTCTCCCTCACAGAGAGCCATACCATGTGACAAATGGTATTTTTTTTTAGAAAAGAAAAGTATCAGCACAACTGATTGATACATTGAAAAAGTCTGAAAACATGTTTAAGGTCCCACACTTGTTGATCTTCCTCCTCCTCCCAAGGGTAGGTTGAGGGCATCTTCTCATATCTCTTTATTTGAGTCCTGCTTGATCCTTATAATTTTGTTTATATTTACTTTTGATGGGTTTTTTTTTGGTATATAGTTGTTCTTTCCATTTACGTTTTTGTAGTATTGTATATATTGTTTTACTGTCTGCTTATTTCTCTCTATGTCAGTTCATAGAGATCATTCTTTGCTTCTCTGTATTTATCACATACATAATTTCTTACAACAAAATCATATGCCCCAATCAGTGGACATCCACTTTGTTTTCAGTTCTAGGTATCACCAAAAGTGCCGATATAAATATTTTCGAGTATTTGTCTTCTTATCAATGACTTCCTTGGAGTATAGAATAGAATCTGTATCAAAGGATATAGACATTTTAGTCATTTTATTTGAAAAATTCCAAATCGATTTCTAAAATAGTTGGATCATTTCACAGCTCTACCATTAATGTATTAGTATGTCTGGCTTTCTATAAGACTTCTGACATTGACTATTGCTGTTTTTATAATTTTTGCCAATTTTCAGTGTATGAGGTAAAACTAAAGGGTTGTTCTGATATACATTTTGCTTCTTATTGGTGATTTGAAGTGTTTTTTTCCCATGTGGTTGTGTATACTTTGTAGTTCTTTTGGTAACTGTTCATATCATTTGACAATTTATCTAGTGGAGAATGCAGTATGTGTATGTGTGTATGTGTGTATATATAATGTTAATTACATATCTTGGACACCAAAACTTTATCAGATAAATTTGAAAGAAAGACATTTTTTTCCCCATTTGACTACTTCTCTTCTTATCCTAGACTGATTTATGCTATCTTCATAGAAGCTTTTTAATTTCAGGTAATAAAAGTTATCTCTTTTATCTTTTGTAACCTCTTGCTTGGGTTAAGAACACATATCCTAGGGGGCAGCTGGGTGGCTCAGCAGATTGGGAGCCAGGCCTAAAGATGAGAGGTCCTAGGTTAAAATCTGGCCTCAGACACTTCCTAGTTGTGTGACCCTGGGCAAGTCACTTAATCCCCATTGCCTAGTCTTTACCATTCATCTGCCTTGGAACCAATAGTATTGATTCTAAGGTGGAAGGTAAGGGTTTCTTTAAAAAAAGAATACATGTCCTAGATTTTGACTTTAAATGATCATCCTATTGCAAATATTAGTAATATAGAAATAGGTTTTAGAAAATGATACATGTATAACCCAGTGGAATTGCTCATCAGCTCAGGGAGGGAAGAGGAAAGAAGGGAGGGAAAGAACATGAATCATGTAACCATGGAAAAATAATCTAAATTAATTTTAAAAAGAATATATCTCCTACCTATAACTATGGGAGGTGTGTGATCTGTTTTTCCTCCAATTTTTTATACTATGATCTTTAATATTAAGGTTGTTTAACCATTTAAAATGTATTGTGAAAGATAGTATAAGGTGTTGACCTAAGTCTAACATCTGATTGCTTTCCAGTTTTCTCAGCAGCTTTTATCAAATAGGAAATTTTTCCCTAGACAGTTTATATTTTCTACTTTATAAAAAACTGGTATCCTGAGTTATTTTGTTTATAAATCTCCTTTATCTAGTCTGTGCCATTGCTTGTCTTTCTCCTCCTTAACAGATACAAAGTGGTTTGGATAACTGCCACTTTTTTATCTTTTTTTCAAATTTTGATGTCTGATTTTTTCCAATTATATGTAAAATCAATTTTTAACATTCTTTGCTTTAAATTTTGAATTCCAAATTCTCTCCCTTTCTCCACTCTCCCCTTCTTGAGATAGCAAGCAATTTGATATAGGTTATACATATGCAGTCAAGCAAAACACATTTTGATGTTAATCATGTTGTAAAAGAAAACACACGCATACAAATAACACAAAAATAAAAACTAGTATCCTTTAATCTGCATTCAGATTCCATCAGTTTTTTCTCTGGAAGTGGAGAGCATTTTTTATCATAAATCCTTTGGAGTTGTGTTGGATCTTTGTATTACTGAGAATAATTGTTATTCACAGTTGAACATTGTACAATATTGCTATTATACAATGTTCTTTTGGTTCTGCTCACTTCAGTTTGCATCAGTTCATGTAGATATTTCCAGTTTTTTCTGAAAGCATCCCGCTTATCATTTCTTATAGCATAATAGTATTCCATTATAATCATATACCACAACATTTTCAAGTATTCCTCTATTGATGAACATCTCATTTTCCAATTCTTGGACAACACAAAAGAGGTTAATAGAGTGGTATTACTGGGTCAAAGGGTTGGAAAACCCTTTGGACATAGTTCCAAACTATTCTCCAGAATGACTAGATCAGTTCACAAGTCTTTCAACAGTATATTAGTGTCTCAATTTTGCCACATCCCCTCCAACATTTGTCATTTTCCTTTTCTGTCAGATTAGCCAATCTGATGATAGGTATGAGGTGGTACCTCAGAGCTGTTTTAATTTGCACTTCTCTAATCAATAGTCATTTAGAGTATTTTTTCATATGACTATAAATAGCTTTGATTTATTATTCTGAAAACTGCCTGTTCATGTTCTTTGACCATTTATCAGTTGGGAAATGACTTTTATTCTTATAAAGTTGACTTAGATCTCTATATATTTGAGAAATGAAGCCTTTTTCAGAGAAATCTCCTGAAAAAAAATTTCCCCCCTCAGTTTTCTGCTTTCCTTCTAATCTTGGTTACCTTGGTTCTATGTATGTGTATAAAACCCTTTTAATTTAATATAACCAAAATTATTTGTTTTGCATCAAGTAATGCTCTTCATCTCTTCTTTGGTCATATATTTTTCCCTTATCCATAAAGCTGACAAGTGAACAATTGCATGCTCCCCTAATTTGTTTATGGTATCACCCTTTATGTCTAAATCATATACCATTTTGACTTTATCTTGGCATATAGTGGGAGATATTGGTTTATATCTCTTATTATTAAAATTCTCTAAAGACTATGTATTAATTTATAATTATTTATTAAATAGTGAAAAGTGAGTCAAAGGAGGAAAAGGCACATAGCCACATGGCTGGTCACACACCTCTTCCCTAGCTAACTCAAGCTTGTGGCTCATCTTGCATCTCTCTTCACTCCTGCACTTGGCTAGAAAGACTCCTAAGCTTCCTTTATCTATATCACTTATGCTCCCCCCCCCCATATCACTTTTTTTCTGGGTCTCCCTGTTTGGACAGATTTGATCTCAATCTGGGTCAGAGGCCAGTCTTCAGGATGCCAGGAGTCATGTGGGACAAAGCAAGCCTCTTCTCTTGTTTTAAAGTGGAAGAGCTATACCACATGGTGGAGTCTGTTCCTTTCTTCCTTTATATATCGTAGGTGGCATTGTCTCTCTCTTATGTCCTTTCCAACAGGTCCCAGCCAGGAACCACAAATATCTGTGTCCCCTCTCTTTCTGGGTATGTTTCATGCAAAGATGCAAGTCGATCCAAATTACTTAGCCACTTTTTTATGCATCTTTAGTCATCTGCCAGCTTATTGGGATGACCCAGTCCTCTTGTTTAATTTCATTTGACCTAATTCTGTTTTATAAATGACACTGGAATTATTTAAGAATCAGTTTTTTTAGGAGCTGTTTTAATGTGGTGCCTGAGAAAATCAGGAGAGCCTTCCTCTGTTTGTTAATTGAAAAGTCTATGAGGTTATTAGACTTTTAAAAAGATGGGCAGCCACCTTAGCTGCCCATTTGTGGTTTGACTAGAAAGAACTCTCTGCATTGGAGATTAAATTGGTCAGAATTAATGTATTGCCCAAAAAATCCTACCCAAATAAAAATAAACAACGACCTGCAATTGTTGAGCCATGAATTGTAAATGTTCAAGTAATTTAATAAAAAATTTTCAAAGTGGAAAAAAAAGAGACCCATAAGGCTTCTAGAGTCCTCCCAGAATGTGCATGCATACCCCTTATCCAGATATGCCTCAAGATTTGTTTTTATTCCATTCAAAGGGTGGGGGTGAAATAAAAAAGGAAAGTGGGATACAGATTTATATTATATTCTCACATATCTCATTTCTGCCAAACTCCTTTCCAATTTTCCTAGCAATTCTTGTCAAATAGTGAGTTCAAGTCCCCCAAACTGGGATCTTTGCATTTCTTGACAATTAGATTACTATGGTTATTACCTGTTGTGTATTATGTATCCAATCTATTTCACTGATCTACCACTCTATCTCTTAGCCAGTGTCATATTGTTTTGGTTATAACAGCTGTAAGAGAGGAAATTGTAAGAGAGAAACCTTTGGCAGAAATCAGCTGCAAAGAGAAAGCACGGGGGAAGGGCAAAGAAAAAAACTCAAGATTCCAGTGAGAGAACAGAAGCTGAGAGAACTCAAAACTACCAGCTCACCTCACTCCTCCAGCTAAGAGCCTGAGAAGAGGATCTCTGAGGCTGGGGGGTCCCTCTGGATATCAACTACTTCCCAGTGAACTCCTGAAATCTCTCACTCAGATTGAGACATCATAGACTGGGACTTTGAAGGAAGCCATCGACTGAGAAACTCCTCTCCAAAGATCCTTCTCCACCTCCATCCCCAACTTGTCCTGAACTCCATTACTCTAACTAGATTACTTAGGAGTAGGGACCAAGTCATCAGCTGACCAGAAGACGGGTCAAGGCCAAAAGCCTGGACCCCTGAGATTTGGAGGGGGTCAGTCTGCCAATCAATTCTTGCTACCCACTTTCCTCACCTAATACCTTCTTCTCTCCCTTACCTGAGTGATCTCAAATAAAGTGTTACTACTTAGATCAGGACTGCCTAGTTCCTGACATTAAGGATGGGGCTAAAGATTTGGGGAGAACAATACCTCTCCCCAAAAAGGACAGTTAACTCAGGATCCTAGGGATACAAACAACTAGAGCCAAAGGAGTGATCCTCTCTGCTGGGCAGAGGAGTAACTTCAGGTTTTGGGGGCGGGGAGAAGTGGCAGTTGGTGTACTTGAAGGACCCACAGTCAAGGAGGTTCATCTGGTCTCTCAGCTATAGCTGAGACCAAGAAGGGAAACTGTGTGCCATTTCACTAAAGTTTTGACCTCTAGTTTTGACCTCCACCTCCCAGAACCACTCTCTGAGGAGACATACTCTGTCCCTCAAAGAGACAAAGCCAGGTTACCTTCCCCAAGGGGAAGATCAATCTCTTCCCTCTCACAATTCTTTCTCTCTCTCTCTCCAGTTCGCCAGTGTATATGTGTATGACCCTCTTGCTGGCTACATATTACACAGCTTTATAATATTTTTGAGATCTGGAATAGCTAAGCTACTTTCCTTTGCATTTTTTTTCATAATTCCCTTGATATTCTTGACCTTTTGTTCTCCCAGATGAATTTTATTATTTTAGCTCTATGAAATAATTTTTGGTAGTTTGATTGGTATGGCATTAAATAAATGAATTAATTTAAGTAGAATTGTTATTTTTATTATATTGACTCAGCCTACCCATGAGCAATTAATATTTTTCCAATTGTTCAAACCTGATTTTATTAATGTGAATAGTGTTTTGTAATTGAATTCATTTAGTTCCTGGGTTTGTCTTAGCAGGCATATTCCCAAGTATTTTAACTTTTCCCTGTTTTTTTTTTTAAACCTTGTCTTCTGTCTTAGAACCAATACTAGGAATTGATTCCAAGACAGAAGAATGGTAAGGGCTAGGCAATGGAGGTTAAGTGACTTGCCTAGGATCACACAACTAGAAAGTGTCTGAGGTCACATTTGAACCCAGGACCTCCCATTTCTGGGCCTGGCTCTCAATCCACTGAGCCACATAGCTGCTCCCTCTCTGGTTATTTTAAATAGAATTTCTCTTTTTCTCATTTGCTGATAGATTTCATTGGTAAAATATAGAAATTCTGGTGATTTATGAAGGTTAATTTAAATTCTGCAACTCTCCTAAAGTTGTTGATTATTTCAACTAGGCTTTTAGTTGAATCTCTAGGATTCTTCAAGTAGACCATCATATCTTCTGCAAAGAGTGACAGTTTTATTTCCATATTGCCCATTTTAATTCCTTCAATTTTTTTTCCTTCTCTTAAGATAGCTAGCATTTCGAGTACAATATTGAATAATAGTAATAATAATAGGCATCTTTGCTTTATCCCTTATCTTACTGGTATTAGGGTCCAGTTCATCACCCACCACCATGGAAGACCCCCAGACAATGCAATCAAGCAGGAGGGTCCTTTATTCTGGTATACACCAGGGGAAGCTCAGCACAAGAGTTCCGCCTGCAGTTGTGAGTGCAGAGTCTTTTATACCCGAAGCCTGACAGCATATCACTAACCACCATACGTGGCCCACAAGTTCTCCTGGAATCTACGTTTTGGGCGTCAGTACAAGTTTCTCCTGGAATCTACGTTTTGGGTGTCGGCACATTTAGGTTCCCTGACAGGGGTCTGTTGGTCAGATGTTCTATAGTGATATGTGCTGTACTGACCGAGCAGCTCCCTGCTTGGGGCTCCCTCATTCCCAACTCCTTTTTCTCTTAGGGGGCAGAGGGAAGGCCTGGCCACTGAGGCAGCTTGTGGCCCTCAGCCCGGGGCTCGCTAGGGGTCGGTACTGTTGTCGGAGGGCCAACACCTGGGTGGCACCCAACCGGCCTTTCATGAACCGAACAAGGCGGTTAAAAACGCAGGGGCCAAATGTCCAACGCCTGGGTTAAGATTATGAGGGGTCCTATGAGGGACGTGACTAGGGAGAAGAATTGAACAGGTGGGCGTACCAGGGGCTGACAGTTTCCCTCTCCTTCAGTCAGGGTTTCTAGGCCTTCTGTAGCTTGCTCAGGGAGTCCCTAATGATCCCTGAGTGGTTAACATAGAAGCAGCACTCCTCACCCAAGGCTGCACAGAGGCCCCCTCCTTAAGGAAGAGGAGGTCCTGCTTGGCATAGTAGGCCACTCGGGGTATTATTGAGAGGGGGTGCAGCGGGCAGTGAGGGAGCTAGGGGAGACACAGGGCTGTAGGCCAGAGCGGGGCACAGCCAGTGCGCTCCTGCGGGTGGGATAAGGTTTTTCCCAGTTGAGGGATACTCTGTGACAAGGGAGGGGGAAACCAAGAGGCGGGGGAGAAAGTGAAGTAATGGAAGCGAGTGGGTCATGTATTCCTTTTGCTAGCTGTCTCCCCACTGCTTCTGGTGAGTCCTGCCATCTGGCCGGCCCAGCCATCCATAGGGGAACCACACAGCCTCCCGGAGGCCCAGAGTCTCAGGCCCCACCTGGTTCAGTGCCCCCTGCCATCCCCTCCCCTCCCCTCTCCAAATGTCTAAGGGGAAAAGGGCGGGAGGTCCAGATCTTCTGTAGTTTCTTCAGTGCTGAGCATGGGCGTAGAGCTGTCCCTACCTATGTGTAGGAGAGAGGGAGGGAGGGGAATAAGAGGGGGAGGGAAGGCTGCAGAGTGTCTTTAGGGGCGCATCCTCAGTGGATTCCAGGGTCCCAGGTCGGTGGAGAACTGCCTGGAGATCTGAAGGGTGTCCTGTCACTCCTTCCCTCGATTGGCAGACCCGTCACAAGGGGAAGTCAGCCCCTAAGTGAGAAGTGTACTGGGGCAAATAGCAGATAGGAACAGGACATTAATACAATAGCAGTGAACATCACATATTTGCATTTGGGTATCTTAACCAACAGACTTCATCCTCAGAAATCATCTTCTGACAGGAACAGATCCCTTCCTGAGTTGTTTGCAGAGCTGGTATGTGATGTTTCTGTTAAAGAACATCCCATTGCAAAATACACATTAACTATAACATCTAAAAACACTGGAGTAACAATATCTTACAGATGTATTTCCTTACCCCAGAGGCTGGGGAAAGCAAGAAGGCTGTGAGCTATCTTTCCAAGCTCAAGAACCAAACCTCAACTGTGGTAAATTAAGGCTACAAATACATGCCATCTAGGAATAAACTCCATCTATTTCTCATCTATTTGAGAATTCCCAATTATTAGGGTTGTTTGAGGAAATGGAAACTTTAATATCAAAATTTGCATTTTGTGCTGATCATGGGAATTGTCACAAAGGAAGAAGGCCCTGAAAGGGAAATATCTCCAAGTCACAAAAGACACACCAAGCAAGGCTGTCACTGCCATTGTTGTTCCACTCGAGGATGGTCAGGAAAATTCAGTCCAAAGTGAGCCTTGGGCTGCTTTCTCTATAGCCATCCTAGGACTTTACTCTCCTTAGAGCACTTGCCACTGGATGCCAGAGGCCTTCTTTTCCTTAAAGGACAAGTCTCACCCATTAACAGCTCAGAGAAATTTGCTTATCAGCAATCCAGAAACAAATCTCCACACCCCCAAACAAGCCTTTAATATCCCTACAAGGCTGATCACACAATTATTTTCATGTATTTACACATCAGGTGTAGTCACATGAGTGCTGAATTAAGTAGTTCCCTATAAACCAGGGCTGTATCCTCTCCTGGACCGAGGCCATCTGAAAGACTAAGACAAGGTCATGCAGGAATCACTTCAGGGTAACTGTCCAAAGAATCATGTGTGATTTTCCCACATACATTACTTTATATATTATCCCTAAGTTAAAGAGCCAATTATGAGAGCAGAACATTCATCTGTTCCCTTTCACCCTCTCTCTCCCTTTCTGTTCCTCCAAAACCCTCTGCTTAAAAGCAGAACACACCATCCATTCTTCCTTTACAAACCCACATACTAAAGCTTTATGGACTTTAAATCAAAGTCCCTTTCTTCCAAATTCAAACCCAACATACCTCCCCACTTTCTCTAACATGCATTTACTATCATAAGTCAAACAACCAGCCCCCTGGTATCACTTCAATTGCTAATCGGTAACCCCAAAGAATTCTGGTTTAAAAAGATTACATCATTGAACAGTCTTTAGCATAGAGCTCAACCATTATAAATTTCAGTTCATAGTACAAATTGGTAGACTGAGGTAACAAACTATATGGTTGAGTCAGATTTACAGTGAGGTTTTCTTTTTTAATATCCAAACGATACTTAAACACATTTTAGCAGCCACTCACATGACAATCATAAATTTCTGAGCAAGCATTTTCACATATATGCCATTTTTAACACCCTACCTATTCTTTGGCTATTGTTTGTCACATATATCCTTATACAGATCAAAATGTAATCAAAATATCAACCAACAAATCCCCAGAACTCGTATGAGGTAACTTCATCAATTACATATCACTCAACTCATTTTATCATTCTGGACCTGGAATGTTTGTAGTAAAATTCCACAGCTGCAAACAAGCCTTTTTTTTTTTTTGTCAGACAGGGCTGGCAATATTCGCTTGCTTGAGCACCTTAAAACCTCCGTTTCTACAATTAAGATATACTCATCTTTAACTTCTATCACACAGCGGTTGCTAACTCTTTGAAGCCCCTATGTCAGTTCATAATGTTATAAGCACTTCTTTCTCCTTCCTGGGTGCAAGGAAGGGGTTAATAGCTTCTGAGCAATTTTATCCCAAGGCTGCTGGTCTTGACTTAGATTTTATTACTTAGCAACCTTGGCCCATCCTTCTTTAACCAGAGAGCTCACTATAATGTAAAAGTTTGAATGTATCAAACCCCCTTCATAATAATTTAGTCTCAGCGGATTTCAATTTGAACTCCACACTTCCAAATAACTCTGATTAAGTCCTTTAGCAATGTTTCAGTGTAACCAAACTGAGGTGCAAAGCATTTACCTGTACTTCTCTCAAACCTGTCTAAAGTAGAACAGAACCTCCAGTTTAGTCTCTTTCTAGCTCAAAACACTGCTACATTCCGAATTTAAGTCCATCAACATTATTCCAATTTATAATTTGTTGTGTCTATTTCACACTAGAATTCATAGTATCAATTAGTATCTCTATTCATTACTCTTATTGAAGTGGAGCACTTCATAAAATGAATCCAGACACCCCAAAATTCAATTATTAACTTATATAGACAGGTTATAAGACATAAAGCTATTTCCCTTCACATGTACTTAATCACTTTTCCCTACTTAGCTTCATGTTACCTGGCATTCCAGCCTGACCTCTCTGATATATCTGAAGCTAGACTGTATTTAATCCTCATGAAAAGCCCTCTCAATTACAGGGCTGGTTGAATTTAGCTTGTTAAGGGCACACAGGTTGTATGTCATATACCCTTAACCTATTTAGGTGGAAAACTTAAATCCTCTTCATAATATAATGCATACATATTTAGCATTCACTCAGCATTTGGCATCTAGATTACAAATTCCTTCCTATGCATTTTGCATTTTGCACATTTAAAAACAATTCATATAACCTTGATTAAAAACATTATTTAAAAATTTCCTCTTTTGTAAAACATCAATTCTTAGCATTTATCTCATTAATGCCATGCACAGATTAACTACTTTGAAAAAGAAAAAAAAACTTCTTGTGTGTGTAATATAATTTCTTGCTGCTATTTCTGACAGCACATATATTAAAATAAATGTGATTTGAAGGATTACCAAATTCAAATTCTAGAAAAAGTTCTTTTCAACAACACAAGTTTTTCTGAATAACTTTTACATCTATAAAGTACTCAGTACAATTTCTGTCCATACAGAATAAACTTTCCTCTCTGCATCAGACTTGCTATCAATCACATTTACACAATTCTCAAATTCACTGAAATCGTTATGCATTGCAAGGTTTAACAAAGCAAACTTCTAATCAGGAGTTTTGTTGTTCAATAAAAATCTGGCAACATTTCACATTTGACAAACAGTAACTACAATACATTACATTTGTACCATATCAAAATCATTAGCAATTCACCCAGTTTGAGAATTAATTTTAAGAGAAAGTTTCTAACTGTGGAGTAAGAATCTCCCTTTTCTGCTCAGAATTTTCTCTCTTCCGCTCCTTTGGGGGCCCATCCAAAGGAAGAAGGAGGGAAAAATCATTGAATGGGTAATTGCACTCTCTCCCACCCTGAAGCCTGTCACAGTGTTACTTTATCATAGCTTGCCTGGTTGGAACGCAGGCAGAGGGAGCAGGGGTGCAAAATCTATTCTCCTTTGTAACCCTGCATCCCAAACTCCTCCCCTTTTTTTTTCTTTCCCTTTAATCCAGCCACAACAAAGACTCAAAGAACCCTATAGGACACCCTCTCCCACACATCTACATACCTGCGTCCAAATACAGAAAGACACACAAGACAAACAGCAAAAGCCAGAAGACAAATAACAGAGACATAGACATGTAAACTCCCCAATCCTAGGAGCTTATCTTAAGATCTCATTTCTTGGTATGTATTTGTAAGGACAGTAAAACCATCCGCAAGCTGTTTGACAAACAGGCTGATTTTCTATTATTGAGACCAAGAAGTTGTAAGGAAAGGGTTAACAACTGCCTAAAGCAGCTAGTTTTAATCAGGAAAGAAACCTGATACCCACAATTACTCATCAGTGGCCAGCTCCCTTCGGCTGTTTCCAGCTTCCTTCGGCTGCCTCCGGCTATCTGTCAGGGGCAAGAAGCCAGCGGCTGGCCACCTGATCCCTCTGTGTGGCAAAAAACCTCAGTGTCTAAAAATCACCTAGAGATCATGGGGCATCCCCCAGTCTGTCCTAGGGGTGCAATATCTTCCCAAAAGGGGACTAGAACCCCTTTCCCTTCAAACCAGTTGAGAGCAGTGTCCACCTGGCAGAGACACGGAGCTCCGCGCTCAGGGCTCTCTCAACCTGACGGAGACTTTAACTCCATACGACAGAGCCAGACCTGACGGAGACTTTAACTCCGTATGGCAGAGTCAGACCTCTGTCCTCAGGGGCCTCTAACCACCTGGAAGTTGCGATCTCGGCACCAGCCCTGGACCGTATCTTTTCCCGACCGCTGATCACAGACGCTTCCTCAGTTTCCCGACTGGTCTTCTCTTGAAGGACACAGAACTGTGGTACTCCCAAGTCCGCACTCAGAAACAGGTGGGAGGGTTGGACCGATGCCGCGAGGCTAAGCCTCTCTCCTTAGAAAAAGGTGGGCCCTGGGGCTTGGCATAGGGGCTCTTCTTTAAACTGCAAGAACGAATGCCCCACTGAGCCTTATGCCCATCAGGGATCCTCATCTCCCCCATACACATTCGGTCACCATTCGCACCCACAGCTACACAACACTCAGCTCACCTGAAGGTCTGGTCCAAGGCAGTGTCTTAGGCCCTCCTGTCTGGGGGGTTCCAAGGTGGAGGGGTACCGGCAAGCCCCCAAATGTTAGGGTCCAGTTCATCACCCACCACCATGGAAGACCCCCAGACAATGCAATCAAGCAGAAGGGTCCTTTATTCTGGTATACACCAGAGGAAGCTCAACACAAGAGTTCCGCCTGCAGTTGTGAGTGCAGTCTTTTATACCCGAAGCCTGTCAGCATATCACTAACCACCATACGTGGCCCACAAGTTCTCCTGGACTCTGTCGGCACATTTAGGTTCCCTGACAGGGGTCTGTTGGTCAGATGTTCTATAGTGATATGTGCTGTACTGACCAAGCAGCTCCCTGCTTGGGGCTCCTTCACTGGGAAGGGTTGTAGCTTTTCCCTACTGCAGATTGTCTGACTGAGGGCAGTTTGACTCAAGAGACAAGGAGATACCAGAGTAAAAAGAGATTCTCTCAGGTTTTGGCACCATTTGTCAGTCTGACTGAGAGGGGTTCACCCCAAGAGACAATGAGACCAGAGTAAGGTAATATAACAAAGCTTTAATGGAGGAAGGAAGCAGGGTGGGGGTGGGGAGAGAATAGAGGGAAGAAACAGCAAGGGGGAGCCCAATGCCAGGAAATGGCTACAGAGTCCCACCTGAGTGGGGGGAGATAGAGAGTCTTGTTGGGCAAGGAAGGGGGTGTAGGGGAAAAAAGCAACTTGGATTGATTTCATTGACTATTTCTGGGGATGGGGGGGGGGTTCTCAGGATGTATGCAGTCAAGATATGGTCACAGGAAAAGCCAGGTGTTGCTGGGACTTTATGTCCTAAAGTCTGCCACGGATAATACTTGCTGATGGTTTTAGATAAATACTATTTATCATTTTAAGAAAAGTTTCATTTATTCCTATACTTTCAAACATTTTAAATTAATTAGTTTGTTTTTCCCAATAATATGTAAAAACTGTTTCCAACATTTTTCTTTTTGCATTTCAATAGTTTCATTGAGGGGTCACTTTCTTAGTACCAGAACATAATGGTACTTTGTTAGGTTACTTCAGCCAACTTAAGTGTTCACTGATGAATTAGAAAGGAAATTCTTCAATTAATCAGGTATTTAGGAGTAACTGAAGATTGCATCTGCAAAATGCTTTACAAAATGAAGCATAAGACATAGGAGACATGCTGTGGTTCTTTGGTTTGTCTTTAAAGGCAAGTTTTTTCCAAAACATAATGTCAGTGTTTCCAACATTTTAAAAAGATTTTTGAGTCTCAAATTCTCTCCCTCCCTTGCTTCTCCCCCCCCCCCAATCATGAGGTGGTAAGCAATCTGATATAAATTTTATATATGCAAACATGTAAAACATTTTTTTCATATTAAACCTTTGTGGAAGGAAACTCAAAGAAAAATAAATAAAATGAAAAAAAAAAGTTTGCTTGGTCTGGATTCAGACTCTCTAAGTTCTTTCTCTGGAAGCAGATGACATTTTTTTTTATTTTTATCATAATACCTCTGGGATTGTTTTGGATCGTTGTATTGCTGAGAAGAGTTGTTATTTACATTCATTCATTATACAATATTGCTGTTACTGTGTACAATATTCTCCTGGTTCTGCTTATTTCATTCTGCTTCAATTCCTATAAATCTTTCCAAGTTTTTCTGAGCTCCTCCTGTTTGTCATTTCTTACAATACTATAGTAGTATTCCATTACAGTGATATGCCATATAATAACACTGTTGGGTCTGTATCCTGTTGACTGGGAAAATAACACAGAACTATAAAATAGTCAGAAAATCCACTCTTTAATTAAGAGAAGAGGTACAAGGCTGAGTTAGGCCTCTACACAGAGCAGTGCATCACATGCCTACTGTAAAGATTAAAATTTAGGGGAGATGGGGAGACTGAGGCAGGTAGAAATTAGTTTCTCTCTGCAAGGAGTATTATATTTTTTAGAGGTTTATTAAAGGTTAAAGATTAAAGAATATACAAGTAAGAAACATGTGCCTAGGCCAGAGGCCTAGACAAAATAACCTCACATCATGCAAGAGACCACCTGCTCCAAAACGGAAGTCCAAAAAGAGCCGAGAGAGAGAGAGAGCCCGACAAAAGCCTTTGAATCAGCTTAAATACCTTCTCAATCTTGGCCCAGGTGAGATTACAAGGCATTCTGGGGAAGTGGAGCAAAGGCTCGTGGGGATTGTAGTCCTGTATTCGAGTCTATTTTTTACATTCTCACGTGTGATCATTTTTGGAAAATTAATTTTCCCCCAAAAGGATCATAAAAGCATAATAAACTTAAAAGATTACAATAGTGTGAGGATAAGAGAAAAAAGAATAAAACCAATAATTGTTGAACACATTGACAAAAAGCCGTTAGGGGGCAGTCCCCTTTGGCATAAAAGTATACATACAAATAAATGTTCAATCAACCACACCCAAAGTTCAATTTTGTGCAACTTGTGGTCTGGAGGCTTCTTCATGGTGGCTTCTCCAACAGTTCAGTTCTAGATTCAGAGAGGTAGCATCTTCTTTACCTAAACTTCTTCTCAAAAGGAATTTAAACTTTGCAATTTAAATAATGATCTTTTTTTTACATTCCCCCGTGTTGTGGGTGATTGAAAGATTCAGAATCAGTTAGGGATGCATGGCTGAGGTATGAGGTATATGAATCAATTGGCAAGAGATATTAAAGAAACATCAGAAAATCCAAAAGAAAAGAAAAATTTCTGGATGAAAATATAGACTATCAAAGTCTTATGTGTAAAAATTCCAAGTAGAAGAAAAATAAATCTATAACAGGTCCTTCAATCAGGGCCCAATCAAAATGATCTAAGTAATGATGCATTTACCCAGTCAGTGCCAGGACTACAGAAAGGTACCACACTATGAGAGGCAGAAAAGAAAGGGACCAGATTATAGAAGCCAAGTAGGAGCCAAGGTTTTGGGGATACTCATCTGTGAGTATCTTCAGAGTGAGTGTAGATACAAGGAAAGCCTATGTCTTAACACATGTTAAACATAGTAACCTCGAGTCTTCACACTAGGTTCAAGACCTTTGTATTGGCCTAGAAGTGCATCAATCCATCCTAGATTGGCCTTTCTTTGGCCCTATGAAATGGCTCTTGTGTGTATCTCTTGTCCTGGAATCAGACAGAATCATTAAGCAAAGTCCCATAATTTATTTAAATAATTAGTGGCATCAGTTTTATAGTCACAAGCTTTTTAGGGCATGCATTAGCAAATGTATCTTAAACTTGTAGCACTGAAAATCAAAAGGTTAAAGAAAATCTTAATACTGGTGACATGTGCTTCAAATATAAAAAGGAGAGAAAAAATAATAAAAAAACTGAAAAAGTATATTGCACATGCAAGAAAAATATAATAATAAAAGAGCTTTAAAAAATTCAAAAATATAGCTTATAATCATTGACACTCTGTGTCAGTTAAGAAAATATAAAATACAAGCCTTTCTCACCAAAAAATGAGATCCATTTCCTCTTTGTATCTGGCCATGATCACTGTGAGTAGAAGGCAAATGAATTGAACAAAGTTAACAATTTTTCATCTTTAAAAATACAGTAGTACAAATATGTAGTTACCAAAATCCCCAAAATTCTCAATAGCCCAATTAATTACAATAGCAAACAAACACACTTTCATATTTCACATAAGTTGCTGTATGACATTTTTAAAGCCTACGAATTGATGGACATTTGTCACAATTTTTACAAACGTAGCAATCCTTCAACCTTGGTAATAAACATATAATTTTTTAAACAAAGTAAAACTCATCTAGGGTTAAGAACATAATCAAGAAATCTATATATCATTCTGGTGCAAGTAAAGTAGTGAGCTGAAGAGTATAAATAAAGGGATGCTCCTTTTGGAGGCTTTTTAAGGGTACAAATGCCCTGAAATTAACTGCCCAACTTCCATTCACATGTGTGAAGGTTGGGGTTTATAAAATGTATTTCACTTCAGCTACTGTAATGGGCCTTACCTCGTGGTAGGGGCAGGCAAAAATAACCAGATTGTTAAAATTCCAAAAATCATATTTAAAAACCCTTAAAATCAAATCATTTGAGGTATTTAGCACATTAAATTTTCCAAAGGTTGTTAATACAATTATAACCAGTTCTGAAGTCCATCTATCCTCAGCAAAATAGAAAAAAGCTGTTTTTTCATATATGGGCTTATTCACAATAATATTTGTTCAACACAGTTATAGGGGAAAAACAACAGAATTTTAAAACTCAGTACATTCAAAATAAATTCAATCAACCTTCAGTTCACAGAATAATATTCAATCCAGTAATATATGAACTTAAAATCACAAAGTTATATCTTAAACAAAAAATGCAATAGAATACAGAGATGTTTATAAACCATTGGAGTCTGAAATGCCTTAGAATGTAGCCTTTAGTCTCTTCAAAGTTCCTTGGGGTTTTTTTTTTGTTTGTTTGTTTGTTTTTAATTATCCATTTAAATGTCTATTGTCCGAAGGTAGAGTAGTAAAGGCTAGGCTATGGGGTTCAAGGGATCCGTCCAGGGCCCCATAGCTGGGAAGCATGGGAGGCCAGATTTTAACTAGAGACCTCCCGTCTCTGGGTCTGGCTTCCAGTTCGCTGGGCCACCCATTTTCCTCCCCAAAGGTAAAGTTGAATCTTTGGGCTGAGTCTGCTCCCAGACAGGCAGGTAAAATCAATGAAACTGCCAGAAGAGTAAAAAATCCTTTTAAACAGCCCATTGCTTTTTAGGTTTCTGTTTGAAAAGATGTTTCTGATCTCTAGTCTTTTCTCTCTTTCCCCTCTCTGATACCCCTGTGGCCAATACCCCAGCCACGTGGAGGCTTAGCCTAAGGGAAAATTGCCTGTTCTCCTTTCCCTCTGGTCTCTCCCCTCCGCCCACATGGCCAATACTGTTACTAGCTGGTCGCAATGAGTCCTGAGCGATCTGCTCCAAGGATCTGGGTGATGAGCCGGCTGGGGTCGTGCTCCTGGGTCTGGGGCGCAGAAATAGGCAGGCAGCGGGCGGGTGAGAGGCCAGGAGCAGGAGCGGCTGCGGGGGTGGGCAAGGCAGGGACCAGGTACCAGGTGAGGACAATCAGGGCTGCAGGCTGAGGCAGGAAGAGGTGGGACCGAGCCAGGTGGGGTGGGCAGCAGGTCCAGAGCCTGTAGGAGCTTTGCGAGGGTAGAAAACCTTGGCCAGAGAGATATAGCTCAAAAAAAATTTCTAGGTACTACCTATTAAAACTGAATTTAAGATCAGAAAAGAAATCAGAAGATTGAGTTTTTTTTTCCCATTAGGTCGCCATCTGTAAAGATTAAAATTCATGGAATATGGGGAGACTGAGGCAGGTAGAAATTAGTTTCTCTCTGCAAGGAGTATTATATTTTTTAGAGGTTTATTAAAGTTAAGGATTAAAAGAAAATACAGGATAAGAAAAAACACGTGTCTAGGCCAGAGGCCTAGACCTCACCTACATTATGGAAAGAGCTGTGTCTGCTCCAAAACGGAAGTCCAAAAAGAGAGCCCTTCAAAAGCCTTTGAATCCGCTTAAATACCTTCTCGATCTCAGCCCAGGTGAGATTACAAGGCATTCTGGGGAAGTGAAGCACAGGCTCATGGGGATTGTAGTCCTGTATTCGAGTCTATTTTTTACACTCTCAGAACAAGGTGCCACACAAAGAATTATGTCAACGGAATTAGTACTGTACCTGAGCAATGCTGTGCTTTGCAGTGCCGCCACATACAGTGCTCCTCTCACTGACCATCAATGAAAGAGGTGCCCCTTCTAGAAGTGGGGTGAGGACCGGATACATGGTCCTGGGAGTCTACATGTGGCTGATGGGCAATAGTTTGGAGACCCCTACACTATAAGAAATGATAAACAGGATGATTTCGGAAAAAGATGGAAAGACCTGCAGGAACTGATGCAGATCAAAATAAGCAGAACCAGGAGAATATTGTACACAGTAACAGCAATAATGAATGCTGATTATGTGAGAAAATTTGGCTACTCTCAGCAATGCAATGATCTGGGCCAATTCTGAAAGACATGTTGGGGAAATCTATCTACCTCCAGAGAAAGAACTGTTGAAGTTACCTTTCACATCAATGTATTTATGGTTTTATTTGGGGGTTTTGGTTAAGTAAAAGTGTGCTCTTATAACCATGATCAATATGGAAATGTGTTTTGCATGACAATAAAAATAAAATTAAAAAAAATCCAATGATAACTCATAACTCACTCAGCTACTTCCCAATTGATGAGTATCCCCTCACTTTCCAATTCTTTGCTTCCACAAAAAAAAGAGTTGCTTTGCATATTTTTTTACATATATGTCCTTCCCCTTTTTTGTTTTTTATCTTTTTGGGATACAATCCTTGTAATGGTATTGCTGGGTCAAAGGATATATACAGTTTTATAGCCTTTTGGGCATAGGTTCAAATTGTTTTCCAAAATGGTTGAATCATCAGATCACAAACTCTACCATAGTCTCATTTTTCTCACATCCCCTCCAAGTTAGCTCATTCTCTTTTTCCGTCATAATAACTAATAGCTAATCTCATAGATGTAGGGTGATATCTCAGAGTTTCTCTAATTAATAGTGATTTACAGCATTTTTTCACATGACCATAGAGAGTTTTAATTACTTTGAGAACTGCCTATTCCTATTCTTTATCCAGTTATCAATTAGGGGATGACATATTCTTACACATTTGACTCAATTCTCTATGTATTTGAGAGAAACGAGACCTTTATTAGAGATCAGTAAAAAAATTTTCACCATCATGATTACTTACTCTCCATCGTATTTCCTCCCAAACTTGATTTACCTTTTTCTTTCCTTTCATTCTTTCTACCCTGAAAGTTTCTGATTACCACATCCCCAGTTTGTACTCTTTTCTATCAGCCCCACCTGCCTCTGACTTTTATTCCTTTCCTCTCCTACTTTCCTCTATGGTAAGATAGATTTCAATACAAAACTGCTTCTTACCTCTTCAAGCAAATTCCAATGTGATATTTCATATTTTTCTTCTATTCTTTCATTCCTTTGTCTTCTTTTGATTGTTTCTTGATATCTCATGGAGTCAGTTTCCATTTGCTCAATCCTAATTTTTAAGAGATTATTTTTTTCAGTGAGCTTTTGTACCTCCTTTTCCATTTGACTAATTCTACTTTTTAAAAGTTCTTTTCCTTAGTGAATTTTTCTACCACTTTTCCCATATGACCAATTCTTCCTTTTAAAGAGTTCTTCTCTTCAGTGAATTTTTGTATATCTTTTCCCATTTGGCAAATTTTTCTTTTCTTTTTTTCATTGTAAGTTATTTATTTAGTCAATTTAGAACTTTATTCCTTGGTTATAAGAATCATATTCTTTACCTCCCTTCCCTCCCCCCACCCTTACCATAGCTGACATGCAATTCCACAGGGTATTGCATGTATTTTTGATTGGTATTTGCATTAGGATGTTTATTTAGAGTCTTTATCCCCAATCATATCCCCTCAACCCATGTAATCAAGCAGCTTTCTTTGGTGTTTCTACTCCCACAGTTTTTCCTCTGAATGTGGATAGTGTTCTTTCTCATAGATCCCTCCAAATTGTTCAAGATCACTGCATTGCCACTAATGGAGAAGTCCATTACATTCGATTGCACCACAGTGTATCAGTCTCTGTGTACCATGTTCTCCTGATTCTGTTCCTCTCACTGCATCAATTCCTGGAGGTCATTCCAATTCCCATGGAATTTCTTCAGTTTATTATTCCTTTGAGCAAAATAGTATTCCATCACCAACAGATACCACAATTTGTCAGCCATTCCCAATTGAAGGGTATCCCCTCATTTTCCAATTTTTTGCCACCACAAAGAGCGCAGCTATGAATTATTTTTGTATAAGTCTTTTTCCTTATTATCTTTTTGGGATACAAACCCAGCAGTGCTATGGCTGGATTAAAGGACAGGCAGTCTTTTAGCACCCTTTGGGCATAGTTCCAAATTGCCCTCCAGAATGTTGGATCCATTCACAACTCAACCAGTAATGCATTAATATCCCAACTTTGTCACATCCCCTCCAACATTTATTGCTTTCCATTGCTGTCATTTTAACCAATCTGCTAGGTGTGAGGTGATACCTCAGCTGTTTTGATTTGTATCTTTCTGATTATAAGAGATTTTAGAACACTTTTTCATGTGCTTATTAATAGTTTTAATTTCTTTGGCTGAAAACTGCCTATTCATGTCCCTTGCCCATTTGTCAATTGGAGAATGGCTTGATTTTTTTGTACAATTGATTTAGCTCTTTATAAATTTGAATAATTAGACCTCTGTCAGAGGTTTTTGTTATGAAGATTGTTTCCCAACTTGTTACTTCCCTTCTAATTTTGGTTACATTGGTTTTGTTTATACAAAAACTTTTTAATTTGATGTAATCAAAATTATTTATTTTGCATTTTGTGATTTTATTCTAACTCTTGCTTGGTTTTAAAGTCTTTCCTTTCCCAAAGATCTGACATATATACTTTTCTGTGTTCACCTACTTTGCTCATAGTTTCCTTTTTTATATTCAAGTCATTCACCCATTCTGAGTTTATCTTGGTGTAGGGTGTGAGATGTTAATTCAAACCTAATCTCTCCCACAGTCTTCCAATTTTCCCAGCAGTTTTTATCAAATAGTGGGTTTTGGTCCCCAAAACTGGGAGCTTTGTACTTATCATAGACTGTCTTGCTGAGGTCATTTACCCCAAGTCTATTCCACTGATCCTCCTTTCTGTCTCTTAGTCAGTACCAAATTGTTTTGATGACCACTCCTTTATAGTATAGTTTGAGATCTGGGACTGCAAGGCCTCCTTCCTCCTCTTTTTTTTTTCATGATTTCCCTGGATATCCTTGATCTTTTATTCTTCCAAATGAACTTTGTTAAGTTCTTTTCTAATTCAGTAAAAAAGTTTTTTGGTAGTTCAGTGGGTATGGCACTAAATAAGTAAATTAATTTGGGTAGGATTGTCATTTTTATTATGTTAACTCGTCCTTCCCATGAGCAGTAGAGGTTTTTCCAATTCTTTAGATCTAGTTTTAATTGTGTGGAGAGTGTTTTGTAGTTGTGTTCATATAGTTCCTGTGTTTATCTCAACAGATAGATTCCCAAGTATTTTATATTGTCTAGGGTGATTTTAAATGGACTTTCTCTTTCTAATTCTTGCTGCTGAGATATGTTGGAGATATATAGAAATTCTGATGACTTATGTGGGTTTATTTTGCATCCTACAACTTTGCTAAAGTTGTTATTTCACCTAGCTTTTTGGTTGATTCTCTGGGGTTCTTTAAATAGACCATCATATCATCTGCAAAGAGTGATAGCTTGGTCTCCTCATTGGCTATTTTAATACCTTCAATTTCTTTTTCTTCTCTAATTGCTACAGCTAGTGTTTCTAGTACAATGTTAAATAATAGAGGTGATAATGGGCATCCTTGTTTCACTCCTGATCTTATTGGGAAGGCTTCTAGTTTATCTCCATTGCAGATGATGTTTGCTGATGGTTTTAGTTATGTACAGCTTATTATTTTTAGGTAAGAACCTTCTATTCCTATACTTTCCAGTGTTTTCAATAGGAATGAGTATTGTGTTTTATCAAAGGCTTTTTCTGCGTCTATTGAGATAATCATATTATTTTTGTTGGTTTGCTTGTTGATATGGTCAATTATGTACATGGTTTTCCTAATATTGAACCATCCTTGCATTCCTGGTATAAATCCCACCTGATCATAATGAATGACCCTCGTGATCACTTGCTGGAGTCTTTTTGCTAGTATCTTATTTAAAATTTTTGCATCTATGTTCATTAAGGAGATTGGTCTATAATTTTATTTCTCTGTTTTTTACCTGCCTGGCTTTGGGATCAGTACCATATTTGTGTCATAAAAGGAATTTGGTAGAACTCCCTCTTTGCTTATTATGTCAAATAGTTTGTATAATATTGGGATTAGTTGTTCTTTGAATGTTTGATAGAATTCACTTGTGAATCTATCAGGCCCTGGGGATTTTTTCTTAGGGAGTTCTTTGATGGATTGTTCAATTTCTTTTTCTGATATGGGTTGTTTAGGTAGTCTATTTCTTCCTCTGTTAGTCTAGGCAATTTATATTTTTGTAAATATTCATCCATATCACCTAGATTGCCATATAATTTGGCATAATAATTTTTAATGATTGCCTTAATTTCCTCTTCATTAGAGGTGAGGTCTCCCTTTTCATCTTGGATACTGTGAATTTGGTTTTCTTCTTTCCTTTTTTAAAATTAGATTGACCAGCACTTTGTCTATTTTATTTGTTTTTACAAAGTACCAGATTCTAGTCTTATTTAATAAATCAATAGTTCTTTGACTTTTAATTTTACTAATTTCTCCTTTGATTTTTCAATTTTTCTTTTTAGAAGTTCTTCTTGGTGAATTTTTGTGACTCTTTTACCAGTTGGCTTATTCTGCTTAAGGTATTTTTGTGCTGGTGCAATAGATCTTTTATTCTGGTCTTCTAATTTTTGGGGACTGAAAAAAATTTTCACTGTCTCTTTGTGGGCTATGCTTCTCCAACATTCAGTTTGAGGCATTATATCACAGTTTTTTGGAGTGTAATTTAGTAGAGATCAGGTGGATCTCTACCTTCTCCACCATCTTGGCTCCACCCCTAATTTATTTGTTGCATTAAAGTTCCAAAGTGTCTCTCTTCCTCTCTTTTCATCTCACACTAGAGAAAAAATTATTTGTGTATGTATATGTGTGTAAAATCATGGTATAAATGCTTTTATTTATCAATTCTTTCTCTGGAGATAGACATTCATAGTTATTTTTCAAACATTTATATATTTATACATTTAATTATATATATATATATATATATATATATGTATATATATATATATATAACAGTGTCTTGGCTCTGCTTTGTTTTGTTTTTCATAATTTTATGGAAGCCCTTCTATGTTTTTTTTTAATTAACCTCATTTTTTCTTATTTTGTAGTAGTATTCTATTGTAATCTTATGCCACATCTTATTTAGACCTTCCCCAATTAATAGGTATCTCTTCAATTTCTAGTTCTTTGCCACCACAAAAAGAACTGCTATAAATATTTTCAGACATGTCGGGTTTTTTTCTTTTTTTCCTGATTAGCTAGAAAATATATCTAATAGTAGTGTTACTGGGTCAAATCTTATTACTTTTTGGATATAATTCCAGATTTCTCCAAAATGGATGGATCTGTTCACAGTTCCACCAACAATGTATTAGTATCCCCTCTAGTGCTTGTAATAGTAATGATCGTGTATTTTGTCAAAAGCTTTTTTTTGCATCTATTAAGATGTGAAGAGTAAAAATTCTAAGAGACTGGGTTCCAGGTAAGGAAAAATCATCTTAATGATTAAGCTAACAATAACCAATAAATTAATGGCCCAAGATTTCTCTGTGTGATCAGAAGCTATTCATCTAGAATCTTGAATCATTTATATACAATTATGAAAGCTCATTATTCAACCCTTCCCTAGACCATCCAATTCCTCTAATGGGTGGATATTTAATGAGGATGAAGTCTAATATTTTCTAATCCCTCCTTGTTCCCTTATAATGCCTGATCACTGGGTTCCAATATCCTTGCTTATTTATATGGAGAAATCAAGTTAAGTCTAATGAAGTTTGACATCCATTGTTCATTTACTTAATGGAAGAAATCAAGTCCACAGCCCTGGACATATTTGGTCAAAGCTAGTTGTATTTACAAAAAGGATAGAATTTATGTTTTCAGTCTTAATCATTCCAATTTTAGAAGATACTCTAGGGCAAGGAATGTAATGATATTCCAAAGGCTGTCAGCACAAAGGATTGTGGAAAAGGCTTGGATAAGAAATACAATATTATAGAACAATATAATTAATAAATAAATCCTATGGTATATCTTTTTTAAAAAAACATTATTTTATTTGGTCATCTTCAAACATTATTCATTAGAAACAAAGATCATTTTCTTTTCCTCCCCCCCTCCCACCACCCCTACCAATGGCAATGCATGATTCCTCAATGGTATATCTTTTTAAAATTCTAACCTTCTATCTTAGAAGTGATATTAAGTATTGGTTCCAAGGGAGAAAAGTAGTAAGGGTTAGGCCATTGAGAATAAATGACTTGCCTGGAATCACACAGTTAGGAAATGTCTGAGGCCAGATTTGAACTGAGGGCCTCTCCAGGCCTGGCTCTCTATTGATTGACCTCACAGCCTCTAAATGATACTGTATGAAATAGAATAAGTAAACTGAGAGAGAACTGTTGCTTGTTGAAATAGAGAAAGGTAAACTGAGGGGAAACTTTCTTCTTGAAATGACTGCTGTTCTGGCTTTGACTAGAGAGAGCTGCTATAGGGACCTGAGGCTGCTTATTTGTAATGGAAGTAGAACAGAGAAATGCTGAGGGATGCTACCACCCAGGGATTCTGGTACACAGAGGACTGCTCTGGGGTTTTGCTCTGGGATTTTGCCTATTGATCTCTACTGATGGCTGATGGATCAATCTATTTCCTAACCTCCTTCCTCCCTCCCTCCCTCCCTTAACCAACCTCCTTCCACCCTGTCCTCCCAATTCGTCCCTCCCCCCTGAGTGAACTATAAAAGATACTAGTTTTCTTTCTCAGGTAAGGGGTTTATTGTGATAACAGGATGGGAAACTGAGGTAAGAAGGCTAAGAATTTCCCTAAACTATGGGGATAATTTTAGGAAGTTTTGAGGAAGTATTCCAGTCACAAACTGTGACTCTAAGACAGTTAGGGAGATGGAGGACAATGGCTTTTCAAGATCTTTTTTCTTCTTCTTCACAAAAAATCAGTAAGGTTTCTTAGCTTAACCCTAGAAAGAAAGAAAATTCAAAGTCTCAAAGTTTCTCCTAGCCAGCTCAACTCTCTTCAAGAGACAACCAACTCAAAAGCCAAGTTTCTTTTTCTTATCAGCTTCAACTACCCAGAGTCAGAGAGACAGAAACAAAGCCCAAAGCCAAGTTTCTCTCCTCAGTGTGTCCAGCAAACCCCCAACTGCCACTCCTGAGAACATTCCATTGGAATCCTCTCTTGATTGACAGCTAGAGCTAGGTCTCCAGCCTTGCATCTTCGTTTACAAGCTCTTTCTCTCCCCAACCTCTATTACATGTATTAAGAATTGTTGTAAGGGATTAGCTTTGCAAAAAAAGTGATCCCACAGGGCAATGACAGGGCCAACATTCCACTCAGAACTCCCAGGAACTGGGACTGAACACAGAGGCAGTTGGCAGTTGGTGGACTCTGGAGGAGTGAGAAGCTTCATTTTCTCTAGCTATCAGGATAATCCAGAGGTTAGCTTTTTGGTATTTTATGGGGTGGACCCAGAAAGCCAGTGGTTCCTTTTCCTTTGGCTGTCCTGATATTCTTCCTATTCCTGCTGCTGGTACAGAGAAGTAGATTTCTGCTGTTGCTGGTGACATCTTACTGGGACAGCTGTCTGAATCAAAAAAGGACTTGTGTTGTGAGATTTTGGGGCCCTTTATGTCTTTGCCCCTACAAATCCCTCCTTAACTTAATTTACTACTTTAATTAGTTAGTTTAGGATAATTTTAGAAAGTTTAGGATTTTAATATCTGTGGTGGGTTAGAAGTAAATTATTCCTTGGTCCTCTTCCCTTTTCCCTTTTAGCTAAATAAATCTTTTATTATATATATATATATATATATATATGTATAGATATATATATATACACACATGTATACATATATAATATGTATTATATATAAATCTAGTTTGAACCCTTCTTTTAACTCTCCCATAACAGAATAAATCTTCTTAAAGATAATATTTTTTAATTGATTTTGTTATGGATATCATCAATTAGACTGATAGTTTTCCTAATATTGAACCAGCCCTACATTCCTGGTATAAATCTCAACTGATATAATATTTTTGGTAATATTGGTGTAATCTCCTTACTATTATTTTATTTAAAAGTTTTGCATCAATATTTCTTAGGAAAATTGGTCTATAACTTTCTTTCTCTGTTTTTGCTCTTCCTAGTTTTGGTATCAGCACCGTATTCATAAAAAGAATTTGGTACATGCAATGTACCACTGAGAAAAAGGTATATTCCTTTCTATTGCCATTCAGTTTTCTCCAGGCCTCTATCATATCTAACTTTTCTAAAATTCTTATCATCTCCTTAACTTTTTTCCTGTTTATTTTTTCATTAGCCTCATTTAGTTCTGAGAGGAAAACTGAGAATCCCAACCATATAGTTTTATTATTTTCTTCTATAAATGTAGTTTTATTATTTTCTTCTATAAATCATTTAATTATAATTTTTTATTTCTTTTATCTTTCTCTCATTTAGATATTAGGAATATATTTGTCTCATAAAAGGATTCTGGCAGGGAGCTTTCTTTCTCAGTTTTTGAGAATGATTTGTGAAGTATGGGTACCAACTATTGTTTAAAAGTTTGATAGAGTCCAAAGGGCTTTAAAAGACGGTCTGCCCTTTGATCTAGTCTTACCACTATTGGGTTTATACCCCAAAGAGATCATAAGGAAACAGATTTGTACAAAAATATTTATAGCCATGCTCTTTGTGGTGGCAGAAAATTGGAAAATGAGGGGATGTCCTTCCACTGAGGAATGACTGAACAAATTGTGGTATATGTTGGTGATGGAATATTATTGTGCTCAAAGGAATAATGAACTGGAGGAATTCCATGCGAACTGGAATGACCTCCAGTAATTGATGAAGAGTGAAAGGAACAGAACCAGGATAACATTATACACAGAGACTGATACACTGTGGTACAATCGATCATAATGAACTACTCTACTAGCAGTAATGCAATGACCCAGGACAATTCTGAAGGATTTATGAGAAAGAATGCTATCCACATTCAGAGGAAGAACTATGGGAATAGAAACACAGAAGAAAAACAATTACTTGATGGGGATATGGTTAGGGATGTAGACTCTAAAGGATAGTCCTAGTGCAATTATCAATAATCTAGAAATAGGTCTTGATCAAAGACACAAGCAAAACCCAGTGGAATTGTGCATTGGCTATGGGGAAGGTGGGGGAAGGAAGGGAAAGAACATGAATCATGTAACCATGGAAAAATTTCTAAATTAATTAATTAAATAAATTTTTTCAATTAAAAAAAGTTTGATAGTATTCTCCTGTGAATTCATCAAAACTAGTTTTTTCCCCTTGTTCATCCCTTTACAGCCAGATCTATTTCCTTTTCCAAGATTTCATTATTTAAAAACTCTATATGGTCTCCTGATAGTTTGTATATTTTATATTTTTGAAGGTATCTCTCAATTTTTTTGTGTGTCCTCAGGTTTGTTAACATATAACTGTATATAATATATTATTCTTATTCTGTTGTGCTTTTTTTTGTGGACTGTTTCACCTGATCATTTGCTATTTTGTTGATTTGATTTTCTGCTTTTTTCTTTTTAACTGGATTAGCTTAAGGTTTTTTATTTAATATTTTGTTTTCCCAATTAGATGTAATAATTTTTAGCATACATTTTCTGAAATTATTAGATCCAAACTGTCCTTCTCCCTCTGATATCTTCCCCCCTTCCCTGATATGGTAAGTAATTTGATCTGGGTTATACATGTATGATCATGCAAAAGATATTTCCATATTGATCATGTTGTGAGAGGACACCTATATAAAACCAAAACATCCAAAGAAAAATACACAAATAAAGTAAAAAATAGTATGCTTCAATCTTCCTTTAGACTTCATCAGTTCTTTCTCTAGAGGTGGCTAGCACTTGATGTCATAAGACCTTCAGAATTGTTATCATTCAGATTATTTTATTATTGAGAAGAGCTAAGTCTTTTACTTATTATTACTTTTTATCATTGTATAGTACTGTTATTTTGTGTAATGTTTTCCTGGTTCTAGTCACTTCACTTTGCTTCAGTTCATATAGATCTTTACAGGTTTTTCTTAAATCATCTTTCTCATCATTTATTATTGTACAGTAGCATTCCATCATAATTATATACTACAGTTTGTTAAACAATTCCCTAACTGATAAATATCTTCTCACTTCCAGTTCTTTGCCACCAGAAAAAGAGCTGCTATAAATATTTTTTTTAAAAAAAGGTCTTCTCTCTCTCTCTCTCTGATACAGATCTAATAGTGGTATTACTGGATCAAAGCATATGCACAGTTTTATAACCCTTTGGGTGTAGTTCCAAATTGCCTCCAGAATGGTTCTATCAATGCATTAGTTCCAACAATGCATTATTCCAACAATGCATTAGTATCCAAATTTGGCCATGTTTATCCAATATTTATCATTTTCCTTTACTGTCATGTTAGCCAATCCAATAGGTATGAATGGTACATACCTCAGAGTTTTTTTAAATTTGCATTTCTCTAATCAATAGTGATTTAGAACATTTTTTCATATGACTATAGTTTTGTCTTCTTCATCTGAAAATTGCTTATTCATTTCTTTGACCATTTTTCAATTAGTGAATATCTTGTATTCTTATCAATTGGATTCAATTCTCTGTATTGTTTGGGAAGTTATGGCTTTATCAAAGAAATTTACTGTAATCTCCTCCCCACCCCCGGGAGGCAGAATCAAGAGGGCAGCATAGAGGCAGCAAAAGTTCAGACTTCTGAAAACCCTTCCTTACTGATTAAAAATTAAATGTTCCTAAGGGACTGAAAACCAAACCTAACAAACAGGACAGAGCTAAGGAACCCTCCTGCTGGACTCAACTTAAAAGGTATGCCCCCCTAAAAGCCTGAATTTGAGAACACTTGGGTTTAAGGGGAAGGAAGAAAGAAGGCCCCAGGACCACTCCCCCACCTAGAGCGCTGAACCTCCAGTGGGGATGGAACCTCTGGGAAGGCAAGGGTGCTAGTCTGGAAGGAGTTCCTTGCAGGCAAAGCTGTGCCAGGCTCAGAGCTTCGAACACAGGTGGTGGGGAAATAGTTGGAAAAGAAGTGCAGAGCTAGTTGCAGCAATGGAGACACTCCATATTTCCTCCCCCCCCCCTTCCTGAGATTTTGGCCTCAGGGCACATCCAGTTCTGCAAGTTTAACTCAGCTGAGCTTAATCTCATCTAGCCTTCAGAGGGCAGGGAAGCTCAAGCTCCAACATCTCACCCCCATAGATTGCTCTGAGAGATTTGCTGACTAAGCTCCAAGGATGAAGGCTGACAGAAAAGCTCAAAACCACAGATCCAGCATATAATGAGAATAGCAAGAGTGCAGGCAACTACAGGGGGGAAAGAAGGGGCAAATATGAGCAAACAACAGAAAAAGAAAAAAAGAAATTACAATTGACAGCTTCCATACAGGCAATGAACAAAGAGGAAAAGTGACAGAGGAGGATGAAGGACCACCAAAACAGCAAAAACACAGAAACTCCAGTGAATTGGACACAGGCTTTGGAAGAACTCAAAATACAATTCAAAACATAATTAAGAGAGGCTGAAGACAACTGGGGAAAGAACTTAAAAAGCAAGATAAGTCATCTGGAAACAGAAAATAGTGTCTTTAAAGCCAAAATTAATCAGCTTGAAAATGAAGCAAAGGAGATGAAAGATGAGGCAAAGAAAATGAAAGATGAGGCAAAGAAGATGAAAGATGACCTCCAAAGAAAATCAGACCAGAAGGGGAAGGATGACCAAAAAGCCAGGGATGAAATCCAGTCTTTAAAAACCAGAATACAATAATTAGAAGCAAGCAGCTTCACAAGGCAGCAGGAAACTATAAAACAAAATCAAAAGAATGAAAAAATTGAGGAAAATATGAAACACCTCATTTACTAAACAGAAGACTTAGAAAATTGTTCCAGGAGAGACAATTTAAGAATCATTGGTTGACTAGAAGACCATGTCAAAATAAAAAGCCTGAACATTATCCTACAGGAAATTATCCAAGAAAACTACCCCAATGTTCTAGAACAAGAGGGAAAAGTAAAGATTGAAAGAATCCACAGATCACCTCCTGTACTTAATCCCCAACTGAAAACACCCAGGAATGGTATAGCCAAATTCAAGAACTATCAGATCAAGGAAAAAATATTACAAGCTGTTAAGAAGTCATTCAGATATCATGGAACTACAGTGAGGATAACAGAGGATCTAGCTGCATCTACACTGAAGGACCTAAAGGCATGGAATATAATATTCCAGAAAGCAAGGCAACTAGGTCTACATCCAAGAATCAACTACCCAGCAAAACTGGCTATATTTTTACAGGGGAAGGTATGGTCATTTAATAAAATGGAAGAATTCCAAGCATTTGTAAATAAAAGTCCAGACCTGAACAGAAAATTTGATGCCCAAACACAGAACTCAAGAGAATCATCAAAAGGTAATTAAGAAAAGCTGGGTGGGGGTGGAGAAAAACAAAACAAACAAAAACCTTTTTTTTAAGGAGACACAATAAGTTAAAATTATAAGTATCCCTATAAGAAAAGAGGTCATTTGCAACTCTTAAAAATTGGTATTAACACCTGGGTAGGTAGAAGAATTATATTTAGAGGGAACAGTGACAAACTGTATAGGATAAAATGCCAAGACATAAATTGTATATAGATATATGTATGCATATATATATATATATACAACTAGAGTTTTAAAAAAAGGTTAATACTAAGAGAAATTGGAAAAGAAACAAAATGGAGTAAATTTATATGTCACAAAGAAGCACATGGCGGGAGGGAGGGAGAACATCAATACACTGGAAGGGTAAAGAGGTTGGAGATAGGAAATACTCAACTCTTACATGCATTGAAATTGACTCAAACAGGGAGGAACAATCAAATATATTGGGGCAGAGAATGATTTGCACCCTATAGGGAGGTAGAAGGTTAAGAAACGGACTGGTGGAGAAGGAAGCAATACAAAGGAGGGAGAGGGTGGGGGGGTAGTAAAGAAAATAATAGGGAATAAGAAGGGGGGGTAGAAAGGGAAGTAAAATAAGAATGGGAATTAGGGGGACCAATTAAAAACAAAACACCGGTGTAGAAGGAAATAGTGAAAGAAGAAAGGGCAGGACTAGGAGTGGATATCAAAATGCTGGGAAATACATAGCTGGTAATCATAACTCTGAATATGAATAGAATGAACTCACCCATAAAATGCAAGCAAATAGCCGAGTGGATTAGAAACCAAAACCCTACCATATGCTGTCTACAAGAAACACACATGAGAAAAGTAGACATACATAGGGTAAAAGTAATAGGATGGAGCAAAATCTATTGGGCATCAACTGAGAAAAAAGAAGGCAGGGGAAATTCCAGGCAAACATAGAGGCAGTCTAGACGCAGTACTCTTCCTCTCCTCAGCACCTACTGATATAGACTACCTCAAAAGACAAAAAAAAAAATTCATATGAATGATGGGACTCTACAGTAGGGTGCAACATTGAAGGTACATGAGATTTGGGCATTTCCACACTATAAGGTGGTGATAAAGCTCCCACCAAAATGTGACCTGATATACCCTCCCTCACCCTACCTACAGAGCCAGAGTCAGAGCCAGCACATGCCAGAATCAGTGGGTGAGTAAGAGGCACCTTTAGAGTGAGTGAAGGGTACCTCTAGGTCCTTGGCAGCTGACTAAGACCAAGAAAGACCTACCCCTGAGAGCAGCTAGACCTGAAACCCCAGCAGGCTGAAGAGTGCAGACCGTGGGCACTCAGGGAAAAATAGCAAAGAGAAGGGCAGCAAACAGCCAAAGCTGCAGAGATTCAAGGGCTGACCCTGGGCAAAATCCTTGCTCCTTAGCTCCATACACAGAAAGCCTGCACATCTCACTCAGATTTCTGACTGAAAAGTGAAGGAAAAACTACCACAGTGATGGCAAATAATGCCCAGGAACAACAACATCCCAACACCAAGAAAAACAAGAAGAAGGGGTTGACCCTGAATAATTTTTATGGAGGAAAAACCCAGGCTACAGAGGAAATAGAAGAGGAAGTACAAATAAATGCACCAAAATCTTCCAAAAAAAATGGAAATTGTCCACAAGGTCTTGAAGAATTTAAATTGGAGCTTATCAAAAATATGGAAGCCTTCTGGCAAGAAAAGTAGGAAATATTTCAAAGAGAAAATAACAGTTTAAAGGACAAGAACTCCCAATTGGAGAAAGAGCTGGAAGCCATCGAAAAGCAGGATAGACCAAATTGAAAAGGAAAACCAGTCTTTAAAAACCAGAATTAGGCAATTGGAAGACAATGATCTTGCAAAACAGCAAAAATTAATAAAGCAAAGTCCAAAGACTGACAAAATAGAAGAAAACATAAAATATCTCACTGAGAAGATCACAGATCAGGAAAACAGATCACAGAGAGACAATTTGAGAATCATTGGTCTCCCTGAAAAAGCCAGAAATAAACAGAAATATTGACATCATACTACAAGAAATCAAGAAAACCTGGATGTTCTTGAAGAAGGGGCTGGGGGGAAATAGACATTGAAAGAGTTCATAGGACACCCTCTACACTAAATCGTCAAAAGACAACCCCCAGGAATGTAATTGCCAAATTCAAGAGCTTCCAAGCTAAGGAAAAAATTCTACAAGAAGCCAAAAAGAGACAATTCAGATACCAAGGAGCACCAATCAGGATCACACAAGACATGGCATCTTCCATACTAAAGGACCGCAAGGCTTGCAACATGATATTTAGAAAGGCAAGAGAATTGGGTCTTCAACCAAGGATCACCTATCCATCAAAACTGACTATATACTACCAAGGGAAAGTATGGGCATTCAACAAAATAGAAGATTCCCAAGTATTTGACCAGAACTAAGTGGAAAGTTTGATATCCAAACACAAAGATCAGGAGAAACGTGAAAAGGTAAATAAGAGAGGGAAAAGGAGAAAAATGTTTTTTATTCAAACTTTCTTCTTTAAGGGCTTCAATAAGATCAAATTATTTATTAATATATGGGGAAAAGGTTATTTGTAACTCTCAAAAATTATATTCACTATTATAGCAATTAGAAGAATCATTCACAAGAAGCGATTGGGGTAATAAATGCTTTAAGATGATATGCAAAAAAAGAAAGAAGGAACAGGGCATCAAAGATGGAACCAAGAGATACTTGAAGAAATAAAATAAATAGGATAATTTTTATCACACAAAGATATGCATGGGAAGGGGGGGGGGAAGAATACTCTTATAAGAAGGAGAGGAATAAAGTGCTAATAGGTAATATTTAAGCCTTGCTTTCAGTGAAATAAATTCTGAGAGGGAAGAGCATCTAGATACATTGGGATATTGAATTATATCTTACCCTACAGGGAAATTGAGAAGGGAAAACTAAGGGGGGTAGGGGACCATGGAGTACAAAAAGGGAGTGAAAGAGAGGGGGGAGGGAACTTAACAGACCCTACAAAATAAGGGAACAAAAAGGGAGGGGGCAGAAAGGGAAGCATATTAAGGGTGGGGATTAGGGGGATTGATTAAAAGCAAACCACTGGTTTAAAAGGATATAGCAAAAGAAGAAAGGACAGAACTAGGAGAGGATATCAAAATGCTGGGGAATACACAAATGGCAATCATAACTTTGAATGTGAATCGGATGAACTCACCCATAAAATGAAAACAAATAGGAGAGTGGATTAGAAATCAAAATTCTACCATATGTTGTCTACAGGAAACACACCTGAGGTGGGCAGACTCTCACAGGTTAGAATTAAAGGTTGGAGCAAAACCTATTGGGCCTCAACTGACAGAAAGCAGGCAGGAGTTGCAATCATGATATCTGACAAAGCCAAAGTAAAATTAGATCTGATTAAAAGGGATAGGGAAGGTAACTACATCCTGATAAAAGGGAGTATAGACAATGAGGAAATATCAGTAATCAAGATGTTTGCACCAATTGTTATAGCATCCAAATTTCTAAAGGAGAAACTAGTAGAATTTTTTTTTTTTAAATATATTTTATTTGGTCATTTCCAAGCATTATTCGTTAAAGACATAGATCATTTTCTTTTCCTCCCCCCCCCCAACCCCCCATAGCCGACGCGTAAGTCCACTGGGCATTAGATGTTTTCTTGATTTGAACCCATTGCTTTGTTGATACTATTTGCATTAGAGTGTTCATTTAGAGTCTATCCTCTGTCATGTCCCCTCAATCTTTGTATTCAGGCATTTGCTTTTTCTCGGTGTTTCCACTCCCATAGTTTATCCTTTGCTTATGAATGGTGTTTTTTTCTCCTGGGTCCCTGCAAGTTGTTCAGGGACATTACACCACCACTAATGGAGAAGTCCATTACGTTCGATGATACCACAGTGTGTTTGTCTCTGTGTACAATGTTCTCCTGGTTCTGCTCCTCTCGCTCTGCATCACTTCCTGGAGGTTGTTCCAGTCTCCATGGAACTTCTCCACTTTATTATTCCTTTTAGCGCAATAGTACTCCATCACCAACATATACCACAGTTTGTTCAGCCATTCCCCAATTGATGGGCATCCCCTCATTTTCCGAAACTAGTAGAATTGAAAGAGGAAAGAGATAGCAAAACTATACTAGTGGGAGACCTGAACCTACCACTATCAAATTTAGATAAATCAAATAAAAAAGAAATAAGAAAGAAATAAGAGATGTGAATGAAATCTTAGAAAAATTAGAGTTAATAGATATATGGATAAAAATAAATAGGGACAAAAAGGAATACAGCTTCTCAGCAGCACATGGTACTTTCACAAAGATTGACCATGTACTAGAGCATAAAAATATTTAAAACAAATGCAAAAGAGTAGAAATAATAAATGCAAACTTTTCAGATCATAATGCAATAAAAATAATAATCAGTAAGGGTACATGGAGAGCCAAATAAAAAATTAATTGGAAATTAAATAATATGATTCTCCCAAATCGGTTAGTTAGAGAACAAATCATAGAAAAAAACTAATAATTACATTGAAGAAAATGACAATGATGAGTTATCTTTTCAAAATCTATGGGTTGCAGCCAAAGCAGTACTCAGGAGAAAATTTATATCCTTGAGTTCATATATTAACAAATTAGGGAGGGCAGAGGTCAATGAATTGGACTTGCAAATCAAAAAACTTGAAAGCAAATAAATTAAAAATCCCCAGAAGAAAACTAAATTAGAGATCCTAAAAATTAAGGGAGAAAAATAAAAGCAAAAGTGAAAGAACTATTGAACTAATAAATAAGACTAGAAGCTTTTACTTTGAAAAAACAAACAAAATAGACAAAGTGCTGGTCAATCTAATAAAAAAATAATGGAAAGAAGTGAACCAAATTAAGAGTATCAGAGATGAAAAGGGAGACCTCACCTCCAATGAAGAGGAAATTAAGGCAATCATTAAAAAGTATTTTGCCCAATTATATGGCCATAAATATGCCAATCTAGGTGATATGGATGAATATTTACAAAAAATATAAATTGCCTAGATTAACAGAAGAAGAAATAGAATTCCTAAATAATCCCATATCAGAAAAAGAAATTGAACAAGCCATCAAAGAACTCTCTAAGAAAAAATCTCCAGGGCCTGATAGATTCATCAGTGAATTCTATCAAACATTCAAAGAACAAATAATCAAGGAAAAAATGCAAAGGAAGAAGGCCTTGCAGTCCCAGATCTCAAACTATACTATAAAACAGTGGTCATCGAAACAATTTGGTACTGGCTAAGAGACAGAAAGGAGGATCAGTGGAATAGACTTGGGTTAAGTGATCTCCGCAAGACAGTCTATGATAAGCTCAAAGATTCCAAAAACTGCTGGGAAAATTGGAAGACAGTATGGGAAAGATTAGGTTTGGATAAACACCTCACACCCTACACCAAGATGAACTCAGAATGAGTGAATGACATGAACATAAAGAAACTATAAGCAAATTAGGTGAACACAGAATAGTATTCATGTCTGATCTTTGGGAAAGGAAAGATTTTAAAACCAAGCAAGAGTTAGAAAAAAATCATGAAATATAAAATAAATAATTTTGATTACATCAAATAAAAAAAGTTATTGTATAAACAAAACCAATGTAATCAAAATTAGAAGGGAAGTAACAAATTGGGAAACAATCTTCCAGGAATTGATGCAGAGTGAAAGGAGCAGAACCAGGAGAACATTGTACACAGAGACTGATACACTGTGGTACAATAGAATGTAATGGACTTCTCCACTAGTGGCAATGCAGTGATCCTGAACAACTTGGAGGGATTTAGGAGAAAGAACACTATCCACATTCAGAGGAAAAACTGTGGAAGTAGAAACACAGAAGAAAAACAACTGCTTGATTACATGGGTCAAGGGGATATGATTGCGGATATACACTCTAAATGAACATCCTTGTGCAAACATCAACAACATGGAAATAGATTCTGATGAAGGACACATGTAATACCTAGCGGAATTGTGTGTTGGCTATGGGAAGGGTGGCAGGAGGGAAGGGAGGGAAAGAATATGATTCTTGTAACCAAGGAATAGTGTTCTAAATTGACAAAAAAAAATAAAAAAAATAAAAATAAAATATAATTTCCCCCCAGTTTATTACTTCCCTTCTAATCTTGGTTGCATTGGTTTTATTTGTATACTAAAGTTAATTAATCATATTAACCTTTTCAAAAACTAGCTTTTAATTTTGTCATTTCTATGGTTTTGTTTCCAACTTATCTATTTCCCCTCAAATTTTTCAATATCTTCTCTCATACTTATTTTAGGTTGCTTATTTGTTTTATAATTTTTAAATGCATGTTTAATTAGCTAGCCCTAACTTTTTCTATTTTGTTAATGTATGTTTGTAAGGATATGATTTTCCTCCTGATAACGGCTTTAACTACATTCCAGAACTTTTGGTATGTTGTTTCATTTTCATCATTTTCTTTTTCTTTGATTTGTTGTTTGACCCACTCATTTTTTATATTTTCATTGTTATAACTCCATTTAAATATGAATCTTTCATTTGTAGTTCTTGAAACAATTTTCCATTTTTATTGTTATGTTCTATAAAGGATATAGTAACTATTTCTTTCTTGTTATGCTTATTTTTACACATGATCAGTTTCTGTGAAAGTTCCATGTGATGGTGAGAAATATGTATAATTTTTCTTTGTCACATTTAGAAGATGCCATATACCTTTTACATCTGGTTTCTCCAGCAATTTGTTCAGTTCCATATTTTCCTTTTATGTTTATTTTTCTTAGACTTATTCAGAACTGCTAGAGAGATAATTAAAGTCTCCTGTCACTGTTATGTTACTGGCTATGTTTTCTTGAAGTTTAAGTATTTCCTTTATTAATTTGACTGTTGAGGCATTTGGAGCATATAAGTTTATTACTGAGGTTAATTTGTTAACTATAATTCCTTTCAGAATAATATTTCCTCGTTTAATTCTTTTATAATGTTTGTTTTTGTCTAATAGCATGATGGTAACTCCTATTTTAATTCACTTATTGCCTTGTAATTGTTCTTCTATCTCCTCAGTTTTATTTTGTGTGTGTATTTTTAAATATGTTTATTAACAGCAAATCGTTACGGATTTTGTTTTCTTATCTAATATCTCACTTTTTTATTTTATCAAATTGTTTAATCCATTCACATTTAAAATTATAAGTTAGAATTATATGTTCCTCCATCTCTCTCTAATATTGTTTTTTTTTTCCAAATGATTTCCCTCCCCCCTTTTCTGCTGTAAGTATAGTATCCTATTCCTTAAATAACTAATCTTTTTTTGAGGTGGCCCTATTCCTACTGGCATGCTTCTCCTCACCCCCCTGATCTCCTCCTCTCAACTGTTACTAATTTCCCTTTGGGGATTTGCTTATTAGTTCTTTTTTCTCTCCTTTTTTTTATTAGATAATTTTCCCTTCCCCATTTTTTCTTCTCAGTTAGCCAAGTTCCTCTCCTCCCCTTCAGTTAGTCCTGTTCATTAGGATTTTTAAAATTTCATTTTTGTGCCCCTTCCAAAAAAGATTTCTTATTCTCTTCATTGCTTCTAGATTCTCATTTTCTGATTCACAACCCCTATAATTATCCACTCTTTCCTTTTTCTCTATATTCCTCATGCAATTAATGCTTCTAAGGTATTTCATTCTAAGGTTTCCCCCACTACGGGATTTCTGACACTGCCTTAAAGAACTTGCCTCATGGATTCCTCTTTTCCATTATCCCTCATTTCCAGAATAATTCTAATTATTGCAGGTGTCAGAGAGGACACTGTCTTATGACTGGGCCTCTCTCCCATCGTGTCCCTGATTATTCAACCACCACTGATTCAACCTCCCTCTTTTTTTGCACATTTGCCTCAAAATCCTGCCCTGGTCCATGCTCTCCCATTCCTCTAGATACCAGTTGCTCCAAGAGGTTCTAATTCCTCCCTTCTCACTGTAGAATGAATAGTATTTTTCAAGCATTAAAATCCTTCAAGCCATATATAATGTAAGGCCTTCATCTTCCTTTATAGACTTCCTATCTTCATCCATAAGGGAGCTCATCAGTGGAATCCTCTCCTACCTCAAAGTAGGTCTTCCTTCTTTTACCCCTCTTTTCCGTCTTTCCTCCTTCCTCCTCGCCCACTTTTTTGTAGGCTCTTCTCTTTTTTATAACAAAGAGGTCACCTTCCTTTCATTGTTAATTCTTTTTTTTTAAATGTTATTTAATTAGTCAGTTTAGAACATTATTCTTTGGTTACAAGAATCATATTCTTTCCCTTCCCTCCCCTCACCCCTTCCCATAGCCAACATGCAATTCCACATGTGTCCTCGATCAAATCCCATTTTCATGTTATTGATGTTTGCACTAGGGTGATCATTTAGAGTTTACATCCCCAATCATATCCCTATCAACCCATGTAATCAAGCTGTTGTTTTTCTTCTGTATTTCTGCTCCCACAGTTTTTCCTCTGATGTGGATAGTATTCTTTCTCATAAATCCCTCCGAGTTGTGTGAATTTTAGATTTACTCCACCCTGCTTAGTCTAACAAACAGGAATGTCTAAACCCCCATTTAACAGAAACAAATGACAGACCCCTGGGCTTAAGCTACCATTGGTACATGTGAGATGCAGGAAGTGATGTAAAAATTGGTCTATATATTTCGCATCACTTCTTTTCTCCAGTCTCTTTTCTCGGAGAGGTGGCTCTGGTGCTCTTTGGCGGCAGAGGCGCCTTGGCGTGCCTGCAGCTTTTGTCTGGGTTTGGCGATGGGAGTCCTTGATGTGGTAACTGGGAGAAGCTTAATAGCGTGGTTCAGGTGAGGTGTCTTCCCTGACCTCTCTCAGAGTTGTGAGATTTAAAATGGTTGAGGTCTTAAACTGTAGTGATTAAAATAGTGGAAGATATAAATTGTGATAGATATAAGAGAGGGTGAGTAAATTTGACCGCAGAAATATATTTCACTACAGTGTCTTGGTTTTTAAAATCAAATATAAGGTGGTCGCCAGGGAAATATTCCCAATTATTCAAATACCCAAGTCAATTGGGTTTTATAGAGATTTTAAATTAACAATACAATGAGTAATCAAAGAAGGAGAGAGAGAGTAAGAAAAGAATCAGTTTTTTTAACACTCACCACAAGGTCTGACTAAACAAGGATTTCTAATGACACCAGGACAGCAGCATCTCAGCTGCTTTCACCAGCTCCCTCCTCCATCTGAATGTTTCAGAATCAGTCTCCTCAGAATGAATCTCTCCAATCTGAATGTTGCAGAATGACTTCCCAGCTCTTCCCTGAGCTCTTATTTTTAAGGGCAAAATCTCCTATGTCACCTCCCCTAAGTCCTTACATCTACCAATCACTGTAGATGTTTCTAAAGGACCGCCCATTCTTAGTCCACACCTAAGAAGGTGTGGATTTTTGAGTAATTCACACCAGGAAAGTTCTGAGTAATTTTTCCAGTTCTTTGTTCCTTATAAATTCACAAGTTGCTTGACCTTTATAGGTACTTAGCTTAAGAAAAGTATGGGTTTAAGTACTTTTCATTTTTCAGAAAAGAGTTTACAACTTTATCTTTCCCTAGGGCAGACCCAAGTAGGTAAAGTAGAATTCTCACATTCCTGCTTTAAGTAGAGTTCACTGCCCAAATGGGGAATGGTCTTAATCCAATCTTATAAAGTAGGGTCTGGGAAATTTTAAGGTTTACAGAGTTTAGGCTGATTCCTTTTTTTCCTTTACCTTTCCTAAAAATGCCAACCGCCTAGGAGGCCCCTCATCTCAGAGAAGGCCTCGTGGCTGGAAGGTCTCTGAAATCCCCTTGGCACAGGTTAGGCCAGAGAAATCTTATACCCTTTTCCCTCTCTCTTCTTAATTCCTTCCCTCTATATTAATTAAACCATCATAAAATTCCCAAACTGACTTGAATATTTTTATTGGGATTTGAATTAATCCCTGGCGACCATAAGGATAATACACTGCATTGCCACTAATGGAGAAGTATATTACATTCTATTATACCACAGTGTATCAGTCTCTTTGTATAATGTTCTCCTGGTTCTGTTCCTCTCACTCTGCATCAATTCCTGGAGGTCATTCTAGTTCACATGGGATTCCTCCAATTCATTATTCCTTTGAGCACAAATTCCATCACCAACATAGAACACAATTTGTTCAGCCATTCCCCAATTGAAGGGCATCCCCTTATTTTCCAATTTTTGGCTACCACAAAGAGCTCAGCTATGAATATTCTTGTACAAGTCTTTTTCCTTATCTCTTTGGGGGTACAAACCCAATAGTGCTATAGCTGAATCAAAGGGCAGATAGTCTTTTAGCGCTCTTTGGGCATAGTTCCAGATTGCCCTCCGGAATGGTTGGATCCATTCACAACTCTACCAGCAATGCATTAATGTCCCAATTTGGGCACATTACCTTCAACATTTATTGCTTTCCATTGCTGTCATGTTAGCCAATCTGCTAGGTGTAAGGTGATACCTCAGAGTTGTTTTGATTTGCATCTCTCTGATTATCAGAGATTTAGTACACTTTTTCATGTGCTTTTATTGATAGTTTTGATTTCTTTATCTGAAAATTGCCTATTCATGTTCCTTTCCCATTTATCAATTGGAGAATGTCTTGATTTTTTTCTACAATTAATTTAGCTCTTTATAAATTTGAGTAATTAGACCAGAGGTTTTTGTTATGAAGATTTTTTCCAATTTGTTGTTTCCCTTCTAATTTTGGTTGCATTGGTTTTGTTTGTACAAAACCTTTTTAATTTGATGTAATCAAAATTATTTATTTTACATTTTGTGATATTTTTTCTTGCTCTTGCTTGGTTTTAAAGTCTTTCCTTTCCCAAAGATCTGGCATGTATACTATTCTGTGTTCACCGAATTTACTTATAGTTTCCTTCTTTATATTCAAGTCATTCATCCATTCTGAGTTTATGTTGGTGTAGGGTGTGAGGTGTTTATCCAAACCTAATCTCTCTCATATTGTCTTCGAATTTTTCCCAGCAGTTTTTATCAAATAGTGGATTTTTGTACCAAAAACTGGGATCTTTGGGCTTATCATAGACTGTCTTGCTGAGGTCATTTACCCCAAGTCTAGCCCACTGATCTCCTTTCTGTCTCTTAGCCAGTACCAACTTGTTTTGATGACCACTGCTTTATAGTATAGTTTAAGATCTGTTACTGCAAGTCCACCTTCCTTTGCAATTTTTTTCATGATTTCCCTGGATATCCTTGATCTTTTGTTCTTCCAAATGAACTTTGTTATGTTTTTTTTCTAATTCAGTACAAAAAATTTTTGGTAGTTCAATGGGTATGGTACTAAATAAATAAATTAGTTTGGGTAGGATTGTCATTTTTATTATGTTAGCTCATCCTACCCATGAGCAATCAATGCTTTTCCAATTGTTTCGATCGAGTTTTAATTGTTTGGGAGAGTGTTTTGTAGTTGTGTTCATATAGTTCTTGTGTTTGTCTTGGCAGATACATTCCTCATTGTTAATTCTTAATTTGACCCCAGCATATCACACACTCCTTTCATCCTCGGTTTCCCTCCTTTTTTTGTGTAATTTCCCATGTAATAAAGAAGTTCTATAAAAAACATTGATTCATTTGTAGGCAGGGTGTCACCAAGTTCTTTCCATAATGCTTTCTGTTTTCCTCTTCACTGATACCTCTACCACATTTTCACTTTCATCCTTATCTCCCTGTATACATTTAGAAGTCTTTCTCTCTGGTCTTTTCTTTTTGTACTGGTGCTATCTTACTGCATTTTATTCCATTTTTCTATTGTTTGGGGTCATTGAGAGGCAGATTTTCTATTCAGTTTTGATTTTCTTTATTAAAATGTCTCAAACTTCTCTTTATTATTGAATGTGCAACTTTTTTTTACATATCCGGTTAAGTTCAGATTTACAGGGTGGGTCACCATTGGCTGCATCCTGAACTCCATTGATCTTTGTAACCCATTATTCCATTCCCTATTTCGTTTTTTTACTTGGTGCAGAATAGTTTTGCATTATTTGAATATCCTTTTCTTTGTATTTGAAGGCCTTTTTTTCCTGGTCACTTACAGATGTTGTTTCTGAATTGAATTGTTAAATTTTATCACTGTGTCTTGTATTCAGCAATCTTTTTTTCTGGAGGTAATTTATGAATTCTTTCAGTTGGAATTTCATTTCCTATGTTGAGAAGATCTGGACAATTCTTTTCTATTATTTTCTTTATCATGATGTTAAGGTTTTTTTGTCCTATGCTGCTCTTCTGGAAGATCAATGATCTTGGGTTGTCTCTAGAGATCCTATCTTCAAAGTCAATATTTTGCTTGTATGGTAAGAGAATCTTTCAATGTTATTGGGTTTTTTTTTTAAACATTATTTTATTTGGTCGTTTTCATACATTATTCACTGGAAACAAAGATCATTTTCTTTTTCTCCCCTCCCCGCCCCCTCTTTCCCTCTCCCATAGCCGACGCATGATTCCACTGGTTATCACATGTGTTCTTGACTCGAACCCATTTCCCTGTTGTTGGAATTTGCATTATAGTGTTCATTTAGAGTCTCTCCTCAGTCTTATCTCCTCCAACCCTGTAGTCAAGCAGTTGCTTTTCATCGGTGTTTTTACTCCCACAGTTTATCCTCTGCTTGTGGGTAGTATTTTTTTTAGATCCCTGCAGATTGTTCAGGGAAATTGCATTGATACTAATGGAGAAGTCCATCACCTTCGATTGTACCACAATGTATCAGTCTCTGTGTATAATGTTTTCCTGGTTCTGCTCCTTTCGCTCTGCATCACTTCCTGGAGGTTGTTCCAGTCTCCATGGAATTCCTCCACTTTATTATTCCTTTGAGCACAATAGTATTCCATCACCAACATATACCACAATTTGTTCAGCCATTCCCCAATTGAAGGGCATCCCCTCGTTTTCCAATTTTTGGCCACCACAAAGAGCGCAGCTATGAATATTTTTGTACAAGTCTTTTTGTCCATTATCTCTTTGGGTACAAGCCCAGCAGTGCTATGGCTGGATCAAAGGGTAGACATTCTTTTATCGCCCTTTGGGCATAGTTCCAAATTGCCCTCCAGAATGGTTGGATCAATTCACAACTCCACCAGCAATGAATTAATGTCCCCACTTTGCCACATCCCCTCCAGCGTTCATTACTTTCCATAGCTGTCATGTTAGCCAATCTGCTAGGTGTGAGGTGAAACCTCAGAGGGGTTTTTTTTTTTTTACTTTTCTTCATCTAGATTATCCTTCACTTCTGAATATTTGCATATCTCAATCCATTTTTCTCTCTTTTGTTTCTTTGGTGAGGTTTGCCACTGCAGATTCCAGTTTTTCTATTCTGCTTATCATTTTTGGCATACAAGACATAATGCTCTCCTAATTTGTGCTTTAATAATTCTCATTTCTCTTTTAAACCACTCAAGAATACCACTTCTTAGTTCCATGTTCTCCTCAAATTCCACATTGCCCTCTGTCCATCAAACATGGGATAATTTTCCGTTGTTTTGTAGTATTTAGTCATAGATGCTTGAACTTGTTTACTGGATCTGGAAATCATATTTCCCTCTGTCATTTTTTTCCTATTGATTTATCTGTTCATGTTCAAGGTCTTTGAGTTTTCTTGTTGAAATCTTTGGTAATTTCAGTCTTTTCTTCTCCTTTATTTTCTCCATCACTCACTTTCTAACTTACTGTAGTTTCCTTAATTACTGATTGTAGTTTCCTCAGAGGCTGAATCTCAAAGCATCTCAGACATCTGAGCAATCCACACAGTTCATTAGCTTAGAGCTTTGCCCCAGTTGACTTTTGACTAGCCCTAAACTGGATACCAAACTCTTTTGGACTTGGAGGAGTGCTTAACACTTTCCCTACCCCCATACACACATACAATATCCTACCCTGATGTCCTGTCCTGCTCCTTCTGGTATTTTGTTCTTTGGCTTTGCTCTGTGGCCATAGACAGGCTTTTGCTTCCCTGGGGCTATGGCCACTTGGCAATTCATTGTAGCCAGGACAAATTTCCACAGCAGAGCGCTGGGGTCTCCACGGCACTGAAAAGAACAAAGGGGGGAGGGGCTCTGTTTGTAAGCTTGTGTCATGTTCTTGAATCTGGTAGTGCAGCCTCACCTACTGGGAGATGGGAGATGTGGGAGAAATGCTGAGTGAGCTCAGAGTCAGTAACTATTACTTTAAGGATTTTTTTAAACCTTCTTTTGGATTCTGGATATGACAGACTGTGGAGACTACCAAGGTTGCTTTATCTGTGGTGCATGGTTTCTATTTTAGAGAGGTCTAAGAGGTCTTGGGAATCAGGGAAAATGTCTAGTGCTCCATCTTGTTGCCTACATGACCTAATTCTCCAAGTGCTCTTATTTGCAAATGCTGATTGCATTCAGCCCTAGAAAACTGTAGAACCTCTTAAACAAGATCCACAATTATGTACAAGAATTCCGCCTAACAATTTCCCCAGTAAGAGTCAAAGAAATGAAGAATGTCTAACTTACTTTGTTATGCAGTTGGGAAGCCCAGCCCACTCATCCAATACCTATCTTGGATGAGTTCTGTGGATGGACAGTTATTCAGCCCCAGGATCAATAACCTGGAATATATTTGGAAAATTGTCTAGAACTTTTTGATAATAAGTTTTCCCCTGGGGAAAAGAAATCCATGTTTTTAATACTAGTATTCTTCTAGTGAAATAATATATCATAGACCACCACAGTCTAAACAAAGTAAAATGGTGTAACAGACAGTGTGCTGGACTTAGAGTAAGGAACATCTGAGTTTGAATCTTGACTTAAACATTTACTCTTTGAAATCTTGGGCAAGTCAGTTTACCTCTTTCTGATTCAGTTGGCTCACTTGTAAAATAGGAGATAAAAATAGCTTCTGCTTCACAAGTTTGTAAACGATAAACAGAAAGTACTTTGCTAACATTAAAACTCTATAAAATGCAAACTCTTAGTTATTATTTGGGTTGTCCAAAAGGCATCAGAGACATGTGGTAGGGCAAAACAGACTTGCAATATATCTCCAAGATGTACAAGAAATGAAAAGATGTCTTTCAAAAGTATTTCAATGGAAGAAAGATCTGGACTGCTCATGTAGTAAGGGTATGGGACATAATAGGTGGAAAGCCTGCATGGAGTACTGTCATCCATGTGCAGCAAATCAATGTAATGTGTTTTTAAAATAGTATTTCTCTGATCTTTTGTTTTTACATAAAAATATATATCCCTCTCCTTTTTCTTCCCTTATAAGAAAGATTTTTAAAAGAGAAAGAGGAAAAAAGCATTTTTAAAAACCCCAACACATTGATCATGTTTGACATTATATGCACTATTCAACAACCATAGTCCCCCATCTCTGCAAAGAAGGGAGAGAAGTCCTCAGGATTAAGTTTGCTCATTATAATTACACAGCATTCAATTGCATTCAATTTTTTCTTCTTTTTTTTCAGCCATGAAATATTAAAAGACCTAGAGGAAAGTTTCAGTATGTTAGGAGACAACCTTGTAGAGTATTTATCAAAGAATCTAGACAAGAATGACTAAAGATGAGAAGGTATGTTGTCATCTATGCCATGGGAGGTGGTGCCATCATTAATGAAATCATGGATCTATTGAAGTTGTAAGTATATGTTGTTTTTTAACTCCTAGGAAAGTTTTTTCCTCTCTTAGTTTTCTCTTCTCTAAAATAAGGTTAAACTACAAGTTCTTTGAGTTCCTTCTATCCTTCACAGCTTATGATTCTTTTTTGTTAGCCCTACTAGAATGTAACTCCTGTCCCAAAGCCCATTGGTAAGGGACTCTCTTCTTATTGGTAGAGATGAAGGCCTTGTCCTGAAAAAGAAGCAAGGTGAAGTTAGTAAGATATGAGATCCTCAATTCTCAGCCAGTCCTCTCTTCAGGGCTCTTAACATCAAGTCAGCTTTCATCTCTGAGAGAAACGATGGAAGAAGTCAACCACACTTTAGGTTTCTGAAAGAAAAGACTGGGGAATACATGAGAGGAGCAAGCAGTTTCCATCCTGACCCTGTTCTGAGCCAGATACTTTGGGGAATTCCCTCTCAGGTGAGATCCAGGACACTCTCTTTTGGTTGAATTGAATTGTCTTCCAATGGGAAAGCTCACCCTAGGTTGTCCAGTATACATTCTCTTATTTTTACCTTTTTTTATTTCTGTTTTGCTATGATTTGGATAAATGGGCTCTTATACTATTCTTTATGAGTGTTCATTGTGCAACTGGTATTTGGTGAAAAAGAGGTCATCTTGGACATATAAATAGGGGTTTACCCACCCCCCCAAATGACAAAGTGATCAAAAGTCAGCTCAAATCTAGTCATATCCCCAGGTGGAACAATATTTAAACAAGAAAATAGAACCCTAGTCTAGTAACTCCCTCTCCCTCTTTGGAGAACAGAGTGGCTTCTTGTCCAGAACTCTTACTTCCCCTCCTGACAGGAATGAGAGTCTCCCTTGGAAAAGGGGGAGAGGGGAGGAAGAGACCAGAGATGTCTATTCAACCTCCCTGCAAGCCATATAAGGATAGCTCCTTGTCATAAGTGAGCCCTTCTCTGTACATGGTGCTCACCACTATCACCACTTCTTATAGCCCTTTCCTTACAGTAAGCTCTTACAGGTCTGAGGAAGAGACCCAGGGAAAGAGGAAGTCCAAAAATGCTGCCTTCATTATGTGAATTAGAGTGTAGTAGTAGAAAGTATATTGGATGTGGCTTGAGATGGTTTGATTTTGAGGCTAAGCAGTTCTCCTTACTGGCTAAAGGATCATGGTCAGTCCTTTCTTCCTCATCTGTGAAATGAGAGCATGAGAGCCCATGATCTCTAAGGAAAGGACTAGATTTAAGTCATATAATGACTAACAACATTGAAAGGCTATCATGTGTAAAGAGAGTTTAGCTAAGTTCCCCCTCCAAATTACCTTTTACATATTTTGTACCTTTTATCTCCAGTATCAGGAATTGTGCTTGGCACACTTATGAATAAATGCTTGTTGGTTAATTTTTGGTAGATTGGTATCTATTTTATTCCAGAAGGCAGAAGGAGAGGTAATGGTTAGAATTTGAAAAGGGCATTTTTCAGCTCTATAGGAAGAAACTAGCAATCAGAGATACCTAACCATGGAACAAGCTAAAAGATTACAGAGCTTCAAAAATGGATTCAGAAATGGTTTGCTGTTTTTTTATTCTGCTTTGTTAAAATGTAGGGAAGATATATATGTTCATATATACATTACCATTTTGTCCTTTTTGCAGGTTTCTTTGATCTTTTGGTCTTGTTGATGGTTAATAAGTTAAAAATAATTATTTGGGAAGTAGTGGGTTTCTAAGACTAGAGATCTTAGTTACTTATTGGAGATATTATAAATAGGATTACTCTTTAACTATGAGTTGAATGGAGAAAGCTTACAGTTCTGGGATCTTGGATTGTAGGACAAAGACTATTGTTTCAGTCATCCCTGACCCACTCCTTCACATCAAGCAAAGTGTTTCACATTCAAGTATTCAGTGAATGTTGTTTATTGATTTGTTTTCAAGTCAAGGAATCTGAAAAAGGTCAGAGTTGAGTTGGGAACATTTGATAATGTCTGAGGAAACTTCCTCTCTGTGTATTTAGCATAGAGCTTGGTGCCTGAGGACACTTAGGGAATATAGTAGGAAGGGAGAAACAAGCATGGATGAAAATGAGTAGGGGACAAAATTCCCTCTGCCCATGATGTGGTGAACAGAAAATCCTACAATCTGTCAGGAACTCTGGGTTCTAGTTTCAACTGTGCCACTAAATTGCTATGTGGCCTTTAGCAAATCTCTTCCCTACTCTGGATTTTATCTTTTCTATCTGTCTTGCTGAACTGCATGTCCCCCAGAAGGTTCCTATCCAAACTCTACATCTTGAATTCCATTTCTGGAAACTCTAAGCACTGCTCTCTCCTCCAAATAATAAACTTCATTTGTATAGTATATCAAGGTTTGTAAAATGACTTCCTCACCACCACTTTGTGAGGTGAAGAAAATGAGATCTGTAAAAGGTCATGCACCCATGGCCACAAAACTAATATTTAAAGTGGGATGTGAAGCTGATAATTCTCCTCTTCCCTTATCTATCCACTATACCACACTATAATACACAAGAGCCTTCTCTTGGTGACAGTGTCCCAAGGTGTCTACCCAAGATGTTCTGTACCTTTAGGGGAGGGGAAAAGAATGTATGTGGGCTTATGGGACAGCCTTTCCCACCCCTCAAATTCTTCTTTGTAGTGTAAGGTTTAAATTAATATCCAATAACTCCAAGTATTATATTTTATAAGATTTATTAATAATCATTTGAAGTAGAAGAAAAAAGAAATGGAAGTAAAACCTGAATAAAACTCTCCTGCCTCTCACCCCACCTCCACAAACCTTGATCAGGGGAGAAGAGAGAGAGGGGCAGAGCTATGCAAAACGCATATTCTCCCTACATAACATGAGAGGGAACATGGGAAGCTGGGATTTAGAGTTCTGGGGAGCAAATCCTCATTACAGTAGACATCCTAATCTCAACTCCTCCTGTGGGACAGACTAGTTCTAAATAGGGGAGTTTGTGTCCAAATTGGCCACCTCCAAATATTCAGAAAAAGCTGCCTCTCTGACTCAACCTGTTCACAAAACCAGGGACATGTTGAAGATAGATTGAATCTGCTCAGCCAAGTGTCAAATTTTCAATGGAAGTATTTACATTATAGAAATTTAACAAATTGTATCAATCAAGATTTAATTTACTGTTTTATTGATGTTGTTAAGTCTAGACATTTACAAAAGTAATGAAGAAGATGTTAGTAATATAGATTGAACTTAAAAGTGCATTGTGCATACTTTTTTTCTTCTGGTAAAGTCAGTTGTTAGATTCGTATTAGCACATAACCCACCTCTCTCTCATATGTCCAATACCTTATGTGTTGACCAACTAGGGAACCTGAATAGGATGAACATGGACATGGGGAAGATTACCTAAGACTACTGGAGCCTCCATCCTCACACCTCACACATGCAAACACTCCAGTACTCACATGCCACCTGACCTTTAGACCTGTTCCTTTACTGTTTACTTTTCTCAGGGAAAACTGCATGAGAAGGAAGAACAGAGTAAGCTCACATAGAATTGAATGTCAGAGGAATTGTCATCTGTGTCAATTCCCCTTCTGGCCTGGAAACCAAGGGAAGGCACATGCCAAGTTTGATTCATGTCAACTCATTCCTTCTACCCCATCCCCCAGACCCAGCACACTACTGGTCCTAACTAACACACAGTAGACTCAATAAATATTTATCTATATTGAGAGGGAAAGGGCGGGGAAGCTCACCAAAGTCTCCCATTGGCTTGTGTCAGCAGGTCCTACCTCTAGCCTTGGCCAATCACTGGCCCTTTTAAAGTTGGGCAACTCCAGGCTCCTCTGTCATTCTTCTCACTGTCCTGACCCATCACTGTATTTTTAGGGTGGGCACTTTTCCAGAAGTCCCAAGCCTAAGTACCCCAAGCTCCATGGGAGATTTTTCCAGGTCCAGGGTAAGTGGAGGACAAAGATGAATGAGAACCAGAGAAAAACCTCATAGAGGATCTCTAGGGGTTGTGAGAAGTCTTAAGGAGTTTGAGCAGGCATGTGCAGGGAGTGACATGGTCAGATATGTTCATTAGGAATATAAACTTGGCAACTGTGTGGGGATGGATTAGAGAGGGAGAGAGGCTTAAAACAGAGGGAGACCAATTAGAAACTGATTGTAATCGTCCATGGAAGTGTCAATAAGGTCCTGAATTCTCATGGTGACCATGAGAGTGGAAAGAAGTGAACAAATACAGAGAATTGTAGAGGTAGTAGAATCTATAAGACTTGATAACTAATTGGATATGTGGTGTCAGAAAGAGGAAAGAATTGAGGATAACATTATAATTTTGAACCTAGCTAACTGAAAGGATGATGTCACATTTGACAGAAACAAGAGGTTTTGGAAGAGGAGAAGGATAATGAGCTCTGTATTTAGTTATGTTGAGTTTAAGATGCCTACAAGGAAGTCAGTTTGAAATATCTAATAAGCTATAATTGATTGAGAATAGAACTCTGCAGAGAAACTAAGGCTGGATATAACTGTATATAGATGATAATTTAATCCATGATTGCTGATGAGGTAAGAGAGACAGAGATAGAAGGAAATAGAGAGAGAAATAGAGAGAAGGGCCCAGGACAGAGCCTAATGAGACACTGACAGCTAGGGATCATGATATAGATGATGAACTAGCAAAGAAAACTGTAGTAAATCATTAGACAGGTCAAAGGAAAAACAAGAGAGCAGTGGCATGAAAACCCTGAGTGGAGAAAATATTTAAGAGGAGAAAGTAGGGAAGTGTCAAATGGTGCAGAGAAGCCAAGAAAGATGAGGTTATTGAGTCCAACCCTGTCATTTTACAGATGAGGAAACTGAGGCATAGAGATTAAATGACTTGTCCAGGATCATCTGGCTAGTAATTATCTGTGATGGAATTTGAACCCAGGTTTTCCTGATTCTTTAGTTCAATGGCTCTAGCCACAACTTAATAATGCCTTGAACACATTTTTGTGATGCTCTAAAATTTTCAAAAAATTTCCCTCACAAGTAGATAGCATAAATATTATTAGCTTCATTATTATTTTTGTTTCAGATCTTTCATTTCATCAGAATTCCTAGTAGTAAAAGCAAGTAGGTGGGACAATAGATAGAGCACTAGGCCTGAAGTCAGGAGATCCTGGGTTCAAATTTAACCTCAGGTACTTCCTAGCTGTGTGACCCTGGGCAAGTCACTTAACCCAGATTGCCTAACCCTTACTGCTCTTCTGTCTTGGAATCAATCAAGGACAGAAGTTAAGAGTTTAAAAAGTGAATAAATAAAAAGGAAAAAAAATTTTTTTAAGAATTCCTAGTGTTGAACCATCCTCTATTGGTACCTTAGTTGTAACTTATATTCTTGGAGAGTGACCTGTGGCCATGAAAAAGGGTAAGTGACTTATCAAGTCATACAGCAAGTATATTTCAAATATAGGACTTGAACCTAGATCATCTGACCCCGGAGCAGCTCTCCATCCATCATACCCATCTCATTCCTATTTTACAGATCAGGAAGCCAAGGTTTGGAGAAGTTTAAATGGCTTTTTTGCTCAAAGTCACATAGCTAGTAAATATTGGAGCCAGGACATGAACTCAGTTCTTCTGACTCTTAAGTTCAGTGCCTTTTCTACTGAACTAGGCAACCTTAATCCTAGGTTTGGGGCCAATTTGGCAAATCCCTCTTAAGAGGAATACTACACCTTCACAATGAAGTATAAATTAGTTTGAAGAATTAGTAGAATACACTGGGAGCCTAAAATGGAAAGGGTCTAGTTATTCTAGGTACTTACTAGCCACTTTCACAATTTTGTCTTCAGGGCATCACTGGGAAAGAAACAGCGCCAAGTTTTGTCATGCAGCCCTGTTCCCCATTTCTGGAAGAAGCAAAGACCCAGAGGTGATTTTGAGAGCAGTAAGGGGTGAAAATGAGGAGAATTTCATAGAATCTGAATTCCAAAACTGGGAGGTGCCAGAAGATCATAGATTTAGGGCTGGACGTTATCTTAAAGGTCATCTAGTCCCTTAGACTTCACTGGTTTACATGTAACAGCCCTTTCTGGTACAGTCCACAGACTTTATCTTCTATTCAAAGGTGGGGTCCCTAGAGGGCAGCAGCTATGCTAGATTCTGGGGCTAATGCTGTAGGTCTGCACTCCTAGTGCTATTGTATCTCAGAAACCCTTCCCAGTGTGCTTCTTATTAATAATCAGCCAATTGACCTAAGTTTTAGTAAAGGCATTTACTATAAAACTTTAGTTATAGCAACAGCTACAAAATATTCTCCATGAGAAATTTTGGGTTCACTCTTCCATGAAATATACACAGAAATGTGGAAATGAATAGGCAGATACAGAACTGGCTCCTTGGATCTGCTCCTCTCTAGAGCTCAACTTTCAGCCCTTATTTCTATAACTAAAGATCCCAGTCCTCGAAGCTGCTTCCTCCTGAGTTACTGCCTCTCTTTATTCATACTTGTTTGGAGTATATGTCTGATCGCTCAGTTGTGCCTGTATAACTGATTCTACAGCTTCTGGATGGTGGCTCTCCTTTTAGCCAAGAAGGCCTGATGCTAAACACTATGAAAAATGGTGGACAATAAAGAGAAATCCCCTCCCTTTGCCCTTTCAGAGATATGCTCAGGATTTACTTCAGGGCATAGCTACCTGAAATCCCAGAGGCATTGCCCATTTTCCACCTAGAAAATCACATTGCTTCTTTTAATTCACTCAAGTGTTTCATTTCATAACCCACAGCTATATGAAGTTAAAGCTAGAATCCTCATCTTAGTCACAACAACTTCTCACTCAGGATCACTGGGTTATGTGAACACTTTTACCATCTTAATACTTCTGTTAACTACTCTGTTTTCTGACATCAACTTTAGTGGTGAAGGGAAGAACCAACTCTTCCTCCTTACAGATGGATGTGGAAATCAAGGCCCAGAACAATAAAATGACTTGTCCAAAGTCATATAGGTACCAATGAGCAGACCTTAGAAATCCTTTCACTTAACCTCTCATTTTACAGTGTCATGACTGAAAATAAGGCAAACTGGGGCACTTTTGATTTATTAGTAAGGCTAGCAATTACTAATAAAGGAGTCTTTTTTGCTCTTCAGTAAGCCAAAAATTCATAGGTGAGGCTTACCAACCTTTATGTAATTTAGGAAAGTAGAAGTGAACAAAGAACAGGAAGTATCCCAGATGGAAAACAACATAATTAGATGGAAGTCTGGAATGCAGGTTTAGCAACAGCCCCTCCTTCTATCGTGTTGCTGTGGAAAGCTCATTGGTAGTATCCACCTGCATGGCTACTTAGTGTCACAGTGATAACAAGTCAGACTTTCTTGAAGGAGAGTTAGTGTTACAGAGAAAACAGATCAGACTCCCCAGCACCACCTTCAAGGATAATAGCTTTCTTCTAAGTGTAGGAGGGCAGCTAAGTGGCACAGAGATAACAGTTTTCTTTCAATGAAAGTGATTTATAGGGAAAGAATTTTTAAAGTTAACTTAGAGGAAAAAGCAAAACTTTGGGACTCAATTTCTGAACCTAATTCATAGCCAAAGAAATATGGCTCAAGCAGATACAGAGTAGAATCAATTACAAAATAGAAGCAAGTATAAAGTACTAAATCAGTATTTTATTATCTCAACAGATAGGGACAATGAGGCCAAAAGAGGCTAAGGGATTTGCCTCGAGTCACAAAGGGTCAGTAGCAAAGTCCAGGACTGAGTCCACCTAGTCCAATGTTTTCTTTTCAGGACAGGTGGGCTCAGAGTCAAATGTTGTTCTCAGCAGCCATCACAGATGCACACATGCGGGAGCTCAAGTGAAGCAGCTTCTCTCTCTGAGTAAGAAGTTGTTGGCTGGGATGAGGATTCTGACTTCATTGCAGGTCTGATCCTGATTGTTAAATGTTCAGTATGAGCATTTATACCCAGAAATCATTCATTACTATAAATCAGGACTTGATTTGTCATGTTGTTGGTTACCTAGACTTAAGAAAGTGACTAATATGTTAATAATGCTGATTAAATTTGAATGTTCTGCATATATTTCTTCCCTAATTGCCAGTTGTTAAATAATTTACCCGCATATCCATAAATGTGGATTATTATCATTATTACTAGTAACAACCACAATAACTGAATCCTGAAGCTTCAAGGATACTTGGACGCCCAATCTTCCATGCTTAGGACAGGGCTGAGAAAACATAGACAACTTTAGCCTAAGAATCTGTTCTGAAAAAGAGGGACATTCATGGACCATATTGTCATTGTTCAGTCATTTCAGTTGTGTTGAACTCTTCATGAACATTTTGGGAGTTTTCTTGGGAAAGCTACTGGGATGGTTTGTCATTTTCTTCTCCAACTCATTTTGCAAATGAGGAAATGAAAGCAAACAAGGTTAAGTGACTCACCCAGGGGTAGCTAAGTTTAATGACTGAGGCCAGATTTGAACTCATGGTGTCAAACCCAGTGTTTTATCCTCTGCATCACCACACCTATCCTTATGGACCATGGGTCAATGCTAAGTCTCCCTTCTCTTATAATCATCTTTTGGAGTCCAAAGTCATGGAAGTATCTGAGTGTATTATCTAGAATCATAGGTGTCTGAGGTTGCAAGAAGCCTAGCAATAGAGAAGAGTTCTATAGTCCTCCAAGTATGCACAGATATTGGGGCAGTTGTGAGGCCACTCTAAATATTACTCCAGAAGATAAGGATTTAAAAAATAAATAAAAATTAAAATGATACCCAGCTTTTGGACAAGAAAAGTCCTATCTTGGTTATAGATGGTTATTTCTGCTTTGGGGATTTTTAAAAAGTTTGTATTTTGTTGACAGATATAAGAAATATAGGATTGTGATATACTCTCCATCTACTGGGAGTTTTATGGGTGAAAGCAAAAGAGAGTAGGAAGCAATTGAAACTATTGAAACAAACTAGAGATCTGTTCATAAAGGCATTGATCTTCTTGAGGAGTTCTGTCTCTGTTGCTTGTCAGTATCAAGAAGATGGTTCTGAGTTGAACTCAAGTTGAGCTCATGACCACCTGACATCATGAAAAGAACAAAGGAGCCAAAATCTGTTCATGGCCTAAATTTCTGATCTAATTTTAACTCACCTGAGCAGCCTCTAAATTATGCTATAGAGACAGTGAATAGATTAATATTCATTCAAGGCCTTTTGTTCCATATTTCATGTATGGGAGTTTCAGATCTATTAGACGAACCAGCAGACAATTGCCTGGGCAGATATTCTAAACCTTAACAAACTCCTCTAAGACTATTTCATCGCTGTTTCTGTCCTTGACCTTTTATGAGTTATTACTGTTCTAGATCTTACTTTCTTTATGGGAAATAAGCCTTGGCTGTGCTCTAGGACAAAGGTGTCAACATTGCTCTAGGACAAAGGTGTCAAATTCCTGGCTTTTGCATGTAGCAGCAAAACTATAGACTCAACCAGATTAAATGTCATTGGGAAATATTTAACAAAATAAAAATACAACACAAATTAAATAATGCTAATTTATGGTTTTTGAAGGTCTTTTTGAGGCCTTCAAGGATCTGTTTCTTTTTGAGTTTGACACTACTACTCTTAGGTGTCACCAGAGAAAGAGCATCCTGGAAGAAGCAAATGCTAAGAAGTGGGCTCTTTTTTTTCCCCCCTTTCAGAAACAAGGCCTATCCAAGAAGAAAGAATTGTTATTCCATATCCCTCACCCCTCTTCCTCCAATGGGTGGGACAGAGATGCCAGTAGGAATTTAAACTGGTATCTCATGCTGAAGGTCTCACTTACCACTTCATCTCCACCTGCTGTAAACTTCCCCATGTGTCCCAGCTTGTTGCCACAGTTTCCATAAAGTTTCTCCTGAACACCCTAGAAGTCATTTCTTTGGCCTTCAGGCCCCTCATCATCTTTTGTAAGTTTCTTATGGCACCATTTTGCTGTATATTCTAGTTTTTCCTGTCTTTGTCTTAGCCCACCCCCAACTTTTTTTAAACCCTTACCTTCCATCTTAGAATCCATACTGCCTCTGGGTTCTAAGGCAGAAGAGCAGTAAGAGCTGGGGATTAAATGACTTGCTCAGGGTCACACAGCTAGGCAATGTCTGAGAACAGATTTGAAACTAGGACCTCTATCTCCAGGCCTGGCTCTCTATCCACTGAGCCACCCAGCTGCACCCCCCCCCCATCTTTTTGTTGTTGTTCAAAACTGACATTTATGTGGTATTTAAAAGTTTACTAAGTACTTTACATACATTATCTCATTTGATCCTCACCATAACCTTAGGGATAATTAATTTAGAAGTGTTATTTTATTCATTTTATAGATGAGGAAGAACACAAGGCTCAGAGCAATTAAGCCCTTTGCCTAAGGCAGCAGTTAACATGTGTTAGAGTAAGGATTTTAACTCAGGTCTTCCTGATCCAAAGTCCATACACTTTATCCACTATGCTATTTTGTTTCTCATCTAGACTCTGAGCTGGAGGAGGACAGGGATTTTGTATTATTTTTTTTTTCTGTTCCTTCCTTCAGGTCCTCTTGATTCCAGACCCTGCCCTCTAATACATTGGGTCGTCCTGCTGTCTAAAGTCAAGAAGACCTAAGTTCAAAAGTGGCCTCAGACACTAGCTGTGTGACCCGGGTTGCCTCAGTTTACTCATCTGTTGAATGAGCTGGAGAAGGAAGTGACAAACCACTCTAGTATCTTTACCAAGAAAACCCCCAAAGGGGTCACAAGAAGTCAGACAAAACTGAAATGACTGAACAACAATGATATTGTTATTGGGTCTATAATGGTCACTTTAACCTTGAGGTGATGATTCTCTATCATTAAACTGTTAACACTGAATTCTCTTCCTAAAAATCAAGCTAGATGCCCTTGGGCAGGACTGGCTTGAGTATTGAAGCTGAATTCAACTCTGGGCAGTGTTACACCACTTTAACTTGGTCTCCAGTAGATGGGGATAAAGACAAATAGGATGTCAACTATTGAAATCTCTAGAAACACTCCTGATCAATGCCTTGGTTTCACCACATTCGGGGATAAATTGTTTAATAACTGGCAATTAGAGGAGAAAAAGGTCTGCAGAATATCCAAGCATGATCAGCATTATTAACATTTTCTCCATCACTTTCTTAAGTCTATCTAAATAACAAACCAAACGATAAAAACAAGTCCTGATTAATAGTAATAGATGATTTCTGAGTGTAAATACACATGCTGAAAGTTTAACAATCAGCTCCCAAACTGGTTCAGCTGACTAAATCACACCCCTACAATCACTTGGGAAACATACTATCTCACAGGCAGAAGGTATAAATGAGGAACATAATGCTCTTCCTGAAAAATTGTCCAATGACAAAGCAAAGGAACTCTGTGGATTGAAATTATTCCTTTGCCCACCCCAATATCTCAGAAGAATTATAGCTCAGCATTTTGCTACCACAGAATGACTGTAATGGAGCTTCTGAACTGGAAAGAATCTCAGAGCCCATTTTTTGTACAATTGCTTCGTGAAAAACAAAATAAAACAAAACAAAAAGATTTGGGGAAAGGCAGGTTCCTCAGTAGATTGAGAGCTAGGCCAAAATTGGGAAAACCTGGATTCAAATTTGGCCTCAGACACTTCCTAGCTATATGACCCTCAGCAAGTCTTCTGTCTTGGATCTAATATACAGTATTGATTCTAAGAGAGAAGGTAAGGGTTTAAAAAATTTTTTTATTGATTACCTTTTGTTTTTATATGACTTACATTTCTCACAAATCTCTAACCTAACCCTCTCCCAGAAGCTACCCTTTACAATAAAGAATTTTTTAAAAGAGGGAGAAAAACAAGTTCAACAAAACTAACCATCAGATCAAAATTATATGCACTGTTCCACACTCTTGGTTCCCTGCCTCTATCAAAAAAAAAAAAAGCAGGGGGAGGTATCATTCAAACTTGATGATTACAAATCTAGAAAATTCAGTTTTGATTTTTTTGTTTCATTTACATTGTGGCAGTCACTTTTTATAATTTTTTTCCCGTTTATCCTTACTTCACTTTACATCTATCAATGTGGAAATCTAGAAATCCCCAATTTATTTAGTTGGGAGGTAGAAACTCCATATTTTGACCTTGTCACAGGAGAGTTCTCCCTGAGGGAAGGTCCTACTTTACTGGTCTCAGGCTAACAATAGACCTTGAGTTATTGTGCAGTAGGTAGCCATCAGAATCATAAGCCAAAGGTCCCGAGTTTTATCCTTGAAAGAGGGATGTGGTACAATGGGAGAGACTTCTAAGGCAAAAAGAGGCATCTGATGGGATCATCCATCCCACTCAGAACTAAGTCAAGGTCTATTGTTAGCCTGAGACCCATGAAGTAGGGCCTTCCCTCAGGGGGAAAACTCTCCTGTGACAAGGTCAAAATCTGGGGTTTCTACCTCCCAACTAAATAAACTGGGGATTTCAGGATTTCTAGATTTCCAGTTGACACATCTGTTCAAATAAGTCCTCCTGTTTGTCTCCGTATTCATCACATGGGTCATTTCTTAGAATATATGTTTATCATTTCTCTGATTAATCACTATGTACTTTATTTCCAATTCTTTACTATCATAAAAAAAAGTGTCCTTATAAATGTTTTATTGCATATGGAGCCTTTTCTTTTCATCATTGACCTACTTGGGATATTTATTCATTTGGTAATGGAACCTTAAGGTTATAAAGTACAGACATTTGGTTCATTCTCTTTGCATGATTCCAAATTGTTTTTCAAAATGCCAACCAACCCCTTCATTTTACAAATGGAGAAACTGAGACCCAGTGAAGAGAAGGGACTTGCTTTCTAGATCACACAAGCACACTGGTCACTGGACGGGGCTTAAAAACTCTCCCATCTCTCAGGCTTAGTCTGTTTCCATCAAATAGCAACATGACACCTTCTTGGAACATTGTATAACACATGTTATTCAGAGATGACCAAAAATCTTGCCAGGACTTGAGGGTTGCTATGTTTGGGAACTCCCATTGTTCAGGGCTTTGGGTAGAACATATACAAAATTGAATGCTGAATGGCCCTGAAACAGAAGTCGGAAGAAAAAGAGTTGGATGATGGGTGGCAAAAGGTTGATGCCATACTGTCTGGGGCTATGGCAAAGGTTAGAATGGCTTATGGCAAAGGGAAACTGGTTGTTTATCAAACTTACTAAAATCTAAGGTTGAAAAAAAGCTTTCAAACTCTGGATCCAATCATAGGAGTTTTCTTGGCAGTAAGATAGCAGCCAAAAAGAGATTGTGTTCTAAACCTATCTATTCTGAGATTGACTGGGTCAGTAATGGTGAGCCTATGGCACAGATGCCAAAGATGGCACAGAGAGCATACTCTGTGCACATGTGGCCACACCCTCACCCTCCCAGTTAATTACTAGAAATGTTGAGGGGAGCTAGAAAGGGAGCTTCTCCCCTCCCTCTCTTCATAACATCTGAGGACATTTTTCACATCCCCCTCTGTCCACCAGCCAATGGGAGCACACAGAAGGGTAAAGTGGGAGGCTCATAGGTGACAACTGAAGGGGAGCAAAACACTTGGGCCCCTCTTCTCCCCCTCTCTACACTTGCTGAGAACATTCCTCATTTCACCCACTCCTCTGCCCCTCTGCCTAATGGTAGCACTTTCTCCCTCCCCTGTGTGGAGTTAAGGAAGACACACAGCACTTAGTCTGGGGGGTGGGGTTCAGCCTGCCACTCCATCTCTGAAAGGTTTGCTATTGCTGGACTAGGTGATCCATTAAGTGACTAATTGCTCCTCAAGTAAACAACCAAGGTTCTGACCACTCCTAGCTTCCTCATCTCATTGACAAGGGAGCAATATGGAGAAGGCATATTGAAAAAGTGGCCTTGTCATCATCATAGGAATTTAGAGCTGGACAGGAACCTATAAAACATCTGAACCACTGCCTCATTAATCAATCAACAAACATTTATTAAATGCTTACTATGTACCGGGTAAATGCTTACTGTATATAGGTGCTAAGGATACAAATTTAAAAACAAAAACAAAAAAACAACAATCCTATTTTCAAGGAACTTACTTTTTTTTTAACCCTTATCTTCCATCTTGGAAGTGATACTAAGTATCTCTTACAAAGTAGAAAGGTAGTAAGGGTTAGGCATTTGAGGTTAAATGACTTGCCCAGGGTCACACAGTCAAGAAGTATTTTTACCTAGGACCTCCCAACTCTAGGCCTGGCTCTCAATCCACTGGGCCACCTAGCTTCCCCTAGAACTTAAATTCTAATGAGAAAGATAACTAGTATATATATGTACATATATATGTGTGTGTGTGTGTGTGTGTGTGTGCATATATATAATATAATCATATTCTATATTTCTATTCTATATTCTATATATTCTCTGTTTTATAAAATATATAAAGAGAATAAATACAAATAAGTATAAGGTCATTAAATACGAACTAGTTGGGGCCTGAGGGACCCCTAGAGATTTGAGGGAGATCAGGAAAAGCTTCAGGTTGAAGTTGGTGCTTCATCCACCTCTTGAATGGAGGTAGTGAGGAGGGAGCACATTCCAGGCACCCAGGGATAACCAATGCCAAGGCATAGAGCCTTCATAAGATGGAGTGTCAGGTGTGAGTTAGAGAGATGTTCACTGGGATTTGGTTGAAGAGTTTGGGAAGGGGAGTAATATACAACAAGACTGGAAAGATAGTTTGGAACTAGGTTGTAAAAGATACTAAACTAAAAAAAACTAAAAAACAGAGTTTTTATTTTATTTGAGAGACAATCAGGAGGCAGTGGGGTTTATTATTATTATCACCTTCATCTTAAAGAGGAGACTGAGGTCATAATGGAGAAGGAATTTACTCAAAGTCAGACACTAAGTTAGCAGCAGATCCAGGATGATGATCCAAACTTTCTGTTATCTGGTTACTTGTCTAAATCTCAAATCAGTTTCTACCCTGACAGGAGGATCCTGGGATGATAGGAGAGCTCTGGATGCTCAGTGGGAAAGAACTCACTGAGAGGAGGGGAAAGGAGGGCAGCAAGTAAAGAGAAATAAGGAAATGAAGCCAAATCTTTTCCTTTTCAGATATTTTAAAACATTTTAGCTTCAGCAAAGCTTAAGCGCTTATATTGTTGAGGAAGATAACTAACACATATATAGGTATATATGGAATAAATATATTCTAGTATAACATATATGTGAACATAAATATATGTAATTTATAAATATATTCCCTGGGGTAAGGCATATTGAACAATGCTCAGTAACATCTTTTGATAAAAGTCAACCAAACTCATTGGTGCTACAGATTGCTGCACCATTATTATTAGCAGCTGTTGCTTAATAATTTCAAAAAATTAGGAAATGTATACAGAAGTTTGTATATTGCATGGCTGCAGGAGTATATTGCATCATCATCATAAGTATCATACCTCCCATTTCTATAATGCTTTCAGACTTACAAAGCACTTTCTTCACAACAATCCCATGAAGTCAGTAGAACAGGGATTATTATCTGCATTTTACAAATCAAGAAACTGAGATTCAGAAAGGAAGTGATTTGCCTAGGATCTCTCTGACAGTAAATGATCAAAAGGATCTTGAGAGTCTGACCCCCTTGCTTTACTCAGGTAATTGAGTCCTTAGATATGTGAAATGACTTGATCAGTCACACAAGTAATAAATAGCAGAGCTGGGCTATGCATACAGGTCCTCTGACTCCAATGCCACCCCCTCTCTCTTTTGACTCTAAAGCCAATGCCCTTTGTAGTGTTGAAGAGTCTGGATATAACCGGGGGCTATCATCAGAACATGTGACTTCAGTTAGCCCACTTTCCAGGAATGCCTCTTATTTGGGGATTTCATTCATCTACTTTATGTAGTTCTGATTCTTTGGGCAGAGATTCCAAGTGGGGATCAAATGGGAAACTTTGGAGTCATAAGATCAGATGCTCATCCATTGAACGAGAAGAAATGTCAGAGATTATCTAGTCTAGTCCCTCTCATTTTATAGTTAAGCAAATCAGGTTGGTTAATTAAGGAACTTGGTCAAAATTATATTACACAGGTCAGTCATTTTTAGGTAGAATTTGAAACTAAGTCTCCTGACTCCAGGGCTAGGGCTTTTTCTGCTGCCATCACATTCTTATTACAGGAGTTCAGTTAAGAAGGGATTAGGAATATTTTAGTCCATAAAAAAGGCTAGAGGGGAATAGATATGATCATTGTCTTTCAGTATTTGGAAGGCTATTATGTGGCAGAGAGATTTGACTTATTCTGCTTCCCTTCAGAGGGAGGAGACCATTGTAGGAAAATTACAGAAGAGCAGATTTCAACTCAACATAAGAAAGCTTTTAAAAAATTGGAGCTGTGGGGGCAGGTAGGTGGCTAGAAATGGAAAGAAGGCTCTGAGTTCCTAGATACTTCCTAGCTGTGAAACCATGGGCAAGTCACTTAACCCTCATTGCCTAGCCCTTACTGTTCTGCCTTGGAACCAATACACAATATTGGTTCTAAAATGGAAAGTAAGGGCTTAAAAAAAATTGGAGCTGTATGACAATGGGATAGAATACCCTATCAAGTACTGAATTCCCCACTACTTCTTGGGAATATTGCAGAAAGGGTTTGTGACTTAAATGAATGATCCGACTAGATGATCTCTAAGGACATACATAAAGATTTAGAGTTTGAAGAAACCATAAGGGCTTTATATATAGTCCAATCTCTTCCTTTTACAGAAGAGGAAAACTGAAGCTTGGATCTGAGAATGACTTGCTAAAAAGTCCGATATGTAAATGGAAGAGCTGGGATTTGAGCCCAAGTCCTTTTCTCCAAATTTATTGCTCTTTTAACTACAGCACATTACCTTGGTTCCATCTTGTTCTGGGCTTCTGTTGACCTATAATTCTTTCCCTGTTTCAAGAGGAGCACTGGTTGTAGAAGGGAGCCAGACCAGGGAGCTATGTTACACAAATGCCTTCCCCAGAAGGACAAGCATCTTTGTCTTGCTGTGGAACAAAGCAGGAGGCTTGGGTGGCTTTGGGTGGGAGGGATAGGCTGGACAACCATATCCATTGAGTCTTATGCTCATAAAAAGCCCTAGCAGCTGGAAGGGAAGCCAGTAGGACTCCCAGGGGGAACAATAGCTTGTTTTCATTGAGACCAGCCAGCTGCATCAGAGATAGAACAGAACAGCTTGGTGGTGCCACAGGAGAGGGTACAGGGCACCTGCCTATTTAATCTTTGGTAGTCCCTCTTCAGGAGACCTTCTGAGGCCCTAAAGAAGGTAGGAAGAAGTTCAAGGAGGGGGAAGGGGAATATTGTGGCCACCTGAAGTTACTGTTGGCTCTTACTTTAATTGGCTATGAGTAACTTTGCCTCAGTTTCCTTACCTGTAAAATGATGATAATAATGTTTGTACTACCTGCCTCAAAAGATTTTTGTGGGGGAAGTATTTTGTAAACCTTAACTGTGCTACGTAAATATCAGTTATTAATATTATTTGTTTCATTCTTCTTATCTTTCTATTCAATGAAGCCCAGATAAAAAATGGTTCTTAGACTAGTTATTATCTTGCTACCACATTCTTTTATGTCAAGAAGCAGCAAGATATAATGAAAAAGAACTGACACTGAAGTCAGAGGATATGAATATACATCCCACTTCTAGGGTTACTGCCTGGGTAAATATTGGACATTTAACTTTGCTGGGCTCTAGGTTCCACCTCTGTAAAATGAAGGAGATGGGCTGAGATGTCTTCTGAGGTCACTGCCATACTCTATAACTAAGATCCTACATTCAACAGGCTTTTTTGTAAGACGGTGGTTTTTGTATTGAGATATAGACATCTTCTGGAGGTCTTGCTGAAAGCATTTTTAGGACATTTCTGGGGAGACAAAGGGCGACAGGGATAATTTATGTCCTTCTTCCTGTTCCCAAAGTAGTTTTGATTTCTTCTGCTATGTTTCTATATTTTAAAAGTTTTTTTTTTTATTATATGTTTGGAGGTTGTGAGCATACCATATAGCAACATTTGTTTTAAAAGTTCTTAAATTTTTGTGGGTCAGTATTATGGCCAGGTAATCATGGGCAACAGTCTTGTACTAGTATAGTTGATTTATTGAATTCTCAAGGATATTTTTGAGATTAAAATTTGTAGTTACAGGAATTATCATCTGGTAGTTTATGAGGATGTATCATCATCATGATCAAGACGATGATCCAGGTTGGCAGCTAGATGGCTCAGTGGATTGAGAGCCAACCTAGAAATGAGGTTCCAGGTTCAAATTTGACCTGTTTCCTAGCTGTGTGACCCTGGGCAAGTCACTTAACCCTCATTACCTAACCCTTACCACTTTTCTGCCTTGGAAACAACACACAGTATTGATTCTAAGATGGAAGCTAAATTTTTTGTTTGTTTGTTTTTTAAGAAAAAACTATGACCTAATTTCAGGCATATGATGACTATTTAATTCAGTTCAATTAACAGAGATACTGAAACTGCTTTCATTAAGAAAGTGTCTTTAGGGGGCAGCTGGGTAGCTCAGTGGATTGAGAGCCAGCCCTAGAGACGGGAGGTCCTAGGTTCAAATCTGACCTCAGACACTTCCCAGATGTGTGACCCTGGGCAAGTCACTTGACCCCCATTACCTAGCTCTTACCACTCTTCTGCCTTGGAGCCAATACACTGTATTGACTCCAAGACGGAAGGTAAGGGTTTAAAAAAAAAAGAAAGTGTCTTTACTAATTTTGTGTCTTTCTGCAACTATAAATATTTCTATCATGTTAGTTGATTATATTAGACTTTATAGGTAGAGTTCAGTAGATAGAGCACTGAGCCTGGAGTCAGAAAGACCTGGATTGAAATCTAGCCTTAGACACTTACTAGTTCTGTGACTCTGGGCAAGTCACTTACCTCTGTTTGCCTTAATCCACCAGAGAAGGAAATGACAAACCACCAATATTATCTTTGCCAAGAAAACCCCATGAATAGTATGGTCCAAATGAACATGAAGAGTTGCACAGGACCAAATAAAGATATATCAGATGTGGAGAGTTAACTGCTGTGTGGAGTGGAAATTGAGGGGACCTTGGAAATTTCAAAGTTCACTCTCTTTTACCACTTATTAAATATATATATATATATATGACCATGGAAATCAATCACTTAAATATCATGCTTTATTGAGGGGAGGAGGGGCACTGTTTCAAGTCATGGACCCAAGACAGATCCCCAAGGGGTTATAGGGAAAATGTGGGGCACTGCCTCAAGTTGCGACCCAAGACAAATGCCCGAAAAATCCCTTATTTATTGGAGAATCCCAACACAATCAAGTCTCCCAGAAGGGATTATAACATTTTATACTAGTTGGAGACTGTGGTGAATAGTTTTACACAGACTTTATAATGTACACATTCAAGCTAATTAACATCTTCAAGAAATTGGAGAATAGCTTCACAATGGATACATCCAAACAAATCAATATTTTAAAGAAATGACCAGGAAGTTGGAGACAGATACAAAGAGGGGAAGTAGCTCACCACTGGATTATTTACGAGGGGCTACAAAGATACAGTAGGAGAGTCTTCTAGGAAAAAAGGGTATTCAAGATTGGTACTTCAAGATTTGGTCACTGAGTACCTCAGGATCCAAGACCATGATCATGCCTGGGACTCCTGCCTGGGGCAATTCCCAGACAGGCTCACTTAAAGTTACAAAGCTTTTATAAGAATGGGGCAGGGTACCAACCTTTACATATTAATAAATTTTAATAACTTGAGAATAACATACTAATATCTCACTTCACACAACTGCCTAGGGCAATGGTGTTAAGGGCTCAGTAATTCACATACAAGGATCCCTGTGGTCATGTGTTGACTTAGCAAACCACTTATTAATATTACCTGAGATTTAATGTATTTTTATTTATTTTGTTAAATATTTCTCAATCACATTTTAATCTGATTTGGGCTTCACTGGACTATTGAGTATCACAGGCCATGTGAGGCCCAGGTTCACACAGCCAAGTATATGTTAGATGTAGGACTTGAACCTAGGATGCTTCCTGCTCTCAGGGACAGATGATTATTATGGCACAGTGCCTCTCAACTCAATTAAGCAAAAGTTTATTAAAATAATAAACACTATTATTATTATTATAAACTTTGTTCAGATAACTGTGCTCAGTGCTGGGGCTACAAATAGAAATATAGCATAGGTTCAGTTGTTTTAGTCATGTCCAACTCTTTGTGACCTCAGCAAAGATACTAGAGTGCTTCGCCATTTTCTTCTCCAACTCATTTTATAAAGAAACTGTGGCAAGTAGGGTTAGGTGCCTTGCCCAGGGTCACAAAGCTGGTATCTGAGGTCAGATTTGAAGTCAGGACAATGATCCTAACTCTAGGCCCAGCATTCTATTCACCAGCTGCCCTCTTACATCAATGTACTGACAACTTAATGGAGGAAATGAAGTGGACAGCTCCCATGGCTCAGGTTCCTCATAAAATGAAAAGTTTGGACTAGATGGCATCTGATGTTCCATATTGTTCTAGATCTATGCTTCTTCAATACGAGGAACAGTGATCATATAAATGTAGAGTTTTGGTAAAGTGCTCTGAGGAATATGAGGAAGTTAAAGATCACTCTCATTTTGTTGTGGATGGTGGAGAGGAATGTCAAGATAAGTTTCATGGATTGTCTAGACTTAAAATAATGTAGATTAAACTTTAAAATATATCATATGTACATCCTCTCTTCCACATACCCAGAGCTGGTTGTTAAACATTTACCAGCACATTTACCAGCCTTTACCCCACTGCCTCCAGGAATGGAAAAGTCCAGTTTGACTGGAATATCAGTCATGTGAGTGGGTGTGGGATGAGATAAGTCCAGAGAAGGTAGGTTGAGTTGGAATGTGGGAAAATGGAGAGTGCTGAACCAGGCAAGAATGAGGCAATATGGATTTGACTCCCAGTTTTAGCTTTTTGTTTTTTTAATTGACAAATCACTTTATCTCTCTGATTTCTCACCTATAACATGGGAATTATGCATCTTATAAGGTTGTTGTAGGACAAAGTTCTTTTCTTTGATACATCAAATATTCCTTTTTTTTTTTCATTTTAAACACTCATTTTCTGTCTTAGTAGAGTTAGACAAGCAGCAAGAGCTAGGCAAGTGGGGTTAAGTGAACCTGGAGCTCTACCCACTGTCCCTTAAAGCAAACATTTCTTAAACAGCAACTGCATCAACAGAAGGGAGAGAATATCAGGCAGCTAAGTGGCTCAGTGGATAGAGAGTCAGGCCCAGAGACCTTAAATTTGACCTCAGATACTTCCTAGCTATGTGACCCTGGGAAAGTCACTTAACCCCATTGCCTAGCCCTTACCGCTCTTCTGCCTTGTGTGTAGAGTGGACCTTGGAAATGTCAAAGTTCACACTTTATCACTTCTTTAGAAATATATAACTGTGGAAATCAATAATTTAAAATATAATGCTTTATTGAGAGAGAGAGAGAGAGATGGGGGAAGGGGCACCATCTCAGGTCGAAGACCCAAGACAGATGCCCCAAGGGATTACAGAGAAACTGTGGGGCACTGTCTCAAGTTGTGACCCAAGAAGAATGGTATATGTTGGTGATGGAATACTATTGTGCTAAAAGGAATAATAAAGTGGAGGAATTCCATGTGAACTGGAACAACCTCCAGGAAGTGATGCAGAGTGCGAGGAGCAGAACCAGGAGAACATTGTACACAGAGACCAATACACTGTGGTACAACTGAATGCAATGGACTTCTCCATTAATGTCAATGCAATGTCCCTGAACAACCTGCAGGGATCTAGGAGAAAAACACTACCCACAAGCAGAGGACAAACTGTGGGAATAGAAACACCGAAGAAAAACAACTGCTTGATCACATGGGTCGAGGGGATATGATTGGGGAGAGACTAAATGAACACTCTAATGCAAATACCAACAACATGGAAATGGGTTCGAACCAAGCACACATGTGATACCCAGTGGAATCGTGCATCGGTTATGGGAGAGGTGGTGGGAAGGGGGGGGGGGGGGGGGAAGAGAATGATCTTTGTTTCCAATGAATAATGTTTGGAAATGACCAAATAAAATGTTTAAAGTGAAAAAAAAAGAAAAAGAAAAATTCCCTTTTTATAGGAGCCTGATGTAATCAAGTCAAGAAATAATGTAAATACAAGGTAGTTCATAAGGAAAGGTTCTAGGCTTCAGAAAGGGGATAAAGGGTCTGGAAAGGCTTCATAGAGAAGAAGGTAGTCCTTGAGTTGAGCTTGGAATACAACAAGGATTCTTAGAGTGGATAGCTCAATACAGACTAGGGAACAATCAATACAAAGGCATGGAAATGAGAGACGGAGTTTCTGCATGTATGAAGGAACCAATGGAGAGCCATTTTGGCTGGACCAGCATATATGTGAAGGGGGATGTAATATGTAACAAAGATGGAAAGGTAAATATCTGTGAAGAGCTTTAAATTCCAATTAGAGGGGTTTAGTTTTGATCCTAGAGGTCATAGGAAGCACCTGGATTTTATTCCATGAGGCAACTGTGTCTCAGGGGATTACAACACTGGACCTGGAGTCAGTAAGACCCAAGTTAAAATCCAGCCTCAGACACTTGCCAGCTGTGTGACCTGGGGCAAGTCACTTCACCTCTGATTACCAGATGAAAGGATTTACAGGATAAAAGGATCCACTGAAGAAGGAAATTGCAAACCATCCCCATCCCAGTATCCTTGCCAAGAAAACCCCATGGCTAGTTACAGTCCATGATATTAAGAAGAGTTGGTAAGACTGAACAACATGGGAGTGGGGGACTTGCTCCTTGAATGCAAGGAATTTTATATACATTGGCAGGGGTGGGAAGACAGAAGGAAGGGGAAACAAGACCCTCTTTAATAGAATTGGTGTGGTTTCAGGGTGGCTCTGTTCTGATGGCTTAGTTAGAATTACTCTTGTGTGTCCTATTCTCATGCTTTTTCTACAACTCAATTCTCTGCTTAGTACCCCAGATTTTGTTTCTTTGGGTATATTCTAGCCTGTAAGCCTCTGAGGACAGGGCCCAGACTGTGCCTTATTCCCTTTTGTATCCTACATTGACCCCTGGCACACGGCAAGTACTCTTTACATGGGAAATTTTTTTTCTCATTTGGGTTGAAGAAATTTCTGTCCTTACCCTGGCTTGGTTGTGGTAACAGCTGAGGAAGCAATGACTTTGTGAGTGGGGGAAAAAAAAGGTGGAGGCAGGGCCGAGGCTGCATTCTTGGGGTTTGCACAACTAAGACACCACCTTCTGATTGATTTGGTCCTTAGTCACAGCTTCCTTGACACAGGCTAAAGGCCGTCCTCTGGATCCTGCAGCAGATTGGAGGGCATGGGGTCTGAAGGGAAAGGAGGAGGAACTCTCCAGGCTCTAACACTCCAGCCATTGCCTCTTACCACATATCTTTACCCCTCCCTCTTTTATTATTTCTATGCTGCTAACCTACTTTCTATATTTGCTGCAGACATTCTGGTGGGTGGGGAGAAGGGGAGAGAAAGGGGGAAACCCCAATGGCCCCAAGAGCCTATGAACTCCAGTACCTTGATAACTATTTTTTGGAAAAGATAAGAATTAGGGAAAAGCTTATTTTTTCAAATGAAGCAAGAAAGTAGTTTCTTTGAACCTTTTGGAACTACATCTAGGAGGGAAAGCCTTAGTGGCAGATCTGGTAATGATACAGATGGGAAAATTGAGACCCAGAGAGGGAATTTCCCTAGGTATTCAGTATGCATTTAACAGTCTCTTATTTCTCATGGTCTTTTACAATAAGACTTGGTGTTCAGAATGATTGGATACTATTGCATATCAATCATGAAATATATTTACATTGTGAGAGCTAAAAAGGATCTTAGAGTACATCCTTTCTCCTTGTCCTTCCTTCCACTAAAAGAAGTAGAAACATGTCCAGAGAATGGGAAATAATTTATTTATCCAAGGTCACACAATGATTTAAAAGAAGAGGCAAGACTAGAACCTAGGTTTAGGCTTAGGACTCTGACAAACAAGACAATTATCTTGAACCTGGACTTCCAGAATGGGGTCATTTTGTAAATTCTGGGCAGCACTGTGGTAGGGAGAGCTTACTTTCGTTGCTAAAAAAAAAAATAAATAAATAAAAAGACTTATGGGGGCATCTAGGTGGATAAGCACAGTTGATAAAGCTTCAGGTCTAGAGTGGAGAGATCCCAGTGTTGTGGGAGAGCTTGATATTACCTGGTTTGGGAGGGTGCCCACTTAAAGAATTACCAGGCTCTGAGGAATCTTTCAAAATAAGGAATTTATTGCGTGAATGGCTCAGAGGCAGGTGCAAATGAAGTCTGCCTCCTCTGAGGAGAAGGGGTCCAGGATTTTTGTACTTTAAAGGAACAGAGACTACATGACTCAGAAAGGAAGGTGGGGAGGGGGACAACCAAGGAGGATTAGTTGACATTCCCAGGTGAGGTGCCTTGGTGTCAGGAGTAGAAGCACAGGTATACTTTGTTTGTGACATGTTAGGCCTTGATCATAAAGGAGGGAGAGTTCATATATTAGAGAATCTAGTGATGTTTGAGGTATAAACAGAAGGTACACCTCCATGCTAAAACCCTTATCAGAAGACATGGGGAAATGCACCTAAAACAGAAGGAAATCCTTTGTTTATGCAGTTTTCACTTTAGTTGCCCCAGGATCACCTTTCTTTATCATCAGCATTCTTGGGGTCCAGGATTGAGGAATTCTTCATGTACTCTTTTGACCAGGGATTCCTCTAGACTTGGATTCCCATATCATCTTTCCCCTCTCCAAGTTGTAAGGAAAAAGGGTGACAGTCTAGTTTCTGCAACTTCTTCAAGGCTGATAAGGGGCATAGAGCTGTCCTCAGATACTTCCTTGCTGACCCTGCCCTGGGCAAGTCACTTAATCCCAATTGCCTTGCCCTTGATACTCTTCTGTCTTGGAACTGATACAAAGACAGAAAGGTTTAAAAAAACAAAACAAAATCTATGACTGACCTACATACCATGAGCATTTAGGATTATCTCCTGGTCACCAAGAAAAACCCTCCCCATTCCATATATCCTAGACTATGATTTCATCTGGACACAAACTTTTTGTAGGGGTTAGGGGATGGTAAGACCCACTTTAGAAAATGCCCTGGTGCTGAGCCCTCGGGGACATTCCTCTATAATTGTGACACCTCGGAGCTATCTGGGAGGCTCTCCCTTATGACATTCCTCCATTCTGAATTGTTCATTAAGAGGAGAACTGTCTGCTTACTCCGGGCACACCCGGCCATTGCATGCCTTTCTACCTGTTCCTCCTGATTCAACATTTCTGGAAGTTTAAAAAAAATAAAAAGGCCTCTGGGCCAGAGGCATTCCCCACATGTAAAGAAAAGCTTCCATAGCAGCTATAGAAACAGGTAGGGAGGTCCTAAGGATAAGTGTTTTTGGGGAAAGTAAAAGATTGTTGGGAAGGTATGGTCATATGAGTAGGGGAGGAGACTAAGGGCAGGCTTATGCCCTTTTCTAATCTCTGTCTCCTTGTCTATGGATACACTAGGTAACCTCTAAGGATCTATGTTTTTAGAGCTAGAAGGCAACTTAAAGATCATTAATAACCCTCTCACTCCTCCCATTTTACTGATGGGAAAATTGAGTCCCAGAAAAGTGAAGTGACTCCCCTCATCTCAAAGAACAACAGGGGCAGAGGCCAAGTTAATAATGTTCTAATACAGAGATGTTGAACCTATGGCACAAGCACCAAAAAGGGCACACAGAGCCCTCTGTGGGCACACCTGCAGTGGCCTGACAATTTGTTACTAGAAAGCCAGAGGGACTTGGGCAGAGCAGTTCCCCTCCCCCTCTCCCTGTGCCTGAGAACATGTCTCCCTTCTCCTACCCCTCTGCCCAGCAGCCTAATGGAAGGAAGCTCTTCCTCCCTCCTCAGTCTGGGGTAAGGCACTGGGGTAGGGTGGGGAGAGCAGCTCACATGCTGTGTGAGGTGCAGGTGTGATGGTAGCCTGTTGAGTCTGTGGTGAAGGTGATTCCTGTGGTGGGTTTGAGGGATCCTAGCTCACAGCAGGGCACATAACTGGATGGGAGTGGAGCACTCAGGCTCCTCCCCCTCCACACCCACCTCTCATCATCCACCCCTTTGCCCAGCAGCCCAATGAAAGTGCTTCCTCCCTCCCCTGTCTGGGGTAAGGGGGGTAACTTGGTCTAGGGGGTGAGATGGGGCCCAGAACTCTATCTCTAAAAGGTGTGCCATCACTGCTCTAATATCTTGCTTCTTAGTCCAAACTCTGGGATCAAAGCAGAGTAAAGCTAGGACAGTGGGAAGGAAGGTTGTCAAAGACTTATGGATTATTCAGCATTCATTCAACAAATATTTATTGGTGCCTACTGTGTAATAGGGCCTGTTCTGGGCACACTGTGTAATACGTCTTGTGCTGGGCACTCTGGGGGGGAAATAGTGTTAGGATGACGGATTGAGCACTGGACTTGGGAGTCAAGAAGACTTGGGTTTAATATAGGCTCAGACACTTGCTAACTATGTGACTTTGGGTTAGTTATAACTTCTCTGAGTCTTGGCTTTTTCATCTGTAAAATGGGGAAAATAATAACCCCTATCTCATAGTTGCTGAATGAATTAGATAACATAAAATGCTTTGAAAATCTTAAAGTGCTATGGAAATGTTAATTATCATGCATTACAAAAAAGTAGAAGATGGACTAGTCATGTCAAAAGCTAGGAAAAACTTTATAGACAATTCATATGCTCCACCAATATCTTCTCAATGTCAGAGAGTTTCAAGAAGGCTCTCAGAATATTGGGTAGACTCCTACTAGTATACTCATAGAATGGATAAGAGTCATATTTGGGATGATGGGCAGACATGGACAGGTTGCTTTATTACTGGAGGGACTGTCAACATCAATGAGGTAACAAATCCATTGGCGTACTTTGATATGCAATGATGGGTCAGGTGAAATGATCCATTTCAAGGAACTCACCTAGCTGAAGGTTGGAAAGAGGTAGGTCCAAAGTATAAGGCATTATAAGCATCATGGTGGGAATAAGGATGAACTCACATAACAGTTTGTACCTTTCCCTGAGGGCAAAGACCAACCTTATTTTTTGCTTGTATTTGTATCTCCAGTGCTTAACACAGGACTTCACATATATTAAGTTGTTTTTCAGTCCTGTCTGACTCTTCATGACCCTATTTGGGGTTTTCTTGACAAGAACACTGGAGTAGTTTGCCATTTCCTTCTCCAGTTCATTTTATAGATGAAAAAGCTGAGGCAAACAAAAGTAAATGGCTTGCCCAGGGTCACCCAGCTAGTAAGTTTCTGAGGTCACATTATTTTTTTATTTAGTGAATTTAGAACATTTTCCCTTGGTTATAAGAATCATATTCTTTCCCTCCCCTATTTCCTGTAGCCAACACTCAATTCCACTGGATTTTACATGTGTCCTTGATCAAAACCTATTTCTATATTGTTGATGTTTGCACTAGGATGTTCATTTAGACTCTACAACCCCAGTCATATCCCCATCTTTACCCTGGTGATTGAGCAGTTGTTTTTTTTTGTGTGTGTTTCTACTCCCACAGTTCTTCCTCTCAATGTGGATAATCATTGCATTGCTGCTAGTAGAGAAGTCTATTACATTCAATTGTACCACAGTGTATCAGTGTCTGTGTACAATATTCTCCTGGTTCTGCTCCTTTTCACTTTGCATCAATTCCTGGAGGTCGTTCCAGTTCACTTGGAATTCCTCCAGTTCATTATTCCTTTGAGCACAATAGTATTCCATCACCAACATATACCACAATTTGTTCTGAGGTCACATTTGAACTCAGGAAGAGTCTTCCTGACTCTAGGCTTGCTGCTCTTATCCACTGTGCCACCTAGCTGCTCATAGAAAGGCACAAATTTTTTTCTCTCTCTCCCTTCCTCCATCAATCCATCTATCTACCTACCTTTAATGCACTTACTTTAATGCACTGTTGTATTTTAGAGATTTGTCATTTGATGCTTGTGTTTTCTAAACTAGACTACTACATTAAAAGCTTCAATAGGGGATCCTGTTTTAGCTAAATTTTTGTATCACAGTACATAGTAAAACCTTTAATTTTGTTGCCTTTAATTTAAAGAAAGGTTTTGTGATGCAATACATTTTCCATACCCAAGAGATATCTCTGTCAAGGGCAATCTCTATTTTAATTTCCCAGAGATTACTCTGCCTAATAGACTCTCAAATGTTGAAAGCAATCTTTTTTTTTTCCCCTCCACATGATTCACTTAGGATCATAGTTTTACCTAGTCCAGAATTTGTGTTTTTGTTATAGTCCCCATTTAACAGTTGGGTGAAATCTATGGACCCCTTCTCAGAATAATGTTTTTAAATGTGTAGAACAGAATATATAATATTACCAGGGGAATAAATTATATGGAAATAGTTATCAAAATAGTAAAAAAGCATGTTCTAAGATCTAGTATCTTATTATATAGATAAAGAATTCTGAGAGATGAATACTACTCAATGTCACACAGCTAGGAAGTGGCAGAGATAGAATATAAAATGAGACCCTGACTCTAAATCCAACACTCTTTCCCTTGGAACTAGCAGCCTGTTGTATAGGGAGCCCTGGACTGAATGCCAGGATCCAGGTCTGTCACACTCATTTGCTTTGTGACTTTGGGCAAGTGAATTCTCCTATTCTACTTAGTTTCCTTATCTACTGAAGGAAGATAGTGGATTAAGTACCAAACTATATCATAGCTTCAGAGCTACAAGGGTGCTAACCTATGCTAGAGTAAGGATCCTCTCTTCAACATTGATTTGTTTCAATTCAACCAAGTATTTACCAAGTAGATACTATGGCTTACAGGCTGGGGATGAAAAGGCACTCCCTCCAGGAGCTTACATTCTATTTAGAGAAGAGCTGGAAGAGGGAATGACAACTTGTTCTCAGATAAATACAAAATACATATGAAGTGGGGGCAGTTAAGTAGCTCAGTGGATTGAGAGCCAGGCCTAGAGATGGGAGGTCCTCGGTTCAAATTTGGCCTCAGAGACTTCCTAGCTGAGTGACTCTGGGCAAGTCACTTAACCTTCATTGCCTAGCCCTTATAGCTCTTCTGCCCTGGAACCTATATGGAGTCTTGATTCTAAGAAGGAAAAGTAAAGGTTTAAAATAAATAAAGCAAATTCAAAGGAATTTGGGGAGAGGAGACTATGGTGGCAGGGAGGGTCTACCTGGCAGAAAATACTGACAATCTGAGGAAGACCTTGAGGAAAAAGTAACATTTGGCTTGAGCCTTGACAGCATTCTAAGAAATAGAAGTGAAGATCAAGAGATTTCAGGCATGGGGGACAAATGTCCATGTCAAGGCAGAGATCAGAGGAGAGAATTTTATGTATGAGGATCAGGAAGAATTGATAATATTTATAAAGCACTTAGCCTAGCACATAGCAGGTCCTTAATAAAAACGTATTCCCTTTCTCCCTCCCTGCCTCCTTTCCTCCTTCCTTCCTTCCTTCCTTCCTTCCTTCCTTCCTTCCTTCCTTCCTTCCTTCCTTCCTTCCTTCCTTCCTTCCTTCCTTCCTTCCTTCCTTCCTTCCTTCCTTCCTTCCTTCCTTCCTTCCTTCCTTCCTTCTTTCTTAGAATCAATATAATGTATTGGTACACAAGGCATAAGAGAATCAATATAAGTATTGGTACCCAAGGCATAAGGGCTAGACAGTGGGGTTAAGTGACTTGCCCAAGGTCACAAGGCTATGGCATGCAGAGGTTAGATTTGAACCCAGGACCTCCTATTTCCAGGTCTGGCTCCACTGAGCCACCCAGCTGTACCCCTTTCCCTATTTTAACTGGAATGTAGTAAGAGTAAGGGGAAGTTAGGTGAAATCCAACTAGTTTAGGGGCATACGGGTGTTTGGGTTCAAACTGACCCTAGAAACTTCCTAGCTATGTGACCCTGGGCAAGTCACTTTAACTCCCAATACCTAGATCTTACCACTTTTCTACCTTAGAATCAATACTTAGTATAAATTCTAAGACTGAAGCTAAGAGGTTTGTGTGTGTGTGTGTGTGTGTGTGTGTGTGTGTGTGTGTGTGTGTGTGTGTGTTTTAAGCTAAACAAAAGAGTATAATTTATCCTAGTGACAATAGGAAGACACTGAAGTTTCTTGGCCAGTGTTGACATTTGGGAAATATCAGCTTGTGAGGAGAATAGATTTGAAAGAAGGCTAAAGGAAGGGAGATTATCTGACAAAGGGGTCATATAGCCCCTGTCTGAATACTTTAGTAATAGGGAACACTTTCCTCATGAGACAGCTCATTCCAGCTTTAATTGGCATGAGGTTTTTTCCCTTCAACTTGCTGATATTTACTTCTTTTTCATGCCTCCTCACACTCTTCCTAGTTCCACCTTATGAAGACAGTAGAGCAAGCTTAATGTTTCTTCCAAATGACAGTCTTGTAGATATATGAAGACATATTTGTTTCCTACATCTTAATTCAACAAACAGCTCCTTCAGCTAAACCTACTATAGGCAGGTCTTTTTTATGCTGGAGATACGAAACTCAAAAACAATAGTTCTTCCGGCACTGACATTCTGTGATTCTAAACAGCATTCAGAACTAGGGCTGCTCAGGGAAAGGTCAAGTGCTGGGTGTTAGGTGTCTGTGGGAGAGCTGAAATGTTGGTACTGTATGACTACTGTGAGTAGCCCACAAGTCTCTGGGAAATCCCCACAAGATATTAGTATATACTAGGTTAGCTAATGTTAGATGTCTCACTCCAGTTTCTTCATTTCCAGACCCTTTAAAAAAGTTCCTTCCTTTGTCTTTTGCTTAGCTCCTTATGTCATTTTCAGTGGCTATCCTGGATTGATTCAGAACCCCTCAGGAGGCTGAAGGAGAATTTTTTTTCAGCAATCACTTCCTCCTCTGTCCCCTTATTTTAAAGAGAGTAAGGAGAAGATAAATAACTCACCTGATAGCACACTGTTAATAAGATTTGAATGTAGATCTTCCTGACCCCAGGGCCAATACAAGTCCCCTTTCATCATGCTGTTTTTTGTTGGGCCTCTCTATCTCTGCAGAAATCTGAAAGGGTAAATCTGGCGAGTTTTCGAATGGGAGTGTGACTCAGGACTTTGCAAGGAAAGCATCTGGCTCTTTTTCAATCCTTTCCTTCCCTGTATGTTCTTTGTCTTCTTACATCTGCTTTTTTTCTTGTTTCCTTAGCTGCCATGCTGTTGTCCTTCTATTCCCTTTCCTTCCTTTCTTCCTCACTCCCTTCCCCTTTTATTCTCCCTTACTTCTCTAGCCATTTTTTCTCCTTTGCCAAAGCTCTCCTCCAGGTCAGATGGTCAGAAAAGTACTTTGGCATTTCTGCCAATCCGACCTAGCTCTGTTCCCTTGCTGACCTCACTTCCCCACCCCCTTGGCTTACCCTGATGGGAAAGTGGCATTAAGTAATTATCTGTTGCTTGCTATGCATGTCTGTTGATGATAGAAGTGATTTCTGGGGACAGAGAACCTAATCTAAAACGAGGATCAATTGGGCAGAAGCCTGGGTTCATGTTATAAGCATCAGCATTTTGTAGTGGCAAAGCAAGAAAAAGCCAAGAGAACTGATTTCTATTCCCAGCTCTGTTACTACACAGCCAAGGTTAATTCTTTTCCTTTCTCTCTCAGTGTCCACTTTTGTTAAATATAATTAATAATATTTTTATCATCAATGACATTGATGAGATAAAATAAGGTATGTATAGTATAATTTTTAATAGATGTCAATTACTGTTACATTACTCTAGGACCCTAGATAATCAGCTCCTACTGTTGCCTACACCTGGGGAAAAATTTGTTGGTTTTCACAGGACTGCTGTAAGGGCCAGGGTCAGAAATACCATCCACTTATCCATGCATTTAACAAACATTTAAAAATATCTGTTGTATACTCCTTCCTGGAGCTGGGATAGATACAAAATTTGTATAAAAATATTTTCTTTCTCATTTTCTATTATATCCAAGTGCTATTAACTTTAAGTGACTGCTTTGTGAAATCAAGACAAAGTCCACTAAATGTGGATTGAAAGGACCTCCTCAGACATCATCTAGTTTAATATACATATGTATCCTCTATACATTACTTTGAAGTGATTTATCTAGTTCCTTCTTCAGCACCTTTGAAAGTGAGGACATCTTTATCTTTCAAGGCAGCCCATTAGACTTTAGAATATCTCTGATTTTTAGGGAGTCTTTCCTTACAAAGGACTTTAACCTGCCTTTCCCCAATTTCCTTCCTTCCCTTGCTACTATTTCAACCCTCTGGGTCTAAATTTCCAAATTCTCTTCTACCGGTCATCTCTTTTAAATACTTATTAGCATTGTTAAAACGATTAGCTTGTGTTAAACCTAAGGACAATCACAAAGTTCTCTGAGACTTAAGGGACTTTATTTTAGATGAAAAGTTACAAGTTTCAATCATCATCTCTCAGAGTCCCCAGTTGGAAAAATTCCCAACATTTAGGCAGAGGCTACATTCTGCTTCATTTTATATTTATATTTCTCTTGAGTTAACCCTTGGCCTTTTTATCATTGGGGTAAAATCCATGTTACTGGAAATATTTGGATAACAAAATAGATTATATTACAGGGTCCATAGACAGACCACTATCAGGAGTGGAATTTGGGGAGAATAGACCTTTTTTTCAGTACTTCACTCAGTCTTTGAGTAGGTAGGTGGGTTATACTGGTAGAGTCAGCTTGTAAGGCCAATAGCCCTCCAGTATATCTCTCTTTTCTTTATTCTTTTGTTGGTTGTTTCCTAAAATATCAATTCTTTTTTGTCTAGCTCTGAAAGTCTCCTTTTTCCTTTCCTCTTAGAGACCTTTAGAATTTGTTATTCTGAGATAGCTCCTTTTATAACATTTATTTATTTTAATTTTTATTAATTAATTTAGAATATTTTTCCATGGTTACATGATTTATATTCTTTCCCTCCCCTTCTCTCTCCCCTTCCAGGAACCAACAAGCAATTCCACTGGATTTTACATGTGCTATTAACCAGGACTAGTGTGACCATTTTACAGATAAGGCACATTGTTCAAAGCCTATTTCCATATCATTAATATGTTTTTTTTTAAACCCTCACCTTCTGTCTTAGAATCAATACTGTGTATTGGTTCCAAGACAGAAGAGTGGTAAGGCTAGGCAATAGGGGTTAAGTGACTTGCCCAGGGTCATACAGCTGGGAAGTGTCTGAGGTCAGATTTGAACCTAGGACCTCCTGTTTATAAGCCTCACTCTCAATCCACTGAGCTACCTAGCTGGCCCCCATATCATTAATATTTGCAGTAGAGTGATCATTTAAAGTCAACATCCCCAATCATATACCGATCAAACCATGTGATCAATCATATGCATAACATTTCTTTAGGACATAACCAGGGGTCAAGCAATGGTTTGGATTTAATCAAGAAGATATAAATACTTAGTTCACACTAGGTTCTGATTAAGTAATTCCAAAAAAGGTAATTATTTTTAAGTAGCTGGGATAATCAACAGATCTTTACTCTTAACTTTTATAATGTAGTATCAGAAAGAGCACTGAATTTGAAGTCAAAGGAGCTTGGGTTAGACTGGTAGATCTGCTATCACTGTCTATATAACACTAGCAAGTCATGTTTCACCTCTGGTTTCTTCTTCTGTTAAATGACATTGGAACAAATGACTTCCAAGGTTCCTTCCAGCTTTGTAACCCCACAATCCATCCCCCTTTCTCTATTATACTCTTATCTAGACTTAATCCCTCTCAATGACTGAAGAAGAGTTTATGGTTCAGTGGCAGGTCCAAACTTCTTTTCTCTTACTGATTTTATGTATGAGATCTCCATGCAGGAAGGAGAGATGCTTTAGTCACTACTGAACTTTGTGGCAGATAGATCTTTGAACTCTGATCTGAGGCCTTCCTGTTCCAGTCCCAATGGCCTCTTAATCCAGTAAGTGGAATATGAGTTAGAGGACTCTGCTTTTCCAGGCTAGGACAGCCTGGTTCATTCACTTATATTCCTTGCCATTGGTTATATTCTTTGGGATCCAGGGTAATACAGTGGAATAAGCCCCAGAGATCCAAGTTTCAGCCTGTGCTCTGCATTTAATTCTTTCTGTGACTTTGGGCAAGTAACTTTCCCTCTTTTGGCCTCAGTTTCTCAATTGGTAAATACTGAAGCTGGATTTGATGACCTGAAGAACCTTTTAACTAATGGACAATAATTGGGTCTTAGCACCTCATAAAGCTTTGTATAATGGAAGAGGTTTTCTTCATATAGTCTTAGCATTGTGCTTTGGCCCCTAAAAGTACTTCAGGCTTATTTGTCCTCTTTTTGTCTTATTGTAAACATACATATCCCCTTTACTTTATTTGCAAAATAAATCAGCACAGGTAGCATTATTATCCAGACTGGTGGGAAGAAGGCAGGGTATAAGGTCTGGTGCTGTTAACCAGGATTGGTGTGACCATGCCCATTTTACAGATGAGGCTTGGCACCTGCTCAGGCAAGTGCCAAGACTTGCCCAGAGTAGAAGAATGCTTGCCGGCGTCATTACTTAAACTTAGGACCACCGACTCTTTAAGTCAGACAACGCAGTCTGGGCCCAACTCACACCTGGAACTTCCGGAAAAGATTCGCTAGACTAAATCACCTGCTCTTAAGGTAACTAAGGAGAACCCGGCTGCTTCAGGATCTCTACACACCCCCGCCCCGCCCCGCCCCGCCCCCAAACCTGGCTCTTTAGCTAGGAAAATGGGAGTGGCTCGCGACGCCTTCTGGGATTTGTAGTCCTGGCCGCTCTCCGGTTCCGCCACTCCCGAGCGGCCGCGCCTGCGCATTGACTGCCGACTTTGGCTGGTAGCTGTGGTCTGGGCTCGGGAGTGGCTGCCATCTTAGCCGCGGGACTGTGGAGCTGCCGCTGCCGTCGCCGCTGCCGCCTCCTCCCCAGTCCGGTAAACATCTGCGGGAGGGTGGCTGGGGTAGGAGCGGGGCTGGCTAAGTGGGGATATTATGGAAGAGGGACAGAGCCAGGCGGAGGTGGGGTAGGAGGGGGTAGTACTCTCGGTTTCTGTGAGCCCCCTCACCGCTGGGCCCGGTCCGCGGGAGGGGAAAGGGACAAGTGGAGCCGACGGACGCGGGGGAAGGTAGTGGGAAGGAGGTCGAGCGGCACGAGAAGAGCGGTGCCAGTGGTGGCACGTGCCAGGGCCGGCGGGACGGGCTACCCAAGTCCCCCGCCCCCCAGACTGAGTTGTGTGTGAGGAGGTGGGGGTGGGGGACAGCATAGAGGGTGGGGGGGCGCGTGTCCCCCAGCCCTGCCTTGTTCGCCCCGTGCCGCCCTGCCCCGTTCTGGCCCTGGCTGGCTGGTGCCAAGGAGCGAGCCCTAGGCACTCTTGCTGCCGGTATGCCGTGGGGGAGGGGTCGTGGAGGCCGACGACCCCCCGCCGGCACCCGGGGAGGCCGGAGCAGACCGGTACTGAGAGCGTCCGGAGTAAAGGCGAGCGAGTGAATATCGCCCACTTGCTGTCCCCGCCCCCTTCCTGCGGCTTCATTTCCAGGATGTCTGTCATTCTCTAGTGCTGAACTGGGCGCTTTCCGCGGCCAAAGCTTTCTCCGGGTTCTTTCAAATCGCACCCGCCAGAAAGAGAGGGAACAAGTGAAAAACCACCTTGTTTTCATTGTCCTCACTGGAGGTGTTCAGTTCCCTTGCCTTTCTCCCCTGGGGGTCTTGTCCCGCCTGTCAGTGTCCTCCCCTTGCCCTCTGTACACTGTTAATCTTGGGTCATTGAAGTTGAGAATGACTAAAAAAAAAAACCCTCAACAATAAACCAGCATAGATAGGGGTGAAAACCCAACAGGATGATGATGGTGTTGGTATTGCTGTGTGTGGAGAGGAGTTGTTTATAAGACTTAGTATATTTTGACATGTCACTTAAGTAGATAAAAATATCTCTGTAGGGCAGTGATAGAGGTTGGATCTAAAATTAGTCATCTTGTGTGTAAGGAGGTGAATTTAAGCTCTCTAGAACTCACATTTCTTTAAGAAGAGTTATTCAGAATAAAACCTTGTTTTTAGTATACATCTTAATTTTGTTCCTAATTTCTTGCATACTTATAGTATGGGTTCTGTTTTAGATATATGTTTGTTTTGTTGTATGATTTTCCCCCCTCTAATGAGATAGAATAGCTAGCTACTACTGCCTTCTTGCATTTAAATTGTCAAGACAGGCTATATTACAAGGCAGTGAATAAAGTAATACATTTCCTTGCTTGTACTTCCAAAACCATCTAAGGTGATTTCTTTTCTAAGCACCTTTTCACAAACAGAAAAGAAACAGATATGAGATCTGGTGAAATCTTATCCTGTTTTTTGAGTTTCTGTTGATGTAATTTCTGAATATGTGGAACTCTATGGCTTCAGAGACAGTGACCATAGATAGCTATTTCAGTGTGAGACCAGTGAGTTGTGGCAAGCAAATTTGTTATGGGAAAGTGAAGGCAGGTTCTCATTCAAAGAATTGGAGACTCACTTCATTGGAAGGCATGAAAATGTTTATTCAAGGAAGATACATAGTATGTGGCTTGGACCATAGAATAGCAGTTGTAGGGAACAAGATTTATAGATTTATTGAGGGTCTGGGGGTTTGCCTACTCCCATTCTTGGGAACTTTCCACCTTTTCTTAGAATTTTTTTCTCCAGGGTGTTTCTGGGGGTTCCAGGCTAAAAATCCTGGGAAATGGGTGTTAAAGACTGTACCCTGTTAGTTGGAGATGTGTTTCTAAGGGTCTACACATAAGGTGAACTTAGGACACACAAAAAAAAGGAAGGGAGGGGCATGTGCTGATTTGAGAAGACCTTCAATTTACATGTGGTATGTTTGCTTCTGTGCACTGCTTAATATCACCTGTCAGCCTGTGAGATGTTTCAGTTATGCTACAGATTTGAAATGTTTGGCAAGCTTTTATCAACTGGATGGAAGGCACAGGAAAAGCACAGGGTGGTATGTATCATGGATGGAAAGCACAGGGGAAACATGTACATGTATAGATGTAATAACAGAAAATATTCAAATGAACTTGTGATGTCATGACTAAAGGTGTTCTTTGGGAATATGCAGATTGCAACCCATTTCTCCTTGCCCATTCCTTGTGACCTGCCCATGTGCTCATAAAAGTTCTTTATAGAGGGACTACCCAATGGATGGGAGTCTTTTCTATATTTGTCTTGATATCAGCAGGGTACCAGTGAGGCAGCCTGGATGTCCACTGTCATCCCTTGCTCTTATGTGACAAACTATCTTTTTTTCCTCTCTTGCATTTTCTTTGGTGACATTCTTTTTTTTTTTTAATTTTTTTGAGTTTTTAAATTTTTATTTACACTATTTTCCATGGTTACATGATTCATGATTCCCCCTTTCCTCCCCCCTCCCAAAGCCAACAAGCAGTTCCACTGGGTTATACATGTATCATTTTTCAAAATATATTTCTATGTTATTAGTATTTGTGGTTGAGTGATCTTTTAACATCAAGACCCTAATCACATCCCTATCGTATTACATGGTTGATCATATATTTTTCTAATGCATTTCTGGTTCCACAGTTCTTTCTCTGGATGTGGATAGCATTCTTTCTCACAAGTTCCTCTGGGTTGTCCTGGGTCCTTGTATTGCTGCTAGTAGAGAAGTCCATTACATTTGATTGTACCACAGTGTATCGGTCTCTGTGTATGTACAATGTTTTCCTGGCTCTGCTTCTCTCACTCTGCATCACTTCCTGGAGGTTGTTCCAGTCTCCATGGAATTCCTCCACTTCATTATTCCCCCTAGCACAATAGTATTCCATCACCAACATACACCACAATTTGTTCAGCCATTCCCCAATTGAAGGGCATCCCCTCATTCTCCAATTCCTGGCCACCACAAAGAGCACAGCCATGAATATTCCTGTACAAGTCCCTTTCCTTATTATCTCCTTTGGGTACAAACCCAGCCGTGGTATGTCTGGATCAAAAGTCTTTTAGTGCCCTTTGGGCATAGTTCCAAGTTGCCCTCCAGAATGGCCGGATCAATTCACAACTCCACCAGCAATGCACCAATGTCCCAATTTTGCCACACTCCCTCCAATACCCATCACTTTGCTATCATATTGTCCAATCTGCTAGGTGTGAGGTGACACCTCAGAGCTGTTCCCGATTTGCACCTCTCTAATGAGGAGGGACTTAGAACACCCCTTCATGTGCTCACCAATAGTTCTGATTTCATCCTGTGAAAATTGCCTATTCATGTCCCTTAACCATTTGCCAATTGGGGAATGGCTTGATTTTTTTTTTTTGTAAATATGACTTAGTTCCTTATATATTTGGAAAATTAAATCCTTGTCAGAGAGTTTTATTATGAAAATGTTTGGTGACATTCTTTACTCCTATTTTTCTTTGGAGTTTTTGTTGGTTATATATTGTAGTCTGTCCATATAGATTGTGCACTTTTTCCATTACCTTCCCTATGATATTCATCTTGCTGCCATATAATGCACTGGTAAAATAATAGTATTGAAAAGATGTGCCTTTGCTTTCATGGATCAGTAAAAGACTTTTGCAGTTTTCTTACAACAATTCAATCTGCTCTCTTCCTGTTCAGCCCTGGTCTTGCTCATTCATATCAATCTGTACTGTCTATCCCAGATATACATATGGTTGGACAAGTTCTATAGGTATCCATCCAAATGCATGTTGAAATATGAGAAGTGGATATGTTCCTCCACTTGATCTTTCCAGTATGGATGGATAATTCAAATGTCTTGGCATATTGCACTAAAAAAAAAAAGAATGCAAAAAAGTGCAAAATGGGGGCAGCTAGGTGACTCAGTGGATGAGAGGCAAACCTGGTGATGAGAAGTCCTTGATTAAAATTTGGCTCCAGACATTTCCTAGTTGTGACCTTAAGTTACTTAGTTCCCAATTTCCTAGCCCTTACTTTTGTCTTGGAACTGATACTTAATATTGATTCCAAGACTGAAGGGAAAGGTTTAAAAAGAAAACAGGCAAAATAACTATAAAGGGTTATTTTGGGAAAAGCATCAAGAGTTGGATTAATAAATGTCTAATTGAATTAAGCTAGATGGTATATAGTAGATAGGTGGTTGGGCCTGGAGTCAGGAAGGCCTGGATTCATTTAGCATCAGACACTTACAGCAGTGTGACTCTGCTCATCTTCTATCTACCTCAGTTTTCTCAGTGGTAAAACAGATAATAATAGTACTTACCTCCTTAGGGTTGTTGTGAAGATCAAATTAGATAATATTTGTAAAGCATGTAGCACAGTACCTGGCCCATAAAAACATAAATGCTTTTTACTTCTTTTCACACTCTCATTTGTGTCTATAAAGGACATTTTCTTTTGTAAAAAAGTAATTTTTCCTTATTTGTGATAAAATAATTTTAAACTTATTTGTAAAAATAAGTTTTTATTGGTCTTCTGTTTCTCACATTATCATCTCTGGTGTCTTTCTTTTTCTTTCCAGAGAGCCATTCCATATAACAAGTAAAATTTTTTAAAGGGTAAAAAAAGTCAGAACTGACGGATAACATTGAAAAAGTCCAAAAAGTCTCTACTACACAAAGGGTAGAATTGGAGATGTCTTCTCACATCTTTTCATTCAGGTCTTAGTTGCTCTTTATAATTTTGTTACATTCACTTTTGATATTTTGGTGTGGTGTTCTTTCCATTTACGTTGTCACAGTTATTGTGTATGTTATTTTCTTGGCTCTACATGCTTCACTCTGCATCAGTTCATGTAGACCTTTCCATACTTTTGTATTTCACCACATAAATTATTTCTCACAGCAGAATCATGTTCTGTTATTTTAATGTACCATAATATATTTAGCCATTCCTCAACAATTGTAATTTAGCAAGGCTTATAGTAGAAAAAAATCCTAGAGTTAAGAATCAAAGGACTGAGTTTAAATCTAAGCTGTGCCATTTGCTAGTTGTATTTTAGCTTGAATAAACCAATTTTAATAGCCTCAGTTTCTTCATCTTTAAAATGAACAAGAGGAGGTGGGAGGAGGGGAGAAGTAAATTGATTTTTGTTCACTGAAAAAAGTTAATATAGAAAAATAGAGGTTTGGACTAAATGATTGTGAAAGTTCCTTTTAACTTTAAATCTATGGTCCTATATATTCACATAAATATAAGTTAACATTTCTTTCTTTGGAGAGGGTGACTCTCAGCTTAAATAGTATGTAGCCAGTCTCTTCATTTTAATGATTGCTCACTTTCTCACTCTCTTTCAGGTCAGCAACACCTTTTAAAATTGCTGTTCTCACCAGGTGAACCCTTCTGATCCAGATCATTTTACTTGTACAATCAGATCAATTCCCTTGGAGCTCTTTTTCTTATTCTTAGAAACCTCAAGATGGCAGTATTTATTTAGTCTTGGTTCCTAAAATTGATTATTTTCTGTGACTTTGTTTTGGCCTATTTGGTTCCTTTCCCCAAATAGACAAGGTTTCATGTGTTACTTTAGCCTTTCACTTCTAAAATGAAAGCTTTCATATCTCATGTGTTTCCATCTTTCTTTTAGGACCTTGTTGTCTACTTTCCAAGTGACAACTTATTTGATGAACTAAACTACTAGTTCTGTTTATGGGTCCCCTGACGGTATAATATGTTAGGGTCCTTCCTTCCTCCTTTCTCTATCAAATAACATGCATTTTAACAGTGACCTTCTGGAGATACTTGAGAGAAGGCGAGTCTTTTGGTATCTTGGGCTGGCAGGTTTTGATTATATGGTTATGGTTCTGTTAGGGAGGCGTTGGAGAAGTGGTAATGTTGACCCTGGCAATGGCAGTCAGATGATGAGCCAAAGGCTACTTTCACTTGGGTCTGAATCCTAAAGCAACTTTTCTACTAACTGGATCACCTGGACTCAGACGGCTTCTATTTATTTTAGTCCTTTTATTTTTGGCCTTTTCAATTCCTACAGACCTATTCACTCACAGTGATGCACAGACATAATGACACAACTTTTTATAAGCACACTCATAATGGCATTCTGAAGCACAAAACTTGTATTGCTTTGTTTACATATATGCCTGTTCCCTGATTTCAGTTTGGCCTCAAACACTAGCTGTGTGTGTAACCCTAGACAAGCCATTTAATCCTGTTTGCCTTGGTTTTTCATCTGTAAAATGAGCTGGAGAAAGAAATGGCAAACCACTCCAGTATTTTTGCCAATAAAATTCTAAATGGTGATAAATATTGGAGTGGTTGTGACAAAATTGGGGCACAAATGCATTTTTGGTGGAATTGTGAACTGATCCAACCATTCTAGAGGACATTTTGGAACTATGCCCAAAAGGCTCTAAAACTGTGTGTACCCTTTGATCCAGAAATGCCACTACAAGGTCTGTATTCCAGAGAGATTTTTTTTTTTAAGGGAGAGGACCTATTTGGACAATAATATTTGTTTATTTGTGGTGGCAAAGAATTGGAAATGGAGGGGATACCCATCAATTAGGGATTGGCTAAACAAATTACTCTTGTGCTATAAGGAATGATGAACAGGATGTTTTCAGAAAGAGCTGGAAAGACCTACATGAACTGCTGCAGAATGAAATAAACAGAACCAGGGACACACCGTAGCAATATTGTGGAATCATCAACTGTGATAGATTTAGATACTCTCAGAATTACAATGATCCAGTCCAATTCTGAGGGATTTATGACAAAGAATGCTATCTACCTTCAGAGAAAGAACTGTTGGAGTCAGAAAGCAGATGAAAGCATATTATTTTTCACTTTAGTTCACTTGGGTTTTTATTTGGGGGTTTTGGTTTTATATGAATATTCTCTTCCAGCAATGACCAATATGGAAATATATTTTCCATGATAATACATGTATCATATACCCAGATCAAAATGCTTACCGTTTCTGGTAAGGGAAGAAAGGGAGGGAGACAATTTGGGTCTTATAACTTCAGAAAACATGTGGAGAATTGTTATTATATGTACTTGGTAAAATAAAATATCTTAAAAAATAAAATGACCCTAAACCCAAATGGGGTCACAAAAGAGTTGCATACAACTGAAACCACTGAACAACAAATGTGCATGTACACACACACACACACACATACATACATATAGTGAAGAAATTAAAAAGAACATGGTGGGGAAAATAAACAGCCTTAATAAGGAAAAAGTATAGGACCAACTTAAATAAGATAGTATGAAAGAAGAAAAAAGTGGAAAAAAATAGAATGAATCAAACAGGGAGTGAGTGGGATAGGGCTGAATGGAAAAGAGTAGGTGGGATTAAAAAAAAAGTGAGAAAGGGTGAGTTGTTTGGTAGAAGGTGGTTGATAGTTTTCTCCTTACCCTCCTGGACTAAACTGGTTAAACTTGAAACTGACTACAGATTATTTCTTATTTTTATTATATCCCTTAGCTATTGCTACACAAATATTTACTTTTATATACTGAGTTAAAAATATTGAATACTATTTAATGGATTTTATTTGTATATCTTCTGGATGTTATGGCCAGTGTAACCTAAAACACCAGACAGGTTCTTAAACTGTGGAAGGACTGCAAACACATTAAGCATAGTGAAGGGAGAAAAAGGAGTGGAAGAAGGAAAACACAGAGCCAAAGATAGATTTTGGAAAAAGCCTCTTAGCCCTCTCTTTTTGGGGCTTTCAGCTTCAGCTTTATTGGCAAGTTAATCCATTATCTTACTGCCATTGGTCATAAACAATGTAATAGGTCTCATCAAAGTTACAATCCCTGTTCTAAGATAGATTAGCCAAAATTCCTGTTACAGGATGGTCACTCATTTTTCTTATGGCTATTTGAGTATGGAAGAGGTGATAGAGACGATTCTTGGAGACTGTGACATTTCATGAAACTTGGTGAGCTCCAAGTAAAGTGTCTTATCTCTACCTTTTCTGCTATTAAGGGTATATGATGTTAATTATAAGGCTACTTGCAATGTTGATTAGGTGAGCTAGAATAGACTCCTTTTGAAGAAGCTGAATTAAGCCAGATTCTGTCTCACGAATTTTGCATTGACCCTTATAATTAATTTTATTGAAGGTTTACAGTACTTATTAACCCTGTGAATTCCTGATATGGTCACAAGAAAATTGCCTTTGCAAAGATACCTTATTTTTACTGACCCTTGGCCATTGCCATGCTCAACATGACTACATCTTTTATCTCAGGGTTCATCAGTACTTGTGTTCCCTTCATCTGGGTTTCAGATGAATTAAGCTTTCATGAATTGAATTATAAGCTTCTCAGCATCAAGAGGTCTATATGATTTTCTTTCTAAAAATAATGCATATTTTAACAACATTCTTTTTGGTAGCGTAAAATTGAAAATTGATTTTAATTCTGTTTTTTAAGACTTAAGCTTGCAAGTATTTAATACTCTTAGGCTGTATGTATGTCTAAATTCCTTGCCCATGTAAACTTCACCCTTAACTACATTTCAGAGAAACTTGCCTAAAGGTCAAGCTTTTTTCTTATAATTACCTACATTCTTTACTCAGGTATCCTCTTGACATTTGAGTCTCAATTCTATTTTTATAATTTTTATCTCTACCCTGATATTGTCCACTTCTGTCCATTCTTCTTCAACTTGAATTCTAGTCCATTCAACCAGAGCTGCTACATACTTCTCCCATTGTCTGCAGCCTATCCTTGCTGTCTGAGGTACATTCCCATTTTCTGATTCTCATCCCACCTCATTAAAATGTCTACCACAGGGGAAGGTAGGTGGCTCAGTGGATTGAGAGTTTGGTTTAAAGATAGGAGTTCTTGGTTCAAATTTTACACTCAAACACTTAGTAGCTGTGTGACCCAGGGCAAGTCACTTAAACACCCCATTGCCTAGTCCTTACCACTCTTCTGCCTTAGAACCATTCATTGTATTGTAGCTAAGGCTGAAGGTAAGTTTTTTTAGAAAATGTCCATCAACGAGGATTGTTTCATCTTTGCTAGAGGAACATCTAGGTTTAAAAGACCTGGTCAGTCTTCACTTTGTCATTTGACTGAATTAAGGCAGCCATTTTGACTGTGCTCTGTGAATAAACTAATAAAGCTCAGAAGTTTTGAGTTTACTACCGGGGCAGCTAGGTGGCACAGTGAGTGGATAGAGCACTGGGCCTAGAATTAGGAAGACCTGAGTTTAAATGTGGCCTCAGATCCTTAGTCACTCTGTGATCCTGATCAAGTCAATTAACTGTTTGCCTCAATTTCCTCATATTTGTAATCTAGAGAAGTTAATGGCCAGCCACTCTATTATCTTTGCCAAGAAAATCTCAAATGGGATCACAAAGAATCAGACAAGGCAGAAACAACTACTTTTCCTAATTTTTATTGCCATAATAGTGATAGAATAAGAAGCAAGAAATTGGCAAGTGGGGAGAGAATAAATAAGAAAGTGGGTAAGACAGAAAGTAGATAAATCAAAGATAAAATAGGGAAAAGTGATCAAGTGATAATGTTAGAAAAAAGAGAAAAAGTAAAATTCCCCCTCAGATGCACCTGTTATGATAAAATAGTTTATAAAAAGTTATAGAATGATAAATATCCTTTATAATATCCATTCATCTTGATCATGAATACAGTTGCCATCTTGTGCACAAAATTATCTTACAGGAAAGGTGCCATATTAAATCCTATTCTAAACATAGCAAAAGAGACTTGTGAAGGGGTTTGTTGCTAATATCAAAGATTATAAATGATTTGGCATTATGTTTCCGAATCAACTTATTTCCAGGGTCCTTGATTCCTTTACTAAGTATTAAATAAACATTAATTTAGTGCCCATTGTGTATGATATTAATCTAGATACAGTTAATGAATGAGTGGATGAAATTAATAAAAAAGCATTTATTAAGCCTTTACCATGTATGAAGTACTATGTTAATTACTAGGAATAAAAATAGAAAGTCCTGTGTTCAAAAGGAACTCACATTAGAATGGGACAGATAACACATGTGGGATGTTTCAGCTACAAATCAGGTGAAAAGGCCTAATGTTTTTTAGGATACAATCACAAAGCAGATGGTAATGTATTTTATTTACTGTTGTTTCTATTGATAACATGGAAGGAAGGAACTTTACTTTTTGGATCTTTACCAGCTGTTTGCTGAGGAGATGGGCAGCACTTGCAGCAGAATCAATTAGCTAGGTTAAATCTCCATATAAAGGGAGTTTCTAGTAGTTTGGTTCCCTTGGCCCATGATGCATCTTATTTATTGGCTTTAGGATACTGTGATATTTTGGCTCGGCTGGCTTAGCTCTGTCCTATGGATGGTTAATGGTTGGCAGAGATGAGTGCACCCTTCACCAGAAGAGCTGCTTCCCTAACTTTTTTTTTTAAACCCTTATCTCCTCTTAGAATCAGTACTGTGTATTGGGTCCAAAGCAGAAGAGTAGTAAGGGCTAGGCAATGGGAGTTATGTGACTTACCCAGGGTCACACAGCTAGGAAGTATCTGATGTCTGATTTGAACCCAGCACTTCCCATCTCTAGCTTCCCTAATTCTTGGCTGGAGTGTCTGGTTTGGTGATCTGTAGATCCTGCTATTACTCTTTGGTTTAGAACTCTTGGGTTTAGGCTCCTGAGTGTCACCATACTCGTTTGAGAAGTGGTAATTACTTTATCTCGAATGTTTCCTTTTTCCCTTATGGTACCACACTGCTTTAGGTAGGCTAGTTTGAACCCCTGCCCAGAATTATAAAAGTACTGTCTTTGGCCTCAGTTTGCTTATGGTCATTGAAATATCTTGACTACATATGACTCAAGTCAGTTCCTTCATTTGTTTTGTACCTTACTTATTTGATTGTGTTCTCCTTCCTCAGAAAGGGAGAAACATTTACAACCTTGCATAAATTTGTGGTTCTTAGTTATGTTTAATTTGATACCAAATGAATCACATCTCATTCTGTGTATAAAATTTGCTTTCCAAGGGGAAAAGATATTTAATGTTTCATCAGGTTTTTGTTTTGCTTTGGAGAAGGAATAGTCTGGATTCTAGATTGTTTTCAACAACAAAAATAAACTCCAGAATGCTACTTGTAACCTTTTTTTTTTTTTGACCCAGGCATCTCAGCTAATATTTAGGCAGCAGATAATGTCTGAACACAATATATTCTTTTATTACTTTATTCCAGAGGACAAAGCCATTTGGCCATTCTCTTTCATGAAGGAAACACAACTAAACCATGCCATTCTTTAATTGGGTTTTTTTCATTCTGAGTTTTCTCATCTTGATAAGTTAATTTATTCAATAGATACTTATTGAATCTTTGTACAGTGTGCCAGGAATATAATGAGTGTCTGTTGCATATATAGCTCATTTTTTGTTCATTTTGAAATTTCCCTGGATTACTGTATTCAGTAATGGGAGCATTTTGGATAATTACTGTATTTCAGTTCATTTACTCTCATCCCAGATATATAGCTACAGAAAGTCTAGTGCTTACCTAAATTTAGTCCCAACTCCTTAGAAAATCAATACAAGAAACATGCATTAAAAAAAATAAAACTTTTAGTTAGGATTAGATGATGAGTAAAGGAATAGAGAAAGAACCCAATTTTCCATTCTAGTGTTTAGAGTTTTATCCCCAAGTGAATGATGAGAAGGAAACAAATCACTGGAAAACTGAAAAATCTTTGCATGCTCATTTGGGCATATTCATTACCTACTATCTTCATCCACTTTAGTCACAGCAGGAGGTACTTTCTCTCTGGCTCCCTGAACTTGGTCTCAGAAAACCAGCCAAGGTATCTTGGTTTGGTTCTTGCTTTGTTTCTCCTTGTGGACTTCACCTTGTGGGTTCCTTTTTTTCTGTTGTCTGGAACCAGAACATCATGAGCATAATTTATAGTGTAGACATCCTTGCTAAGATTGACTCAAAAGGATGAAGCTCTTTTTCTGTCTTTTGAGAAAAATCGAAATTGATTCTATTTTTATTGATTTTATTCTTTATTGCTGCTGATGTTTTGTATAACTGCCAAAGTCATATTTCTTATCTTTGAATTAAGTTATCTTCCTCTGTGAGTTGAGTTGTAACCCTATAAATCACTTTAATTAAAAGAAATCTGTTATCACTTTATCTTTAGCTTATTATCCATACCATTAGCTATTCTTGCAGGTGAAATAAACCAATCAGAATTTCCTGCTGACAAGATGGAAAGAAAGATTGTTGCTATGCTTGACTTTGTAACCAATCATATTGTCTTCCCTATTTACGGTCTTGCCTTTTATATTTTGTATGTTCCTCCTTTTGTCTACAAAAATGATGTTAGCTCTCATTTGGAGTCTTAGCTTATTGAGGAAGAGTGAGTTTTTGTTTCTTGGCAAATTTTTGGGTTGCTAATATTAAATATATTTGGAATTCTTTCCTCAGTTTACCTTAATTGCAATCTCTTAGCAGCTCAGGAGTATTCCACAATTCCCTGAATGCCATGCCTAGTTGCTTCTCAACCTCTTTAGATTTTTTTCCTCCATCTTCTTGCTTCTAGGGTTTCTGGCTCTCCAAGCTGAAATCTTCTGCTACCAAGTGCCAAGTCTTCCAAGACTTTATTCCTGGGAACTTCAGTGAGGCCTCTACTTTAGACCTAGAGCTTTTTGGGAAATAATTTTCTTTCAGTAAGTGCTTACTTGTTATGCTGCCGGTTGTGGCAGGTGCTAGGGAAATAGAAAGGTTAGTGGGTTTCACTGTTCTTGAGGAACTTGCTGTCTAGCCTGAGACACAAAATTACACTTGAAAAATCAAATAACAACACAATAATATGGGGGATGTTATAAAGCAGCATATAATTAGTGGCACATATAAATTGTTTGAATGTTGGAAGGGAGGTATCACTGCACTGAGTTGGAATGGTCTGCTAGGACATCTTGAGTTAAAAGGTAGAAATTACTCTGGATCTTAAATTATGGGTGGGGGTTTGATAGGTATAGAAAAGAAGAGAGGGCATTTAAGGTGGGGAGATAGGCTTGTGTAAAGATGAGAATATAATGTGCCTGACACTTATTGCACAGCCAGTAAACTAGTCTGTTTAGGATGCATAGAGGAAGAATGGGAAAGTAAGGTTAGAAAGGTAGGGATTAGATTATAGAGAAGTTTGATTTTTATTTTAGGATATCCAGGAAGACTGTTGAAGGATTTTGTGGAGGGCAACACAGGATGGATTCAGCTAATAGACAGAACTAAATAGGCATTTATTAATGTCTACTATATGCAAGGCACTGTGTTTGGTATTGAGGACACAAAGATGAGAGGTAACAGTTCCTGTCCATATGGAGTTTTTTACTCGAATAGATTGGATTGGAAAGGGGGAGGAAATTAAAGCAGGAAATGTTGGGAGGCTAGTGTAATAATGGTGTAATAATAAAAACCGAGAGGTTGAAAATGGAATGTAAAACAAATGCTAGCCTGAGACCTTGCCTCCACAATTGGTTTTCTCAAAAAAATTAAGAATATTTTTCCATGGTTACATGATTCATGCTCTTTCCCTCCCCTCATTCCTCCCAACTCCCAGAGCTGATGAGCAATTCCACTGGGTTTTATATGTATCATTGTTCAAAATCTATTTCCATATTATTAATATTTGCAATAGAGTGATCAATTAAAGTCAACATCCCCAATCATATACCCATCGAACCATGTGATTAATATATTTTTCTTCTGCGTTTCTACTCCCAGAGTTCTTTCTCTGGATGTGGATAGCCTTCTTTCTCATAAGTCCCTCAGAATTGTCCTTGATCATTGCAGTCTGTTACATTCGATTGTGTGTCTATCAGCCTCTATGTATAATATTCTCCTGATTCTGCTCCTTTTGCTCTACATCAGTTCCTGGAGGTTGTTCCAGTTCTCAGGGAATTCCTCCAGTTCGTTATTCCTTTCAACACAATATTATTCCATCACCATCAGATACCACAATTTGTTCAGCCATTTCCCATTCGATGGACACTCCCTCATTTTCCAGTTTTTTGCCACTACAAAGAACACACTATAAATATTTTTATTCATGTATTTTTCCCTATTTTCTCTTTGGGGTAAAAACCCAGCACCCACAATTAGTCTTGAATTAATGTTTAGAGGAATTTTAATTTTAAGACATCCACCTTGTAATAGGAATTGAATGAGCCACATTACTGGGGAAACATTTTCCTTTTCTAGTTTACAAAACAAGGGGTGACTGAGGATGGTGCAGTATAAGCAGTCCCAATTTTTCATCGCATATGAAGTTTGCTTCACCATGTTTCCATTTTCAGCACCTTCTTGGGGATATATAAATTATCTTTTATACAGATTGCATGAGCAAAATAGAAATTGGAAGCCTAGGAAATTTAGATGCTTATAAAATTTTATATTAAAAATTGTTGGTAATTTTACAATTTTGTTATCTAAATTATATCCTGAATTTCTGAGATTTGAGAATAGTAAGAAAGGATGTGTTGAAAAGATGTGTAATTTTTCTGTGGAAACATACTATGTATGTTTCTTTTACAAGTCAGAATATTTAAAGAATCTGAAAAGAAACAGTATTTTAAAAAGCGGAATGTTTTTATTCTGTATTTTCTGAGTGATTTTGATTTTGAACCAAGCTTTTTTCTCTTTGTTTTAAAACTTTTGTTTTGAAATCTTTCTTAATTTAATAGGTCTAAAATATTCCCAGGGAAGCCATTTGCTATTTTATGTAAAAGTGATAATAAATTAAGACCAGCTTTTTAATACCTTTTTCCTTATAAATTGAAGGTGTTATATAAGACATTCATTCTCTGTATATTATAAAGCAAGGGTGAACATAGCATTTTTCCTATGGATAAGGAGATTCCTGATAATTTTGTGAACCTTTAGTAGATGACCTTACAAGAAAGCTTAATGATACTTTATACTACAATTGATAAATAATTTTTTTTAGTCAGTTTAAATTTTTGGGCTTTTAAAGTGTTAAATTCTAGAAGTTCACATTGATTTAATTGAAATTAATGTTTGTGATTGTTCATACAGAAAAACATTTAAGCTTCCAGAAATAATTGTTGTTATTAAATATAAATTAAATATAAAAGTTAGTTATTCTATTGTCAGCAAATATTTGATGGTAGAATAGCTAAAAAGTTCTTGGTGGAGGCCATAACCAGGAAGTAAGCAGAGCTCTTCTTTGCCCAATAAAACTTATTTTTCGATTTTCAGACTTGGAAGGTGTACTTGTGTCTCTTCTTGTTTCTTCAATTTCCCCTTCTTAAACATTCTCCACATAGGGGGTAACATTTAAAAAGAAAATAGATATTCAGACTTTTTCAGGTACAACAATATACTGCAGTATATGATGTGGATTGGCAGTGGGCAGTAAGGGGTAGTAATAGGAATAGGACCCTCATACTCTAAAATCTTGCATTTCTCACTAGTTAGCACTAGTTAAACATCAACTGCAACACTTGTATTTTCAGCATTAATCAAACACGAACTGTATATTGTTCAATTTTCCACTCTATGTATCCTATCGGTAGCATTCTATGTTAGACATTAGCTTTGTACCTATTCTTTTTTATTAATTGCTTATATTGTTCTTAGAAATAATTACCTATAGTGGTTCCTCCTATGTTCCTACTCTGGAAGAGCATCAAGATGACATGGTGGACAATGGAGGAACATGAAACCTGTGTATTGAAGCCTCCAGGCTTGCACATGCTCCTTATTTCCTATGACATACCTGCACCTAAGTTTGGAAAGGGAGATGCTAAGCTACCAGACCCCTATAAATATACCAACCCTGATCCTATAACGTGTGGAAACTGCCATTCCTCGAAGGAAGCTTCACTCCTTAGAGGAAGCTGCCACCCTACTGGGGAGCTGCTACTCCATTCTCTTTGCTTCAAGAGGCTAACACTAGCCCCTGGGCTTATCCATGAGCTCTGAGGCTACCTGATTACCCCAAGATGATTCAACCAACTATTAGGCTATTATACCACCATAAACCACTTCTTCAAATAAAATTCCTTTCTTACTTCTAGACTGACCCTGCTACAAACTTGGGTACACACATCAGATAGATTTTACACAATTTTCAATTACAGTGGGGATTTAGAGAGAGATTTTAGTTCTACTAAAAAAATCAATTTGGAGTCCTTGTTGGACTTCTGTGAGAATGACCGCCGGATTTTTTGATGATGATTGCCTGAATGGGAGACATCCCCCAAACCTACTCTCCAATAAAACCCTGAAGTTCCAGTTTGAATAATGATAGTGAAATATAGTTAAAAACTTATTATTTCTTCCACCACAGAACTGCACAAAATAGTTAGCCTGAAGCCTACAGACAATAGGAAAAGGACTCCTCAAAGGTTATAGCAGTATGATTAAAGATCCACAGGGCTGTATGGAGATGTAAGGAACAGAGGATTTCCCTAAAAAAGCCCCAAGGGTAGGGACCTTATGAGTACTAGCTGCCTTGCCAGGTCAGCAAATTGGGTTGTGGTGTTGGGAGTTACTGCTGTGTGGCTACCACAGCTCTCAGTAGTACTTATTGCTCTACTATGAGAAGCCAGAGGTGGCCCTGAAGATTCAGCACTCAACTACAAAGATCCAGGGGGATCTAAAATGGGAGATAGGTGTCAGTACAAGAATCCAGGAGACTGGGGGACTAGACCACTTGGGGCTGATTATCCCACCCATAAATGCCTCAGGGTAGAATTAGGACCAAGGGGTAGAACTCTGAGAGGTGTATTTCAATTTGATAGGAAACAAAACTTCCTAACAAAAGCTACCCCAAAGTGAAATAGGGTCCCTCAGTAAATAGTGAATTCTCCATCTGTGAAGATCTTTAAGAAAAGGCTAGATGATTGATTGCTTCTTGGAGATGTTATATAAAGGGATTACCTTTCTATTCTCAGATTATGAAATTTTCTGTGTATTTCATTTGTTTATATGTGAGAATAAATTAAGCATATGATATATTTTGAGGGGTTTAGGATAACAATGTGACTGTATTATGATTATTTTGTTTTCTTCCACTAGATTCAGTCATATCAGGAAAAGATCATCTTGGGATAGGTTTTACGTAAAGAGTTTGCAGATTAAAATTAGTATGAATTTACTGTTAATGGGTGGTGCTTCCTCCCCTTTTGGAATTGAGGGTACTAATTGATGTGATAAGTTCCTAGTTTGCTATTTTTTTTTTTACAAAAATCTTAATGCTGCTTATGTTTTATAGACTTCATTTTAGATAATATGACTTTGTAAAGGCATCTAGGGAGTAAAGTGGATAGAGTACTATATCTGGAGGTCTCAAAACACTCATTGACTTTGACTAGACAAATCATTGAACTGCTTTCTGTTTCAAAGTAAAATGAGGATTACTTACCTCCAATGGTTGCTATGAGTAGATTAAATGAGATATATGTAAAGGAATAGGGTCTCTCAGGAAATAATGAATTCTGTGGAGGTCTTTGCAAATATTAATGTTCCATATAAATACTATTATTATATATTATGTGATATATATGTTACATCAAAAATCATATATAAAATGACATAACACAATGATAATGATTTACCAAGTATTTATTAAGTACCTGCCTATATGTCAGGCATTAGGGATACAAAGACAGCCGGAAACAGTTTTAACCTCATAGGACACTTTTTTACTTTCAGGAGGGATGACATGTCTTTTTGTATATCCAAAATACATGCAAAGTAAATAAAAAATAATTTTGAGAGAGATGCCACTGGAAGTTTGGAGGGATTGTGTATATCAAAAATGAGTTAAACCTTGAAGGAAAATAAGGATTCTAAGAGGCATAGATGAAAAGTGAATGAATTACAGTCATGGGAGACAGTGCAAAAACATGGAGATGGGGTAGACTATCATGTAGGAGAAACATTAAGGCTAGTTTTTGTTAAACTAGCAAGGTATTTTGATGCCAGGTTGTGAAGGACTTTGAATGCCAAACAAAAGAAGGGGAGCTATTGGAATTTGAGTAGAAAAGAAGCATGATTTTGTACCTTAGAAAAATTCACTTTGGTAGCAGTGTGGAGGATGGACTGTAGTAGAGAAAAACTTAGGGCAGGGAGACTAATTAGGATGCTATATTGAAATACGTGACCCAGAAGATCGGGGACTAGACATTTTCTCTAATCCTCATAACCTCTCAACTTTCTTTAAAATAGAAGTTATGCACCAGAAATCAAGTACATTCAACTATTGCCTTGATCTAGGACACCAGTAACTCAATGATGGTTAAAAAAAAACAACAACAACAAAAACTTCATGAACTAATTCCTAACTGGAGATCACTCTGCAATGCCCTCTCCACTCCTAACCACACTTCTGGCAGCAAGACTGCAACAGCTGACTCACCCCCTTCAGCTTGCAACATAATGCAACTACACATCTTGAACAGCCCCTCAGAGAAGAGGAGAGAAACAGAGGGAATGGGACACTCCACTAAGCCTAAAAGGAAAGAGCCTAGCACTCAGTTGGATCCAGTTATGTCCCTGAAAAAGCCACTGGGAGCAGAGACCTAAGGTAATTCAACTGTGAATTGCTCAGTATGAGAAAAGACAGAGATACTTTGAGATCTAGCCCCCAGGGAAACCACTGTCAGAGGGGAAGGAGTTAGAAAGTGAACAGTAGGGGGAAATAAAGGGACAAAAAGACTGTGATTATCAAAGATCTCAGGAAGACAAAAACTCATTGAGCACAAGCAGAAACTATGGTCTCCAGATCTAGTAAATGAGTTGAAATATCTATGAATAAATACTGAAAAAAATAAAAGGAAATTATTAAATACCTGATGAGACCAAGGACCCTGTAGAGTTTGAGGAGCATGTGTAACCATAACATGCTATTTGAATGGTTTAAAAAAGAGATGAGAATTGTGAGAGCATAATTTATAGCCTTTACTACAGAAATAATTGGCAGAACAGAAAAATTTGTATCTGTGGTAGCAAATCTCACCAAAGAAAGAATGGATTAGGAATGCAAATACAAAGAAGGAAAAGCCACTCTGGAGGAAGAGAAGAAAAAATAACATTAAAAGAAAACATGCTTTCTATGCAAGCAGTATATCGATATTAAAGACAGGATGTATAGTACCTAAAGGTTATAGGTCTCTTAAAGAACATGACAAATCAAAAGTAAGCACCATAATAAAAGAACTAATAGAAGAAAACTACTCAGAACTTATTGAACTGTGAAAACGAAGTGCCAATTGAAAGAATCCAAATACTATCTCCAGGAAAAAAAACAAAGATACAAAACCCAAAAACTCAAGGGTGCAAATTCTAAGACATGGAGTGTTAAATTTAACGATTCCATTGAGAAACAACAGATTCTGCTAATGACAAGAGAAAGAACTTCAAATAAAAAGGCAAAGACGTGTAATAACACAAGACTACACCCACCAGAAAATAGGAGGGGAAGGAATAATATGTTCCAAAGAATAATAGAGTTCAAGATGAAACTCCAGGTATCTTATAATCTGAGTTTATACATAAGTGAAAAAAAGACAGATATTCAATAATGGAGGAGTTCAAGCATTCTTAGAAAACCAGACTTGATGAGTTTTTCTGCTCCTCAATCACCCTGGACAACAGAAATGTAGGGGAGGGAATTTGAGTGAATGTAGCAATCAAGGACAAGTAACAGCAATAGAGTGATAACAGTAAGACCATAATTAAGAGACTGCTTTCTAAATATAAATAAGGAAATAGGTGAAGGTAGAAGACAGGTAGAGATGATGATGGAGAGATAGGTTTGGGGCATTTGGCTAGAACCTCAGATACTCTACCTACAGGTAAATCAATGTATTTTATGAGACTAAATTACAAAAATGGGAGCATGCTTGGAAGGGTAGAGGGGAGGAGAGGAGGGAGGATAGAAGGAAGTGTATGATGTGCCTTGGTTAAGTCAAGGGCTAGCAATGAGAGGAAAGTAATTATACAATTATCTCTTAGGAAGAGGAGAGTCTTCAGGGAGTTAGTGAAGACAAGGGTAGAGGGAAGGAAAGAATGGGGAGGAAAGGGGATACCTTATTTTGGTGGTAGGAGGAATGCTACTTATGAGTGCTCCTATGTGTGAAGAGAAATATTTTGTGAAGGATTAGGGGATTTTTGTGCTGGCTGCTGTCTGTCTACAAGGATTTGGGAGTTAGAAGGACTGTTCATTTTACCTCTGGAGGGAGAAAGCCAGCACCTCTACAGGCAGCCTGGGGGAATGGGAGGATATGGTCATGGGAGAAATTTTTGAGGCAAATGGAGGAGCCGAGTTTGTTGGTGAGCTGCCTAATTGGAGATGTGGAAAGGAGGTTCTGCCATGGGGCCATATTACCTACAAGAATTGATGTTTTTCTTGGAGTGATGCACAATAGAATAGGGAGGCCTGGGGAAAATTTTATAAGGCAGTGGCTTAAATGATTTAGAGAGTAGACCCCTGAATGAGTACTTTGAAAGTTAGGATTCCATGAAGAATGCAGAAAATAGAGAGGGACTAGATAAGTATAGGCACCATGAACTAGAGAATGAGGGTATAGAGTAGACATAAAAGGAAGATGATGGGTGGTAAAAAGAGAGAGGAAGAGATCCTCTCTGGAAAGGGACATTGAAAATAAAATTTAAAAAATAATGAATAGATGTTGAAGGGGAAGGCAGGAAGGCGTATTCTGCTTGATTAACTGGGAGGAAAAAAGGGGAAGAATTGAATTAGCAAGAAAGAAAAAAAAACTGGTAAAACCCTAAAGGGGAAAGGGAATAACAAATAGGAGAAGAGTCAAGGACTCAGAGAAGAGAGTTGGTGGGAACAGGGTCACCTTTAAAGTAATTGAAGAGACATATTACAATGTTTATGTCTGGAAATAAATAACTTGGAAAAAACCCAATATTAGAAACAACTGAAGGAAACAAACATATTTCTCATATCTTTAAATGAGATGTATTAAACAATCTAGTAAAAGTGAAAAAGAGTGACAGATGAATAAAAAAGCAAAACCTGCAGTATTTTGCTTAAAAGAAACACATTTTAATAACAAAGACATGTAGAATAAAACTGAAGGCTTGGGAAAAGTGTATAGACTTTGCAGTCATGCTATCTGACAAAGCAAAAATATTCAAAATAGAAGAAACAAAGAAACTACATTATGTGAAAGAGACTACAGGCAAAAACTCAGTATCGTTATTACACTTTTAAAAGTATCTGATACCTTAACGTCCAAATTCACAATGGAAATATTAACTGAGCTACAAAGACCCTCATATATTGAGGGAGTTACACTCCAGAGATAGGTGAAAATCTGCAGAGCAGTGGGAGAGCAAATAGACTGATGCTACAGTCACTGAGCCAATCAGAGCCCAGGATAGAGAGCACAGTGTGCCATGTACAATTTCACATTGGCAGACTTGCACAAACAGTAGTGGTGTACTGCATTTCCATTGTGTACAGTATGGTATTCATCCACAAAATCCTGTGAGATAGCTAAAACTCCATGATACAGAATTAATTGTGTTTTAAAAACCTGCAGTAAGTGAATTGCAATATAGCAGGGGATGACTGTACTATTAAAAGGAAATTTCATTGTTCCACTCTCACTTTTTGAAAAAAAAAAGAAAGAAAAAAGAAAGATGAACAAAATGGGAACTATAGAATTGAACATATTTCTGGAAAAATTAGAGCTAAAAGACTTATAACGTCTTTTAAATGGGGCTGAAGAAGAATATATCCTCAGCATCAAATGGGACTTTGAGAAAAATTGATTATGTATTAGAGTGCAGAGATATTGCAAGCAAATATAAGAAGGCAGAAATAGTAAATACATCCTTTTATAGATCATAGTTCAATAAAAGTCATTAGCTCAGAGACCATAAACAAAAAACATTAACCTAAGTGACAATTTAACATTCTGAATTATGAATCAAAAAACAACTCTTACAATCAATAATTATGTGAAAGAAAATAATGCTGAAACAATATGCCAAAATTTCTTTGATGCAGCTGAGACAGTCCTCAGGAAAAATCATGTCTATACAAACATACATTAACAAAATGGAAAAAAGAGAGGGTTAATGAACTGAATATGCATTAAAAGATAGAAAGCCAAGAAGTAAACAAACTTAGAATATGCACCAAAAAAACCATTAAAAATTAGTCTGTAATCAATTGTTAAGTGCCTGACACTTATTAAGTCTTGAGGGTACAAAGTTTGTCCTTAAGGAGCTTATGATCATGGGGGAAGACAACATATAAAAAGCTGAAAAGAGGAGGATACCCAGTGAAGGGAATATGATCAAGTCCTTAAGCATGGTGAGAAGTGAGGAGATGCCTGCCCTAAGCATCATCCTAAAAATAGAGGATTGTGGAGTGGCTCCCCAATAGATCTATCCAATGCTCTTTCCAGTCAGAGGGAACTAGGGACCCTAGCTACAGAAAATATTGACAAGGTATGAATTTCAGAGTTGATGTGATCTTTCAGGATAAGTTTCTGGAGACCTTGGTGAAGTCCAGGAGAAAATCCCAGTGGAAAGGAATTGGAGAAAAATATAAACTGAAACCCCAAAAATATCTACAGAAATGATAAGACTAAATGCTGGTTCTTTGAAAAGATTAATACAATTGATAAGCCTTTAGGTTATATGATTTTTTTTTTTAGCTTACATGCTTAAAAAAGAGGAGGGCAGAAAATCAGATCAGTAAAATACAAATGAGCAAAGTAAAATCACAACAAAACTGAAAGTAAGTAAAAGAATACTTAGAACCTGTTATGCAGTTATGTGCTAACAAAAATTAAGAAATTAGAGGAATACTTTCAGAAATCTGAAATACCCAAACTGACAAGACTAAATTTTTTTAATACTAAAGTTTTTAAATAGCCCAGTCTCAAAAAAGGAAATAGAAATAGTTATAAAAGGAACTACCAAAAGAAAAGATTGCTGGTTCTTTTTTTTTTATTTAATTTTTAATTTTTAAATATTTTTTCATGGTTACATGATTAATGTTGTCTCCCACCCCTCTTCCCTCCCCTCTCCGGAGCTGACAAGCAGTTGCCTGGGTTATACATGTGTTATCACTTGATACCTATTTCCATATTATTCATTTTTGTAATAGAGTAATCTTTTAAAACCAAAAACCCAAATCATATACTCGTAAGTGATAAATCATATGCTTTTCTTCTGCTTTTCTACAACCACAGTTCTTTCCCTCAGTGTAGATAGCATTCTTTCTCATAAGTCCCTCAGGGTTATCCTGGATCATTGCATTGCTATTAATAGCAAAGTTGATTACATTTAATCATTCCAGAGTTGATCATTCACTCTCTGTACAATGTTCTGGTTCTGCTCATTTCCCTCAGCATCAGTTTATGGAGGTCTTTCCAGTTTGTATAGAAATCTTCCATTTCATCATCCCTTACAGTATAATAGTGTTCCATCACCATCATATACCATAATTTGTTCAGCCATTTCCCAATAGAGGGACACCTCCTCATTTTCCAATTTTTTTTGCTACCACAAAGAGCACAAAGAATATTTTTGACCAGTCCCTTTTTATTATCTCTTGGGGCACAAACTAGTAGTAGTATAGCTGGTTGCAAAGACCATGCATTCTTTTAAAGCTTGCATCAATTCACAACTCCACCAGCAATGTATTAGTGTTCCAGTTTTGTCACATCCCCTCCAACATTTATTTTCTTTTATTGTCATATTGGCCAGTCTGCTAGATGTGAGGTGGTACCTCAGAGTTGTTTTGATTCTCATTTCTCAAACCAGGAGGGATTTAGAACACTTTCATGTGATTACTGGTGGGTTTGATTTCTTTGTTTGACAACTGTCTATTCATGTCCCTTGACCATTTGTCAATTAGAGAATGGCTTGATTTCTTATACATTTGAGAAATTAGACCTTTGTCCGAGTTTTTTGTTATAAAATTTTTTTTTCATAACAAAATCTGCCAGTTCTGATGGCTATAGGAGAATTCTATTTAATGTTTTAAAAACTGTTACCTTCCATCTTAGAATCAATACTAAGTATTTGTTCCAAGGCAGAAGAGTGATAAAGGCTATGTAATGATGGTTAAATAATCTGCCTCGGGTCATATAGCTTTGAAGTATCTGAGACCAGATTTCAATGCAGAACCTACCATATTCAGACCTAGCTCTATCCACTAAGCCACTTCATTGCACCTCTATTTATCTTTAAAAGAAAATTAGAAAGCACCCTACCAGAATCATGAGACAAAAATATAGCCCTAATGTTTAGATCAGGGAAGGATAAAACAGAAGGAAAAAATAGACCAATATTATTAATGAATATAAATTTAAAAATTTTAAATGAATTCTTGTCAAGCTAAAGAGATTTAGCCAAGAAATCATTCATTATGGCCTGTTTGGATTTATACCAGGGGTTCAAGGACGTTTCACTTTGTAAAAACAATGAAAATAGTCATTAAAAACTAAAACATGCAACCATGTAGTTATTTCAATGGATGCAGAGAAAGTCTTTCACAAAGCGTAATTCTCATTTATGCTAAAAAACCTACAAAGTATAGGCACTGAGAATCCTTTAAATATATGCACATATATTTAATATGTATGTATTAAATATCTATATCTAAAATATATACAATAAACAAATATGAACAAACATTAATAAATATTTTATATATATATATATATATATATATATATATATATATATAAAACCAAAAGAAGGTATCCTATTCAATGAGGATACACTAGAACTGTTTCCAGGCAGTTGGGTGGTAATGTGGATAGAGTATTGGGCTTGGAACCAGGAAGACTCATCTTCATAAGCTCATATCCAGCCTCTGACACTAGCTTTGTGACCTTGGGCAAGTCACTTAACCCTATCGGCTTCAGTTCTTCCTCCATAAAGTGAGCTGGAGAAGGAAATGGCAAATCACTCCAATATCTTTTCCAAGAAAACTCCAGAATGGGGTCATGAAGAGTTGGACAGGATAGAACAACAAAAAAACCTTTTCCAATTAAAATGAAAGTAAAGTGAGGTTATCCATTTTCCCCACTATTATTTGATATGGTTCTAGAAATGCTAACAACAGTGGTAAAACAAGAGTAAGAAATTAAATGAATGAAGAGGCATAAAGAGAAGATACAACAATCTTTTGACTGCTGCTAAGGGTATACTTTGGAAGATAATAACGGATCAGCAAAGATACATTAATTGAGACAATAATTTCAGCAAATTGTAGGTTCTAAAATAAACCCTTAAAAATTAACCAGATTTCCATATGATAATAGCAATTCAAGAAGCAATAATATAAATCACTATCTATTCCAAACAACTACAAAATGCATAGAGTTATTAAAGATTGAGCCACCAGAGCACACAAAAGAGTTGAGTAGATTCTATTAGAAAGTGCACTTTAAAGAAATTAAATAACTGGAGAAAGCTTAAATAACTGGTGGAAGGAGGCAGGTAGGTGGCTCAGTGTATTAAGAGCCAGGCCTAGAGATGGGCAGTCCTGTCAAATGTGGCCTCAGACATTTCCTATCTATGGGACTAAGGACTAGGCAATTAGGGTTAAGTCCAGGGTCACACTGCTAGGAAATGTCTAGATTTGACCCTGGGACTTCCCACCCCTAAGATTGGCTATCAATCCACTAAACCACTTTTCTCCCAAAATAGTTGTACCAATTCACAGCTCTACCATCAGTGCATTAGTGTGCTAAGGAAGCAGTCAAATGAGGGGAAGGGAAATCTTTTTATTGAATTTCCCTAGTAACAGTTTAGTATCAAAGATATATAAACAGTTAATATTCAGACATTTATGTAAATTTGTATTATGCAAATTCTGTTTTAATAAAGAAATCTGCATTCCAGAAAAAACCTTGTGTAAACTTTACTGTGCTCTATCTCTCTGCTATTGTCCCTCTGCTTGGAGCTTCTTGGCCTCCCACTTTGCTCCACCAACAATCAAACAAACAAACAAAAACCAAACCAACAACCCTCTGAATGAAAGCAGCACAGGTGCTTGGAGAAGCAATCATAATAGTCTGATAGAAGTTTTGCTTAAATTCTCCAGTGCTGAGAGAGGAGATCTTTCATCCACTCTGCCCACCTGCCTGTGTGTCCAGCCCTCATGTTTCTTCTGTCCTTGCTTGGGTACTGTGTGTCTCCCATTCTTTCCTGTCTGTGTCCATGTCCAGCCCCAACATCTGTCCCTCTCCTTCTCCATGTTATTTCTCTGTATTCAGGGTAGGCCCCCACACAACTGACCCTGGGCCCTGGCTTATCCTCACTCTCTGTCTTCAGCCTCCATGTGTCCTTGAACATGATAGGCATACTAATGCATTGATGGTAGAGCTGTGAATTGGTAGGACTAGGACCATTTTGGCAACAGTTTTGACTTATTTAGATAAAGAGATTTATGTCTTTTTCACCCAGAGATTTTGTTGTTGACTTCATACTGTTGTGGGATAGTGAATACTGGTTTTTGCCCAAAGAAGTAGAGAAGGGGTGAGGAAGGAGTTGTCCTCTTGTGTCCTCTTTGTCAGACTTTCAAGGTTGTTTGGGTGTTCTTTCTTAGATTTGCAAACTCATGAAAGGGAAGAAAATCATAACATCCTTCAGGTTAGCTCAGGTGCTTCTTCCCCCTTTCTTCAGGCTTGGAATTCAGGCAAACCTTTATCAGCTGGACTAAGGGCACTGAGTTGAAATTACATTCTATTTACCAATATCTGCTAACTACTCAAAAGCATAATATCTCAAAGCACCATTTAAAGAAGATATTTCAAAGCACTATGTAAAGCACCATTTCCCACTGCTAACCTTCATCAGTACCCTAGGAATCATCAATAAGAAGAAAGTTCCCAAATATTCCCAAATATTTATAGCAGCTCTTTTTATGATAGCTATCACTTGGGAACAAAGTAGATGCCCATTGACTTGTATATGAATGTAATGAAATATTATTGTGCTGTAAGAAACAATGAATATGATGGATACAGAGAAGCATAGAAAGATCTACCTGAACCAATGCAGAATGAAGTAGGCAAAACCAAGAAAACAATATACATAATGACTACAGTGTAAATGGAAGGATAGCCACACACCCCCAGAATCAAAAGTGAATGTAATAAAATTATAAAGATTCAATCTTTAACTTAAAGAGATATAAGAATATATCCCAATCTAGGCCTTTGTAGATTTTTAATTAAAAAAAAAATGTATCATTTGGTTGTGCTTTTTTCTTTTTTGGTTTTTAAAAGATCTGTTATATGTGATTTCTCTCATCACACACATCTCAAGGAAAGCAGAAAGCATATTGGAGAAAACTATTAAAATATGGTATTAAAATGATGTTAAACAAGAGCAATAAAAAACTTATTAAAAACAAAGCTATTTCAGTTGAAGTGAAAGGTGATTAGGGTCTGAATTACACTGGTGATTATTTGAGTGGAGAGAATTAGACAGATTTCTGAGATACTGTGGAGGTCAAATGTCAAGGTTTGTCAAATAATGGGTTATGCAGAGTGAGTGAGAATTAGAGTCAAGGATGTCACTGAGTGGAAAGCTGAGTGACTTTTATATTGTTAAAGTTTAGAACTATCTTCAACATTTGATGATATGAATGGAAATATTGAGGAATATTCAGTAGAAGGAAATACTTCAGAATAGAAAATGTTTACAGAATGAGAGTAGACATAGAGAACCAGTGTGGCTAACTGATTGATGCAACTATCTCAGAGTTAGGAACACATGCATTCAAATTATGCCTCTGATAATATGGGCTGTTTGATCCTAGGCAACCCCCTTAATCTCTTAGTGTCCTAAGACAACTCCCTAATACCATATTGTATGTTGCAGAACAGGTGCTGATCTGTATTTACATATAGGGTTTCCATATCCGAAGCTCCTTATCCTAATGAAATGAAAGGTCTTTAAAAAAAAAAGAAAAAAAGATATTTTGTTGAATTCCAGGGCCTTCTGTCTTGAGTTAGAGAGTACAGATAAACAGAGATTTATACTTGGAGGACTAAGAGCTCCAACTTAACTTGATTTGGCAGCATAACCATGATACAGTCAGATATTATATTTTAGAAAGCTGGATTATTACCAGACAACTATCATATTAATTATGGAATATTAATCTTTTTATGTAAATTCAAATAAATAAAAAACAGACTTGTACAGGAAGAGATCTGTAAAAGTAGTCAGCAGTTTTTAAGGCTTAAAAAAACAACTACCTAATCGCCTTCTGGCGATTTCAACATATAAATTGCAGAATTCAACATATAAAATAACTCAGAAAGATAATTAAGTTGTTAGTTCTGACCCTGATTTTGTCTTTTTAGAAATAATGTATCTATATTTAATTTTTTTTGAAATTTTATTTATGAAAATGTTTTGGCATTATGGTACTACTACTTTATCATACAGTTTGCTTTTGAAATAGAGAAACAGTTAAGTAAAACAACTTAAAACATTATGACTGACAGTGAATATTTGTAGCATTTTATATTTTAAATCCACTTTCTTTCTATTAAGAAGGAAATGTCCCATCAGTATTTTTCCAGAATCTGATCTTTCTGAAGTACAAGTCTGGCCATATCACCCCCTTTCCTGCAAATGAACACCAATGCCTACTGATCCCCTTTAGGATGATATAGATATTTTCTTTCAGAGTTCTTCATAATTTATCTTCTTACCTCCTCCTCCTTTTCTTTCTTTCTTTTAAAATTTTATTTTATTAAAATTTTATTTTTTGAAAAATTTATTTAATTAATCAATTTAGAATATTTTTCCTTGGTTACAAGAATCATGTTCTTTCCTTCCCCTTCCCCCACCCCCTCCCATAGCTGACATGCAATTCCACTGGATTTAATTGTGTCATTGATCAAGACCCATTTCCATGTTATTGATAATTGCACTAGGGTGATCAGTTAGAGTCTACACCCCCAATCATATCCCCATTGACCCATGTGATCAAGCAGTTGTTTTTCTTCTGTGTTTCTACTCCCACAGTTTTCCTCTGAATGTATATAGTGTTCTTTCTTATAGATCCCTCTGAATTGTTCTGGATCATTGGATTGCTGCTAGTAGAGAAATCCATTACATTCGATTGTTCCACAGTGTATCCATCACTGTGTATAATGCTCTCCTGGTTGCTCCTTTTACTCTGTAATTCCTGGAGGTCATTCCAGTTCACATGGAATTCCTCCAGTTCATTATTCCTTTGGGTGCAATAGTATCTCATCACCAACATATGCTACAATTTTGTTCAGCCATTCCCCAATCTGAGGGCATCCCTTCATTTTCCAATTTTTTGCCACCACAAAGAGTGCAGCTATGAATATTCTTGTACAAGCCTTTTTCCTTATTATCTCTTTGCCTCCTCCTACTTTTCTAGTCATCTTATACCACATACTCCTCAGAAGATACTCAAAACCAATAACACAGATCTTCTTGCTGTTCACTGAACAAGATACTCCATATCTAAGTAGTTCTGGGCATTTCTACACCCCCACCCCCACCCCCCCAGCCCCCATTACAGGAATGTTCTCCTTCTTCATCTCTGCCTCCTGGCATCTCTGGCCTTCATTCATATCCTAAAAACCCCACCTTCCACAGTTAGCTCTTCTTGATCTTCCTTACTTCTAGTGCTTTCCCTCTTAAATATTTTCATTTTATGCTTCATATAGCTTATTGTGAATAGTTGTTTGCATATTGTCTCCCTTATTCGATTGTGAGCCTCTTGAGGACAAGGACTGTCTTTTGTTTCAAGAAACTCAAGAAATTAGTGGCTCCCTTTTACTTTGATGATCAAGTAGAAAAATCTCCTTTTTGGCATTTAAAGATCTTAAGAACCTAGTCCTTTCTTGTCTTTCCAGTCTCTACCTTTTTGGTCTATTGGTCTACTTACTGTTCTTCACATTCTTCACACAGAACATTTCTTTTTGTCTTTACACTGACTTTCCCTCTATATCTGCAATGCTTTCTCCTTAACCTCTTGCCTCTTAACATCCCTGTCTCCTTTCAGAAGGCCTTTCTCAAGCAACACCTTCTACAGGAGGATTTTCCCATTCACTCCAGCTCCTGGTGTCTTCTCCTCTGTTTACCTTGTATCTGTTTTGTATATGTCTAGTATATATAACTGTATATGTACATATTTGTTCCCTCATTAGAAAGTAAGCTCCCTTTTTTTGGATTCCCCATTCCTTAAGACTTAATAAATGCTTGTTGATTGATTCATGTTGGTATGAGAATGTTCTTGACTCCCCAGAAACATAGTCAAGAGCTCTTCACTTCCTAAAACTCTGTGAAATATTATCCCAAAAATAACAGATGGAGTGGTAGAGCTTTTTGATAGCTAGCTTTGCTACTTATGAAAATATATGATCATTTCCATCCCCATTCCTATCTTCTAGAATGATTAATACTGCAGTCTTGTTCTCTTTAGTGAGAGGTTTGTGGTAAGTATCGATGTCAGAAGATATTCTTCACACTAGAATCCTTGGTTCTCATTCCCCATTTCATTTGGGACCAGGAATGAATGGCCTTTGACTGTTTTCTTCCTTTGGTGAGGTTGATTGAAAGTTGACTCTACTTAGGTTCCATTTCTCTGACCACTGTGTACTCTGACTCTTTGAACTATTTATTTTTTTTCTCAGCATGCTGTTCTCAGTCCTTTTACCATGTTTTGATTTCTAACAAATGGTTTCGTAAATATATCAAGCCTGTATTTGTCTCTAGTAACAGCTGACAAAAAGACATTTATTTTAAAGACTGGATATGTAATAAGTGCTTATGATATTCCAAAAATATCTGGTTCTATTGGATGTTATTTCCAAAAATAGCCCAACTGAATTTTATAATATCACCTCATTAGCTTAATATTTTAATTGTAAATAAATTGGAGATTCTATTTAAAAGTAATTTTAGAGATATAGTTTGTTTTGGTTGGGGAAAATGACTTAATTAGAGAATCTTGGGTATTATCTTCCTTTATAATTTTTTCTCAGGAAGAGCTAAAATTATTGTGCAAATTTCATATCCCTTGCTATATATTAGTACCATTTCTCTGTATTTGAAGATCTATTTGTCATAGTTTCTTAGTGTGAGGATAAATATCACTGAAAGTAATGGTGTAGATTATAAATGTTTTTAAAAAACATAATCCTTTGTTAAATACATATCTCTAATATGCCTTGTCTCATTTCTTTTGGCTCACATAGCCAATTGACTACCTTACTCTTGAAGTTGCCTTCTTTACATCTTTCACCTATGTCCACTTGCCTGCACTCACACTACCACTGTCCTAGTTCAGTACCCTATTGTCTCTTGCTTAGATTGTTGCAATAGTCTTCTAACTGATTTCCCTGCTTCAAGTTTCTCTCCACTACATTCCATCTCCAATCAGCTGTGAGAGTGATTTTCCCACCTCTAGGACCAGGAAATGCCTCCTGGAGGAAGTGAATACTCATGCAGCATTTTATTATTATTATTTTTTTCATCTTTGGGTATGTGTGTGTGCATTCATTCATTTATTTTATTACTTAATATCTATATCTATAAAAACACACAAACATGGATATATAGGCACACACATATAGTTATTCCTTCCACATCATCGTTTTTGTCATTATGGTTTTGATATATAGCAAGTTGTAATAAGTAATTAAGTAGAATTTGGGGGGAGCTTTCTCATGCAGCATTTTAAAGGAAGCTTGGGATTCTCAGAGTCAAGAGATTGGGAAGGGGAGAGTATTCCAGGCATGTGGAACAATTAGTAAATAAACAGGCATGGAGATGGGAGGTATCTAATGCAAATAACAGTAAATAGGCATTAGATTGTAGAGAATGGAAAGGAGTAGAGCATAAGAAAGAATTGGCCAAGTTGTGAAGAACTTATGAATTGGTAAGAGTTACTAAATCTTTAATTGTTGATTATTTTTAGTGTTGCTATTATTGTGTAAATTATTCTCCTGGTTCTGTTCATTTCACTTTGCCTCAATTCACATAAATCTTCCTAGATTTTCTGAAACTATCACCTTCATTTCATACAGCAAAATAGTATTTCATCACATTCATATCATAACCTGTTTAGCCATTCCCCAATTGATGAACATCTTCAGTTTCCTGTTCTTTGCTACCTCAAAAAAAGAGCTGCTATACATATTATGGGTAGCTTGATGGCACCAGTGGGTAGAGTGTTGAGCCTAGAATCAGAAAGATTCATTTTTCTGAATTCAAATTTTGTCCTTTTCCTTTAATCTATTTTGGATATAGATCTAGTGGTGTTATTGCATTATCAAAGGAGATGACAGTTTTATATCCCTTTGGACATAGTTGCATATGGTTCTCTAAAAGGGTTAAACCAGTTCAGAACACCACCAACAGTGCATTTATTAGTGTACCCATTTTCTTATATCCTCAGCATGTCATTTTCCTCCTCTGTCATCTTAGCCAATCTGATGAGTGTGAGGTATCTCTCAGTTGTTTTAATAGGCAGTTCTCTAATTATTAGTGACTTAGAGCATTTTAAAAATATGACTTGATATATTTGATTTTTTCATATGCCTGTTCATATCCTCTGACCATTTGTTAATTAGGGAATGGGTCTTATTTTTATAAATTTGGCTCAATTCTCTAAATATTTGAGGAACTTGATATAAAATTTCTCCCTTAGTTTTTTACTTTCCTTCTAATTCTAGCTGCATTGGTTTGTATTTTTGTGCAAAACTCCTTTTAATTTAATGTCATCAAAATTATACATTTTTTCTTCTCATGAACCTCTCTATCTCTGATTTGGTCGTGATCTTTTCCCCTGTCCATAGATCTGACAAGTAGTTTCTTTTATGGTTCCTTAATTTGCTTATGACATCAATCTTAATATCTAAATCCTGTACCCATTTTGAGCTTACCTTGGTATATGGTGTGAGATGTTCGTCTGCCTTTTTTCTGCTGAACCACAGTTTTCCTAGCAGTTCTTTGTCATAAGGTGAGTTCTTGTCTCAATAGCTGGGTTTAGCAAAGACTTAAAATTACTGTGCTCATTTTCTTCTATATATTGGATGCCTAATCAGTTTTCATTGATCAACCACTCTATTTCTTAGCCGGTTCCAAATTGTTTTGATGATTACTGCTTTGAAGTTTGGTTTGAGATTTGTTAGTTGTAGAGTCCCTTCTTCCTTCACAATTTTTTTCATTAATTCCTTTAGGGTTTTTGACCTTTTGTTTCTCCAAATGAATTTTTATTATTTTACTATTATTTATTAATTTATTATTATGTATGTATACACATACAAAAATAGAGATGATTTGTGTTTATTTCATATTATGCATTTTTGCTAAAGTTAATTGTTTTGAGTAGTTTTTTAGTTGACTCTAAGTAGACCATCCTGTCATCTACAAAAAGTGATCTTGTTTCCTCATAGCATATACTTACTCCATCAATTTCTTTTTATTGTCTTATTGCCATAGTTAACATTTTGAGTGAAATATTGATTAACTATGATAATGGACATACTTTCCTGTACCCCCACTCTTATTGTAAAGGTTTCTAGTTTATCTCCATTACAGATAATGCTTGCTCTTGATTTTAGATAAATAGTACTTATTATTTTAAGAAAACCTCTTTTTTCTTGTGCATTCTAGTATTTTTTTTTAAACCCTTACCTTCCATCTTGGAGTCAATACTGTGTATTGGTTCCAAGGCAGAAGAGTGGTAAGGGTTAGGCAATGGGGGTCAAGTGACTTACCCAGGGTCACACAACTGCTAGGCAGTGTCCGAGGCCAGATTTGAACCTAGGACCTCCCATCTCTAGGCCTGACTCTCAATCCACTGAGCTACTCAGCTGTCCCCTCTAGTATTTTTAGTAGGAATGAGTGTTGTATTTTGTTAATACCTTTTTGGGGTCTTGATATAATTTTCCTGTTGTTGATATATTTCTAGTTAGGCTTATAATTTTCCTCATTTTGAATCAGCTTTGCATTTCTTATAAATCTAATCATTTCTTTGATCTTGCTCTGCCAAGGCTTAACCCAGGATTAATCCCAACATTCATTGCCCTTGCTCCTACACACACTTGCTATTGAATGAATGTGGAGACAATAAGTAAATCATATTGACTGTATCCCTTAGAGATTTATATTTTATAACCATTTCTGATGCAAAAATCATTGAACACCTCCCTAATTGACACATATCGTATTTACCATAGTGCCTCTTTCAAAACTTTTTATTCCTCCTTAAGCCCCCATATTTATTTTTATTTATTATTAATTAATTGGTTAAAATAATTAAAATTAATTATTCATATTTACTGAAAATATTGAAACCTTTCATTGTGAGTTCCCCTTTCTTCTCTCTTTCTCATCTCATACCATTCAGATACTACTTTCTCCTCTTTTACCTCTCTTATTTGAGGGTGGTGACCCTCCTTGCTAAGGCAATCCATGTAAGTGAAAACGTTTCATTCTATCTCTTTCAGTGGATTACACCTTTATCATCCCTATTCTTTACCTCAGCCTCTCTTCCTACTGGCTACTTCTTTACTTCCTGTAAACATATCTATCCTCAAAATATCTTTCCTCTCATCTTCAAAAAAACTCACTTTCTCTATATTTCCCTATCATCTGATATTTTCCCTGCCTTTTGCAGTTTAAATTCCTTAAAATGCATTTGTTTTCTTTCACTCTTAAAAATTTTTTTTTAATATTAATTTTTTTTGTTGCAGAATTTTCCCCTTCCAGTTTGTCCTTCAACCACTGAGAAGGCAAATAATATATGATAACAATTCTATATCTTTTTACACTTCACTCTCTATAATGTGATTTCCAACCTCATCAGTCAACCAAAAACTGCTCCCTCCAAAGTTACTTTGATGTTGAGCTGTGCCCAGTTCTTCAGGACCCCATTGGGAGTTTTCTTGTCAAAGAGACTGGAATGGTTTGCCATTTCCTTCTCCAGCTCATTTTACAGATGAGGAAACTGAGTCAGAGTTAAGTGACTTGTCCAGGGTCACACAGCTAGTCAGTATCTGAGACCAGATTTCAGGGTAGGAAAATGAATCTTCTTGACTCATTCCAGTACTCTATCCACTGTATCACTTTGCCCAAAGTTACTAATGGTGTCTTAATTGCCAGTCTATTGTATTCTTCAGTCTTCATCCTTCTTTACCTTTTTTATAGTCTTGACACTGTCAATCACTTTTTTCTCCTTGATATCCTCTTTCTAGGTTTTCATGATACCACTTTCCTGATTCTTCTACTTATCTGACTTGCCCTTCTCAGTCTTCACTGCAACTTCATCTAAGTCACATCTCTTAACCAACCTTGTTTCACAGGAGTCTGTTTGGGGTCCTGCATTCTTTTCTGTCCAGCCTCTTTCACTTGATGAACTCATCAGCTCCTGTAAATTTAATTATCATCTTTATCTGATTATATTCTAAAACCTACCAATCCAGTCCTAACTCTCTGTTGACTATCAATCTCCCATCTACAATTGCCCATTGGACATCTAGGACTGGGTATCCTGTAGACATCTTAAACTCAATATGTCCAAAACTGAACTACATCTCTCCTTCCCCAGACCCTTTTCTCTATACTTTTGAGAGTTCCACCATTTTTCAAGTCATTCTTCATTTGCCTTTCCCTCCTATATCCAATCTGTTGCCAAGCTCTGTCAGTCCCCTCCCCCCCCATTTGAATTAGTTTATTTAGTCAATTTAGAACTTTATTCCTTGGTTACAATAATCACATTATTTCCCTCCCTCCCTTCCACCCACCCTTCCCACAGCCCATGCACAATTTCATTGGGTATTACTTGTGTCCTTGATCAGAACCTATTTCCATGTTGTTGATGTTTGCACTAGGATGTTCATTTAGAGTCTACATCCTCAGCCATATCCCTTTGATTGATGTATTCAAGCAGTTGTCCTTCGGGGTCAAGCTCTGTCAGTTTTAACCCTTGTGATATCTCTTACTTATGTTCCCTTCTTTCCTTTGATACTGCCACTAGTCTGGTATAGGCCCTTATCAAACCTTATGCTTTGACTATTGCAAATCTGCTTGTAGGTCTGCCTTTAACAAATCTATCCTTGGGGCATCTAGGTGACTCAGTAGATAGAGAGTCAGGCCCAGAGATAGAAGGTCCTGGGTTCAAATGTGGCCTCAGACACTTGTCACTTAACCTCAATTGCCTAGCCCTTATCACTCTTCTACCTTGGAGCAGATATCAATTCTAAGACAGAAAGTCAGGTTTATTTTTTTTAAATCTATCCTCATTCCAATCCATCTTCACTCAACTGTCAAAGTGATGATATTCAAAGAATGTCTGGCCAAATTACAGTCTTCCCTCTCCCCAACCAACTCAATAAACTCCAGTGAATCCCTCTCTCCTCTAGGATCAAGTACAAAATCCTCTGTTTGACATTCAAAGCCCTTCATACATACATACATGTCCCTTTCAAGTTCTCTTGGACCTTTCCCCTTCATTCTAGTGATACTAGCCTTCTTGATTTTCTTTAAACAAGACAATGCATCTCCTGCATTGAAGGCATTTTCATTGGTTGTCCCCAAGGCGTCCTGCTTTGCTTCTTCATATCCATTTCCTGACTTTCTTCAAGACACAGCTAAAAGTCTAGAAAGTCTTTGCCAGGCCCCCCTTAATTCCAATACCTTCCCTTTTTTGATCCTGCTGTTGATTTATGATGTCTATAACTTGTTTATACATAGTTATTTATATGTTGTCTCCCTCGTTAGATTGCAAGCTCCTTGACGACAGTGACTGTTTTTATCTTTATTCCTAGCTCTCCTATAGTGCCTAGCACCTAGTTGGCACTTACTAAAAATGTTTATTGACTGACTGATAGACTCTTATCCTAGAAGCCATTGAAAATTGTTAATTTGGATAGTAACATAGTCAGATATGTGTCTTCCTCATTACTTCTTGTATCTGTAATTTAGTCTGTGTAGATGCTTCTTTCATTGGTGAAGATTGTAAGCCCTTCCAGAACTTATCTTTGAGATTTGTGGTCACAACTTTTTATCATGCTATCAGATCCTTATGAATGTCTTTTGAGTTTAGTTGAGCTGGTCCTTATGTAACAGACACATAAAAGCCCAGAGAGATAACTTTGGAACTAGAAAGACTCACTTTCAAATTCTACTGAATGTACATAGGTAAAGTTCCATGATCCTAGCCCAGTCACACAAATAATCAGTCCTCTAGGTGACATTGTAAGACTCAGATTGCAGAGAGGGTATACATAAATCTATATTGGTAGAGGGGGTTTCCCATATAGAAAAATCATATCTAAGCCCTATCTTTATATCTTCTATCACTGGACTCATTTGATGGATATGATTTTTATATAGTTTTTCCTTTTATTCAGTGATAGCATTACAGAAGAAAAAACTGCCCGGTAGTTCCACTTCTCTTAAAGGGCTAACTTGTTGAACTTTCATTTGAAATAAGTATTTTATTAGAAATGATTTTTTAATTAGTAGAGGATACTCTTTGTCCATGGGGACCTAATTTTTCTAAATTTAGTAGATATCCCTAAAGGCAAGCAATCAACACAAAACTATTATGGTATAAAAATATATATTAACTTTAATAAGATAACAGTTCTTTTTATAATATTCTGAACCAAGACTAGCTCAGGCTGGTCTCTTGGGTTAGGTTCAGTATTAGAAGTCAGACATTTGTAAATCATGTGTCTTTTTTTTTTTTAAACCCTTACCTTCCATCTTGGAGTCAATACTGTATATTGGTTCCAAGACAGAGTAGCAGGAAGGGCTAGGCAATGAGAATTAAGTGACTTGCCCAGGGTCACACAGCTGCTAGGCAGTGTCCGAGGCCAGATTTGAACCTAGGACCTCCCATCTCTAGGCCTGACTCTCAATCCACTGATCTACCCAGCTGCCCCCACTGAGGCCATTTTTGAACACAGGATCTCCTGTTTCTGGGCATGACTGTCAAACCACTGAGCCTCCTAGCTACCCCCAGCCATATTTCTTTAAAAATTGGGGTTTTGGAGGAGGGAAACAAAACAAAACTAGTCTCTGAAGGAATCAATGAACCAATATTATAAATTCCAAACTTTACCTTTCTCCTTCAGAAGGATTGCCCAGATATTAATGATTCTTGTTGGGAATGGGGGGCAGAGATCAAATCACAGGAGATCTCTCAGTGTAAATCTGTGACCAAGTTATAAGAGCAGGACCAGCAACATTGGGACCACAATACAGATGATGATGATGATTTTGGTTATCAACTCTAATTATGTATCAGGCACCCCTCCCTTCCCCTTGCTTAGAAAGCAAGCCTTCTTCAGATAATTCCACTGAATTGTACTGGTCCAAATCCTTCCTCAGAAGAATTTATTTAAACAGTCTTTAGGAAGATTTACCAATTCTATTGTTGCCAATGCTGATACTTTTTTGGAGTCGAATGGAATGAAACAGACTATATAACTCAATAAAAGGAAATTACTTAAGTCTTTTCCTGGTTCCTCTGAATGGTCAGAGTCCACAAAATCATGTCAGCTCTACACAAGGGAAAAGAAGACACTGAAGAGGGTCAACTATAAGTGTATAAAAGCAGCCCATCATTATTAGCTAAGTTCTCTAGGAAGCTGGATCCAAGAAGCCACTCACCTAGAGATGCCTTAATATATTGGCAGGATGGTGGATTCCTCACTCAAATGGCTTAATTAGGAGGTAGGCCTAATAGGCTGATCTCAACATGGACAGCTCCAGGAATTAATCATGGTGACAAAGATGTTTGAAGTTACTCAATGGCATGGGTAAGATATTTAGAAAAAATGAAATAGTGTTTCATTTGGATGGAGTTACTTTCCTTGGTATTTGAATGGTGGTGAGTTGGGCATTGAAGATTTAACATGGCAGTGGGGAATCCTGTTAAGCCTGTGTACTTCTCTGGCTTAGGTGACCAGAAAGCAGTGTCTAGAGTTCAAGCCTTAATTACTAGAAAAACTAGCCTTGTGACAAGTACTTTCCAGCCTTCCTGTTAGTAGTATCTTTGACCCTTTTAAATTCTAAACAGTGCACTATTTTAATGTTGTTGTTATCATTTTAGAGAGTGCTAGTATGTTCTGTTTTAGCTTTCTTTACTACAAAGTGGAATTTTGCTGAATTTCTTTGTGTACTCCTTATATTTCTCATTTGGCATTGTATAGTATTTTTGTAATATAATATGGCAGTATCTGAAAGAGATGGAAAGCTGTTGGTATTATGCTCTAAATATTAGAATTATACCCAAAGGATGCTATTAAAAAGAAAAAAGACCTAACTCTACAAAAGTCTTAATAGTAACATTATTTGAATCAGCAACAATAAACAATTGGAAACAACTGTGATCTTCCAAAGATTGGGAAATTGGACAAATAATTTATGTACCTATCATGGAATGTTGAAGATTTTGTTTATGACTAGGTTTATAGAATTTGTGAGTTCTATGACTATACATTGTATTTTGAAAAAAACTATATAGTCCAGTATTTATTTGATGTGATGATTTACAGTTTTAATAATTATAATTTAAGAAGTAACTATAATTTATTAACATACAGGTGGGCTTGTTTTTTGGTGCAGGGTTTCTCAAAATGTGATTTAATTATTACATCTTTTTAAAAAAATTTATTTTTATTTCATTATTTTCCATCTGCATATAAAAACATTTTAGTGCTTATTTTAAAAATTTTTGTATTCTAAATTCTCTTTATTCTATCTATCTTCCTTTCCTTCAAAAGGCAAGCAATTTTATTTGGATTTTACATGTGAGAATGCAAAACAAATTTCCATATTAGCTGTGTTGCAAAATAAAACACAAACAAAATAAAGCAATAAAAATATGACTTAAAAAGTATACTTCACTCTACATTCAGAATTCATCAGTTCTCTCTCTGGAGGTAAATAGAATTTTCCATTATTGACTCTTTGGAATTGTCTTGGATCATTGTATTGATCAGAGTAACTAAGTCTTTTATAGTTGATCATTCTTACCTTGGTGCTGTCACTGTTCTGGTTTTTACAATGTTCTCCTGGTTTTTTTTTCACGAGTTTATAGAAGTCTTCTCATGTTTTTCTGAAACCATCCTGCTTGTCATTTCTTATAACACAATAGTATTCCATCATAATCAAATACCACAAGTTGTTCAGTCATTCCCCAGTTGATGGCCATCTCCTCTTTCTAATTCTTTGCCACTCCATGTTATACAGATATAGCATCAACTGAAGCCAAATTTGTGTATTTGTGGTTAATCCAGAGAACTCATCATTCACCAGTTAGTTAAAACATAAGATTTTTAGGTGTGCAAAGGCTTATTTCATTGTATTATCATAAAATAAATCCCTTAACTGTACTTTTTCACATGAACTAAGAGTAAATATATCAAATTTGGTTACAGCAAAATGGGTTCCTTATATTTTCATATTTGGAAATATCTGAATCTTTATAAAATAAAATGAGAATTGCTTTTCTTCAGTAGTCAACAGAAAAGGGAGAAGAATTGGGGGCATAACTAATGAAGGTAACTAGCACATTATTTTGAAGCCTAGAAAGTCAGGAACAAGATAGAAAAGGGAGATAGGCCCCCCTTATATCCTTTCACAAAAATGGAGGCTTTAACCAGTGAGAGAAAGGGAGTGGAGGGATATTCTATAGGGAGCAGGCCACAGGAAAAATAGCATGTTTCAGGGCAAGCAGGCCCCAAGTGCTAAAGGAATTTATAGGATGAGATAGAAATAGAGATATGATTTTGAAGTCCAGAAAGTTGAGCTAGGTAGAGGAATGAGCATGAAGTGAGAAAGTAGAGGCAGCAAGTGTAGTTTTTTCATTTACCAAGACCTGCTAGTTAGTTCTGTGTTCATACCATCTATCAAAAATATTTTTCTTTCTCTCCCTACTAAAACTACTCTAGAATAGATGCTTATTAACATTTGCCTGCACTATTATCAAAGCCTCATAACAGTCTTCCTGCCTCTATTCTCAGCCTCCTCTAATCTATTCCTTCATATGCTTTCAATCTTCCTTGTGCATAGGCTTGGTTGTGTCATTCTTCAAGAAACTCTTCAGGGGCTTTAAATTACCTAAATTGGAATTCCTTTTTTTGGTATTCAATGACACCAGTCTACTTTTCTAGCCTCTATATAATTTTGCTCCACATACTCTTATTCATTTGTTTAGTATTCAATTCTTTGTGTCTGACTCTTCATTATCCCTTCTATTCTCCACCATTTTCTGAAATCTCTCATGTTTGTTGCTTCTGTGGCAATATCTATCTCATCTTACTTTCCCCTTCTCCTTTTGTTTTCAATCAGAGTTTGTCTTTTCCAGTGAGTCCTGTCTTCTTATTATGTGACCAATTAAGTTTTTTCTTATGTGGTGTTTAAGCTTCATCTTTAGTATTTGTCTTTTTCAATAAGTAGTCTGAATTAATATATTCTTCCATTTAATTGGATTAATTATTCTCTGATCTACAAATATTCCTTGCACTTTGTCACACTGATGGTTTTGTAATTATTCTTCGTGTTTAAAATGCCCTCCTTGCTTGTCTATGGAATTCCAACCCATTCTTTAACATTCTAACTCTTTAACATTTCACCTCTTCCTTGAAGCATTTTATTCTTTCTGTCAGAAATAACATTCTGTCTTAGATAGCTCTTAAATAACTTTTGTTTTAGATCTCTCTAATATGCTTATTACATAACATGTGTTATAAAGTATCTCTGGATGTCTTCTTTTCCCTCTAAAAGGTAAACTGTGTAAGGACAAGGTATACCATGTCCAGTATCATATGCTACACAGTATCCGTGCTTAATGAGTGTTTAATGAATGAATAAATCTTTCACTTACTTAAGACAACATGGATCATACAAGTAGTAGGATCTCATTTTAACAGACTTGGTGAAATAAAAATTGTTTCATTTCATGAAGTCGATTTCCAAATAAATGCAATGCTAAAAAATATGCAGCCAGGGCTATTGTTTATAAGTTCAGTTACTTGGTTTTCTGTTATTGTTACCAAATCCTAGCTTAACCACCTTCCTCTTCCATTTTTTAGTCATCTGCTTTCAGTCCTACATATATCATCTCTACAACACCCAAAGAAAGTATTTATACTTTTCTCCAGTCGACCTTTTGTAAAACATCAAGTTGGAGAACATCTTATATTGTGTTTAGGTACAGATGTGTCCTATATAGTGTTGCTTCAATCAATGTAATTTTACAATAAGATTATTATCAATAAATTTAATGAATGTTGTTTGGATCACTATCAAAGATGCAAATTGAATGGTTAACTATGATCCAACCTAGTAGTACAGAACTGTTTGGTACCAACTTCCTTGAATTTACTCTAAACTATAACCATTGTTTCATTTAATATCATTTTTTGGAGGAACCTTTTGAGAAATTAGGTGGGGTAGGTCTATACAGTTATACCAAGCCAAAATTTCTTTGATGGAAAGATTGAGTGCTACATGGATAGGGACTGGTAAAGGCAGGTTTTTAATTTAACATGAGTAATTATAACTAGGTCAGTAAAGAATAGTTACTCTGGGGGGCAGCTGGGTAGCTCAGTGGATTGAGAGCCAGGCCCAGAGATGGGAGGTCCTGCATTCAAATGTGGCCTCAGACACTTCCTAGCTGTGTGACCCTGGGCAAGTCACTTGACCCCCATTGCCTAGCCCTTACCACTCTTCTGCCTTAGAACCAATACACAGTATTGATTCTAAGATAGAAAGTAACGGTTAAAAAAAAAAAGAATAGTTACTCTGGATCATCTACTAGGACATGGAGAATAGCCTTGTTGGTGCTGTGATTATTATGGTGCTGTGTTTATTAAAATGAGATTGTGTATGATGATGTTTAAAATGTCTCCTTTGCCACATCCAGGTCCATAGCCCAGTTGGTGGCATGTCTGGCAGTAGTTCACGGTCAGGGTCTGTGGGGGGATTGACCATGAAATCACAACTTCAGATCATTGGTAAGTCTTTGAAAAGATAGTCATTTACTTTTTCCCCCTCTAAGTTGAAAAATAATATTGAGAGAGGAATTATTTGCTTCTTATGTCTATTTATTAAATGTTTTCAAGATATGTGTTTAAATTGTAAAAAGACTGAAAATCATTTGTGAACATGTTAATAGCTTTCCCCCAACTAGATTGTAAGCTTCTTCAGAGCAAGGATGACTTGTGTCTATATATTTTTGACAATACCGAACAGATTTGTATGTGATGGGTATTTGGTATATATTTGTAGATTGGCCTGCTGCTTGTTGAAGAATTTAACTTTTTGTTTCTTATATAATATTTTAGTACTAGTTTAAAAGGTAAATTTAAAATAAGATCTTGTTCTGTATTAATTCGTTATGTGACCTTGTCCAAATGATATTGAGTCTGTCTCTGCAATGTGTCATTTTTTTCTTCTTTCTACTTTCACTGAACCATTCTAGTTCACATCTTTGTCTTTACCTAGCACTTTGTCTGGACTTCTTCTTGGCAATTGTTACACTTTGCCTTGTTTGATAGTTACTTGTAGAAATCTTATTTCTATTTTACTGTAAACTTATTTTATTTTATTTTATTGTTTTACTGTAAACTTTTTGGCAAAGTAGAATCTGGGTCTTTGAGAGCAGTAGTGTCAAACCCAAATAGAAACTCCTTGTTGAATGAAGGCTGCATGTTGGCTTAGAAAGTGACAAATTAACCCAATTTCATATTGTATTTTATTTATTTGTTAAACTTTTCCCCAATTATAGTATTTGTTTTTTTAATAATTTTTATTAGTCTTCTGTTTCTTTTATCATCATCCAAGTATCCTTCTCCTTCCTAAAGAGCCATCCCATATGACATAGTAATTTTTAGAGGACAAAAACATCCCATCACAATTGTCAGATAACATTGAAAAGGTCTGAAAATATGTATTGTATTTTAACACTCATGGACCTCCCACTTCCACAAAGAAGTGGGTTGGGCATATGCTCTCATATTCTTTCATTTGAGTCCAGTGTGATTTTTATAATTTTGTGTGATTCACTTGAAAAATTTTTTAGTGTTTAGTTCTTTCCATTTCCATAATTGTTGTATATATCATTTGTTGTGTATACTTTTTTTTGGCTCTGCTTATTTAACTACATCAATTTATGTAGTTCCATGTGTCTCTATTTATTAAGCACATCATTTTTTAAAGCACAGCAATACTCCATTACATTTATGTACCACAATTCATTAGCCATTTCTCAGTTGATGGGCATACTTTATCATTCTTTGCTATTGCAAAAAGTGCTGCTTTAAATATTTTGGCATATATGGAGGCCTTCATCTTAATGATAATTTCTCTGGAATATGAGCCTAACAATAGAATCTCTAGATCAAAGAATAAATAGACATTTTAATAATTTAAATAATTCCAAATTGCTTTGAAATTTGGAATCATTCCAAAATGGTTATACCATATGATGGTCATACCAACAATATATTAGTGCACCTCTTATTTCACAACCCTTCCATCATTAACTTTTGCCTTTTTTTGTCACCTTTATTAATTTTTTCAGGGTGTGAGGTGTTTTGAAATCTTAGGATTGTTTTGATGTGCTTTTCTCTCATTATTAGTGATTTGGGAGCGTTCTTCATGTAATTGTGAATACTTTGCAATTCTTATTTTGAGAACTGTTGGTTCATATTGTTATTAAGAGTTTTATTTAATTTCACTCTAAGAGCAGATTTTCTATGTAAGATCAGAAGTTGCTTAATCTCATGCTATCTTTTTTTTAAAAATATATTTTATTTGATCATTTCCAAGCATTATTCGTTAAAGACATAGATCATTTTCTTTTCCTCCCTCCCACCCCCCATAGCCGACGCGTAAGTCCACTGGGCATTAGATGCTTTCTTGATTTGAACCCATTGCTTTGTTGATAGTATTTGCATTAGAGTGTTCATTTAGAGTCTCTCCTCTGTCATGTCCCCTCAAGCTCTGTATTCAGGCAGTTGCTTTTCCTCGGTGTTTCCACTCCCACAGTTTATCCTTTTCATGCTATCTTTTTAAGAGCAGTTTTTACAAGGGCAGATTTCAGTTAAGAGAAACTTCATTTTTCCTTTGTCTTCCTAGGGAGCAGGGTTCTGAGGATTTCAGTATCATTCTCTCAGTCAAGAATATCTGACAGTTAGGAATATAGATATCAGTTTGAGAAAGAGTCTGTCTCAGAGGGTTTTTTTTTCCCTTCTCAGTACTTTGAGAGAGAAAAGTCTGACTGAGGTGAGGTCTTTTTTTTCTGCAGAGGAGCTATAGAACTGTCTGCATCTGTGTGACAGGTAGTTTCAACTGACAGTTAATAGAAGAATTACTTTAAAGAGTTTGTTACTCATAAATGTTCATTGATTAGTTAAGATAGATAATGAATTTAATCATAGTTAGAGAAAGTAGTTTTAGTTAGGACTGCTTTGTTAGGCACAATGATTGTTAGACATCGGGTTTTTATAGATTTTAGTATAGGATTAAAATTTTAGACATAGTATAAGCATTAAGACAAATACTATCCTATTACCTACCTCCTGTTTCCTATCCCTACCTCTCCTCTGTAATAAATAAGGGTTGCTGGTGTACCAAACTGATACCTGCAGCTTTTATCAACCTCTACCAGTAATAATCCCTATAACACTGTCCTGTTACTGCTTACTTTTTTTTTTTAAACCCTTCCATTTTAGAATCAATACTGTATATTTGTTTCAAGGCAAAAGAGCAGCAAGGGCTAAATGATGGGGGCTAAGTGACTTGGCTAAGTTCACATAGCAAGGAAGTGTCTAAATTCAGATTTGAACCCAGGGCCTCCCATCTCTAGGCCTCTATGACTCTCAATCCACTGAGCCATCTATCCATACCCTTTCCAATTACTTTTAATCTGGTTCTTGTGCTTTCAGGCTGCTTTGATTTTGACACTTCTATCCTATTTTTTGATGTTCTTTTAGACTGATAGTCTTGGATGCAGGAAGGTCTGCATTTGGATCCTTTGACTAAATGCTTCCCATGTGATTTTGGGCTCATTTTCATATGGTGATATTAGTAGTACATATCTCCCAGGGTTGTTGTTAGAATCAAATGAAAATGTATATATAAAGTACTTTACAAACCCCAAAGTACTACATTGATGTGAACCATTTATGATAATGATTATTTATCCCCATTTCAAACAGTTTTTTTTCCTCAAATAGATGCTTAACAAAGGATTTTTTAAGCTAATTGAAGAATAGGAAAGATTTTTTAATGGAATTGTTTAGATTTTATGACCTAGGGTAGGTGGTTGGGATCCATCCTCTTGGGAAAGAAGAGATGAAAGAGGTAGATTTTTTTCACCCCATTTTGATGCTTCAGTGTTTGTTAAGTCATCTGCTTCTAGTTGATGTGATTCCTTTTACAGAGAAGGTTAGGATGACTTGATTATCTCTAAAAGTCCCTTCTAGCACCAAGATCCAGTGGTTCACTTTCTTTTCTGCTTTAATCAAGATATTGAAGAAGATGATGGGTCCCAAAATGATCCTCCTGTGTACCCATATGTTTCTTTGTTGAAATAACTAACTTAATCAGAAGCTGGTTACTTAATTCCTAATCATGAGTGGCTTTTAAGACATAAGTAGTTTAAACTATTGAGTGTTGTGCTGAGATGACAGGTTAGTAAATGTGGGACCCTTTAGGTTTGTGTAAGTGGTCGGTAAAATTTTATTTTAGCTTTGGAAATACTTTCAAGAAGCTTTTTGGCAACAGGAATGTTTATCATTCATAATTTGTATTACAGCATCTCTCCATATTTACTCTGTATCAATAGTTTGATCAAAAGCAGCATAGCAAGGCATAAATAATATACTACTTAACTTTATGTAAGCAGCAAAAACTTCAAAATAAAGTTCTCAAAAGTCACTAGGAATCATTCATTAAAAACCCTTAAAAACTTTCAGTGACCTCTCATTACTTGCAGGAATGGTCCCTAATCTATTGATGATATTGTTAGTCCATTTCTAAGCTTTACTATATAGATTAATGAGGACTAAAGAATGTGACTAACTGATTTTTCTCCTTCTGGCACTTCATACATGTCACCACGGGCAAAATACTTTACCTCTCTGAGCTCTTTTTTCATCAACTGTAAAAGGTTGACTAATACCTCTAGCATTTACCTCTCCAGCTAGAGTGGGGAATCAAAGGAGATAATTTTTGCAAAATGCCATGTTAAATTTTCAGTTACTGTTCTCCTATAAATGCTATTTCAGCATTTAATTTTAATTTGTTAAATTAAAATGATGGCTAAAATTTTATAAAATAGAATTGTGTAATTAGCTTTGTCTCTGTTCCTTAAAAATCCTTATAGCCTATTAAAACTTTCTATCAGAAATTTTCTTCTATCCTTAGATAAAATTTGATTATTTTAATCAATATTAATATATATGTTTCCTCAGCTATCATTGATTATACCAATGGTAAACTATACTTTTTATCTCTCTGTCATTGCGAATGATTGTCCTACTGGCCTTTCCTTAATAGCTTTCCTGAAAAACTTGATTTTATTACTTGACTTAATCTATTTCTGTTAGAAGTAGTACCATTCCTCTAGTCACTGTGCTTAAAACCTCAATCAGTCTTTCAATTTTTTCTCCCCTTCACCTTCTACATTTAATTGATTGCCAAGTCTTGTAATTTCTACCTGTGTTATATTTCTTGTATCTATCTTTTCCTTTTTCAGTTTGATTTTTTTTTTAAACCCTTACCTTCTATCTTAGAATGTATACTGTGTATTGGTTCCAAGGTAGAAGAGCTATAAGGGCTAGGCAATGGAGGTTAAGTGACTTGCCCAGGGTCACACAGTTGGGAAGTGTCTGAGACCAGATTTGAACCTAGGACCTCCTGTCTCTAGGCCTGGCTTTCAATTCAATGAGCCACCCAGCTGCCCCCATCAATCCTTTCCTAGCATCCTAGTCCATTCCTCATTCATTACCTTTCTTACTTCCCACTTAAGACTATTATAATAGCTTTCTAATTTATATATCTTCTTCACATTACTGACATTATGTACAACTCTTGTTCTCTATTTAAAGCCCTTCCTTGGGTTCCTATCTTGTTTGAGGATCTCTGGGTAATTATTTTTGATAATTTCTTGTAATATGATGTCCAAGGTTTTTTCTTGATCATGGCTTTCAGGTAGTCCAATAATTCTCAAATTGTCTCTCCTAGATCTATTTTCTACGTCAGTTTTTTTTCCATATTTCATGTTTTTGTCTGTTTTTTTCATTCCTTTGATTCTGCTTTATTTCTTGATTTCTCATAAAATCATTAGTTTCTAGATAGTTAATTCTGATTTGTAAGGCCTGATTTTCCTCTGTCAGTTTTTGGTTCTCCTTTTTCAATAATCCTATTTCTTCTTGCACCACTTTTATTTCTCTTTGCATCACTTTCCTTTCTTCTTGCATTGCTTTCATTTCTTTTCCCTACTTTTCCTCTGCCTCTCTTAATTGATTTTTGAAGTCTTTTTTGAGCTCTTCCAGAATCTGTGTCCAGTCTTTTTCTTTGAAACTTTGCATGTTTCTTTTGCTTTTACTGTTCCCTTCTGTGTCTGTACCTTGCTCTTTGTCTCCATAAAAATTCTTTAGACTTAGGTGCTTTTTTTTTTGTTGTTTGCTCATTTTTCCTATCTAATTATAGGTTGACTCTGTTTTCTGGGAAGTTGGGGTACCTTCTTAAACTTTAGGCCTCCCTTGATGCTATTTTTAGCTTATTTTCTGGGTTTTTATGAGTTTCAGTTCTTGGAGGCTGATGTGATGGTCTGAGAGCTTAGAGTTCTGAACCCCCTGCCCCTACTGATTCAATTGAACCATGTGATGAAAATAGCTTAAGGACTTGCCTCAGGCCTTTTGATCTTACTCTTAACTTGATTAGGTCAGGGGCTGATCAAATTCTAGCCCCAGGCTTAGGCTCAATTTTTTGGTCTCATCTGTGTACTTGATCAAATCAGGCACACTCTTGATTGCCGATTTGGTGCTTCACCCTTAGTTTTGGGCAATAAGATTGGGGAGGGACCACCCCTGTGAACTGTATCCTCACTCCAAAGTGTGAACTATGTCCTCATCCCAAGCCCAGACTGGGATTCCTGGCTTCACTCTGGGCCTACGAGTATCAGCCCACTTCAGCCCAGACTGTTCTGGGCTGGGATTCTGTACTTCTCTACAGGTTTGAAATTTCAAGGGATTTGGGTTGGCTTGTACCACTATTTATTCAGGCAGGATCTCAGGGTCTGAATGTTGTCTTGGTATTAGGTTCAGAACTTGTGACAGCTGGATCTTAGCTTGCTCTTCCCTCCTTGCTACAGCCTCTTGCTGGCTCTGCTCTTTTCTCACCCCAGTGCTCCAGATGTTCCCTGCCTACCCTTTGGGTTTTTCTTTTCTTAAAAGTTGTTTGACTATGTCTCCTTGTTGATTCTCTCACTCCTGTATGCGTTTTGTGGCAATATTTTAATCTTGGTTGGAGTGGATTCTCGTGGTAACACAGAGCAACTCTGGTTCACTCCACTACCTTGACTCTGCCCCCAGAAGTCTCCTGGGTTCCTATCTCCTACCAAATAAGATCCCTTTGCTGCTTGGTAATTGGACTACAAATAATCTAGTACCACTACATCCTTTCAGCTTTATTTCATTATGTCCAGGTAAATGTGACTACTTGCTGCCCCTCTTACTTACATATTCTTGTGCTTTTCTGCCTTTGTGCCTTTGACTATAACTCACAGATTTGACCATGACCAATTTTCCCTTATGCCTAGATGTTTTTCTTGCTCATTTCCAATTGTTGAAATCCTACTCATCCACCATGACCTAGCTTCTAGAATCACTTCCTTCATAAAATCTTCTCTCCTTCTTTTCCCTTCCTCTTCTAGTCAAAAATTGTTTTTCCTTCCTCAAAGCTCAAGAAGCATTTTGTTTCTGCTTTTCTTATATTATTGTGACATTTGAACTTTAGTTACTTGATTTAGGTATTCATCTTTCCTCTACTGGATAAGTAGACCATCCAATGCATTAATACAAAATGAAAGGTTAGATAACTGTCTTTATTATGATATCTTCCCAAGAATATAATAGTGTTGAGCACTTGGTTCTTTTTTTATTTTTCATTTTTTCAGTTAGGTGTAGAAACAATTTTTGATAATTGTTTTCTGATGTTTTAGAATTCAGATTTTTCTCCCCTTTCTCTCAAGTATATAAGTAGTCTGTTAAAGGTTATACCTGTACTTTTATGAAATACATATTTCCATATTGCTTATATTGTGATAGAAGACACATATCACACATATAATAAAAGCCTCATGAAGGAAATAAAATGGAAGATGCCAAGCTACACCAAAAAAAAGCAGAAAAATGGGTAGGGTTGGTGGTGGGGAGTAGAAGAAGGCATGATGGAGAGTTCTAAAGAAGTAGAGAAGCAGTGTAGTTTGTTAGAAATGTGAAGTAAAACTATAATAAACCCCCTTTTTATTTTATTTTTTCTATGGTTACATGATTCTTCTTGTCTCTTTCCCCTCTTCCCTTTCCTCTCTGGGGAGGTGACAAGCAATTCCACTGGGTTATCCATATGTTATCACTCAAAACCCATTTCCATATTATTCATTTTTGTAATAATTTTTTCAAACCAAAACCCCAAATCATACACCTATATAAACAAGTTATAAATCATATTTTCCTCTGGATTTCTACTCCCACATTTCTTTTTCTAGATATGGATAGCAGTCTTTCTCATAAGTCCCTTAGAATTGTCTTGGAACAATCCTGAGAGACTTACGAGATAGGACACTATCCACATCCAGAGAAAGAACTGTGGAAGTAGAAACACAGAAGAAAAATATGATTGATCACATGGTTCAATGGGTATATGATTGGGGGTGTTGATTTTGAATGATCACTCTATTGTAAATATTAATGATAATAGAAATAGGTTTTGAACAATGATACATGTAAAACCCAGTGGAATTGCTCATCAGCTCTGGGAAAGGGGAGGGAGAAGAGGAGGGAAAGAACATGAATCATGTAACCATGGACAAATATTCTAAATGAATTAATCAATAAAAAATATAAAAGAATTGTCCTGGATCATTGCATTGCTTTTAGTATCAAAGTCAATCATATTTGATCATCCCATAGTGTTTCAGTTACTGTGTATTATGTTCTCCTGGTTCTGCTAATTTTACTCCACATCAGTTCATATAGGTCTTTATAGCTTTTTCTGAAGTCATCTGGTTTATCATTCCTTATAGAACATTAGTATTCCATCACCATCATATACCACAATTTGTTCAGCCATTCTCCAGTTGAAGGACATTCCCTCATTTTCCAATTTTTTGCCACCATAAAAAGCGCAGCTATGAATATTTTTGTATAAACAGATCCTTTAGCATTTAAAAAAAAATCTCTGTGATTCAAACCTATGAATGGTATTGCTGGATCAAAGGCATGCATTCTTTTTTTTTTTTAACCCATACCTTCCGTCTTGGAGTCAATACTGTGTATTGGCTCCAAGGCAGAAGAGTGGTAAGGGCTAGGCAATGGGGGTCAAGTGACTTGCCCAGGGTCACACACCTAGGAAGTGTCTGAGGCCAGATTTGAACCTAGGACCTCCCATCTCTAGGCCTGGCTCTCAATCCACTGAGCTACCCAGCTGCCTCCTGCATGCATTCTTTTAAAGCTTTTTGTAAGCTCTGTTTTTAAATAGAAGTCCTGCTTCATTTCTCATGTAAGGGACTGAGAGAAATCTGGGGCAGCTAGATGGTATAGTTGATAGAGTGTTGGGTTTAAGAGTCAGGAAGACCTGAGTTCAAAGACTGCCTTAAACAGTTATCAGATATGCAATTTTGTGTAAGTCATTTAATCCTGTTTGCCTTAGTTTTCTCATTAGTAAAATGAACTGGAGAACCTTCCCACCCTGCTAATGAGGTCATGAAGAGTCAGACATGACTGAAACAACTGAATTGAACAGAGCCAAATTTATAAAAATAAGAGCTATTCTCCAATTGATAAATGATTATAAGTTATGAACTTGCAGTTTTCTGAAGGTCCAAATAACTAATAATGAGAGAAATGCAAAGTAAAACAACTTTCATTATTACATTAAAATATCACCTCACACCTATTGGATTAACTAATGTGACAAACTTAAGAAAATGATAAATATGAAAGAAATGTGGACAAATCAGCACACTGTTGGTGTTTCAAACTGGTCTAATTGGCTATATCCAAAGGCATTTAAAACTATGTATCCCCTTTGACCCAGCAATACCACTGATAACGTCTATATTCCAAAGAGATCAGAGAAAAAGGAAAAGGATCTAAAGCTACAAAAATTTTAAAAATAGCTTTTTGTGTAGAAGATTTGGAAATTGAGGAAGTATCTATCAGGGAATAACTGAGCTTATCGTGGTATAAAATTATGATGGAAAGCTATTGTGCTATAAGAAATGATGGAGGGGTTTCAGAAAATTTTTTTTTCTAGAAAAGGTTATATGAATTTATCTGAAAGTGAATCAGATAGATCCAGAACACTCCATAATAACAACAATGTCATAATAATTAACTGCGAAAGACATACCTACTCCGATCTTTACAATGATCTATGACAGTTCCAAGGGACTTATGATGAAAAATGCCATCCATCTTCAGAGTTAGAACTAATGAATTCTGAGTGCTAATTGGACCTTTTTCCCCCCACTTTTTTTTTGGGGCAACATGGCTATTGTTTTGTATGATTTCAGATGTATAATGAATATCATGTTGCTTACCTTCTCAGTCAGTAATGGAGGAGAAGACTTCCCCCCACCCCTTCAACATTAGTTTTTAAGACCTTTTACTAAAATGATGAATTACATTTTAAAACTGAACTACTTTGCTGATTATTAAATACAAATCTATACTAGGAAACTTAAGTGAATGGAGGAAGCTGTTTCTATTACTGAACTAAAAAATATACATTTTTTACAAGTATAAAAACCTACCTTCTAAAGTATTGGAGATTGAGTATAGACTGGGGAATCAGTCAAAATTGTTTCTAATTATTTTCAGTCAGGTCTATAGCTCATTGGATTTTAGTTTGAAGATAGATTGAAAGTAGGCAAGTAGGTTGTCTCTATTGAGATTGAATTCATTAGGGATGAGGACCAAAAAAGGAAGCCTATGCAGAGTAAAGCTTTATATCTCTTTTTCTTGCCTTCTCCTGGGTCAGTACTCTGAGAAAAGTGATAAAAAAGAGACTCTATCTTGGATCCTGGACATCCCACCCCCAGCATATTTAATGGCTTTGAGTTCACTGGTCATGGCACAGTGGTTCATTTCTTTTCTTTCTTTCTTTATTTTTTTTAAGCCCATGCCAATACTATGTATTGGCTCCAAGGCAGAAGAATGGTAAGGACTAGGCAATGGGGGTTAAGTGACTTGCCCAGGGACACACAGCTGGGAAATGTCTGAGGCCAGTTTTGAACCTAGGACCTCAGTGGTTCATTTCTAGAAAATAATTTCCTTCTTGGAAAATTAACAGCAAAACAGTTTTTAATGAACTTTTTGGTTGACTGATAATATTTTAATGAAATATATTATATTGGTAATTTCTCAGCCTTAAGGGAATTAAAAGCTACCCTAAATCACTCAATGGGTTTTGTAAAATTCAAAAAACTAGACCTTCACCATGACATCTACATGTTGATTTCTCTTTCCCATTACAAAAAACAAAGAAAAATTCTGATATTATTTAGAAAGTGGCAAATATGAATTAATTTGAAGAAAAACAACTCATTTTGAAAACTACACTATTCTTCATAATCAGCCTTCCCTTAAGTCTATTTCCCACTGCTAATATTAGGAATTAGAGTTGTAATAGAACACTTATGTAACTTTTAATTACTATTAAGTAATTTAATCTTAAATGTTTTGAAAACAGTAATGTTTATAATTCTTAATTTTAAAAATTAATTACTTTGTTATATTAATTATATATATATTATATATATATATAATATATATATATATTATATTAATTATAACTTTGTTTTGCTAATTATTAGTTTTTAAATTTTCACTAAATATACCTATGTGTAGGGGTACTATGAGAGAGAGGCAATATCACTTTCCCTTTTAATCCAGGACCCATGGCCCCAAGTCTGGGCTTACAAAGACTGGATCCATACTTGACCCATACTTGGGGCTTCCTCCAAAAGGCTAATATTTCTTTCTGTCTTGTTGCCCATATTCCAGCTTTATTCTTGGACATCTTGGATTTAGATATATCATGTCTGTGTTTCTCTACAGCTGTATATAACAGGATCCCTAGCTCCCATGTAAGAACTGAGAATAATAAATGCATATCTGGAAGAGTATATACACAGAAGATTCAAAGAACTGAAAAGACCAAATGCAGGAAAAAATATAAATCATCCACAATAGCCTATAAATAATTTGCATAATTCTTCCTCTTCACTAGTGAATCTCAGTTTTTCCACCAGGGTCCTAAATCCTTCCTATCCAGTTCCATTTCATGATTTGTGCTTCTCAGAAGGGAATAGCACTTGAACTTACCAATGAGGCAATATCCTGACATCCCAGATGAGCCCCTCTCTCTCAGAGAGATTCTTCCCAGAGACTCATAGCATCACCCCGTAGCTCAGATTCCCTCCAGAAGGTAGATGTGCTTTAGGAACTCCTGGGAGAGGAAACCTCTTCCCATTGAACCTGTATTAACTAAATAACTTATAGTAATAGAAGAAATAAATTAATAAATGAGTTTTAAAAAATTTTATTAAATACTTGTGCCAGGTACTATGCTAAGTGATGGGAATTCAGCAGGAAGCAAGTAAGAGAATTTCTTTTCTCATGGAACTTATGTTTTAATAGGGTAAGATAACACATGTAGGGGAACTAGAATTGGAATATGGGAGATGATATGTGTATGGCATCATGGCTTAGTAATGGCTTAGAAATAGTGTGTGTTCTGGTTCTGGGCCAGAGAAGGTGGAAAGTTCCTCTCTCAGAATGCTGGATTCCAAAGGAAGCATTCCAAGTTCTGAGGGGAAGAAGAAGGCCAGAGAGCAAGCAGCATGATTTGGAAATAGTAAAATATGGGTCTTTATGTTCTCTACCATTAAAAAAAAAAAGAAATTCCTTGAAAATTATAGTCAAGTTGGGGCAGCTGGGTATCTCAGTGGATTGAGAGCCAGGCCTAGAGACGGGAGGTCCTAGGTTCAAATCTGGCCTCAGACACTTCCCAGCTGTGTGACCCTGGGCAAGTCACTTGACCCCTATTGCCTAGCCCTTACTACTCTTCTGCCTTGGAACCAATATACAGTATTGATTCCAAGACGGAAGGTAAGGGTTTAAAAAATGTGTGTGTGTGTGTGTGTGTGTGTGTGTGTGTGTGTGGTCAAGTAAAACAGATTTACACATTGGCCATATCTAAAACTTTATCTCTGAATCTGCGCCTCAAAACTTCCACCTTTTTGTTAGACATTTGGTTTCATTCTTCATCTTCAGTTTTCTGGATTCATGGTTAGTCATGGCAGTGATCATAGTTCTCAAGTCTCTTAAATTTGTCTTTTATTTTATAAGTTCTGATTCTGTTCACTCTGCATCAATTCATAAATCCTTCCCTGATTTTTCTGAAACCAACCCTTTCCTCATTTTAAATGATACAATAATAATATGTTGATGTACCTCCTCTTCCTCCCCCCCTCCTCCTTCTTCCCATCTTCCTTAGAATTGATATTAAGTGTCCTAAGGCAGAAGAACAGTGAGGGCTAAGCGACTGTCATTAAGTGACTTGTACAGGGTCACACAGTTAAGAAGTGTCTGAAGGCAGATTTGAACCCTGGACCTCTTATCTCCAGACCTGGCTCTATCCACTGAATCACCTAGCTGTCCCAGTTATACTGCTTCTTGACATTCTGTAGTCCATCCACATTGATCTGCTTGCTCTTTTTCACATAGAATTCTCCATTTTCATCTGTGCCTTTGAAGTATCTTTCCCCTATGCCTGGAATATGTGTCCTCTGAACTTCTGCCTCTTAGAAACCTCAATTTCCTTTAAGACCAAACTCAAATGCCATTTCACTCCCTGTCATCTTTACCTGTTAGTGCCTTCTCTTATAAGGCTAAGTTGTATCCACTCTGTTTTAATCTTATGTGTACCATTTTATGTAAATATTATGTACTCCATTGGAATGTAAGTAAGCTCTTTGAAGGCAGGAGCTATTCTTGCTTTTTCTTTGTTTCTCCAGTGCTTAGCAAGTGCTTACACAATAGTAAGAACTTAATAAAGGTTCGTTGAGTCTGCTCTAAAGTACAGTTATTGATAGTTTCTGGTTGGAGGAGAGCCACTGTTTCCCAGAAACTAGCTATACGCTTTACTCGGTTATACTCTCAGGAAAAGAGGAGGGAAGCCAAAAAGGATCTAAACAAATTTATCAACTTATTTTTTTTAGGCCAGCACAAAGTAGAGGCTGCTTTTGCAAGAGTCCAGCAACCACATCAGGCCTCAGTTACTGAAAACTCATGCCCTAGGAGCCACTAAAGGAAGCCTCTGAATCAACTAGTTCATTTTTGGTCAGCTCCAGTTACTGAGTCATGGGAAAGGTCTATATAATCAGAGTTTGCAAGGAAAGGCTGGCACCTCCCCTAACTCCTTACCTCTTAGCTTTAAGTACTTCCCTAGAAGTCTCTTACATTTCTAGAGAAAACTGAAGATAATAAAATATAATACTAGTGATAGTAATTATATTTTACTATCTTAAAAATATTTTTCTTGATACTTTTTGTTTTTAAACAACCTACATAGCCCACTGTATCCCTCCATTAGACATTCACAGAAAGCCAACTTTTATAATATTTTTAAGAGGAAGAAAATAATTTCTACATGACTAACCAACATATAATAGTTGGATGTTATACTGCATATTGCATATAACATATATGGCTTTTGACCCTCACTTCTGCAAAGGAGTATGTTAGGGCTAGTCTCTCGTCTCTTCTTGGGACCAAGATTGGCCATTATCATTTTGTACTACTCAGTTTCTGTTGTTGTTCTTTTCATTTATGTTGTTCTAGTTTTGTATGCTTTAACCCTGGTTTTATTTTCTTTATTTTGTATTAGTTCGTGCTTCTATACACACTTTAAAGCTTAAAAGTACACTAAGATTTTTGCTCATCATGATCATTTTTTACAGTATAGTAACATTTCATATATATGAAATATGATAAATGTACTACACTTTGCTTAACATTTCATAATTGGTAAACGTATACTTTGTTTCTGTTTCTTTTCTACTATTAAAAAAAGAGCTTCTGTAAATATTTTGAGCTTCTTTTCACTAGTTCTTTTTATTTCTTGGAAGTAGAAGCCCAAGTAAAATCAGAATAAGATCTAGTCTACTTAGGCTGAACAGAAATAAAGGTATTTCTGACCTCAATGCACAAACTATTCCTATAAATCAAGGGCAAGCATAAGGGAATCTCCAGACACTGTTGGAATAAGGATAAGCATTATAATACACTACATTATGTTTTTGGAACAAAGTCATTATTGGTCTTTGCATTTAGGTCAATAATATTATCCTATATCACGAAAGGACTAGAAGAAAAATCATGAACATGCAAAGTGATTATGATAACAAAATCATTAAAAAGCAGTAGGAGGGGCAGCTAGGTAGCTCAGTTAATGGAGAGCCAGGCCTAGAGACAGGAGGTCCTGGGTTCAAATGTGACTTCAGATCCTAGTTGTGTGCTCTTTGGGAAGTCACTTAACCTCAGTTGCTTGGTTAATACTTAATATTGACTCTTAAGATGGAAGCAAAGGGCTTTTTTTTAAAAGGGCATTTAGGAAAACAAAAGCTCAGATTCTTTGCTTAAATGATGTTTTCTAGTGAAAAAAATTAAAGCTCCTATATACTTATATTCCTGAGATGCTTAGCTAAGTCACATTAGTTCAGTGGGCAAATCTAAATGAGTGACTAGATTTGTATAGGTTTGGTGTATTCCTTTTTCATATTCCCAGGAGTACAGCTCCACTTGAATTTTTTTTAATTATAAAATTAATATGAAAAAAAATCAGTCAAATAAAAAAATGGATAAAATCTTCACTCTAAACCTTATTTTTAAAATACTTTAAATCAGTGCTATCAAACTCAAAAAGAAACTGCTGGCAATATATTGACTTAGAAAACCACAAATTAACCTGGGAAGACAGATAAACTGATACAGAGTGAAGTGAGCAGAACCAAGAAGACATTATGTAATACCAGCAATATTGTACTAAAAAATTAGCTGTGATTTAGCTATTTTGATCAATTCAGCAATACATAATGATTCCAAAGGATTCCTGATGAAAAATGCTTTCAAATTCCAGAGGGAGAATTGATAAACTAATTTGATAACAGCAAATGAATTTTTTAAATTTTTCTTTATATATTTTTTTCAACACGGCTAATTTTGAAAATATGTTTTGCATGACTTTATGTGTATAATGGCTAGCATTGCTAACCTCAATGGGTGGAAGAGGGTCAAAGGAGAAAGAATGTCAAACTCAGAATTTTAAAATGAATGTTAAAAGAGAAAAAAGGAAAACTACAGATTAACATAATATATATTTTGTTTTTATTAATTTTGTTAACCATGCTCCAATTACATTTTAATCTGGTTCAGGCCCCACTCCAGGGTTTTCTAGCCTATGGGTCACAAGTTTGATATTTCTATTCTAAGTCACAAATCTCTACAGAGAAATGTAAATTAGAACAACTCTCAGGTTCTACCTCATACCTGTCAAATTGGCAAGATTTACCAAAAAAGAAAATTGAAATTGTTGCAGGGGCCCTGGGAAAGAGACAGACATATGTAGCAGTTAAAATTAGGTTTTTCTCTGCTAGAAGTATTATATTTTTATGAGGTTCATTAAAGATTAAGAATTAAAGAAAATACAAGTAAGAAAGCACATGCCTAGGAGGGCCGAAAGGCCATTCAGTTTCACTTACATCATGAGAGACGCGTCTGCTTGGAAGCGGAAGTAGGAAGAGAATTCAGTAGGCTTTTACAGCCAGTTAAGTAGAAAGTTTTGATCCCGCCCAGGTGAAAATCTCAGTGAGATTAGAGGGCACCTCGGGAACTAGAGCAAGGACTTCTGGGGATTGAATTCTGGGGTTCAACTCTCCGTTTTTACATTTCCCTGTATGATCCTCATTGGGAAAAAAAAATTTCCCCAAAAGGATCATGAAAACATAATCAACCTGAAGATTACAATAATTTGAGGATAAGAGGAAAAACAAAACAAAACCAATAATTGCTAGACGCATTGACAAAAAGCCAGTTAGGGGGCAGTCCCCTTTGACATGAAAGTATAGATATAAATAAATGTTCAATCAACCACACTCAAAGTTCATTTTGATCTTCTTGTGCAGCTTGTGGTCTGGAGGCATCTTCATGGTGTCCTCTCCAAGCAGTTCAGTTCCCAGATTCAGAGAGGTAATATCTTTCTTTACCTAAAATTCTTCTTAAAAGGAATTTAAACTTTGCAATTTAAATAATATTATTTTTTATATTTCCCCATCTTGAGGGTGATTGAAAAATACAGGATCACAGGGATGAATGGCTGAGTTATGAGGTATATGAATCAATTAGCAAGAGAAATTAAAAAGACATCAGAAAAATCCAAATTAAAAAAATTGCTGGATGAAAATATAGACTATCAACAAAGTCTTAGGTGTAAAAATTCTAAGTAAAGGAAACATATTACTGTAAAATCAAAAAGTTAAAGAAAATCTTAATACTGGTGACATGTGCTTCAAATATAAAAAGGAGAAAAAATAAAATAAAATAACTGAAATAGGCACATGCAAGAAAAATATAATAAAAGAGTTTTAAAAACTCAATGTATTTCACGTCAGCTACTAGAATGGGCCTTACACCTTGTGTTACGGGCAGGCAAAAATGACCAGAGATTGTTAAGAAAATTCTAAAAATGTCTAAAAAACCCTTAAAATCAATTGAGATATTTAGCACAGTAAATTTTCCAAAGGTTGTTGTAGGAATTTTTCTGATGGAGTCCATCTATCCTCTATGTGACAATTTACAAAGTCAAAAATAGAAAAGCTGGTTTTTATATGGGCTTGTTCAGTATGGTTATAGGGGAAAAGCAACAGAATTTAACAGTAGTTAAAACTCAGTACATTAAAATGAACAGTATAACAGAATAATATTAAATGCAGTAATATATGAGCTTAAAATCACAAAGTTAAACCATAAACAAAACAAACAGTAAATGCAATAGAATACAGAGATTTTTATAAAACATTGGAGTCTGAAATGCCTTAAAAATATAACCTCCAGTCTCTTTAAAGTTCCTTGGGTTTTTATCCATTTAGATGCCTATTGTCGGAAGGCCGATTGGTAATGGTTAAGCAATGGGGTTTAAGCAACCCATCCAGGGCCACACCACTGGGAAGTATCTGAGGCCAGATTTCAACTGAGGACTTCCCATCTCTAGGCCTGGCTCTCAGTCCACTGAGATACCCAGCTACCTCCCCAAAGTTAGTATAGTGACCCCCCCATGGGAGTCCTGCAACATTTATCTGTGGGAATAACCTGAGATAGAAAGAGGGGGTAAGGAAATGGGAGAATAATAATGACGACTCAAAAACAAAAGTAGAAACACATGGGGAGTGATGTGAACTCCAAGGAAATAAGAGGAACAAGAGAATAGGTTGGGTGTATCAACCCCTTGATACTCCTAGACAAGGGAGTCTGCTTTGGGGGCGACCAAGTCGCTATGAAAGAGATATAGTGAAGCGAGAGTAAAGCGGAGAGGACGGAACCAAGGGAGAGAGGAAATGAAGGGCGAGGGAGAAAGAGAGGGGTTTGAAAGAGAGATTTATAAGAAGGCACTTCGCGCTTGTTCCCCAGAATTTATTGAGGGTTTTAGGAACATATACATAACATGACATAGGTTTTAACATTGGTTGAATTGACAATGACAAGATCAAAGAGGTGGAGTTTTAATCCATCCCTCGCTTTGTAAATGAATGTAGTCCATGCTGAGGGCTCTAATAGAACTGTGCTATGTTAATGACCAGTACTCTGAGCTGAGGCAGCGTGGCCAAGACCCAGCTCATGAATTTGCCCATCCTTTGCTAGTGCCTAGGACTGTCCCTTTAACATCAAGAGTTCTGACCCATGTATCTGGTAGTACAATATCAGTACATCAATCATACTTCCCAGATGCCAACATGCCTGGTATCATACAGCTAAAGAGCTGCAGAGAGCTGAATTTTTTTCCTGGCATGCAGGTGAAGTAAATAAAAGGATCAATGCAGTTAAAAGATATCCTTCTAAATCAGTCATGATTAAATCAGTTATAAGTTAAATCAGTTATAAGTTCCAGTTTGGAAAAGTCTCTACTTTGTGTCCCTTTTTTTTTCTCCCCTCCTGTGATTCCCCTGCCCCCAGTCCATGTGGAGGCTAATCGTAGCTTAAGGGAAAATTATCTCCCCATATTTACCAGCTGGTAGAAATGAGTCCTGAAGAAATTGGGTCTGCTACCAGCAGCCTAGGTAATGAGCTGTCTGGGTCAGAGGCCAGAGGTGCGGGAATCAGCTGGGCCAGGTGAGCAAGAGAAAGACCAGGAGCAGGAGTCGCAGGGGTCAGTGTTGCAGAACCAGGCAGGCAGCAGCAGGGAGGGTGGGGCAGTAATAGCCAGGAGCAGGATCGATTAGAATCAAACAGGTCCAGATTACAGGCAACAGTAGTGAGCCTGAGCCGGCGGGAAGGCCGGAGCTGATCAAGATGGTTTTCTAAAAAAGCATCTTGGAGAAATGTGGCTTAAAAAACAAACTAGGCACTAGTTATTAAAGGCTGATCAGAAGATTGAGGGTATTTCGTTTTCCCGAAGTGGTTACGCCAAACTGTGGCAGGTAAAAATTAGTTTCTCTGCTAGAAGTATTATATTTTATGAGGTTTATTAAAGATTAAGAATTTAAGAAAATACAAGTAAGAAGGCACGTGCCTAGGAGGGCCGAAAGCCCATTCAATTTTACTTATATCATGAGAGATGCGTCTGCTTGGAAGCGGAAGTAGGAAGAGAACTCAGTAGGCTTTTACAGCCAGTTAAGTAGAAAGTTTTGATCCCGCCCAGATGAAAATCTCAGTGAGATTAGAGGGCACCTCGGGAACTAGAGCAAGAACTTCTGGGGATTGAAGCCCGGGGTTCAAATCTCCATTTTTACACATACTAATGTATTCTTGGTAGAGCTATGAACTGGTGTGGCCTTTCTGGAAAGCAATGCGGGGTTACATCTGGGTGACACAGTAGTTACAGCACCAGTCCTAAAGATGGGAGGTCCTGGGTTCAAAGCTTGCCTCAGATACTTCCAAGGTGTTTGATCTTGGGCAATTCACTTAACCCTAATTTTGCCTACTTCTTACCATTCTTTTGCATTGGAACCAATATTTAGTATTGATTCTAAGATGGAAGTTATGGGTTTTTTAAAAAAGAAGAAAGCAATTTGAAATGGTGCCCCAGAAGTCCCTAATTTATAACTTTGGACTCTATGATACTATTACATGAACTGTACCCTAAAGAGATTAAAGGAAGAGGGAAAGAACTCACCAAAAGAAAAAAAATTATAGCAGCTCTTTATTGTAGCAATAAACTGGAAACAATAGGGTATTTTATCAGCTGGGGAATAGTGAGCCAGATTCTGGTGTTTAAATGTAATGGAATATTGTTGTACCATAATAAATAATGAAAGAAATAGCTTCTGAGAAACATGGAAGACTTGTGTGATCTGTTGCAATGAATTTAACAGAATTTGGACAATTGACAATATTGTAACCAAAATAAAATTTGAAAGACTTCAAAAATCCAATCAGTGCAATACCAAGAAGGACTATGGAGAACTAATGATGGGAAGCATGCTAACTACCTGACAGAGGAATGATGTGCTCAAGGTACAAAGTAAGATGTACGTTTTTGGACATGGCAAGTATATAGATTTGCTTGAACATGCTTATTTGTTATTAGGGTTATATTTTTCATGAGGGAGAAGGAAGCCAGTGATAATATTGCTTCCCTTTCCACCCTAAAAAGAGTCATCGAATTTTTAAAAAATGCACAGAAAAGAACAGAAGGAAATTCAGAAGGAAAGAAAGAAGAGCAAGACAGTTTTGGAAGAAACATGTTGAATTTATTATGTACTCTTTTTTTTTTAACCCTTACCTCCCATCTTGGAGTCAATACTGTGTATTGGCTCCAAGGCAGAAGAGCAGTAAGGGCTAGGCAATGGGGGTTAAGTGACTTGCCCAGGGTCACACAGCTGGGAAGTGTCTGAGGCCATATTATATACTCTTAAAAAGGCAAGCTGTAGGTAATAAGCATTCACAGTTTCACACATGTCATTTTCTCTTCTACTTTGTATAAAGAAATGTTCATTTTTGGTGTATTATTTAAATCCAGAATTTTAAAAACCTAAAAAAATCAGGTGTAGCTGAACAAATTAACAGACAACATTCATTCAAAGAAAATGCATTTGTTTTGTCCCCCTTTCAAAGCCTGCCTAAAGTTCTGTTATCTTTGATCCTGTCTTCCTTCTTTTTTCCTCATTTATTTGTAGTTTTCTATTTGCATTTTTCTGTCACTGCCTAAAATTAAATCTGTCAAAAACAGCTTATTCTTTTTTCTTCACAATTTTTGCATCATCTTTTCCATCATTGTGTCATTCTCCTAGGTTTATTTTTTTAAAAAGAACACCTTACCTTCTATCTTACGTAGAATCAATACTAAGTAAGGGCTAGGCAATTGGAGTTAAGTGACTTGTCAAGGGTCACAGCTAAGAAGTGTCTGAGGCCAATTTGAACCTAGGGCCTTCTGTCTCCAGGCTTGACTTTCCATCCACTGAACCACCTAATTGCTTTCTAGGTATATAATCATACAACACTAGCTGTCAAGATCCCTAGGCATATAGTCTTAAAACAGTAGCTGTCAAGTATTTTTGCTTTAGAGATCATATTAGCTAAGTAAAATATCCATAGACCACTTTCTCCATTTGTTCTTATTTAAAAAATAATAGTTCACAAAACGAATGAGCAGAATGGTACTTTTTTTTTTTAACTTAATAGCAAGAAGGGGTATCAAAAATAAATGATTCAACCTGGGAAGACTTAATATGAACCTATGCAAAGTAAAGTGAGCAGAATCAGGAAAATATTGTATCTGGTAACAGCAATATTATAATGATGTTAAACTATGAAAGACTTGGCTACTCGGATCAATATAACGATCCCAGACATTTCCAAAGGACTCATGATGAAAAATGCTCTAATGTCTTGATGAACTCTGAGCACAATTGGGAATATATTTTTTTTTCATTTTATTTTTCATTTGAGTGTGTATGGTTGTTGTTTTTTTTTTCAATATAGCTAATATGGAAATGTTTTACATGATTTCACTTGTATAATTGATACCATATTGTTAGTTTTCTCATTGAATAGGGGCAACTGAAGAGAGGGAGAAAATTCAGGAAAAAATTAATGTTAAAAATAAATCTAAGTAAATTATTTATGTCAGAGATGAAAATGTAGACTCATAAATAAGAAATAAGCTTGTGGATAAACTGAACTTGCAGTTTTCTTTGCCTTTTCTCTCTCACCTCATATCTAGTTTGCCACCAGATTCTGACAGTTCTTCCTAGTTCTGACAATTCTTCCTTTAAAACATTTCCTAGATCAGTTCCTTCTCCATTCTTATAGCTGTGGTCCTGGTATTTTTTCACTATTTTTGCTAGCCTTCTTCTCACCCTGCCCAAACCCAGAGCCATTCCCTGTTCTATTCTATCTTGTACATTCTCAAGTATCATCATGAATTCAGTTCTAAATGCTTACTAGTCACCTAACATACTGTAAGTATGCCATATACTTAGCACAGTGGAAAAGAGGCATGACACACTTTCTCTATATATCAATGTTTTTAGAAAATTCATAAATTATGTTTATGCTTTTAGTCCTAATACCGTTTAATAAAAGAAAAATTTGCATTCATTACAGTTGGTAATTGCCATCAGAAAGTGAAAGTGGGCATATAAGTACAATAGAACCTCATGTGTCTTATTTTTTTAGCTCAGAACCAGGCATAATACATTTATATTGCCACTCCCTCTGCCTGGAGTCTTTCCAGGTCTGAGATCTCTACCTGTCAAAGTACATTCTGGGTAACCTACTATGACTTCTGCCTCCTTGGTAGAAGACCTTTTCTTTGCATGCCTAGCAGCAGTACCTTTCTTACTCTCCACAGCTCCTAGTGATCCTATTTCACATCCCTTCCCTCTCTTTTCCCTATTCTCTACTGTAATAATAATAATAGTGTCATAATTTTTCAAGGTTTATAAAGAACTTTATATACATTCTTATTTGACCTTCACAACAACCGTACTGTAGTAGGGTATTACAATTATCTGCATATTAAAGATGAGAAAACTGAGGCTGAAAAAGGCTAAATGACTTGCCTTGGATTGCCTGAGTCAAGATTTGAACTCCTATATTCTGGATTCTTACATTTATGTGGTGCCTGTAACATCTACAGGGTACTTTAAATACTTTTCACTGATAGTGAAATCCCTGTGAACTTTTAAGTTTTTAAATTTTATATTTCATACTAGGGGTCTAAGTTCAATTAATGTATTAGTTGCTAATACTTCAGTCAAAGTATGACTATTATGATGGATGTTTTTAAGAAATCATAGTTAATATATTTCCTAATTTATAATTGATCACTTTTCTAATTCTGTGGTATTAGAAACCATAAGTGCATAATATTTTATTTTTAATTCTTATTAATATTTTTGGTATTAATATTACCTTCATTTCCCAATATAGCCTCTTCCTACCAGAAAGCTATTACTTATAACAAAAAATAAAAACAAAACTAACCAACATATCAACCACATCCAATGATATATGGGTAGTATTCCACAGCCTAAATAGTTTCCTATGTATTCAAAGGGAGGGAGGTTTATTCTTATATGTCTTCTAGGAGGCAGCAATCTTTTTCATTATAATTTTAAAGCATTTAGTTAGATTACTTTATTTAATCACATAAGCCTGTACACATGGGTTGAGAGTGGTATCAAAGACTAAAATGCTAAGGATAGGAAGCTGGGTTGGCAGCTCAAGCCTGAGACTTCTTTAGCTAAAAGGAGGTGACTCCAAGCCTGACTCATAACTCAGCTTAGAATTTTCAAGTGTATAGTTGCTATAAATATGTTAGTCACATAGGTTTAGTAATTGAAAAGCAGTCAGGGAGAAGAGTGGAATATTAGGTTGCGTTTGGGTATAATGCATTAACATTATTACAGAATTATGGTTGGGGTGGCATTAAATGATATATATCTGTTGACATTGCAACCTCAGGGCTTTATAACCCTCAAGATCCTGCACTGCTGTTATTTGCAGTAGCCTACTGGAGGGAAATTATATGAGGGGGGAGAATCTTTTAATTTTTTTCTCAAAACAAGTGCAAAATCTATGAGATCAAACATCTGTGAGTCAATGTGATGAATTAATTGGTATTCCTAGATATTCTGTTGGTAAAATGAATGGTTTTGCTTTTTTTCTATACAAATTAAATTGGTTGTTAAAGATATAAGATTGATTTTTTTGGAAGGATCAGGTGAAGTTTTCTTAACCTCTTTTTAGGAGAATCTCCCAGTGAAAACACTTCTCTTTTCTTTTAAATAGTCATCTCAGCAAAACTTAAAGAAAATAAAAAGAACTGGTTTGGGCCAAGTCCTTATGTGGAAGTCTCAGTAGATGGACAGTCAAAGAAGACAGAAAAATGCAGCAATACCAACAGTCCCAAGTGGAAGCAACCTCTTACTGTGTAGGTTTTCCAATATTTTGTTGAGTAAAATTGTTTAGCAGGTAATGCAAAATATAATCCTAAATTCCTGTAAGCATAAATGCAGCCTTTTTTCTTAGTTCTCCTTTATTTTCCTCTTTTTCACTCTTTCTCCCTTTTCTTACCTTTTTAATCCTCTTTTCTCCTTTCTTATATTTCCCTATCTTTTTTTTAAGCTCTTCTCTCCTGGCTCCCTTTAATTTTTTGTCTTCAGCCTTTTTTCTTCTTATGCTCTTATTTTCCGTTGTTTTTCCATAGTCTTTCCCTTTCTTCTCCTTGCATGATTTAGTTGGAAGTGGTAGCAGTGACAATGTCATTACTATTGGGCAACACCCTTGGAGTTAGAATAACTTGAGTATGTGAAAAATATACATGACATAGGATAGATTCTCACCCTCCCTCTTGATTTAACTGAATGGGGAGATAGCCTAGTAACAGATAGGCTTCCCTATCTCTTTTTTTGGTTTTATGGTTTTATCAGCAACACATGTACATCTGGAGAGCTCTTACTAGATTACATTTCTATAAGATACCCACATCTTTAACTGAAGGGATTATGGCATATTCATAGCTTCAGCCTGAATGTCTTTTGTTACAGTCTCTTAGCTTAGATAGTACTTTATAAATTTGATTGCAACTAGATGTAAGTTAATTTAATTTTCTTTTTTATACTGGCACATCAGTATAGCACTCTAGAATAGAATTCCTCATATAAATAGTCTATTGCAGATCCTGGGCAAAAGGTATTAAATTATTATATAAAGGTTCCAGACCATTTTGCAAGGAGGCTAAAATTTAATAAAAAGCTCTATCATCTTGTAGTCTTTGGGGAATGATAAGACTAGAAGGGACCTTAGAAACTGTCTAGGTCAACATTTTTCAGGTGAGGAAAACTAAGGCATAAAAAAGTGACTTAAGTCAAGATTATGCTACTTCTGAGAAGCTAACCCAGTACTTGAACTTTTGACGCTAAGTCCATTGTTCTTCCATTTTACCATACTGTCTTTTTAAGCACTGAATTGAGATAGAATTTTAAAATTTCTGACATTGAGAACTACACAAAACAAGGAAAGAAAGCATAGCCAATGGTGGCTGGATCTAAGTAGTTTCAGGAATAAAGAAGAACCTAATTCATTCTTTCGATGAAGCATAACTGTTCTATACTTGAGGAAATATTTTAGGGGTTAGCTCAAAAGTTTTTATCCTGCATTTTTTAGGTCCAGTAAAGCAAATGTCTGAATTCTTTTCCATGTGAGGAAGATATAATAGGTTGTCTCTCTTATAATTTATTTGGCATAATCCAGAAATGATCATTTGTGGTGAAAACATTTTCTATTTGGAGGCAAGGATACATTAGGAAAGAAAAGGAGTATTTTTTTGGTTATTGTTTTTTTTAGTGTGATGCTCCAAATGATCACGAGAAAGTCCCTAGTAGATGTTAGAAAAATGACCTTGGAGTCAGAAAGAAGTAGATTTAAATTTCTTTCTCCAGCCCCTATTGGATATGTGACCCTGGGCAAGTAGAATAACTTTCCTGTGCTCCAAGCAGCTCCAAGACCCTACTTTTCTTACTAATCCACACATATGAGTGAGTACTTTAATCGGGAGTTATGGTTATGAAAGCTCAGAGGTAGACCATAGAAAGTGAGAGAATATGAAGTAAGAAATCATTTTTTTTTGCATGTGTTTTACTTAAAAATTTTAAAAAGGTGTAACATAATTAAACACAGTTGACCTTTAAAGTTTAAAAGTGGTTTCTTTGTCTCTTCTCCCTCAGAATTTAATTATATTTTCTGAAAAAGAGGTGGGAAGAAATGGTCAGATAGGGACAGACTTTTCAGAATTTGATTTTTTTCCCCTTTTCTTTCTCCTCCATAATTGTGCTCTCCCACAGTATTTTTTTTTCACTTACTACTTTATTTTTTTAAATTTTATTTAATTGATTAATTTAGACCATTTTCCCAGGATTACAAAGATCATGTTCTTTCCCTTCCCCCAACCCCTCCCATATCCCACACACAATTCCACTGGGTTTTACATGTGTCTTTGGTCAAGACCTAGTTCTATATTATTGATATTTGCACTAGGGTGATCATTTAGGGTTTATAACTTCAATCATATCCCCATTGACACATCCCAAAGTATTTTTTGAGATTGAAAAGTCAGGGCAGAGAGGTGGAACATAATATGAGGGAGGAGAATTGCCATGCTTTCTTGGTCACCTTCAGTGCAAGCAACTAGATTTTCTAGTGCATACCCCACATATAGTGAGTATCATTCTCTGATGGCAACCTTGCAGAATATAGTGCCTTCAAAGGCCCAGTGAAATTGTGTAAAAATTCAGGACATGTTGTAGCAATTTGTTGAAGGGAAAAAATATGTATTTTTGTTGGTGATTGATTTTCCAATGAAATTCTCCATAAAGGCTTTTAAAGTTTAGATACAGTCTAAATCCTTAAAATGCCAGGTGTATTATTAGTTGTATTTTATCATAGATATAAACTATAATTTATTTGTTCCAAGTCACAGTGTGCTGTTTAGTGAAGATTGTATTTTTCCTTCAATGTTTTTCTTCTTTTAGAATTGTCACACCTATCAGCAAATTAAATTTTCGTGTATGGAGTCATCAGACATTAAAATCCGATGTTTTACTGGGAAGTGCTGCTCTAGATATTCATGAAACGTTAAAATCAAATAATATGAAACGTATGTATGTAAATGAAAACTTACTGAACTTATATATACTTTTGTTACAGCCTATATGGAATTCCTACCAGACTTAAAAAACAACTTCTAATTGTTTCAAGCATGTCAGTGTTTACTTGGATATGGCTTTAACAGAAAGAAAAATCTTAATAAATTTAACACATCTTAAGGAAATGTTAAAGCTCTAAATTCAAAACAAATGTGCAAGTAATTGTTCAAAATAATACCAATCAGAAGATCGCTTGTATTTCTTGACTAAAACATTTCTTGAGTCTTCCTTGCCAATTGGATCTGAATAAGATAACTGAGATAAGCTTAAGATCTATGTAAAATCTGGTCTCATTTTTCTCTTTTAATTAAATTAATCGGATTTATCCTAATAAAAGAGCTTTAGTTTCATGCTTGCTCACATTATTTGGTGTCACTGGCATATGTGGAGAAAATTTTAAAAGATTAAATGATGACTTTTAAAATAGGGTATAAAAATGAAAACAAATGTTCATACTTTGCTATTCCTTGCTGGCCCAAGGAGTTTATAGCTTTCAGGCATTTATTTTTATTGTGCCCACAATGGTTTAAGGTATGACTTGCCAGGCTTATTCCAATCTTTTATTACACATATAATACATATTTTTATGTTGATTGAGAATGAGAATCACTTATCTAAGTAAATGAACAGTTTATATATGTCCACTTGATAGCTGTAATCTTGAAAATTTTAAATAGACTTTCAGTAAGATGATTGAAAGATAAAAAATACTTTTCTCTTTTCCTTAGTTGATGAAGTGATTGTGACATTACATCTTGTGGGTGACAAGGAGCCAACAGAAATCATAGGAGACCTGTCAGTTTGTCTTGATGGACTACAAGTAGATCCTGATATTCTAACAAATGGCTATGCCACATCTTCAGAAGGTAACTAATATGGAATAGTATAGGGCCTTTAGTTAGTCTTCTTCCAGCAAAGGATAATGATACCCTTTAACCTCTTGTAATTTTGCCATCATAACACATACATTAAAAAAATATTTTTTTATAAGAAATTGAAATTACTTTTCATGTTCTCCCTTTATTTTTCCTTCCACATATAGTTTCTATGGATTGTGAACTGATTGAGATAAGATAGTTTGGTTCAACATTGTTCCCTTTGGTTTTATTTTTATTTTTATTTTATTGTCTTTCTCATTTCCATTATCCTTATTGCTTTTCCAATCTTCACACATTTTTATAGTCAGAGGCATTTAGTTTTTATAAGTACCATGTAATGACATATGATTATTTTACTTTTTAGCATTAGTTATATTAACAAATAAACATAATTTGACTCTAAAATAATTGTATTTAAGTAGAACTTTTAAATCAGTTTTTACCTAGACTTCATTAATTTGTATTTTAGATAATACTTTTAATTAATTCTCTAGGCTAATGCCTAATTAAAGAAGAATTTGTTTATTATTTACCATGTTGGATTAGGTAATAGCTCTCCCTATCACTGGAGTTTGTCAAACAGAGGTTTTGATGATCACTTTTGAAAAATGTTAGAGAAAAGCTTCCTATTTCAGATAGGGGTTGGACTATAACTAGGTGATCTGTAAGGCCCCAATAAGATTCAGGAATTTCTGATTCTCTGGTTTTCTCAACCTACAGTGCACTTTTATATTTGTCACTTTTGTTACTAATAATGGAAATATAATTATTAAAAGCCTTTGGAGTGTCTAGAAAATGGCCTATTCTTAGCTAATACAGATTATAGTAATATAAATGTCATGATTATTTCTGAGTTGCTTTTTAAGTCTCATGTGAACTTCTTTACATTAAGTGCCTATGCAATAGCTGTTTTAGTAATATACATTATATGTGAATTTTCCTAAGACTTTTCTCTTCTTTATGTTATTAAGTATTTCTCCTAAAATAGGGAATTTTAAAGTACTAAACGAAACCCTACATAATAAAAACTAATTAATGGTCCGTATGACCAGAATTACTATGTTTACCCTGGCATTATAATCATTAATTGTTTTATAGTTGTCGTTGTTATGTACTTTGTTTATGTCATCCATTTCAGCTCCCTATAGCCTTTTTAATTTTTGGTTCTCAGCTGTTTTCTAGGTAATTGAGTATTAAGTAATCACTAGACAAAGTGACATAGTACTATTTATATCCTACTGGGATATAAAAGGATAATGGACTAGGTTTAAATTAAAACCAGAAATAACATGTTTTATAAAAGGTATGTAGAAATTTTGAATTCTTTAGCCCACACAAATACAGTATAACTCTTAAATGCAGTAGAAAATATTTTTATTAGATGTAAAATGTAGTAAGACTAATTCTGTTCAATGCGATCAATAAAGTCATTTAACTTTCCATTTAAATTAAATTATTTAAGTTAATAGTAGAATCTTGATCAGATATTAAAATATGTTCTATATCAGGAAGACTAAGTTTACATTTTGGTTACACGATCTTAAGCATGAAAAATATTTGAAAGCAATACTCTAATCTCATTGGGTTTTGTTTGTTTTTGCTGATGATAAAGGTAGTTCACAGAGTGATGATTCCAGAACCAGGAATGATACAAGGTAAGAAATATAACCTAAGTGTATAAGTGATTACTTGGATTGTAAAACTATACAAAGAAACATTAATATTGAAGCAATACACGACAGAACTCTGAAATAGGGCTCACACTAAAACAAATTAATTGAGTGCTAAAGATTAAAAGGGGGATGATTTCATATGAATATGGGTATACTTTGAAGGATGTATGACAGCTTACTGTGGATGTATGGGGTTAGAGGATGCCCAACTTTCTGTTGAAAAATTAGTTTTTGATATCAGATGGAGAGAGGGCAATGATTCAAGTACAGAATGGTAAATAAAGCAGCCATTATGTCCTATATTACTTTACTTAGAAAGAGAAATAGAAGTACCTTGTATAATATTTGAAAGTGCCATTTGTGATAAATTAAAGTTTATTAACTATGAGATTGAGTATAGGCAAAAAGAATTATCTTCTTGGCATTGGTTTACAGACTTATGTACATTTGTTCCTGTAAATTGCTATTGGAAGAGGTATGACTACATCAAGGGAACCTCATGCTCTGAGATTAAGATGCTAATAGTATCAAAATCTCTTTAATACGTTTTCAGTGGCTATTGGGTATAACAATAAGGAAAAGGTCTTGACTTTTACCATCAAGGGGAGGTTTATGATCTTATAAAAGAAGAAAAAAGAAATTTACCTGGCAAGAAAATATTGTTAAAGATGATTTTTAGATTCCATTGGTTCTCTTCATTTTCCTACATCTTGGCAAGCCACAGGTTAGTGTCTTGAGTTTCTTTAGTTTTGTAAAGCAAACAGGGATTTAAAGAATGCATGTTCAACAGATTGAGATGTAACACAATAAGGTCTCTAACGCTAATTGCCTTGTGGACTTCTTGCAGTGATTTGAATAATATTGATGTTATATTTAGGGAGAGTTTTCATGTTATTTGAATCGTTTGTTGAGATGATATTTAGAAGTTATACAATATTATTGCTACTTCTGAAACATTGCCACTTATAGGTTAATAAGCATGTCACCTTTTGGCAGCCTTTGGTTTTTGTGCATGGGTTCCTTAGATATTATTGGTATTCTCACATGGATGGAACCCAAATGGCCATGAGATTTTTAGTCTTTTATTTTAGTATGACATAGCAACTTCAGACTGTATGTAATAAATGTGGGAAAGTAAAAAAGGGTTAGACAGTTTATTTTATAGTTTCCTCATGGGAAATACAGAGTTTTGATCTAATTTCATCTTGCTAAAACTCTGTCGGTGACTTATTTTTCTTATCATACAGGGTTCAGTCATTGTATAGTACTGCTGATCTAGGAAAGTGATGGTGAACCTATGGCACAGGTGCCAAAGATGGCACTCATCACTCTCTGTGGGCATTCCCCTCCCCCTCTCCAAGTTCATTACTAGAAAGATAGAGGGACTTGGGTGAAGCTTCCCTCCTCCCCACCTCCACCACGTCTGAGGACATTTTTTCATATCTCCAACCCTCTGCCCAGCAGCCAATGGGAGCACACAGTGGGTAAGGTGGGTGGCTCACAGGTGGCAGTGCTGGAGGGGAGTAGAGTGCTTGGGCCTCTCCCCCTCTCTACACTTGCTGAGGACATTCTTCACTTCACCTGCCTCTCTGCCCAGCAGCCCAGTGGGAGCTCTTTTCCCCTCCCTTGTGTTGGGATAAGGGTGGAGGAGGGGCACAACATGCTGTTGGGAGGGCAGGCACCACACTCAGTCTGGGGGGTGGGGCCTGGTACTCTATCTCTAAAAGGTTTGCCATCACTGGTCTAGGAGAACTTGGCTGGATGAAATTGGATTAGTCATTACTTTGATCTGAGTTCTTAAATCTTTGAAAGTTTTTTCTCCCCTCTAGAATATTTTCCTTGTATAAATTGTTTTTGTTCTGCTCATTTCACTCCATATCAGTTCTTTACAACCAAGGATTTTTTAAAGTTTTCTCTTTTGTACCTTTTTATGCTGCAATAATATTCACAGTTTGTTCAGTGATTATCCAATTAATGGTTACCCCCCTTAGATTCTAGTTATTTTCTTTTTTCCCTTTTCCCTTTTAATACTCCTTTCAGAATGAAGATGTTGTTTTGCTTATACTTTATTCCCTTCTAAGTAATATCTTTCCCTTTAATCCTTGGTTTCTTCTGATTATCTTCCAGTTATTTTTATACCATACATTGTGTGTATCTATGTGTGTTTTCAATCTTTTGTGTCTGTTTTAGATAAGAGTGAGGTCTGTCTTATGCCTAACCCCCCCCCCCATATTTACAAACAGTTCTCTTTTCACTCATAACAATTATGAGAAATAGCATGTTTCACCCCTTTCTTCCTCCTTTCTGCAGTAAACTATTCTTCCTTTTACCTTCTCTTCTCTTAAAACCCTCAGAAAGGTACCAATGGACTTCCCAGGAAATCTCAAATTTTCTGACTATGGAATGGTTCTTAAGAAACATTTCTTTCTTCTCCCCATGTAACAATGTTAGCACTACATCATCATACAGCCCCTTCAGATTACTTAAATACCTTTTTAGGCTACTTTTGACTGAAATGCTTTAAGCTTCTCTGTTCCGATCAGCCTGTTTTCCTGCCCTATACGATAATATTACACTATTTAGGCTAAATTATCTTAGATTATAAGCCCTTTTGCCTTTTGAAATATTGAAATGTATACCAAGATCTCTTTTGGTTTTTAGTAGATAATTTCAGGTCCTATGTGATCCTGATTGTGGATTCTTACTGATTTTGGTGATGATCCCCTTTCTTATTGCCCTCATTCTTCTTTTGTTCAGTTTCAGAGTGGAAAAAAAATAATTTTTATGGTTTCCCATTGACTTTATCATTTCATCTGATCAAATTTCAGTTTTACTGTTGTAGGCATATGGAATAGTCTACTCCTATACAGGCAAAAATCTTTAATGAAAATCATGGAAGACTTTTGTTGACTTGTTAACCTTAACTTGGACATTGATGCTCATGAGAAAACATATGTTAAGTAATGTTATTTTTCCCAAGTTGATGCAGCTTAGTTATTGTTTAACTACACAAATATAAATAAAGTGATGATAGTTAACTTGGACAAAACAGGTAGGCAGACAATCACAATTGGCACCTATAAACCACAATTAAAAGCTCTAAAATGATTATGCTACTTGGCAGTATCCTGGGAAGAATAGTAGAATGACCAGTTTATATGTGTATACATAAAATTTTTGCTTTATGTAATTTGCATCACAGAAATTTTCCTTTACATAAGTGAAGAAATTCTGAAAGAAATCTGCATTCCAAACAGACACCTATGTTACCCGTACCATACTGTACTGTACTGTACTCTCTCTTTCCTCTTCTGTCCTTGTCTTGGCACTCTCAACCTCCATTAAAAAAAAAAAAAGACCCTAAAAAAGATCTCAGGGGAGCTAAGGTGTCTCAGTGGATTGAGAGCCAAGCCTAGAGATCCTGGTTTCAAATTTTGACCTCAGACACTTCCAAGCTGTGTGACCCTGGGCAAGTCACTTAACCCTCATTACCTAACCCTTACTGCTCTTCTTACAACTAGTACACAGTATAGATTCTAAGATGAAAAGTAAGATTTGAAAAAAAAAACAAACCTCCAAGCGAAAGTGGAGCTAATGATATTGTTGCCTCTGTGGGCATCTTACCCCTTGTGCCTGTTTTTCTAATCTTTCACTCTTGGGTATGGTGCCTCTGTCCTTGGCCCCTGTACCTATTCTCTCCTGTCTTTGTCCATATCTGACCCCTATATGTCTGTTCCTGCATGTTCTTCAACTCAGTTCCAGTAAGGCCCCCTGGTGCCTGGCCCTGGACATCCCAGTGTTCCTCTTCCTGCATTTCTTTCTTTATCCCCCACCTGCACAAATCCTTGAATTGTGTGTGGGATTCCCTCCCGACACCCAACCCTTGCCTGCCTGCCTCCCTCCTTTCTCCACATCCATAGGCAAATTCTCATAATATAAAAATTACGTATAAGTCTGTGGAACATCCATAAAGTGACAATTGTGTTTGTGCATGCATGCATGTGTGTGGTATATGTATACTGGAATGATGAGATAGTCAACATTAACTCAATTAGGAGAACATCAAAGCTTTTAGAGAAGAAAGTTTATAAAGCTCTAGAGATCTTAAAGTTATTCAGCATTTGCAAAGTTACTCAGTACTTGAAAAGACCATTGACTGTAAAATATGACAACAGGTCAGTTAAGGATTGATTTATATTACCACTGTGACAAGAGTTAGCATTGTTAAATAAATGTTAGCTATTTTTAGTTAAAATGTAATCAAAATAGTGCTGGAAACTTAGAAATATATGTTTCTGTAGAAAGGTAGACTCTGCGTTTTTACACTTTTATGTTTTGGAAAGCATATTTATTATGTTATCTCATGTCATGTAAGAGGGTTTGAACAGATTTGAATACCCCCATTTAAATTTCCTATCATATAATTTGCTGCCAATTTTTGAATATCAAGTTTAACAAGAGCAAATGATGCTGTGGATTTATTCTAGCTTCCATAGAAAGCTCTCCCTTAATCAGTTTTCATCCCTTTGTTTTTCCCACTGCTATACACCCATCTGTGTGAATTGTTTCCCAGTTATAAGTAGAAAAGGGCACTTAAGGTTTAAAGATTTTCAAACATGTGCATGTTAGTTTAGAAATAAGGTTGTTGGAGGTGGCTGGTTAATCAGTGGATTGAGAGCCAGACCTAGAGATGGGAGGTCCTAGGTTCAAATCTGGCCTCAAGACACTTCCTAGCTGTATGACCCTGGGCAAGTCACTTAATCCCCATTGCCTAGCCCTTACCACTCATCTGCCTTGGAACCAATACATAGTATTGATTCTATGATGGAACATAAGAGTTTTTAAAAAAGAAAGAAGGTTGTTTCTGAAAATCACCTCCAATTACTTTGACTCTTACCTCTCTATCCCACATCTCATTCTCTCCACCCCCATATTGGCAGCCTCTTAACTGAACTGATTAGGTCTTTGCCAGATTGATGTCTGTCATTATCCATTGATAATTCCTGTCTAGAGAATTTACATACTTTTATGGAATTCTTAATTTTTTAAAAAATCATGCTTTGTCGTGGCATAAATCTAATCTTAGTACATATCCTGATAATTTTCATAATGTGCTTGAATAGCTTATATTTTTCAGTTATCTTCTGTTTTTTTTAAGTCACTATTACATTCCAAGAAAGTTAATACTTGAACCTCTAAAGTTTTTTTAGACAGCATTATTCTTAGATACATTATAGCATGTAAATGCTTTACTCTATTTTCATTTCTAAATATGCTTCTGTTAAGTTTTAGGCTGATATATTTCTGTTTTAGATATTAAACTTATAGATATCAAGAATCTTTATGCTTAAATATGGGTAGTGTCTTAATACATAATAGAACATAATTAGAATACTTCTCCACAGGGTGATTTTAGAATCCTCTTCTGTGTTAGGTAAAATTCCATTGTACACGTTAATTTTGAATAAGAAAATCATAGTGTTGTACTTCCTTACATTTTGTCTTAGAAGAAACAATAAATGAGCCCAAATTAATTAGACCAGATTTAGATTTCTCTTATTGTTTTATGTGATATAAAGGAATTGAAAGCTTTCAAAGCACAAGTACAGATATACTATGAAATAATCTATCCCATTACATTTAATTTTACAAATATGCAATTCACAAGGGAAATAAGTTGGATCAGTGAAAATTCAGATATCTAGATTTTGACAATTTTTTTTCTATTTTAGCTGCTTATCATTTTTGTTCTATTGATAACTCAGACCTTTCTAATGATTTCTTTCTCTGGACATTAGAAATGTTAAAAAAAAAAAGTTTTAATTGTTAAACTTTAGGTTTTATTTTATTTTTTTTTCTAGCTTTATTTTGATTCTTGTACTCATAAGAGAAGTTACACTTCGTGAATGAGTTTATGAAGCACCACTGTGTTCCAGGCCTTAAGATAAACCCTAGAGATGCAAAGAAAGATAAGAGAAAGGGCCTACTTTCAAGGAACTTACAGTCTAATTGGAAAAATAACAAATATATGCAAACAGGTTGTATAAAGATTAAATAGAAGGGAAGGCTTCTTGTAGGTGGATTTTAGGTTGCTTTTAAGGAAGTTGGGACTGTTAGGAGGCAGAGATGAAGAGGAGAGAGAACATTGCAGGCGTGAAATGTTTTTTCCCCAGAACCAATAGGTAGAGTATATGGTTCATGGGACAGCAAAGGAGGCCAGTGTCGTGGTTTCTGAACACTTGGGATTGGGATGTGTATATGGTATAAGAAGACTGGTTTGGGGGTTTGGGCTTTAAATGCCAAACAGAAGATTTTATATTTGATCTTGGAAGTAATAGAGAATTGTCAGAGTTTATGAAATATGAGGGTGGCATAGTTGGAACACTTTAGGAAGAGAACTTTGGTGATCAATGAGGAATGGCCTAGAGTGGAGACAGATTTGTGGAAAGCACACCAGCCAGCACACTATGGTAGGAGTCTAGGCCTGAGGTGATGAGGAACTTATACCAAGGTGGTGATAGTGTCAAAGGAAAGAAAAGGATATATACAAGGGATGTTGCAAAGATGAAATTATAAAGGCTTGGCATCAGATTGTTTGGTGGAGGAGGTGAAAGATAGTGAGGGGTTGAGGATGTCAGGCTGAGAGATTTGGAGGATTGTTATGCCCTCCAAAGTAATAGGGAAGTCTGGAAGAGAGGAGTGTTTAGTGGAAATTTTAATGAATTTAGGTTTGAACATGTTATATTTAAGGTATTTAGAAGACATCTAGTTTGAAATGTCTGAAAGGAAGTTAGAGATGTGAGACTTGGGGTCAGCAGAGAGGTTAGGACAGTTAGCGAGATTTAGTAATTATCAGCATAGAAGTAATAATTAAATCCATGGAAGCTAATAAGATCACCAAATGAAATAGAATAGAGAGAGAAGAGGACCCAGGATAGAATTTTTGTGATACCCACAAAATTAGTGGACCTGACCTAGATAAGGATACAGCAGAGAAGAATGAGATAGAGTAGTCAGATAGGTAACAGGAGAACCAGGAGAAAGTGGTTTCCTGAAAACCTAGAGTAAGGAAGAGAGGAAGATCAATAATGTCAAAGGCTTCAGACAGGTCAAGAAGAAAGAATTAAGAAAATATCATTGGCAACTTGTGGAGAGAACAATTTTTGTTGAATGATGAAGTAGGAGGCCATATTGTAGAGAGCTAAGAAGGAGAGTGTGAGAAGACGAAATACTTGCATCTATTGTAAATGATCTTTTCAATTAGTTTAGCCAAAAAAGATAGAAGAGACACAGGATGATAGTAGTTATAAAAGAATCAAGTGAGAGTTTTTTGAGGATGAGGAAGACATGAACATGTTTGTAGACAATTAGAAAGGAACCCATAGAAATGGAGAGACTGAAGATAAGTGAGAAAGTAGAAATGACAGGGGACAATCCATTAGAAAAGAGGGAACCTTGGGAATGGGATCACTTGTGCATGTGCAGTAGAGGGGTTTGTCTTGGCAGGGCCATCTCTTCTTATGAGACAGGTGAAGGAGATAGGAGCTGGATGCTTCTGAATGACATGAGACGATACAAGGAAAAGAAGGAATTTATGGCAAATGACTAATTTTCAGTAAAGTATGAAGCCAAAATTCACACCTGAGAGTGGAAGGAGGGAAGTCATTGAGATTTGAGGGCTGATGGAAAGGTTTGAAAATTCTGCTTTTGCTATGAAGACTAGGATAGTGAATTGATAAGAAAGCTATAAAAGGATGACTTAGTAGCAGTGAAAGCCTTCTTGTGGTTTTGAGACTTGAAGGAAGCCAGGGAAGCTAGGAGGGAGAGTTTCAGATGGGGGAAAGGATAGCAAGTGAAGATGTCTGAAGTGAGGAGATAGAGTAGCTAGTGTGAGGAACAGAAAAGAAACCAATTTGACAGTCCTTGTTACATAGTATAGACTTAATAAATGTTCGTCGACTGAATTGTTAAATGTGGTGGAATGTAAGAAGACTGAAAATGTAGGAATGAGCCAGGTTAAGGGGATCTTTAAATGACAAACAGCAGATTCTACATTTGATCTTGGAAGCAATATGGAACTGTTGGAGTTGATTGAATAGAAGAGTGACATGGCTAGACTTCTATTTTAGAAAGATCAATTTGACGACTAGTTGTAAGACCAGTTTAGGGTGAGACAAGAAACTTGATATAGTGAAACCAACCAAAAGGCTATTTCAATAGTCCAAACATTCAGGGATGAGAGTTTGCATAGACCAGGGTTATGGCATTGTCAGAGGAGAGGAGAGGGGCATATAAAGAAATATTACAGCAGAACTTGACAACAGATTGGTTGGGGGTAGGGTGATAAGAATAAAGAATTGAGGATGACACCTAGCTTTTGAGACTGAGGTTGGTAGAACCCTTAACAGTAATGGGGAGGGAGGTATAGCTAGATGGTTTAGTAGATTGAGAAACAGGCCTAGAGACAGGAGGTCTTTGGTTCAAATCTGACCTTCAGACACTTCCTAGCTGTGTGACTCTGGGCTAGTCACTTAACCCCCAATGCCTGGTCCTTACCACTCTTCTGCCTTGGAAATAATACACATAGTATTGATTCTAGAAGGTGAGAAAAAAGATAAATCAGAGAATGGTTGTGGTAAGAACACAAGCTTGATCAGGGCTATTTATGAATATAAAGGGATTTGTCTTGACAGGGATAAAGATCATTTCTTCATATGAGCAGAATGAGAAAGATACCTTAGTGATGTGAGATGAAGAGGAGTGGGGAAGAGGAAGCTCTTTGTACATGACCTAAACTCTTTTTAAAATCCAATTTCTACGATACCTTTGACTTTTCTATTATATTAGCCATATAGTTTATTTTCTTTTTCCCATGCACATTTCTTTCTTTCTTTTTTTAAACCCTTACCTTCTGTTTTGGAGTCAATACTGTGTATTGGCTCCAAGACAGAAGAGTGGTAAGGGCTAGGCAATGGGGGTCAAGTGACTTGCCCAGGGTCACACAGCTGGGAAGTGTCTGAGGTCACATTTGAAGTCAGGACCTCCCATCTCTAGGCCTGGCTCTCAATCCACTGAGCTACCCAGCTGCCCCCAAAATGAGAATGGCGCACAAAAGGGATGTGCTCTAGGTGAGGCTCGAACTCACAACCTCAGCATCACTCTGCCTGTACTGCTGTATAAGTACCGCGCGCTAACCGATTGCGCCACTGGAGCTCCTCCCATGCACATTTCTAAAATCCAGTCTGTCTTTTTCCTGATCAGCCTTTATTTCCAAAATTTTAGAGTGATATAATTTTAAAAATAAGTTTCTTTTGTTCTCTTTTTTCACACATTATCATAGTTTATCCCAAATATTTATCTCACTCCTGCCCCTTCTCTCTCCTAGAGAACCAGCCCATATAATAAATAACTTTTGAGAGGGGGGGGAAATCCAAAGCCAGTACAATTGATCAGTACATTGAAAAAGTCTGAAAAAATGTGTAATGTGTAACACTTATGGACTTCCCACTGCCACAAAGGGATGGATTGGGCATGTCCTTTCATATCTCTTCATTAGAGTCCTGCTTGATAGTCATAATTTTGATTTTTCTATGTGCAGTTCTTTCCATTTACATTTGTTCTAGTCTGTGTACGTTGTTTTCTTGACTCTGTGTACTTCACTCTATCAGTTCAAGTAGATCTTTCTGTGTATCTCTGTATTCATCATATACATCATTTCTCATAGCACAGTAGTATTTCATTACATTCATATACCATACTTTGTTTAGCCCTTCCACAGCTGATGGTCATCTGCTTTGTTTCCAATTTGTAACCATCACTAAAAGGTCTGCTATAAGTGTTTTGGTGGCTATGGGGATGTTTTTCTTATCAGTGACTTCCTTTGGATATAATCCCAGTAATGGAGTCTTTGATTCAAAGGGTATGGACATTGTAGTCACTTTATTTGCATAGAGTAATAGAATTTTAAAGCTAAAGAAGAATGAATTCAGCTAGTCAGTTTTCAAATGGAGAAATTGAGACCCAGGAAAATAGTATTGTGCTTTTAGGGGAAGGTAGCTAGTTAATAGTAAACCTAGGACTTCCATCCTGACTACACTTGGGTTTTTTCCATCATGCTGGCTTCCTCCATTATGTTGCTTGATTCTACTGTATATTTGTTTTTCACTTTCTCTTGTTCTTTACGGATCCTTAATTAGTACATCAGGATCTTTAAATAGATCTCCAAGCCAATTACATTCACCACAACTCCTTGGTTTACCATACTCCCTTTTCCAGTTTTTGCTTGTGTGATTCAAGGCTGGTAGGGAGAACCCAACTAATCAAAATCCTCAGTCTATTTGCTGATAAGGTCATCTTACCTGGAAATTGGCCTTTATTTTTATAAGAAGACTCCTTAATTCAAAAAAATAAACTGTCCAAATATATTTGATAAGGTTAATTTGAAATGAATAATCTTACCTGTAGAGCAATAAGATTTTAGTCCTGTCATAGTTTGCAAGATTTTCTTCTGTTCCTTCTCCCTCACCTTTCACTCAGATCAAATACAAATGGACCTGAAAATGCTGAGGAACCAGGATGCAGTGATAATAGGAAGGTCAATGGCAGCAGTTCTCCATCACTCACAAATGGAGGTTTTAAACCTTCTAGGCCTCCAAGACCTTCAAGGCCACCTCCTCCTACTCCCCGTCGACCAGGTTGGTATTTGTAAAAAGAGACATCTAGGATGAGCCATTCATCTTATGACTTGATGATTATAATCTTTATTATTATTTTGTTCTATTTTAAATTGCTTATTCAGGTGAACATCAATAAAACTATCATTTCTGGGGTTTTGGGAGTGTGGTCTTGTCTGCATTTTTTTCATGTGCATTTTTTGACAAGGATAATTTTTCCATACCCAGCCATGAGATATTTAGTAGCCTTTCCATCACTTGGGTTGTTGACATTTTTTACAGCTAGTCATCCATGAAAGATGACAATAGCATTTGCATTATGTCTTGATGGTGAAAATGTAGATGGTACCTTTTGCTAAGATATACTTCATGGCAATTAGATTCAATAAATTATGTTGTATAGGATATTACTATTCTGATACCATTTGGACTATAAAAAAGTCTAAAGGGGCCTAAAAGGAATAAATGTCTCTGGAGATCCCTTCTACCTTTTAGATTCTGTAATCTAAAACTTGGCACAGCTCCACAGTTGTCAGATAATTGAGTCTGTTGGCTTATTCTTCTGATGTGACTTTATATTGGGTAAATGGCAAATGACACATATATCGAAAAGTCCCGAATGATCACATTTTAAAACAAAAAAGGCCTGTAAATTTGTCCATTAAAATCTTGATTTAGAGGCATGTATAGGTTTGTAAAACAAGTAAAGTTTAATATTTTTTCTGCATGTAAACTGATATAGTAGAAAGAGCATTGAGTTCAGAGGAACTGATTTCAAATCCTGTCTCTCTTTACTTAAGAAAATAACTTAAATTCCCCGCCCTTGCATCTGGACTATATGGCCTCTCAGATCCCTTTAAGCTCTGAACCTGTCATCCTATAATTCATTTCATGAATTTTTAAGGTTACTTTTTTAAAAATAAATTTCTTTATGTTTGGACTTAGCCAACTTTTTTTTTTTAACCCTTACCTTCTGTCTTGGAGTCAATACTGTGTATTGGCTCCAAGGCAGAAGAGTGGTAAGGGCTAGGCAATGGGGGTCAAGTGACTTGCCCAGGGTCACACATCTGGGAGGTGTCTGAGGCCAGATTTGAACCTAGGACCTCCCATCTCTAGGCCTGGCTCTTAATCCACTGAGCTACCCAGCTGTCCCCACTTAGCCAACTTTTAAAAAATCAGAATTGTATTTTTAATTTAGAGGAAAATTAAGAATGACACCTTTTAAAATTTTCTCACCTAATCCAACTATAGCATCTGTCAATGGTTCTCCTGCACCATCTGAAACTCCTGTATCTAGTACAGATTCATCACCTTCAACAAGTATGAGTGTAATTCCCGAAGGAGCAACAGCTGGAACATCAGTTCCTACCACTGTGGCTTTAACAACACCTCCAACTTCTAGACAAGTGCAGTCAGTAAATTCTGCTTCTCAACAACTCAATACAGTTAATCAAGGTCCTCTTCCGCCTGGGTGAGTATCCTAATGTTGTAAATTTAGATTTATTTTGCATCTATTTCTTTTGAATGTACTATATAGGAAAGGAAAAAATGTGTTTTAAATAACTTATTGTTGTGTGCCTTTGAGTAGTATCATCCAAAGCTTTTGGGTTTGGATTGAAACTGACCTTTGACAACTCCAAATTATGAAGACTCAAAGAGACACCAAGTCAAATATGAAATTTCGGGGGGGGGGGGGGGGGGGTTCCTGTTGTGAGACAGTCCAAAGAAATCTTCCACATCCAATTCAATGAGCTACTTGGAATCTGAGGATTCAGATAAACAGTCCCTTTGTCAAACTGAGTTATAAATAAGTAAACATGGCTTCCCTTTATTTTCTATAAGACATAACCATTGACTTCTAGATTTGAGAAATCCTTAAAGAATTCTTTTGGGGTCTCAGAGACTTCCAGCTCAGTAGGGAGAAAAGTTCTTTTATTGCCCAAAGGGCTCACATTTGGATTTAAATTAATCCACCCTGGGAATAAAGTTAACTCACTTTGCCCTCAGTTTGTATCCTAGCATCCTGATTCACTGCAGCCCTGGGAGAGGTAGGAGTATAAGGAGTTAACTCAAGTTGTCCCCAGTCTACATCCTAGCATCCTGGCCTACAATGGTCTTCCCCTTAGCTTCAAAGAAAAATTCACATCCCTTCATCCTTACTGCTAAGCAGAGAGGGCCTCATCACAACAAAAAAAGCACTACCCTGAGGATTCCTCTTCTGCTGCCCATCATCCTTCTCTACTTTCTGACATCCTTCTTCCCCTGCTGCTAACTATCTTCCTCTGCTGTTATCCATCATCCTTCTTTCTTTGCTGCTCATCATCCTTCCTCTGCTGCCCATCATAATCCCCCTGTTGTTTCTTGCTGCTGTGTCTCATGTTGCTGCCTAATGTGTAAGGGCCCATATGGTATTGCCCATTCTGTAAGAGCTTATGATGCTACCCAGTCTGCAGATACCTACATCACTACTGCTCACTCCACTGCTGCTTGCTGTCTGGAGGGGTCACTGTTCTCACTCTCTTGGTACCTCTGGTAGCTGTCCAAGCTGCTGCCTCTGCAGACCAGAGTGCCATGTTTACAGTCTTGCTAATGCCACTGCCATCTGATATATTGCCTGAAGACTAGAGTGTCCTCCATCTTAACTTGCTATTACTAGTGTTATCTGAATTGTTGCTTATAGGCCAAGGTGCCCTCCTTACAGTCCTACGATTGTCAGTGTTAGCCATATTGTTGCCTGAAATCCAAAGTGCACTATTTGTAATCCTGCTATTACCAGTGTTATCTGAACTGTTGCCTGTAGGGCAGGGGTTTTTCCTTGTGATCCTACTGTTGCCAATGTTGTTTGAACAGCTACTTGCAGACTAGGGCACTTTTGAGGTCCCCTCTTTCCCATTACTCTATGGACTGCCCCGGCTACTGCCAACAAGCGAGGTGTCATTGCCCCTTTTACTGTCTGGGCTGCTGATTGAGGGCCAGGGAATTAATGTCCTCTCATGTCTTCACTTTTTTTTCCTAAACTAAGATCATTGCAATAGATCCCCACTCCATTCCATTTGTCTGAGAAGTGGGTTCAACATCTAGTGCATCTTGGGAGCCAAAGATTTCAAGTAGACATTTAGTTTACTTAACAGAGCTACAAATGAGAATAATGTTTTCCATCCTCCACAAAAATGCATTCAGTATAACCCCCATACCTCCCACCCCAGGTAAAAGCAGCCTGTCAGGAATTTCTTTGAGGTCTCATGAGCTTCCAGCCCAAGAGATAGAATGGTTCTTATACACATATTTCTCACAACTGAATCCCCTTAGATTGAACTTAACTCAAACTGCTCCAAATCTGTCTTATAGCATCTTGACTTATAAAACCTTTGGAGTGGGGACAGATTGGAATAAGGAAGTATTAGCTGCTCCCAGGTCTTTATTATAGCAGACCTATGGAATAATACATTAACCCATAGAAAATCAATTAATAACCATATTAGTGAAAAAGGTAATTTATATTTGGGGGGTGTGTGTGTGCAAAGAGATATATAGTTGGTTTTACTTCTCACTATTTTAAAATTATGAATCAGCGACATAAATTGTTACTCATTAACCACTACACCAATAATAACTTGCCTTATATTCGACCACTTAGATCACAGACTTGTCAAAGAAAAGATCAGACGTAAAAAACTAGTTGAAATGATATTAATGAAAAAAAGATATACACATGTTTGAGAATAACTCAGTCTTGAACTCTTTGAATATGTGAATTGATAATGAAAACTAGGTAATGGACAATAGACATGATATATTAACAGTAATTATAATTTTATACCAAAATTTAATCAGTGTAAACCAGTTGCCATAGCAAGAAGACCTAAAGAATCCTTAAAACAGTCAAATGTTTTGACTTATTTGCAACCAGGAGAGAGACATGGCAGCCAAAGGCAACACTGTATTGAACTATAAACTCATGTAAAATTTTATGAAGATGGATGATGAATGATTATGAGCATTATTGCCTCATTAAACAGAGAGAAGCATTGGAAGGTAAAACCACTTTAAAGAAGGCTTGGCAAGGGACCCAACTAAATGAAGTCACCCTGAGGATATGTAAGGACAAAAATGGAAGGAGGACAGCAAGTAGAAGATAAATGGAAAAGATCAGCAAAGATTTACAAAACAAACTTTTCACCATTAAGAACAGTAGAGCCACCCCACTTGGATTATAACATCACAGTGCCAGATTTGCTTATAAGGGAGGTAAGATTGGTATTAAAGAGACCAAAGTCAAGAAAAACAGCTAGATTGAACCACAGGTAGAGGAGATCTGTGCTAGAAGCAAAACAACTATGAGAGTGTTGAAGGACTAATTCTCAAGCTACCCAAAGGAGGGAAGATACCAGAGTTGGAAAAAAGAAATCTCAGTCTTTTATAATACTGAAAAACAGTAAAAGAGAAGAAAATCAGCAACTACCAGCCTTTTAGACTTACTTCCTCATGTTTGAGGCTCATTCACTTACGAATTCAGGGTGTTTTTTTTGGTGAGGATAACAATGGGGAATAAGCAGATTTTGCAAGTGATATTCCTCAATGAACCACATCTTTACTATTTTTCAGTTAACTGAATGATACAGCAAAATGAAGATATCACTGCTTATTTTTTGTGGGCTATGGAAAATCCTATATTGAGTTCACCATATTTAATTCAATAGAGCAAAAGACTCTTTCAACAAAATGACCCTCATTTCTATCAAAATCATTCAAGATTCTTTGAAAGATATAAAAACAGAAGTGATTCTGTACTTACCCTCCAGTCTTAAATCAAGTGAGGCATAAAAAGGGAGATTACTTTCGAAAGATATCTGCCACTGATGGAGGAATTCTAATAAAGATTTCAAGTTGAAGAGAGATGCTTTATGAATGTTGAAATCTTCCAGATGTTCCTGTTTGTGAATGGTAATGTGCAGATTGTATCATGCTCTAGGACTTTCCAGAAACTCCTGGAAGAGATGTGTAATAACTCATTTGACCTGTTCCATTTTTATATTTTCTTCCTCAATGCCTAGCTCTATGCTTGGCACAAGGTGATAAAAAATGTGTTGATTAATTGGCCTGATCATTCTTGTTTAGATTATAATATGCAGCTGGACGGATAACAGAGTCTTTAATTGTGACTCTCTGAGAAGGGCAAAAAATATTTACTAAGCTCCTATTATCTGCCCAGCATTGTGCTAAACATTTTACAAATGTCTCATTTGATTCTCACAACCTTGAAAAGTAAGTGCAATTAATGATCCCCATTTTATAGTTTTGAGGTAACTGAGATAATTAGGTTAAGTGACTTTTCAGTGTCACACAACCTAGTAAGTGTCTAAGACTGGTTTTGACCTTAGTTCTTTTAATTCCAGGCCCAGCAGTCTTATCTATTGGGACAAACAATGTATGGGTTGGGTCCAGAATTTAACAGGAGCAGGAGAGAAAGCCATACAGCTTCAGTAAATTGCAAAACTATATCAGTCAAAAGTTTTTCTCAGAAACTAAAGCCTTATCTGTTTAATACCAGTGTTGTGTAATTGTGAGATGTGGAACATAGTAACCTCCAAATAATTGAAGGTTGAATATTACATAGAAGCAGTAGAGAGAGGTTTAAGATGGGTGTGAGCAAGTTTATAACAAATGAGAAACTTTGGAGAACAGGCATAGAAGTTGATAATTTTTAAAGTTGATAGCTAGAATTTGTATAGCACTTTAAGATTTAAAAAGTGGGGGGCAGCTGGGTGGCTCAGTGGATTGAGAGCCAAGCCTAGAGATGGGAGGTCCTAAGTTCAAATCTGGCCTCAGACACTTCCTAGCTGTGTGACCCTGGGCAAATCACTTAACTTTCATTGCCTCGCCCTTACCACTCTTCTGTCTTAGAACCAATACTAAGTATTGATTCTAAGGTGGGAGGTAAGGGTTTAAAAAAAAAAGATTTAAAAAGTGCTTCACAAATGTTACCTCATTTTATCTTCTCAAAGTCCTGGGAAACAATCTTTATTTTTACATGAAGAAATTGAGGTAAACAGAATTTGTAACTTGCTCAGAATCTTAGCTAGTAAGTACTTGGGACCAGATTTAAGCTTGTCTTCCCACTTTGAGATGCAGAGCTCTATTCACTATACTACCTAGATGTCATTAAAAATATGTATGATAGGAAGAAAAGATGGTCTGATTATGTGGCAAGTGAGAGGAATGATATGTGAACAACCCAAGTGTTTTCCCTGACTACCCTTGTGTTATCAAGCAAAAGCAAGGAAGATGGTTTAATGTATTAGGTGTGGAGTCTTCTGTGGTGAGCTTATAGGAAGTCTTGGAATGTAGATAGGCATGGTTGGGTTGCAATATTTATTGTTACAGAGAACATCCTCCATTTGAATACAGTTGTGCCCCTGTATTTATTGATTCAATTAACTCCAGGAAAAAAAATGGGTGGAAAATTAGAAAATTCCCCAAAATAAATAATAATTCATAAGTTTCAAACTACCTATCAAGATAGCAAGTCCACCAGGCCCAGTTCATGATTCATCTTCTTTTATCCTCATACCCACACTCCCTTGTAAAGGCTTCCTCTCATATGTCTCTAGTATTTTCCCTGATAACATTTGTTAAATTTGTTAAATCCTTTGTTTAAGAATCCTCTTTTTTAGTAATGGCCCCAAAGTTCAAAAGTAATGGTGCTTGTAGCATACCTGGGCCCTTGTATTTTCTGATTTGGTAAGCCGCAAATTGTTACCTACCTAACAGCAAGTATTTGCTTTTATCTATGGTTTCAGCCATCCACTGTAGGTCTTGAAACATATTGCTTGCAGATAGGGTCCCTACTGTATTGAGTTTGGAGTTCACCATGTTAAAGATTATGCCTTTACCTCAATTCTAAATTATAAGCACTGAAGGGAGAGAAATAGAATAGAAATGAATACATGTACACCCGGAAGAAACAAAGTAACAGGTCAGTTTTGTGGAAGTAATTGTAATGTTTTTGTGATCTTTTAGAACATTTCCACTGCAACTTTTATTGCTCTGATTTTTTTTTGCAACTATGAGCATAAGTGGTATATCACTTCTAGTACTTTGTCCTTAGGCATAGTGAAATTTAGGTTAAAAAAAAAAATCTATCCTGCCAGATAGATGGTGGACTCAACATTCAGAATAAGAAATATTTTCAGACATAGTCAGTAAAGAATTTACCTATTCATACTTGTTTCAAGGGTGTGTTTAAATTTTTTTTTTCCCAATTTAGGAGCTAAATTAACAGGAGAGGGAATTTGGCCATGATTTCTGTGTGGCTACCCCTTCCCCAAAATAACAGAGAATCTTTGAAGTTTGGGGGTTTTCCACAAATGAAAACTAAAGGCCAAAAAGAATAACATGCAAGCTTAATAGCTTTGAAAGTTTCATGTTAAATTTATTCTGTTTTAAATAAGAGTATGCTGAAATCCTGAGGAGTTAAGTGACTTGCTTCTGGTCCCACAATTGAGGGGGGCTTCAAACCCACATCTCTTGACTCTTTATTCTAACATTTTCTTTCCACATGTCATGTTGCCTCTTTATAAAACTAGAGGTTTAAAAATTAACAAAATTTATTTTTGTTGAATTTCCTCTACTATATAGAGAGTACTCACTCTTGTTCCAAGAATCATAGGATCTGAAATTAGAGTGATCCCATGAGGACCCATTTCGAAGTAGTCTTCTTATGCTGCTTATATTTAGGGGTGTATAACAGGGAGAAAGTGGGAAGAGAAAGAGAAAAAATTAATTAGATCTCATTTTTTTCAGTCTTCATGCTTAGAATGAGAACTGTTGGACATTGTGCTAGGGCCTGGAAATGGCTTATTGAAATCGCAGATGAATTGGACTTTAATTACTTAACATGTGCACAGTAATGTGGAAGATAAAAATGAAAAAACAAGATTTATAACTACAATAAACATACAATTCTTTAAGGAAAATAAAATAGCAAAGAAAAATAGCTATTAGCATAGTACATAATAAGTACTAAAATTCTGCAAAGTGCTATAGAAAGAAAAGCAAGCTGTATCAAGTAGATTCAGGACCTCAAGTACTTCTCTTCTACTTTGTACATGGAAATGCTCATTTTATTTGATGTTAAGTTCAGAATGTGTAAATTAAAAAATAAATTACTATATAGAAAAAGGAGGGAGTTTTTCTGGGTGGGGTGACTGGAGAAAGTGGCATTTGAACTAAACATCAACTTATTTGCACTATTTATATTGATTTCTCCTTTAACAGGTTCTCTTATGAATTCTCATGTGACAGAAATATGTTCTTCCTGATAGCACTAGGATTAGCCAAACCACTGTAGATAAGACTAGATACAGAAACTAACATTTTATTTGGTATTTGTGGCTAATGTCATTACCATTTTAAAAATGTACTTTTATTCCAGTGGAAAGTTTGGGTTTAAAAGAACTGTAAAGTTTCCTTTAGGTAAATCAATCATTCTCATCTTCTTGTTCAATTCTGGGCTCAGCTGAATGTCCATTTGTAGTTCCTGTGCAATAATGGACCAATTCTAATGTATTGTTCCATACAATTGACCATCTAGTCTGGATGATATGCAATCTTCCTCTACTTGGTTTAAAACTTCTCTGTATAGTCAGACTTGAATTTTTGGAAGATTATGGATTTCCTGTAGGAAATTCTCTAGTGTTCATAACTTGATAAAATCAGCAAATGTTAAACACAAAGAGGAGCAGCTAGAGGACCTCACCATTTGTACCAGGAGTTCTTAATTCCATTTTTAACTCATTAACTCCTTTGGTAGTCTAATGAAACTTATGGGTGAACCCTTTCTTAGAATTTAAAAAATTCATAATTGAAGAAAATGCTAAATTTCATTAAGAGATTAATAGAAATAAAATATATCTTTTCAATGTTATGTGCATCTTTAGAGAACAATTGTTTTTTAAATATAAGAATTGTGCCACCTGTTCAAATTAGCATTTTGTTTTACCAAATAAAAGGGAAAATTTTTTTTCATAATCAAATATTACAGGGAATCTTGCATTCTGAATACCTTTTAATTGGATGTAAGATTGTAAAGGTGATCTACTGTTGGGTTTCTTTTGTAGAAGTGTCCCCATTCCCTTTTCATATGTTTATCAACTATATTGTCTATATCTATGGACAATATTTTTGTAAACATTTTTAGCAACTGCAAAGGAGAGATGTTAATTGAATAGTTTCTGACATTCTTTAAGATGCCTTTTTCTTTTTTCATTCATACTTTCCCTCCTTTCCTCCCTCCCTCTTTCTTCTTCTCTCTCTCTCTCTCTCTCTCTTTTTTTTTTTTTTGGTAATAAGGGTGTCCCAGTATAGACTTTTTCAATTATAATCTATTTCAGCTGCTTTTCTTCTTTGTTTTTGTTAGTGCCATTTCCACTCCTTTCAGTATGTTCAGGACTATGATGTCAGGCCAAGTGTAGCAGCATCAGTCTTGATGATGATAAAGATTTTGTTATATAAATAGTTGTAGATCTTTTCCATTTTCCATCTTTTGCTGTCTTTCAACTGTGTCCTTAAATACCCTTAAAGTGACTTGCTTAGTTAGGTCTCTTGCCAAACTTCCTTAGAATTTTTTTTTCCATTGCTTCTCAGTATTTCATCAAATGATATCATTCATAATTTTTACCATTCTCCATAAGATTTTATTGGTGAATTTATTTTCTAAACTTATGTCACTTTTATCTATATCATTTCTTTGCTTGGCTAGAAAGTCAAGTGTTTGGTTGGCAAGACAATTTTTAGAATCTGTCTCTTTGGTATAGCAGTTGAATTGAATCAGTTTTCTTTAAGAAGTAATGGTGATTTGTGTAACTATTTCCCATTTTTTATATCAGCAACTTGTTTAAATAAGTCAGGTCGGGTCAATGTTGATATTAACTTTGATCTTTGCTTTAGCAAATTGGTATAAGCAAAAAGCTGATTAGACAATAATTCACTTCAATAATGAGTCATTTCTTATCTACTGGAATAAGATCTCTTTCATTTTGGTGATATTATTTGGGATTCTCACTATCACCTCTCAATTCTTCTCTTTTTAAAAAAATTTCTCTTTTTCAAGAAAATATTCTTTGTTATTATTATGATGCTTCTTTATAGTCTACAACTCTTTGGACTTTCTCATTTCTTGTTCCAAAACTATGTTTTCTCACATTTTTTACTGTCTTTCCTTCTGTCTACTTTTACATTACAGTCACTGAATATCAAATTACGTGTTGCTTGAACGTGGAAGATCTTTTCTAGGTCTCTGTAGAAATTCTCTTAACTTCTTCATCCTCTGAGCAGATATGGGTAAATCAACAAATTATTTTCATGATCTTTTCCCCCAAATAGTTATCATTAGCATTACAATATGTGGGTAACCCAAAGAACTCTTGAAACAGTCTTTTTGTTAACCTTTGAACCCATACTAAAACCCTTTTTACCTTTCTAAGAACAATCTCCGTTCCATCATTCAATTTAGCTACAACTTCCTCCCAATTTCAATTATAACAAGAATATCAAGACTTATAAGATTCAATTTCTCTAGTAATATGCTCACTGGTTGCTTATTGGGCAAGGATCTCACATTTAGGGTACCAACAACTAAGTTAATGTTTAAATGTGAAATAAAAATTATATGACTTTTTCCATTTCTTCTCTTCTTTTCTGCCACTCTACCACAATCACTGCAGATCAGAAAGGGGCAGCACAAAGACTGAACATCATTTTATATTTTTCTTTATTTTATGGGTTGTCATGATTAAAGATATTCATCACCAAATGGACAAGGAACCAGTTATGCTTAGAAGTGTCCTCAGAATACTAATGAGACCAAACTAGGCTTGGCAGTTCACCTAATATGGTTAGTTGAAAAGATGAAACATTTAATAGCTTTTGGAAAAAGATTATCTAGGATAGCTCTAATCGTAGAATATCTTTCTTTACATAGGAAATGTATATTCTTTGTATTCTAACTTTTGTATTGTTCATTATTCAAAATTTCCAAAGTTTAAAACATGCGTTACTTTTTTAATGAAATAGTTTGAATAGTATGATATTTGGGATTTTTTTTTTTGGCATGAACCTTCATTAATCATTTTATTTATGTGTGTTTAAGTTGGGAACAGAGAGTGGACCAACATGGACGAGTCTACTATGTAGATCATGTTGAAAAAAGAACATCGTGGGATAGACCAGAACCTCTTCCACCTGGGTAAGTTTAAAATAATGAAAAACGTGGAAGAATTGTTTAAAGACAGGAATTTAAATCTTTTCAAGTCCATCTACATTCCTGTTTGGTCTGATTTCTTATCACCCCAACCTGTGTCTTCATGAAGTTCAAAATATTATAAAGAGGGAGGCTAATCAGTGACTAAGAGGTTACTTAGATATTGCTGCTTCTATAATGACATGTTTCACTATCAAATGTTTACTGAATTCTAAACCTTATTTTGCTCTACTTCATATTTTCCTTACTGAACCAGATTTAAATTTATATATGAGCATGTTTAAGAGTGGGTCCTAGCACACTCTTAATTAGTAAGGCCTGCCTACCAAAAGTTTTCTTTAATAGTTTAACAGAATCAATATTGAGTGGCAGCTACTCTGTATACATCAGAGCTAACATCTCAAGAAAAAGTTTGGGGGTTCCTGTTCTATGGCCCAAATGATATTCAGGTACATATTTATCCTAGCAGCTCCATAACACTAACATTAATGTTGAGCATTTTGCTTATTAGCTGGGAACGTCGAGTTGACAACATGGGACGTGTTTATTATGTTGACCACTTTACAAGAACTACAACTTGGCAACGGCCAACTTTGGAATCAGTTAGAAACTATGAGCAGTGGCAACTACAGCGAAGTCAACTCCAAGGAGCAATGCAACAATTTAACCAGAGATTCATTTATGGGGTGAGTAATAGTCTTTATACTACAAACTAATAAAATATCCCCCTTGGCACCTTTCCTTGCATGTGTCAGTCATATTGATTTTATAAAGCATTGAGAGAAAAGCACATAAAAATAATAACAGAGTAAGTTCACAGACGGGATGATGTCATTGTTTTTATTAGCAGATAGGTATATTTTTAAGATCTTTGTTTGGCATATCCTAGATATAAATGTAAGTGATATGATTTTTCCTTTCAAAGTCACCTTTGTTTCTCTTCATTGTTCATTAGTCATATAAAACAATGGGTTGGGAATAGTTTTCGACTCAGGTGCTATATTGATTAGTTTTTTAAATTTACTTTCCATTTCACCTTAATTTTTTATTCTTTGTTATAAGTTACAGCTTTCTGTGGAAGGGAAAGAAGAGCAATATTTTTGGAAGTGAAGATAATATAAAAAAATTTTTTTTAATATTTTTTAATTGAAAAAGATTGTCTCAAGTTTAGGACAATATTTTTTTTTAAGTTTAGGACAAATTGTTTCCTATTTTAAAAAATCAGAATAAATTAAATTAAGGAAAAGTAATTCTTACTCTAAAGTGTCCTTGTCTTAACTTGAGTAAGGGAAAACTTTTATCCCCCATCTAACACTTCATTCACTCTCATTTATCTATTGATGAAAAACTTTATTTTTTGTCAAGGGTAAACTACTTGGAGCTTCATTTGGCTGAAAGAATCTTGGGAAAACTGTCTAGGAATGACTCTAAAGAACAATAACCTGAGAACTAACATGATACAACAGATAGAAAGCCAGCCTTATAGTCAAGGAGACCAAAGTTGAAGTTTTATCTCCAGTGTGACCCTGGTCACTTAGCATGTTAGTAGTACTCTATGTCAACTCTATAAAGTTATGAATTAGAGAACAGTTGCTGGTGACCATTTAGTAAGGTTTCTTGGCAGGGCATCTCTTATACTGATGAAATGATAGATCTGGATAAAAAAAAATTACATTTCAATTTCATATATGTATATTTCCCTTCTTTGGTAAAGAATACTTGCTTTCTAAAAGGAAAAAAAGGAGTTTACATTTATTTTTAGTCCTTTGGTGGTGAGGCAGCATTACTGATAAGTATATCAACATGTGTAAATGCTTTATTTTATAATCTTCAGGCTGCTGGTGCCAAAAGATTAAAAAGTTCCAAAGAATTATAGGTCTTTAACCCTTTAGAAATTTGATTTTCTTTAATGCTAAAAAAGTGGATTCATCTGAATAATTTGTAATATTTAAGCCAGAAGGAAATAGTTCATAAAATGTTCTATTTCATGGTCTCTGTTCAGTAAACAAGGCGATACTGAGCACCCACCATGTGCCAGGCACTCTGCTAGAATCTCAGGATTAAAGATTCTCTGCTTTCAGATGCTTAACATTGTATTGGGGGTAAATACATGTACATATATATGGAAGTATATATAGAAAAGGAGCCTTAAGGGGCAACCAGATGGCACAGTGGATAAAGCACTCACCCTGAGTCAGGAAGACCTGAATTCAAATTTGGCCTCAGACACTTACTTGCTATGTGACCCTAGGGAAGTTACTTAAACCTGTTTGCCTTATCTATAAAAGGAAATGACAAACCAGTGTCTTTGTCAAGAAAATCCCAAATGGAATCTGGAAGAGTTGGATACAATTGAACAACAATTGTATAGATAAAACACAAAATAAATGCAAAGTAGTCAGGAAGAAAGGTCCCTAGTAGTTGGGTGAATATCAGGAACAACTTCATGTAGGTAAAAGTACTTAAGCTGTGAGAATCTTGAAAGAAACAAGTGATTCTGAGAAGTGAATATGAAGGGTCTTATATGCCTACCTCTGTTCCTTCTATGTCCCTTCTTCCCTATTCAGGAACCATTCTTTTAAGCATAGTAGTGTCAATTTTTTTTTCCAGTTGCCTATCTTTCCATGGTGGATTGTCACCGTGATAAGCCTCTTTAATATATATATATATAATTTCCTTCACTGTTTGAGTGACTACCATGATCACTGTTCCATTGCATATTCACACTAATTCTCTAATTAGTATTTCTTCAATAACAGTCTCTCCTCTAACTGATCAGAATTCATTCTTTCTAGAGTATATCTGTCTTTTCTGAAATCTTTGCCTTCCCCCCCAATATTCTAGAACCATGAATTCATTTACTCATTCAGTAGTCTATCTCCTTTCCCATCCTTTAACTTTAGTAACATTCTCTCTAAAGCCCTTTTCTGATATTTGTGGAAAATAGAATTTTGTTGAACTGATTCCTCACATCTGTGTGGTATTCTATAGAATAGAAAGTCCAAGTGGGCTTTATAGACTTCCACAGATCTGTGAACATGATATTTTTAAAATAAGTGCTTTTGTTAGAAGTTCTGAAAAGACACATGCTAGTTTTAAGCTATTAATACATCCTTTTAATTTTTACATAGAATCAAGACTTGTTTACTTCATCTCAGAATAAAGAATTTGATCCTCTTGGACCTCTGCCACCAGGATGGGGTAAGTATAATTCAAATCATGACATTGAACAAATAATTTTGTCAATGCTTTAAGGTTATTACTTTACTTTTGCTTTAATAAAAATTAAAATATAGTCTAATATTCCTAATTCAGTTCAACAGATATTTATTAAATACTGAAAGAAATAGTAAATTGAGATGGCATATAAAAGAGCTAATTAGAATTCTAGCACACATACACCTAAAACTATAATGCAAAGAAATCTATAAGTACATTTTTTTGCTTGGATTTGTGATTTCATTTGTTTAAGGAATTCATTTTATCAGTGCATATCATCATCTGCTTGGCAGCTTACAGTTTTGGAAAGTTGCTCAGTTATGGATAGCTTAAATGATTTAACCAGTCACACACTTTGTTTGTGTCAGGGGCAATACTTGAATTCTCATCTTCCTGACTGTGAAGGCCAGCTTTCTATATACTAATACAGCCTCTATGTATATTAAAGAGGTACAAATAAAGTGCTGTATTAGGTCTAAGGAGAACGGGTAATTACCAACTGGGAAAGATAAAGGAAAGCTTCATGAAGTATTTGATGTAGGCTTTAAATGATGAGTAAGTATCAAGAATTGCAAGTATAGACAGTTTTTTGCTTTTTGTAAATTTGCATTATGTAAGTTTAACTTCATAAAGAATTCTGGAGAAATCCATATTCCAAAAAACACGTATATTAATTTACCTTGGCACTTCTCTCCCTTCCCCCCATTTAAAAAAATTCCTTCAAGTGAAAGGAAAAGATAGAGAACACCAAAACCATTCCATTAGGTACTTGACTTGAGACCACCAACACCAAGAGACCATTGCTGAACCCAGTCCACCCACCCTTGTGTCTGACCCCACATATTTGTCTTCCGTCTGTCCATACTTGGGTTCCACTTATCTGTTTCCAGTCCCCATGTGTGGTAAGTCCTTTCCTGTATGTGCCTGTATCCAGCCCCACTGTCTCTGTTCTCCTCCCTCTCTGCATATTCCTCCTCCTGTCCTCCCATCTCTGTCCACAGTCCCCATATGTCCTTGAACTATGTGCTGGGCTTCCCTCCACTGGCACATGGTCTTCTTCTACCGCCTTTCTTCCCCTCCCACATTGGAGGGCAAAATGACATTATGTAATCATTCCTTTATGCCATCCACTTTTGTAAATTGAGAATTATAGAAAGAAACTATGTTATAAATGGGGGAAATAGGATAGTACCACCTTATGGAGAACCTTAAATATCAGGTTAAGAAGTTTAAACTTAACAGGAAGAGTAGGCAATAGGAAGATAGGTAAATCTTCGTAAGAAATTAAAAGCATTTAATTGGATTCAAGGTTAGGCTGTTTTGTGAAATAAAGCATTATTGTGACTTCATATGGGACATAACTTAGTGCTACCTTTTTAACCTAGTATAAAAGTAATAATACATTTGATTCTTGCTAGAATACAAGCTCATGCTATAGAACTATGGAATCTGACATAAGGAATTTCTTTAGTAATAATGTATAGGTAGGATATAAGTTGAGGCCCACCTTACAAATTCTCTTTTGGAACAGACACTTAAATAGTTTCTTTGCAACAGTAAATGTCAACAAAATGTATTAAGAAAAAAGAAAGGAGGTGGAGCACAGAGGGTGGAGTAGAGGCATGAAAAATTTGAACTTCTCAGATGTTGCTCCCCAATTAACCTTAAAACAACAAAAGGATGTGGTGAGGCAATTGTCCTATAGAAGACAGCTTGGAAGGGAGGGAGAGATGACCTTTTTCACTGGGATGAGTGGGGAGCACAGCCCTGAGGATCCCTCTTCCTCTGCTGCTTAAGGTTCTGAATCCAGGCTTAAGCCAGAATTGAGACCTTGAGTCCCTGCCTAAGCCTCACACCTCCACTTGAAGTTCTTAGCCCTAGCCCAAGGCAGTCTACAGTGTGCCTGACTAGTACAAGCTCAAAGTGAGGCCCAGAACCCCAGCACACCATACCTCATGGTGTGCCTGGCCTTATAAGGCAGTAAAACTTTCATCCCACAGACCTTCATACCAGTTTGTAAGAATTGAAACTTACAGACACCTAGAGCTAGATCTGAGGGTAGCAACAAGGAAAAACTGAAGTTTAAGAGAGTGCCCCCTGTACTCTGTGAATAGTGCCCACTTTTAAGATAAAAATAAAAATCAAGAAAAAGACTGGGAAGATGAGCAAACATAAAAAAAACTAGAAAATTATTATGGAGACAACGAAGAGCAAGGCATAAACTCAAAAGGAGATAATGAAATCAACACAGTTATGCAAATTTTTAAAGAAAAAAATCAGAATTGGCATCAGGCCCTGGAAGAGCTCAAAAAATATTTCTAAAAAGAAACAAAAGGAATATAAGAGAGTCAGAAACTTGGAGGAGGTCCTCCCAAAAAAATTCCATAGAAAAACAAAACCTTAAAAAGTAGAATTGACCAAATGGAAAAAGAGGTGCAAAATGTCGTAAAGAAAATTATTTCTTAAAAATTAGAATTGGGTAAGTGGAAACTAATGATTCATGAGATACTAAGAAACAAAAGAATGAAAAAATAGAAGAAAATATGAACTATTTCATTTGGGGAAAAAAACTTACCTGGAAAATCAGTCCAGGAAAAATAATTTAAAAATTATTGAATTGCTTGAAATCTATGATCAAAAAAGCATGAAGAAATCATATTATAAGAAATTATCAAAGAAAACTGCCCTATTATTCTCAAACAAGAGGGTAAAATAAAAATCAAAAGAATATATACCTCCAGAAAGAAATCCCAAAATGAAAATTCACAGAAATATTCTAGCTAAATTCCAGAGTTCATAGGCCAAGAAGAAAGTATTGCAAGCAGCCAGAGAGAAACAATTCAAATATGGATCCTCAGTCAGAATTACACAGAATAAAAAGACTATTAAGAGTCAGAATACAGATGAAAGCACATGATTTTTTTTAATTTTGGATTTATGTTTTGGGGTTTGGGTTTTATAATGAACAATATAGAAATATGTCTTTCATGATAATACATGTATTATCCAGATTGAATTGCCTCCCTGCACCAGGAGGAGGAGGAGAAGGGAAGGATTTAAGTTTGATCATATAACTTAGGAAAACTTGTGTGAAAATTTGTTATTACATGTAATTGGTCTATACATACATACATACATACATATGATTTTGAAAAAAATTATATAGGATAAATTCTATATTAAGATCAGAGGGCTTGGAATATGATATTCCAGAAGGTAAAGGAGATAGTTTTACAACGAAGAATCACCTACCCAGCAAAACTGATAATATTCTTTTAGGGAGAAAAATGGTCACTTAATGAAATAGAGGATTTCCAAGAATTCCTGATGAAAAGACCAGACCTGAACAGAAAATGTGATATTCAGATATAAAACTCAAGAGAAGCATAAAAAGGTAAACAAGAAAGAAAATTTAAGAGATTATTCAGTAAGTTTAAACTGTTTACATTCCTATATGGGAAGATGATACTTGAAATTCTTAAAATTGTGATTATTATTAGGGCAGTTAGGAAGAGTATACAGTGAGTGTGGGATTAAGTTGACTAGGATAACATAATATCCAACAACAAAAAAATCAAGTGAAAAAGAAGTGCACTGAGAGAAGAGGAAAGGTAGAAGTAGAGTGGAGTAAATTACCTCACCTGAAAAGGTGCAAAAGCTATCATAGTGATAGAGGGGAGGATGAGGGTGGTGACAGGCAATGTATAAACCTTGCTCTCATTACAATTGCCTCATAGCAGGAGTTTTATAATCATATTCATTTGGGTATAGAAACCTATCTTTCCTTAGAGGAAAATAAGAGAATAAGAGAAAAGGAGGATGAATAGGAGAAGGACAAAATGAAAGGAGAGAGATCAGTATAAAAAGGGGGATGGAGGGGAATGCACAGTTAGGGATCATAACCATGAATGGGAGTGGATGAAATACTAGAATCCTATGTTTTACAAGAAACATTTGAAACAGAAACACACAATAAAAGTAAAGGGCTGTAGCAGACTTTATTATGCTTCAGCTGAATTAAAAAAGTCAGGAGTAGCAATCATTTCAAAAATAGATCTGATTAAATAAGAAGGAAATTAGATCTTGATAAAAGGTACCATAGGCAATGAAGTAATATCAATACTAAAAACATATGCATCAAATGGTATAGCCTCCAGATTTTTAAAGGAGAAATTAAATGAGCCACAGGACAAAATTTGACAATAAAACTAAACTACATGAGTACCTCCAATTTCCTCTTGCTACATAAATCTAAACAAAAAATAAACAAGAAAGAAGTTAAGGAGGTAAGTGGAGTTTTTAAAAAGATTGAATATATCTCTGAAGAAAATTACATGGGAATTGAAAGAAATATACCTTTCATCAGGTCATGGAACAGACACAAAAATTGACTATTAGGATATAAAATCATCACAACCAAATGTAGAAGGGCAAAAATAACATACATCCTTTTCATACCACAATAAAAGTTATATCAATAAAGGATTATGGAAAAGCAAATTAAGAAAGAATAGAAAACAATAATTTAGGGGGTAGCTGGCTGGCTCAGTGGATTGAGAGCCAGGCCTTACAGACAGGAGATCCTAGTTTCAAATTTGGCCTCAGTCATTTCCTAGCTGTGTGACCCTGGGCAAGTCACTTGACCTCCATTGCCTAGCCCTTACTGCTCTTCTGCCTTGGAACCAATACACATTATTGATTCCAAGACAGAAGGTAGGGGTTTAATAAAACAACAACAATAATTGTAAAAAGGGGTCTGTCATAGAGCAAATGCTATAAACAATCAAAAGTTTCATCAAAGAGAATAACACTAATGAGACAACATATCAAAATTGATGGGACTCCGTCAAAGTAGTACTTAGGGGGAATATACAATTATATCAATAAATTAAAGAAAAAACAGATCAATGAATTGGGCATGCAACTAAAAAGCTTTGTAGAACAAATTAAAAATCCCCAATTAAAAACCAAATTGGACATCCTGAAAATCAAAAGAGAAATAAGAACAAAAACCATTGAATCTAAAACTTACAAGTTGGATTTATGAGGGGAAAAAGAATTAAATAGAACATTGGTTAATTTGATTTAAAAAAGTAAAGAGTAAAATCAAATTATCTATCAAAAATGAAAAGGGTGAATTCACCACCAAAGAGGAAGAAATTAAAATGATTATTAGGAGCTTTTTTTGCCTAATTATATGTAAATTAATCTAACAGTCTACGTGAAATAAATATTTGCAAAAATACATATTGCTCAGATTAACAAAAGAGAAATAGAATACTTTAAAAATCCCATCTCAGAAAAAGAAATTGAACAAGACAATAATGAACTCCCTACCAGGACTTAAATAGATTCAGAAATTGATTTTATCAAACATTTAAAGAGTGATTAATCCCAATACTATATAAATGATTTGGGAAAATAGGCAAAATAAAAATCCTACCAAATTCTTTTTATGACAGATGTGTTGATACCTAAATCAGGAAAAGCAAAAACAGGAAAAAAAAATAAACCAATTTCTTTAATAACTATAGATGTAAACATTTTAAATAAAATACTGGCAAGAAACCTATATCACAAGAATCATTCAGTATGACTTGATAGGATTTATATTAGGAATGCAGTAATGTTAAGTATTAGGAAAACTATCTGCATGATTGATCATATCAATAACAAAAGTAACATAACATGTTTTTTCAGTAGAAGCAGAAAAATCTTTTAATAAAATACAATGCTTCCTATTAAAAACACTTAGCATAGGAATAAATGGTGCTTTCCTTAAAATGTTAAAAAGTAAGTATCTCAAAACATCAGCAAGCATTATCTTTAATTGTGATGAGCTAGAAGCCTTCCCATTAAGATCAAGGGTAAAGCAAGTATGCCCATTATCACTATTATTATTTAATACTATACTAAAAATGCTACCTATAACAATAAGAGAAGAAAAAGAAATAGAATTAAAATAGGAAATGAGGAAACTAAACTTGCTCTTTGTAGATAATATGATGGTCTATGTATAAAATCAACTAAAAATCCAGTTGAAATAATAACTTCAGCAAGGATAAAGCATACAAAATCAACCCACACAAATCATTAGCATTTCTATATATTACAAAGTCTAGCAGCAAGAGATAAAAAGAAGAATTCTATTTAAATTAACTCTGGAAAGGGGCATCTGGATGGTGGGTTAAGAGCCAAGTCTAGAGACTTGAGGTCTTAGGTTCAAATCTAGCCTCAAACACTTTCTAACTGTGTGACCCTGGGCACTTAACTTCCATTGTCTAGCCCTTAGCATTCTTCTGCCTTGGAACTAATACATAGTATTGATTCTAAGATGAAAGGTAAGAGTTTAAAAAAAATAATAATAACTCTAGACAGTATAAAATACCTGGAAGTCTTCTTATAATTTGGAACTATGCCCAGAAATCTATTAAAATAGATATACCCTATAACCGAGTGGTAATACTACCAAATATATATCCCATAGAGATCAAAGAAAGAGGAAAAGAACCCATGTATGCACAGATGTTTATAAAAACTGTTTGCAGTGGTAAAGAATTAGAAACTCGGAGTGGTACCCATCAACTTGGGGATGGCAACACAAATTGACATATGTATGCAACAAAATTCTATTTTGCTATGCGAAGTGATGAGGGAGATACATTTCAAAGAAACTTGAGAAAATTTGTACAGTGCAGAGTGAAGAAGAGAGAACCAGGAGAACAATTTATATGATAACAATATCATAAAGCAGTCAGCTCTAAAGGCAGCTCTTTTTACTGGGTGGATAGAGTGCCAGGCCTGAAGTCAGGAGGATCTGGGTTCAAAATATGACCTCCTAGCTGGGTGTCCTTGGGCAAGTCGCTTAATCCACATTACTACTCTTCTGTATTAGAATTGATACTAAGATTTAGATTTATCACAAGCAAAATTTAATAAAAAGGTAAGCTAAGCCATAGTTTAATGAGCAAGAAAAAAGTCCATTATGGACATGGTACCTATTAACAAAGAGGCCCAATGGTTTCATCAGTTTTTAGCCAAAACCTCAGAATTGAAGATGCACCCTTTATTACAAACATAAAGCAAAGATAAGAACAGAAACCATCTCTTTGGCTACAAAATTAGCAGTAATGTGGGGTGTAGGGCTCATGTTTAGTTATGTTAAGAAAGTGGATTTATATACATGTGGAACCGTGGACCACACCTCTCTCTATCTTAAAGGAATTCTTTGTGAATCTATGGGACCCAATTACATTCCAAAGTCATTTATAGGGAATCAGCCTCATTGATACCTGGGGATTAGAGAAGTCTTTTTAATTGACAAGGATATGGCTAAAGATGGGGGAAATACAGCTATTCCATTTCTGAAGGATAACACAAATTCCTTGAAGTTTCTCAGAGACTCGGGTTTTGCAGACATCCCTTGGCAGAGAAGGTTTAATATTTGTTGTTTAGAAATAATTGCCCCTAGAGTTATAAAATTTCCCCCCAAATACAATTGATTTTCTCAATTACCTGTAATAACAATTTTCAACAGTTTTCCAAAATTACGAGATCTAAATTATTTCCCTTCCTTCTCTGCTCTCAGTGATGAGATTTTTACCTGGATCAGTTTGGATCAGTTCATAACTTCACCAACAATGCATTAATGTCCCCATTTTGCCACATCCCCTCCAACATTTAGCACATTTCTTTACAATCATGTTGGCCATTAGATGTGAGGTGACACCTCAGAGTTGTTTTAATTTGCATTTCTCTAATCGAGGGATTTAGAAAGTTTTTGTACGATTATTGATAGCTTTGATTTCTTTATCTGAAAATTATTTGTTCATATCCTTTGACCATTTGTCAATTGGGGAATTACTTCTGTTATGAATTTGACTTGGTTCTCTATAATTTTAAGAAACTAGATCTTTATCAAAGAAATTAGCTTTAAGAATTTTTTTCCCAGTTTATTTTCCATCTAATCTTAGTTGCACTGCTTTTGTTTGTATAAAAGCCTTTTAATTTAATATAATTCATTTTAAATCTTTTAATGTTCACTAGCCCTTGTTTGGTCATAAATTCTTCCCTTCTCCTTCGATCTTTCAGGGAAACTATTCTATGTTCCCCTAAGTTACTTATGGTATCTAAATCATATGCCTATTTTGAGCTTATTTTTGTATAGAATATTGGTCTATCTCTAGTTTCTGCCATACCGTTTTCCAGTTTTTCCAGCAGTTTTTTTCACATAATGAGTTTTTATCCCCAAAACTGGGGTCTTTGGATTTATCAAACAGTAGATTGCTAAGGTCATTTGCCCCCTTTATATCGTGTTATCCAATCGATTCCATTGATTCACCATTCTACTTAGCCAGCACTAGACTTAAAAAAAAAAAAAAATTTTTTTCTAGTAACAAATCTACACATTTTAAGTTTTTCATGTTGGTGTCATCCCCCCCCCCCCATGTTGTCTAGCAACTAGGTTATACATGTATTATCACTCAAAACCTATTTCCACATTATTCATTTTTGTAATAATCTTTTAAAACCAAAACCCCAAATCCTATACCCAAACGTGATGAATCTTGTTTTTTTCCTGCATTTCTACTCCCACAGTTTTTTCTCTGGATGTGGATAGCGTTCTTTCTCATAAGTCTCTCAGAATTGTCCTGGTTCATTGTATTGATATTAGTAGCAAAGTCTACTTTCTAGTCTTTCTAGCACTTTCTGAAATCATCCTGTTCTTCACACCTTACAGCACAATAGTATTCCGTCACCATCATATACCACAATTTGTTCAGCCATTCCCCAATCAAGGGACATCCCTTCATTTTCCAACTTTTTGCTATCACAAAGAGTGCACCTTTAAATATTTTTGTACAAACAGATACATAGCCATTTTTTTTTCTCTTTAGGATACAGATGTATTGCTGGAGCAAAAGGCATGCATTCTTTTAAAGTCCTTTGGGTATAATTTGGGTAAATTGCCTTCCAGAATCAATTCACAACTCCACCAGCAATGCATTAGTGTCCCAATTGTGCCACATCCCCTCCAACATTTATTATTTTCTTTTACTGTCATATTGACCAATGGGTATAAGTTGGGCCCCAGACTTTTGTTACAATTACTGCTTTATATAGTACAGCTTGAGTTCTGGTACTACTAGGCTATCTTCCTTGACTTTTTCTCATTAATTCTCTTGATATTCTTCCAGATTAATTTTCTTCTTATTTTTTTCTAGTTCTATAAAAGAATTTTTTTGCTAATTTGGTTGGTATGGCACTGAATAAGAAAATTAATTTATATAGAATTGTCCCTTTTTTTTAAATTAGGTTTTTTTTGAGACCCTTACCTTCCGCCTTAGAATCAATACTGGGTATTGGTTCTAAGACAGAAGAGTGGTAAGGGCTAGGTAATGGGGTTTAAGTGACTTGGCCAGGGTCACACAGCTGGGAAGTGTTTGAGATTTGATCTCAGATTTGAACCTAGGACCTCCTGTCTCTAGGCCTGGCTCTCAATCGACTGAGCTACCCAGCTGCCCCCCCCCCCCCTTTTATATTAACTTGGCCTACCCATGAGCAGTTCATATTTTTCCAATTGTTTCTATCTAACTGAGTTAGAATGTTTTATGAGAGCATTTAACCTCTAAATTTTGAAAAAATTTTCTTTAACAGTAGGAAAGCTTAAACTTTTGCATTTAATTTCAGAGAGGGAGGCGAACTTTCAAATTCTTGAGTTTCTATATTCAGAGACAAAGAAGTTGCTTAGGTTGTTAAGCAGAGTAGAGAATATGGTTGCAGAATAAAATCACATATATAGAGTAAGGTCAAATTTAAAATACAGAATTAATAATTCTCACAGAACTCTGAACATCAGTAACTAATGACAGTATTAGAAGGCTTATGATGAAACAAACCATCCACTTCCAGATAGTGAGGAGATAAACATAGAGTGCAGATTACAATATGACTTTTTTTAGTACAATGGACATAATATGGACAGTGTTAGAATTTGATGTGCTTAAGCTATCTATGTTTATAATAGGGTATTTGTTTTTCTTACTTTCTCAGTTGATGGGAAGTTTGGAGGAAGCAAAGTCAGTTTTTCATTTGAAAAAAAATGTTTTAACTATATTTAAATATTGGCAGAAATTTAGAAGGGGCAGCTAAATGATGCAATGAATAAAGCTCTGGGCCTGGAGTCAGGAAGTTCAAATATGGTCTCAGACAAAGGTGTGTGGCCCTGGAAAATCATTTAATTCTGCCTCAGTTTTCTCATCTGTAAAATCAGCTGGAAAAGGAATCGGCTTTCATCGTTAATGATTACCATTTCATTTTTTCTTAACTGCAGTATTTAAATTTCAGATTTCTACCCAGCTTTGGTCTTTCTTCAACAAAACTCAGATGTTCTTTTAAAATTCCTTTTTTTTAAATTTTATTAAATTTTTTTAAATTGAAATTTTTTATTTAATTAATTTAGAGTATTTTTCCATGGTTACATGATTCAGTACCTCTCCCTCTCTGCCACCTCCTTTCCCCCTGTAGCTGACACGCAATTCCACTGGATTTTACTTGTGTTATTGATCAAGACCTATTTCATACTATTGATAATTGTATTAGGGTGATCCTTTAGAGTCTATATCCCCATTAACCCATGTGATCAAGCAGTTGTATTTCTTCTGTGTTTCTGTTCCCACAGTTCTTCCTCTGAATGCTGATAGCTTTCTTTCTCATAATTCCCTCAGAATTGTCCTGGATCATTGCATTACTGATAGTAGAGAAGTCCGTTACATTCAATTGTGCCATAGTGTGTATCAGTCTCTGTGTACAATGTTCTCCTGATTCTGCTCCTCTCACTCTGCATCGATTCCTGGAGGTCGTTCCAGTCCCCATGGAATTCCTACAGTTCAGTATTCCTTTGAGCACAATAGTATTCCACCACCAACAGATACCACAATTTGTTCAGCCATTCCCCAATAGAAAAGCATCCCCTCATTTTCCAATTTTTTTGCCACCACAAAGAGCATGACTATAAATAATTTTTGTACAAGTCTTTTTTTCCCTATGATCTCTTTGGATGGTATGGCTGGATCAAAGGGCAGACAATCTTTAAAACTACTTTTTAAAAGAATGCTATCCAACTCTGGAAAAAAACTGTTGGAGTAGAAATGCAGGAAAAAAAAAAACATGATTTATCACTTGTTTGTTTGGGTATATGATTTTTTATGTTTGTTTGAGTATATAGTTTTGGTTTTATAAGAGTATTGTCTTATAAAAATGAATACCATAGAATAGTGATACATGTATAATCTACTGGAATTGCTTGTCAACTCCAGGAGAGAAGAGGGAAATAACATGAATCATATAACTTTGGAAAACTTATGTGTAAATTTATTATTGGAATAAAATACAGATAAAATTTTTAAAAAGAAATAAAAGTTCAAGGCTTCCTTTTAAATTTTTTTTATAAATTTTCATAAATTTCCCTTTATAAAAAGACTTTTTTGCCTTTTTTTTTTAACTCTCTTGCTTCATCTTTTCCAGTAATTCTTATTAAATTGCCAGAGGTGTTTTTCTTTGATGCTTGTAGATATTTTATTCTGTGTTTGTATCTTGAGCATCCCTGCTACCATAATAGTTTATTTATGGTGGGGTTCTTTTTTGTTGGTTTGTTTGCCTATTCTTTCAGCCAACTTCCTGACTTTTGTCATGAAGATACAGTAATGGGTTCTGCTATAGTTCTGAGGGAAAGTTTAGACTTGCCTTGTTGCTGCTTTCTTAGGGTTTTGAGTGTTGTATTTTTCCAGGATCTTAAAAAAGCTTTCAATAGTTCCAAAGGGTCTGATCCAGAGAAAGTCTGATTGCTGCCTCCTTGGTGTGAGCTCTGCAAGTTTCATTCTGAGCAGTGGTTATCTTTTGCTGGAGTTCAGCACCCATAGATGCCAGTTGAGAAGTTTATTCTTTGCTAGTTCATTGTCAGAACTGTAAACTCTCATTTGGTCTGGGATTTCTGTCTTGGTTATTTCTATGCAGCCTGGGCTAGATGCTGGAACTGAGATTCTGCTCTACTCACAGCCTGAGCTCCCCTACCACTGTCATGATGTTTTTGAACTGTCTTCTTTCTCTATACATGAGCCAAGGCCTCACATTTTGGGAACACCATCCCATACACAGGCTTTTACCTAGTCTGCTCTGGATCTGTGACCTGCACCTAGGTAGTAGGCAGCAAAGTTGGCAGTTTTCATTTGTCCCTATCATGGCTGTTTAGTATGGGGCTGGAATTTGTGTCTAGGGACTTCACGTACACTGGTAGTATACTTCCCTCCTGTGAGATGGCACTTCATGAACAGTGTTCTCCATCTGTCCCAGACTCCACTATCACACAAAAAACACTCCCTTTGATCTTTTTCAGATTTCTTTGTTAGTTTTTGATGGTGGTACATTCTCTGGATCCCTCTGGAGTGAAGCTCAGCAGTGCTGTTAACTAACGTTTCACTAGCTTGGCTTTGACAATTTGCCTCCCCTTGCTCTGAGTTATCAGGGGCTCTTTCTTTCCCTTCCCTTCTTCTTTCTGCTGAAACTGATAACCCCCTGACATGCTGACCCAGCCCCAGTCTCAGACTGTTTAGGTGTTAATAGCATCAATATCTTACCATCTTGGTATTTTCCAAGTTGTTTATTTTTAGGCTGGCTGTCCTTATAATTGAAGTGTTTCCTAAATAATAACATGATCATCTTGTTTCTCTGGCAGAAAAGCTGTCACTTGATTCTTTTATGCATGCCTTCCATTCTTTTTCCCCTGGGGATCTTCAAAACCATGAGTAGTTTTGACATATAGGATCCTAATTGACAATACCAGTTGTAGACATTATGATTCTTTTAGAAAATGCTTTATTAATGCCTTTCCTTCCATTACTGTAATTTCTCAATACTTACCCCCACATAAGATTCTTCTTTATAACAAAGTTGTATTGCTGAGCCAAAATAATCTGACCTGTTTTTTACCTTAGCATTATTTAGTGACTGTATATGCACCCTTCATCCTCTTACTCATTTAGAGAACCTCAAAATGTTTAATGTCTTACCAAAACTTTATTAGTGGTATCAAATACAAATGGAAAGGATTCTTCTAGATTCCTATTGACTTAGAAAACCACAAGTTAACATTCTTTATGCTGTATTATATCTGTTTATTTTGTTAAACATTTCTCAATAACATTTTATCTAGTTCAGGCCACCAGGAAAAGTTTGATACTTCTCCCTGAGATCTAAGAATGTCCTAATTGGACTGTGCAACTATCTTGCTCAATTGGTACAAAAATATTTTCTCATCTTCTCATTTGTTGGAAATGATTTCTCGAATGGCAAGAAGCTGTCCTTTTTCATAGTTTTATTCATCAACTTGGGAAGTATTTTCATCTGCAAGTCAGTTTCATTTTTAGCACTATTTATTCTATGATTTTTGACAATAAGAAGTCAATTCTATATTTGTATTACAGGTTTTAATCTTCCTTATTCGATTTCTTTATTTGAAAACTTTTATGATGTCACTTTTGAAATTTTCTTCTAAGTTTAGATACTTACAGTATACGTGTAGAACAAATCTAACTTCAAAGCAATTTTTGACAGACACCTTAATCCCTATTCTTGGTATAGATATGAGCTTAAGAAAGCATTCAAGGTCCATTATGCCTTTGGTGTATTAATTTAGAAATTATAAGGTTTTGGGGGGTGAATGGAGTGATATTTGATATAACAGTAATAAATGGGGTCATGAAATCATACACAACTGAAAAATGATCAAACAAATTGATATAATTTCACTGATGTAGAACAACTTCTAGCAATGCCTATCAGAATCCCTCTTTGTCATGGGGCAGCTAGGTGTCTCCATAGATTGAGAGACAGACCTAGAGATCAGAGGTTCTTGGTTCAGATTTGGCCTCAGACCTTGGACAAATCACTTAATGCCCTTACCGCTCTTCAGTCTTTGAACCAATATTTAGTATCAATTCTAAAGTAAGGATTTTTTTTTTGGCACATTAATGTAAATTAAATTATATGCTAAAATTTAAAAAGTTGAGAAAATTATCAAGTAGTTTAGGGAAGTCTTATCTTCCTTTATACTTAGTGAAGGTATACTGGTAATGTGGAATGAGACTGAGGTATGAATTTATAGTTTCCTCTCTTGGTGTTCTATAATATGTAGATATCACACCATGTTAAATGTAATTACAGTCTACTTTGCATCATATCCACAGATCTTTTATTCTTTCTGATTAATCTAGTATAAAGTATATTAGAGGGATGGTCTTAGATGATCACCTTCCTAGTATTTGTGGTCTATTAGAAGGCCCCTGCAGTATTCCCTTGGACTTGTTTTTGTCTTTTGCCTTATGAATAAAGTAGGAAGAAGAAACTATTACATAGTGTGATTCTCTCTCAAATATAAGAATGTGATTTTTTTCTAATTATCCTTTTTCCCACCAGCTAAAATTTTACCTGTTTTTTATTTGATTCTTTTTCCATGGTTATGTGATTCTTGTTGTCTCCCTTCCCTCTTTTTTTTTTTAATTTTTTTTCTGATTCTCCTACTTTTCTCCTAGTTGCTATGAAAACTAAAATTTATACTCACTTGTTTCCATAGTAGCCATCTCAGATACTTCTCTGTAATAGAGACTACCTTTTTTTAAAGCGAGCATTCTTAACCTTTTGTGTATCATCAATCTCTTTGGCAGTCTGGTGAAGCCCAAGGTCCCCTTCTCAGAAATACATTAAATAAAATAGACACAATAAATTGAAATAGAATTTCAAAGGAACAAAATTATATTAGAGAGATGTGATTCCCCCTCCCCATCCAAGTTTATGGTCATCCCCCTGAAACCTATTCACAAACCCTTTAGATTAAAAACTCCTATATTAAAGAAACTGTAAAGGGAAACACTATCCTTACAATCTCCCAGGCTTGAAGTTTAGGTATCACATTTGACTTCTTTATATTTCAGTCAGTAGCCAAGTCTTTTGTATAACAAGACTTTATAACATCTCTCATAAATGTCCCCTTTCTTCTGATGCTGCCACCTCCCTAGGAGAAATCTTCATGTCTGGATTAGCACAATAGTCTTTTGATTGACATCCCTTTCTCAAGCCTCTCCCCTGACGCTGTCACCTCCTATCCCCCACTATGCTGTAAATTCCAGTGGTTTCTATTGTCTCCAAGTTGAAAATTTTTAAATCCCCTGTTTGGAATTCAGAGCCTTTCAAAACATGAACAATTCTGACATTTCCAATCTTAAACTTTATTCCCTTCCATACCTCTCCCATATTCTGCAATCTAATGACTGACCACTTTGCTGTTCCTCCAAATGACCCTCCCATCTCCTGGCTCAGAGCATTTTTACTGACTGTCCTTCATGTCCTTAATCTCTCCTTCTCATGGTTTCTTTAGATTTCTTCAAGGTTAAAGAAGTCCTAGCTTATATGAACAGCTCTTCCTAACTCTTCCTAATTCTTCTTTATCTTCTTTCCTTTCTTTTGAGATTATCTCTAGTTTATCCTGACTATATCTTTATTTGAATTTAGTTGTTTGCTTATTGTATTCCTCATTAGAATATGAGCTCTTTGAGAACAGGGACTTTTTTTAAGCCTTTTTTTGTATCCTGAGCATTTAGTACTGCACATGGTAGGTGCTTAATAAATGCTTGCTGTCTTATCATAAATTCTTTCCAACAGTAAATGTATAAAGAGTTGTATTGTACTAATTTATAGTTAATTTAAAGGATTTCTAAGTGTAAATTTTGACTATTGATATAGAATTTTTTTAACCCTTACCTTCTGTCTTAGAATTGATATTAGCTTAGGGGCCAAGGCAAAAGAGTGGTAAGGGCTAAGCAGTTGGAGTTAAGTGACTTGCCAAGGAGTTACACAGCTAAGAAGTCTCTTAAGATCAGATTTTAATCCAAGACCTCTGGTCTTCAGACCTGGTTCTTTATCTCCTGAGCCATCTAGCTGCCCATTTTGACATAGAAACCCATACCTGTTGATCAGAAGGGACTACATTGTGGTTGGTTTCATGATTTGCTGTGGTAAAAAAAATAATTATCTGATAGTTACTGTTGATGATGAACTTCCATGAGCTTAGCTGAGTCAATCCTTAGATAATAAACAGTATATAAACTAGCTGATCCCATATGCTAGTGTATCCCAAGTGTATTTAGTCCTCTAACAACTTTCAGCAAAAAATAAGTTATTAATTCCCCAAAGAAATTTGCTGTACTGCTCATAATATTCTTTTGGATTTATTTTTTAGGTATGCATATAGTAATTGCAATGATAATTTTTGGTCCCTCAGCTTCAAATTAAAATTCATATATTCTACTTATAATAATGAAAAATAATTATATAAATACTTTGAGAGTTTTTCTATAGAATTAAAAGAAATATTCCAGGAAGATTTACATGCTTTCTAAGAAGCTTTCTGCTTTCTTTTCTACAAGATGATATATTAAATTTCTTAATTTTATAAATTTAGGTGAATAGAAATAACATTTTTTACTGAAGTAAGTTTTAGAAGTTGAACATAATAATCAAATATGAATTTAATTCCAATGTTGTAAATTGATAAACTAATTTAGTTGACTAAATAAATAAAAGCCTTTTTTGTGTATTATTTTAGTGAGAAATATTAGGCTGTTTTAAAGTAATTTCAATTTTGTTTTCTTTTAGAAAAGAGAACAGATAGTAATGGCAGAGTGTATTTCGTCAATCACAACACACGTATTACACAGTGGGAAGATCCTAGAAGTCAGGGGTAAGAACTTTCAATTATTGATGTATTTTTTATTTGTTTGCCTCAATTGAATAAGGTTTTGAATTCTTTATCAGAATTTTGAAGAACCACTAAGGTATGCATCATAAGGGGGGGACAAGGAAGGAATAAGCATTTATTAAGTACCTCAAAGCAAGCTTTGCCATTAACTTGATCTTATTTTCTCTACTTGTACAATAAAAGGATAGCACTTGATTGCTAAAATCCTTTTCCATGACTCTCTCCAGAAATTCCCAGCCCCCAAACCTTCATCCTGCCAGTTTTCAACTGCTATAGGGTTCCCTAGCAATTTCCATTCCCAGGGTCCCATACCTTTGGTCCCTCTGGGCATGAGGAGATTTGGGGATGGCAGGAAAGGAGCCAGTGATTGAGAGCTGGATAGATTTACAAACTTCTTTGTTTTTCTGCCCACCATGGAACAAGAGGAAGCAGTGGACATAGGAGTGCTAGGGAACTTTGGCTAGAACTAGCATTAGGCCAGAGATGTTTCTAGTTGTTTTGTCACTGATCACACCAAGCCCAGTGATGTTATTATGGGATTGTTTAAGGGAAAGAGACAAGAGGGAAACATCTAAATATTTTAAGTTTATTGATGGAAATGGGAGAGGAAGGGAAGGTAACAAGGGAGAAGTTAAGTTCTTAATCTTATCCCCAAACCTAAATTCCCTTAAATAATATCCTAATGGCTAACTTATCTAGGCTAAATAAGTTAATTTTCCCAAACAGAGCCTCATAAAACAGAGTCCAGTAAATGAACCAAGATCCCAGAGATAATGTCCAAACTAGGTCCAGCAGAGAAGGGATGGTTCTTCTTTGGTCTTCTGTCCAGCTGCCAGCAGCCAGTAAAAGCAGTTTTTCTCCTCTCAAGCTGGTATCTCACAAAAGGGCCAGAAACCTTGTAAAAAGATGGAAACCACAGCTACCTCCAAAATTCCCCCAGAAGTCTGATTTGTTGTTTTTTTTCCCTTCAGTTAGGACCTTAGAATCTTGACCCAAGCTCCCATGTGATTCTGTCATATGTCCCTGTCAATCAAATGCAGTTCATTTTGCAGAATCATTTTGCAGTCTTCCTTTTCTTACTACAGTGAGGAGAAAAAGAAACATTGCAAAGAAGCTCCTGGAAAAGGGTATAAGAGAAGGTTGAGGTGAAGGGCCCAAGGAAAGGCCTTAATATTAACTTAATAAGGAGAAGGGCAAATATAGTCTGAGAAACAGGAGTAAAGTACAAGAGGCTAGAAGAAAAGAGATTAGTGTGAAAAAGAGATGAGCTAGTGCCAATCATGAATGGACTTTATTTCCTCAGTGAAGTAGGAAACAAGATCATTTGCTATGAACAGTGTTACTATGATGACATTGCTGACTTAAGAGAGTATTTGGAATAGCTACTGTGGAGCATAAAGCAGTGATAAATAGCAGGGGTGTCATGAAACTAGAAGGGCTGGATTGAGAAAATTGATTTTAGTTGTGTGATTTCTTCCAGTGCTATTCAGCATCTCAAGGTCGACTAGCTGATGAAGAATTCAAAAGGGGTTGGTTCCATGAAGGCAGGAAAGTTAGGTTAGAACAGTTGTGATAGACAGACTAGAAAAAGAAAAGCATGGAAGGACTCAAATTCTGGCTGGAACTACACCATACCATCAAAGAAGAGTATAATGAAAGAGGCAAAAGAGCAGCTGAAGGACTCAAGAAGGGAATTTCAGGGGGCAGCTGGGTATCTCAGTGGATTGAGAGCCAAACCCAGAGATGGGAGGTCCTGGGTTCAAATATGGCCTAAGACACTTCCTAGCTGTGTGACCCTGGGCAAGTCACTTGACTATTGCCTAGCCCTTACCACTCTTGTGCCTTAGAACTAATACCCAGTACTGATTCTAAGACGGAAGGTAAGGGTTTGAAAAAAAAGAAGGGAATTTCAGAGTTTGGAATAATTTGGATGAAATTTTGTTATATTTAAGTTTTTGAATTTATCAAAATACCTTTCTATAGTAAAACACGGTCACTTAACTTCTCAGCTCCCCTTACAGATTTCCAAGGCCTTAAGTTGCAGAGAAGATGCTAATATACATTGGTAGAAGTTGTTACTGGGAACTACACAGAGATTGCAATGATTTTGTGCAATTAAATTGAATTCAATAAGCATTAAGTGCCTAACAATATTAAAATCATTGGTATAGATGTCCTCCAAAAGGCACTTAATAATGTTTTTTGTTCATCTTTGGCTGCTTTTAAGGAGTTGTGGAATTAAAAGTAAAATTCCATCTTGATGAATACTTTATTAACCTTTTCTTTGAGACAAGGTGACTATGTCCATGTTCTAGTCAGCATTTGCCAAGATAAATATAACAGGCCACATTGACTGAGCAGCCTGATTTGACAGAAGCATTTACAAAGCCCTCTTCATTTTGCATTCAGAATGTTTAATGAGCCTCTGTTTCAAGCTACGAGGACTTTATAGGTAATCTAGTTAATAAGCCCTTTATTTTACAGAAGAGAAAAAGAAAGAGGGATTCAGACATGTCTGTTGTTAATTGGGAAAAAATGCAGAACTATTAAATAGTCAGAAAAAAACACTCTTTAATCAAGGAAAGGGGAACAGTGCTGAGTTAGGCCTCCACATAGAGCTGCACCCCACAGGTCCACACAAAGTCCAAGGATTGAACTCTGGATGCTCTGGTCACTGACCCCTGGGAGAGCCAACCACACTAGATTAACAACTCCAAGGAACAAAAGAATTTGAGGAACCATTTGGGGAGATCCTGGGGCAGGGAAAGATCATTGACATTACCATATCTACAAGGAAATGGGAGTGTTCAAACTATACTGACTGGATACAGTCTAGCTTGGGAAAGTAATCATAGCTAGAGGCTAGGGTCTAAGGGAAGGGGCTACTTTTACTATGGATACTAAAAGGATGGTGCCTGCCCTGGTGTGGATCTTCTTGGAAAAGGGTCTCTGATAAAATGGGGAAGACTACCTAAGACAAAGAGTACTCAGCATTTGCTTAGCCCTATCTAACTGGAATTGTCATTTACCTTAGGGTCCATTATTCAGTCTGAAACTGCTAGCCTAAGATTCCCTTCAAGGTGGATTCTCAGGGGAATAGGGAACAAGTACAAGCTTTGGGGTCTCCAACTTATGAGTTAGTCCTGAAACTTGGGGTTCATCAGATCTTACTCGGCTACAAGTTTGGGGGCTTCTAGATTTCAAGTTGGCAGGAACAAGCTTTATTAAAAGATAATATAGCAAAAGAATAGCTCGTAAAAGAAGCAGCAAGTAAGGTAAGGAGGTATGGTAAAAAGAGGTAGATAAGGGGTTTTCAGGAATGCTAAGGAAGGAGTAGTTTGTTTGCACAGATGTTGCCCTCTCATTTCCAAGGAACTGCTGTCATTTTAGCCATGGTCTCCTTTGGTCTTTCTGACTTTACCCATGATTCACTCTTTTTGCCCCCTCAGGGGGAGGAAACCACAGTGTAACTGATATTCTAATGATATAACAGGTCAACTTTCAGTCAAATCCTTTCAGCACAGACTAAGGAAAGTACATGGAGATGATAATAGTACCCAAGGTTGCTGAAGAGATCACCAAGTGAGTTAGTATAGAGAGAGTAAAGAAGAAAACCCAGGACAAATCCTTGGGGAAACATCCTCAGTTAGTGGTTGTGGATCAATGAACATCTAATTAGAATGATTCAGGAGAATCCAAGTCATGAAAACCTATAGGATATAGGAGAGGAAAATGGTCAGTGGTGTCAAATGCTGCAGAGAAGTCAAGAATGGTTGGAACTGAGAAAAAAAGCTTTTGACTGACTTGGCAATATTACCAGAGACTCAAACATATTTGTGGTCAGTAGGGAAAGATCCAGTAGGTAAATTAAAAATTGAAGGAAGAAGGGGGATGATAATGGGGGCTATTTGCTAGATAAGACAGAAAGGAATGGGATCCAGGGGTTAATGGAAAGGGAAGGGTTGGCCCCATGGCCAAGAGATGAGCCTCATCATCTCATCACCAGGAACTGGAGTTAAGGAGGAGATAATAGAGAAAGGTCATATGAGGAGAAGGGAAGGGTGATGCTTCTTATTATATAACCTGCTTAGGATACAAAGAGATATTTTAAATAACCCTCTTGCTCAGAGAATTTTAGAGTCTAGTTAAAGAAATTCTTAATTTTTTATTTTTTGCATTGTGGAACCTTTGGCAATCTGGTGAAGCCTGTGGACCCCTTCCCATAATAAAGTTTTTAAATGTATAAAATGAACTCCATAGATTACAAAAGAAATTAATTATAATAAAATACACTTATCAGAATGCTAAGAAAAGTTTATAGCACTTAAGAACCCTTGTCGGGGCCATGTTGGTGAACCTATGGCACACATTCTAGAGGGGGCTGCTCTCTTCCCCCCTTTCCATGTGTGCCTGAGGACATTTCTCACATAATCTGCCAAACAGAGCTTCCTCCCTCCCCTGTCTGGAGTAAGTCAGGGAGTTCACATGTGGCATGAGGGTTGCAGTTTGGGCATTCGGTCTCTAAAAGGTTCACCATCATTGGTCTAGGGTCAGTCTTTCTTTATTTTGCCAGCTAAAATCTTACCTTATGCAAGAAACCTTTTTCAGCCTCATTTTAATGCTAGTGAGTTCCCTCTCTTGATTTTCTCCAGTTTGTCCTATATGTTTCTTTGTCCATCCTGTGAACTCTTTAAGAGCAGGAACTGTCTTTTACTTTTCTTTGTATTCCCAGTAGTTAGCACAGTGCTTTGTACAGAGTAGGTGCATAATAAATGCTTGTTGATTGATACAGCACTTGAAATTATTTTTCATGTATGAGTAATCTATATATATTATGTATACAATATATATACAGGCAAAATAAAACACTCATCTATGCTTCTAAGAAAAAAAGAATAAGGTGTAATGAAGTTCATCAGAGAAAATTGTATTAGCCCTTATAAAAAAATCATACCTGCAACAGTTGTGACAAGGAAATCACTTTAAAAGACTGATATATATTAATTTAAGGTCGCCAAGGAATTCAGCTATGTAATTCCTAAATAAAAACTCAAGTCAGCCGTCAACCTTTTATAGAGTTTAATTACAAATAGGAGGAAGAAAGGTATTAGAGATAGAGAGAGAGAGGGAGAAAGAAAGGGGAGAGAAGGGAATAGGGCTTAAATACCCCTTCTGTTAGGCTGGGCCAAAAGGCCCAAGCCCTTAGATAGCTGGGGCAAAGAAAGAAGATCAGTCCCTATTATTCACGTGACCAAAATGGAGAAACAGTCTCAGGGGTCTCCACCTCCAGCTTCCTTCAGAGCAGCTTCCTTCAGAGCCAGCACAACCTCTCAGAGCCCAAAACCTCTCCAACCAACCCCCCAGTCCTCAGACCCCTCTATCTTTAAGGAAACCATCCAAGTTCCCTCCCCTCAGTTCTCACATCTACCAATCACTGTCCATCATTTTCCCTGTGCCAATGGTGGCTCTAGCTTAACCCACGACCGCCCAGAGGTCTGTGGCTTTGCACATGTCTATTGAAGGTCATATTCTCAAATAATTAAATTTTGATCTATGCTGCAGCCCTTCCTAAATCCTGTTAGGACTGAGTGGGGTGGAAATTGTATTTTCCAAGACCTGGTTCTGTCATTCCAAGTATCTCTATTGTATCAATTCTAAAATCAATCATGACTCAAAGAAATTCCTGTTCTGTGCTTAAGCATAGGTCAAAGCCCTTTCCATTGTTCAGCAAAAGGTTTCTGTCCTAAAGTAATCTTAAGAAGGGAGGAGGAGGAACCTCCCATGCCAGTGGGGTTCACATTCCAATAGACTATCAGTAAGAAATTTTCCAAGTATGAAATTTCCCAATGGTGAAATTTCCAACATTTATAAGTCTAAGAAATTTTGAGGTTTACACAGTGACAGCATTAGCAAAAATAATCTTTTTAAAGACAAAACCATAAATACCACTAGGCAGCCTTAAGTAATTCTCTATTCATTATAGTGGACTTGTAAAAGTCGAAATGCTCAAATTCATTAGGTAAACTTGTTTATTGGTATTACAAGATCTTAAAAAGAAGGCAGTCACAGACATGCTACAATGTACAGTCAGCATTCTAGAAGGGGTTTCCTTGCATTTGTTTTTGTTTCTATTCTTTGCACTTGGCAGCTATCCAGCATTAGTGTTGTTTAACTGGTTTTGTATTTTCATCTTTTTCAGCCAATTAAATGAGAAGCCTTTACCAGAAGGCTGGGAAATGAGATTTACAGTGGATGGGATTCCATATTTTGTGGATCACAATAGGAGAACAACAACATATATAGATCCTAGAACTGGAAAATCTGCTCTGTAAGCATTCTAAAAATTACCAATTAACATTAAGTTCTTTGAATAGCCAATGTTGGAGTTAAAAATAGTTTTCTTTAATTGTTTTTGTTTTACAATTCCTGATGCCCAGGGATAGAAGTTTTATTTCTACATCCTAGCCTTTTTCTTACTACCAAGTATTTAGTATTTATATCTACTTTTTCTAAACACCACATCCTAAAGTCTTTACCTCTAGCCACTGTCTGCCGAACAAAGTATTGCATGTTATTCTAAAGAAATCATTTTCATCTTACTACTCAACAAATGAAATCCAAGTTCTCTGATTTCTATTCTTTTATTCCCAGACTATTTTCATTTTTTTCTCATTTTCTCTCTATTGCTTTCCCAAAAGTATTCGTGTTTTAGGATATAACTCAGCTTTTGGAATCGAATCAGAAACACTTTTATTAGAAAGATAGGTTAGAGGTGGGATATTTGTGGTTATCTTAGGGTTACATGTCTAGTTTGAACACTAGCTCATGTAGTTAGCCATTAAATTATATATTTTTGCAACTACTAAATAGTAAATTTTGTTCTATTTCAAAATAAAAAGGTATATTAATGACAGGAATAATTTGTTCTGAATTCCTTTTTTTTTTCTTCTGTTTTCAGAGACAATGGACCCCAAATAGCCTATGTTAGAGATTTTAAAGCAAAGGTCCATTATTTCCGTTTCTGGTGTCAGGTCAGTATCATAAAATGTTTCTGTAATTATAGCTGTTTTTAATCTGCCTATATAGTTAGGCAATTAAGTAATAATTATATAGGAAGACAGGAATACAAGGATTTGGTAGAATCTTTAACCTTATGGAAGAGATTTCCATTCCAATTTGTTAACCCCTTCTTATTTCTTAAAAATCAAAATGATATCTGGAATAGTATTTGAGTAAATGGATACATTAGCATTTTTTCACATTACCAGGCCAGCCTTTTGAAAATTGGTTCCATCATATCTTAAGAGTCTTAGGGGTCCATAAACTTTTTACACAGGGGACCAGTTCACTGTCCCTCAGACCATTGGAGGGCTGGACTATAAAAAACAAACAAACTATGAACACATCTGTATACCACTGTCTGGGATAGCAGAGACTGCAGCACTAGCTATGATGAGCCTGTCACACCTTGCACAGGCCCATCACCGCCACCACTATACCCGGCAGCAGTATCCACAGTGCAGAATCCCCTCCCCCAGATCGCCACTCACCATGCTGACATCTTCCATTGTGCTTCCACATAATCCTTTGTGATGCACCTCGTTCTCGTTCAGTTACTCTCAGAACAAGGCGCCATGCAAATGATCATGTCACCGGAAGTAGTACTGTATGCAAGTGACGCTGTGCTTTGTGGTGCCACCATATACAATGCTCCTCTCACCAACCACCAATGAAAGAGGAGCCCCTTCCGGAAGTGCAGTGGGGGCTGGATAAATGGCCGGGGGGGGGGGGCACTGCCTAAGACCTTCAGAAACATTTATCATCATCATCACTAGGTCTACTAGGTTTTTTTTTTCACCAGCTCTTTTCATATTTTCCATTATTTGTTTAGAAGCTTGAGTGCTGATCACCATGTCAATGATTGTCAGGAACCTTAAGAAATCTAGTAGCAGAAGTGAATGTGCTATTCTCTTTTCATTGTAAATTTAACTTTCCTACAGTATTATATCAACAGTAGATATTTACAGAATTCTAATAATGTTTGTGCTTACTGTTATTGGGTGCAGTAGAAATTGAAGATGTGGCCCATCACACAACTTATCATTGAGTTTACAAGACAAAGTATGCAATTAGTAGAAGACAAGATGCTATAATAGTCAACAATAGTATTATAGTTACATAATAAAATCCTGAATTGAATACTGTACATATTATCATATTACTGTCTTGTCTAAAAAGTACAATTAGTGTGAATAGGTAATATTTTTATTAGGTTAAGTACTCAGAACATTTTAGTATTTTATTATATATGGTATTTATATTATTATATATGATATATATTATGTATTATATATATTATTATGTATGGTATTTACTTTTATTAGAGAATAGTTACAGATACACTACATACTTTGCACAATGTGGTAATTTTGTAGAACATACAATTGCAAAAGAAATTAAAGAGGTAAGAAATCATTGTGAGCTGATTTTTTTTTTCAAGGGTAGACATTGCCTGGGGAAGGGAATGACATCTTCCTACCCTGTACAGATCTACATAGTATATCCTTGTGTAATTATGGAGACTCTTTTCCTCATCTACTGGTAGAGAATCTGTCCCAATAAGGCTTGGAAATTGTATGCATGACTTTACACATGAACACATTTAAAAGAGTCTAAATCCCTTTCTTAATAAATAAAGATAAAGGATGTTTGTTCAGGCCTTTGGTTGAAAACTGACTGATAAGTTGATTTTTATAATAGCTTTCCAAAGGTGTTCAGAATGTGACAAGTCATCAAGATGATACTGTGTTTACTTTACAAGCCCATATTCTAACGTTACATTCTGTCTAAACTAAATTCCTTAACTAGAATGATTGACTTAAAAGAATAAGTTTAGATAATTTATTCTTTGTGTCAAATTCAGTGTTAAGTTATTTCAATTGATTATAATATTCTTTGGAGCAAAATGAATTTAACAGTTAACATTTTACTACGATGACCACTACTTTAGTGGTTATCACTTAGATTCTTATGTTTTAAAATTCATATGATTAACTTAGATTATTATGATTCTAAAGACAATTAGTCAGAAGAAAAGTAATTGCTAGGAATATAAATTATTTGAATTGGCATTTAGAACACAAAATTAGGCAATATATTATTATGAAAAAATCCTTTAACTTTTAACGTTTTACTTGCTTATGTTTCTTGCATATATACGATATGTTTAATTCTTAAATATTTGACTAAACATGTGAAAAATAAATTTAAATTCATACATCAATCACTTTTTTCTTTGTATAGTCTTAAATGTAAAGTTGCCTTCATTTTTTGAGAATGGCTTTAGTATTTTACTTGAATCATTTGTATTTCAGCAACTGGCTATGCCACAGCACATCAAGATTACAGTGACAAGAAAAACTTTGTTTGAAGATTCCTTTCAGCAGGTATCGCGGTGCGTCGTCAAATACCTAGATACAGGATTCATGCATAGGAACAGCTTCTGTCTCTTTTCTCTCTCTGCCTGTTTTCCCCCTCTCCCCCTTTCCGTCTCTCCCTCTCTTCTGTAGTTAGAATTCTGACCTGTGGTTTTGTCATTGGAATGACCTCAATTATAGCAGCTGCTTATCCTGACTCTCCCAAGTTTATAATGAACATTGGGCTTCCAAAAAGCATGAAACTAACTTAAATTCAGTGAAATTGCCATGAGGCACAACAACATTTCATTTTTCCCCTACTTCCATTTTCTGCTTAATTTCTGCTTATAGTCATTTGGATAATCAGCTTCAGTTGGCTAGCTTATTTGTAATTATATTTATTGGAAACTTGAAGATTAATAGTAGCAACATAGGACAGAAGGAATAAAATGCCACTATAATTTTTTAGAAAATGAGCGGAGAATGAGTAATCATTGTTAGGTCATCATTCATTAAGACTGCCAAGGCAACAAATTTGGCATCAAAATTACCATTAGAACTCTTTGGTAGCAGTATAAATGATAATCTGGACAAATTAGATTTCATTTTGTTACTATATTATATGTTTGTTGAAAGAAATTGTGTAAGAAGAGCTTATTTGTGAATTTTTAAAAAGATATTAGACAAGTTAATGGAGAATACTATAACTTTAATCCCTTTAATGCTTAAGACATCTCTGATTTTTTTATACCTTTGTCCAATTGACTATTCACTAAGACTATTTTTAGAGCCTACAGTTACTTTATGTTAAACTTCTTAATGTTTGTGATTGTTCTTACTGTTGAGTTTTCTTAATTTGATTTTGATATGGTTTTGTATTTGAAATTTAATATTTTTTCCCCCTCTGGCCTATTAGATGTTCTGGGAATAGATAAGTTTTCTATTTTCTAAATCTATTCTGATTTTTTTTAATTGTATTTTTAGTATTTCATAAGCTATAGACATACTTACCTATAGTCTCAATTCCTGAAATAATCTTTTTTATAAGAGAAAATGAGATTTTATTTTTATCAAGAATTATTACCATTTTACAAACCAAATTTGAGGAAGTAGTACAACTGACTTTTTTACAGATGAAGATATTAAGGCTCAGGGGTTGATATTGTGCCTTTTGTGATTCAATATTAAGTGTTGTACTTCATATTTGAAGAGTAATTGATCCTAGATAAGACATATATAACTTGAGCTATTTTTGCAATAATGATAGAATTTAGATGAAAATAAGCATACATTGGGGCCACAGGGCAAACATAAAATAATATAGTTTCAGGGTGCAATCTGTGGGTGTGGAACTGGCCATCTGTAGCTGGTTTTTGTAAGAAATTGAATCCATGATCTCGGTTACAAGAGAATCATGTTCTAATCAACTAAATTGGCTAGACAGTTTATATACCAGCAGATTCATAAAAAAAGCACATTTGTGTACTCATCCTTTTTGTGTGTGTGTGCAAGCACTTGTATGCACATAAATATTCTTATCTGCTTTTAAAGACAATAGGAACCTATGAGGAAGATAATACTTCCTAAAAATAATATTTATATAATGTTTTAAGAGTCTTTTAATGATATATTCTTTTTTTTTCTAGATAATGAGTTTCAATCCCCAGGATCTTCGAAGACGTTTGTGGGTGATTTTTCCAGGAGAAGAAGGTTTAGATTATGGAGGTGTGGCAAGGTAGTGATAATCTGAATACTTAGAATTTCATTTCTTTCCTACAAAAGAACTAGTACATTTTTCATGCTAGGACATTTTCCCCATCTTTCCTTTGGGGAAATTGAAAAATAAGAATTAAGAAATCTCAACTTTTTGCGTACAAAAAGAAAATTTAATAGGAAGAAGGAAAAGTCATCATCTTTGAAGGGATAGGAGGGAAATGAGAAGTTTGTGGTAGGATTGTATTTTGATTTGTAAACACAACTATTTTAAAGGGGTTTACCATAAGTTTTCTTTTAATTTCAGAGAATGGTTCTTTCTTTTGTCACATGAAGTGCTGAACCCAATGTATTGCCTGTTTGAATATGCAGGGAAGGATAACTACTGCTTGCAGATAAATCCAGCTTCTTATATTAATCCAGATCATCTGAAATACTTCCGTTTTATTGGCAGGTTTATTGCCATGGTAAGTGCAAGATAAGAGCATAGAATATTGACAGGGCATGTTTTCTAAGTCTTAATCTGAAATTTTTTCTGAAAGCAGCAAAATCATTTTTACAGATTCCTAACATAGGGATTGAGGGCTGATTTTCCAGAATTTTGTACTTATCTCTGAATTGGAAAGGACCTCTGAATTTATATATGCAAGCCTCTATCTAGAGTATGAACTCCCTCTGCATTTCTGCCATCTTCAAATTATGGTTGTCTATCCTCTGCTTGAAAACTACCAGTTATAAGGCACTGGAGAGTGGTAGAGTGTATAAAATAGTGGACTAGAGTCAGAAGCCCACAGTATGACCAGGGCAAATTATTTAACTTCTCCTGAGCCTCAGGTTATTCATTTGTAAACTAAAAATGATGGCAACTACCTACATCATAGGATTGGTATAAGGAAAGTAGCTTTTAAATCCCTATGGGTTACAGCAATGTGACCAGTTAACTGTTATGGCTGCCCATTATACTTTTGGACAACTCTTAAGTTTTTCTCTACTGTCACCATTGGTGCTAGGATAAAAAGTTTGATGTGTTAAAGTCACTGTATATTAGTTTATGTGACATTATTATGATTGAATTCGACATTTCATATTTTGAATTCATATTAATTAGAATTATATTATTTAAATCTTTTTTTTATTCTCCAGGCATTATTCCATGGAAAATTCATAGACACAGGCTTTTCTTTGCCATTCTATAAACGTATCTTGAACAAACCAGTTGGACTCAAAGACTTAGAATCTATTGATCCAGAATTTTACAATTCTCTCATCTGGGTTAAGTAAGTTTCTGATAAGTTTACTTTGTGAAATTGCAGAACAGATAGATGTCTTCATTGTTCCTTTCTCAATTTCCACCCAACCATAGAAGTATAATTTATTTTTGGAATTTAGCTTTCCTTACACAAAACTCACTTTCATAATATTTTATAATAATTTCGACAGAAATATGACTAAAGACTATAGATTTGGACAAAAGTAAAATTACTAAAGAACATAAATCCTTGATTCTTTTATTCTTTTGCTTAACAATTTGATTTAATCACCATTTCATATTAAGACATCAGTAGTTAGAAATATAGTTACTCAAAAATATAATTGAGTTATACAAGGAATAAATAATGAATTCCATGTTTTACTCATTTTTTAACAGAGAAAACAACATTGAAGAATGTGGTTTAGAGATGTACTTCTCAGTTGATAAGGAAATTCTTGGTGAAATTAAGAGTCATGAACTGAAACCCAATGGCAGTAATATACTAGTAACAGAAGAAAATAAAGAAGAATATATTAGGTAAGAGAAAATACTTCATGTTGTTTATCTTATCTTGGTTCCTTTCTCGGGACATTTGCAAGTTGACAAAAATAAACACAATCTTTGGAGAAATTTTAAGTGAATAATATTAATATAATTTTAAGTTCATAAATTCATAAGAGGAGCCAGTTTACCAAATATTATTAAAGTGGTTGTTGGAAAAATGATTTTTAACATATATGCTCAATTCCCTACATTTTAGAACTTTGTTAAAATTTTAATTTAGAATAGACTTTGATATTTTGAAGTCTCTTAAAACTAAGTGGTTTTTGGTTGGATTTTTGAGCAATGGCTTTCTTGTTAACCACACAAAGATTTTTTTTTTTATTAAAAATTTTTCTAATCAAAAGGCATATTTTTCTTTGCCTCCCAACCCTCCCGATTTAAAACAAAACAACATGCTTGTAACAAATATGAAAGGGAGCAAAACAAATTCCCACTTTGGACATGTCCAAAAGCAAATGCCTCATTCTGTATCTTGTCAGTCATCTCTGTCTAGGAGTAAAAGCATGCTTTATTACTGAACTCTTTAGGTGATAGTCATTATATTGATCAAAAGTTGTTAAATCTCTCTCTCTCTCTCTCTCTCTCTCTCTCTCTCTCTCTCTCTCTCTCTCTCTCTCTCTCTCTCTCTCTCTCTCTCTCTCTCTCCCTCTCCCTCTCTCTCCCTCTCTCCCTCTCTCCCTCCTTTCCTCCTTTCCTCCTTCACTGAGCTAACTAGCTTCTCCTTTTTTAATCCTTTCTTATACCATAATAGTATTCCATGATATTGATATACTCTTAGTTTTTTTAGCCATTCCCTAATTAAAGGGCATCCCCTTGATTACTAGATCTTTCCTGCTTCACAAAGGATGTATTTAAATATTTTTGTACATATGTGACCTTTTCTTTTTTCATTTGATCTCATCAGGGTTTTTCTGAGGAGGGGCGTATCATATGCCTACTAGTAATATTCAGGAATCAAAAAAGTTCAATAAGTTCTTGTTATTAAGAAATAACTCCAAATTACTTTAAAGAATGGCTAAAACAATTTGTAACTCCAATAAAAGTTTATTATTGTGCCTATTTTCCCACAGCCCCATCAGCATTGTCATTTTTGTCAAACTGATAACTGTGAGGTAGATCCTCAACAGTGTTTTAATTTGTATTTCTCTATGGATAATGATTTCATGCATTTATTTATATGATAGTTGATAGCTTAAATTTCTTCCTTTGAAAATTTCCCTGTTCATATCTTTTGACCTTTTGTCTATTATGCTTTTGTTCTTATAAATTTAAATCACTTCCAAAGAAAAATAAGTGGGTAATAAGAAGGGAGGGAGTGGGAAAGGAAGTAAAATAAGGGTGGGGATTAAGGGGACTGATTAAAAGCAAAACATTGTTGTAGAAGGCAACAGTGAAAGAAGGAAGGGCAGGACTAGGAGAGGAAATCAAAATGATGGGAAATACACAGTGGTAATCATAACTCTGAATGTGAATGGGATGAACTCACCCATAAAACTGAAGCAAATAGCAGAGTAGATTAGAAACCAAAATCCTACACATAAGGCAGATAGACACACACATACAAGGTAAAGGTAAGAGGTTGGAGCAAATCTATTGGGCATCAACTAAGAAAAAGAAGGCATGAGTTGCAGATATGATATCTGACAAAGCCAGAGTAAAAATAGATATAGGCAGTATAGACAATAAGGAAATATCAGTACTCAACATGTTTGCACCAACTGGTATAACATCCAAACTACTGGAACTTAAGGAGGAAATAGATAATAAAACTATACTAGTGGGAGACCTGAACCTTCCACTATCAGATATAGCTAAATCAAACCAAAAAAATAAATAAGAAGTAAGACATATGAATGAAATCTTAGAAAAATTAGAGTTAATAGATAAATGGAGAAAAGTAAATAGAGACACAAAGGAATATACCTTCTTTTCAACAGCACATGGTACATTCACCAAGATTGACTCTGTACTAGGATATAAAAACATGGCAAACAAATGCAAAAGACCAGAAATAATAAATGCAACCTTTTCAGATCATAATGCAATTAAAATAATAATTAGCAAGGGTACATGGAGAGGCAAATCAGAAATCAATTGGAAATTAAATAATATGATTCTCCAAAATCTATTGGTTAAAGAACAAATCATAGAAACAATTAATAATTTCATTGAAGAGAATGACAATGATGAGACATCATATCAAAATGTATGGGATATAGCCAAAGCAGTACTTGGGGAAATTTATATCCCTGAGTGTATATATTAACAAATTAGGGAGGGAAGAGGTCAATAAATTGGGAATGCAAATTAAAAAACTAGAAAGTAAACAAATTAGAAATCCTCAGATAAAAACTAAATTAGAATTCCTAAAAAATTAAATGAGAAATTGAGGAACTATATAAGTAAATTAGGTGGACACAGTATAGTATACTTTTCAGATCTTTGGGAAATGAAAGATTTTAAGACCAAGAAAGAGATACAAAATATTACAAAATGTAAAATGAATAATTTTGATTATATTAAATTGAAAAAATTTTTGTATAAACACAACCAATAAACCAAAATTTAAAGGGAAGCAACAAATTGGGGAAAAAATCTTTATAATAAGAACCTCTGACAAAGGTCTAATTACTCAAATTTATAAGGAGCTAAATCAATTGTACCAAAAAAATCAATCTATACCCCAATTGATAATTGGGTAAGGGATATGAATAGGCAATTTTCAGATAAAGAAATCAAAACTATCAATAAGCATATGAAAAGTGTTCTAAATCTCTTATAATCAACGAAATGTAAATCAAAACAACTCTTGAGGTACCATCTCACACCTAGCAGGTTGGCTAACATTACAGCAAAGGAACGTAATAAATGTTGGAGGGGATGTGGCAAAATTGGGACAATAATGCACTGCTGGTGGAGCTGTGAATTGATCCAACCATTTTGGATGGCAATTTGGAACTATGTCCAAAGGGCTTTAAAAAACTGCCTTCCCTTTGATCCAGCCTATGCCACTGTTGAGTCTATACCCCAAAGAGATAATAAGGAAAAAAACTTGTACCAAAATATTTATAGCCACACTCTGTGGTGGCAAAAAATTGGAAAATGAAGGGATGCCCTTCGATTGGGGGATGACTGAACAAATTGTGGTATCTGTTGGTGATGGAATACTATTGTGCTCAAAGTTATAATAAACCGGAAGAATTCCATGGGAACTGGAATGACCTCCAGGATGATGCAGAGTGAAAGTAGCAGAACCAGAAGAACATTGTACACAGACTGATATACTGTGGTACAATTGAATATAATGGACTTCTCTACTAGCAGTAATGCAATGACCCAGGGCAATCCAGAGGGACTTATGAGCAAGAACACTATCTCCATATCCAGAGAAAGAACTGTGGGAGCAAAAACACACAAGAAAAACAATTGCTTGATCACATGGTTTAGTGGGGATATGATTGGGGATGTAGACTCTACGTGATCACCCAAATATAAATATTAATAATAAGAAAATAGATCTTAATCAATGACACATGTAAAACCTAGTGGAATTGCTCCTTGACTATTAGAGGGGGGGTAGGTGGAGGGGAGGCAAAGAACATGCATGATTCATGTAATTGGAAAATATTCTAAATTTATTTAAACTTTAAAAAAAATTTAAATTATTTCCTTATAAATTTTGGGAATGAGGTCCTTATCAGAGAAGCTTATTGCAGAGATTTTTTTTTCCCCAAGTAATAATTTTTCTATAAAATTTAACTGCATTGGTTCTGTTTATGGGTTTAAAAAAAGCATTTCAATTTTATGTAAACAAAAATTACCCATTTTAGGATTATGACTCACATTTCTGTTCAAGTAAGTTTTGTGTAATGCTGAAGTGATGCCTCTTAGCTTATGATTGGTGACAGCTTGTAATAAATTGTGCTGTGAGAAATGAAGAGGCAGTTTCAGAGAAACAGACTTGTTATGAACTGATGGAGAATAAAGTACAAATCCACAAGAACAATCTTTGTATAGACAAGCAACTTTGAAAGCCTTCATAACAGCCAACCACATTTCCAAAAGACATGGTGAAACTTGCTACTTCCTTCTGAGAGAAGTAATTGATTTAGTGCTGGTTGAAGATACTGTTTTGGATACAGCTTATGTACTAATGTGTTTTACTTAACTTGTATTTGTTACAAGGGTTATATTTTTATTTCTTTTTCATTTGAGGGCAGAGGAAGGTAGATGTAAGAGAAAGTATATTTTCATTAATTGAAATTTTTTTTTAGTTTAAAAGTGCAGTTCAGTGATTTTAGTGGATTGAGAACCAAAAGTAAAGATTTTGCATGTCCTGGGTTCAATTGAGGCCTCAGACTCTTCCTAGCTGTGTGACCCAGGGCAAGTCACTTAACCTCAATTGCCTAGCCTTTACTGATCTTCTGCCTTAGAACCATTACATAGTATTAATTCTAAGTCAAGAGGTAAGGGTTTTCTAAACAAATAAATAAATGCATTCTTTCCCCCTCCCCCTAAAAAGAAATCTATTTCCTACAATCTTCCTAGAAAAAAAAAATACTATTCTTCACTTTAGAAGTAAATGCCTCTGATTTTCTTCATCATGATCTGTTTGTGATGAAATCATGCTGACTCTGGGAATACTGCCAATTAGATGGGGTTCTCCCAGTAATCACTTGACCTAAACTTTGTCTCTTCTTTTCTCTTCCCCTTCGTGATTTGTCTTTAAATAATCATGTCCATTAAAAGCATATGCCCAAAAGTCACTGTGCATTTCAGTAACAATTTTTTTTTCTTCTCTTCAGAATGGTAGCAGAATGGAGATTATCTCGAGGTGTTGAAGAGCAGACACAAGCTTTCTTTGAAGGCTTCAATGAAATTCTCCCACAGCAGTACCTGCAATACTTTGATGCTAAAGAACTAGAGGTGAGAAGCATCTCTTCTCCTTTGATGATGATATATAAAGAATTACAGATTCTGGAACTCATAGGAAAGACAATAATTCAAATTTCTAATGATTTCTATAGTTAGAATAAATTTCAGTTGGCTCATCCGAAAAATTTGTTCTTGTTCTGCCTATTTCCCAAGGTTATTAATCAGGTTCAAATGAGTTGAGATAATTAATGTATCTAAAGCTCTATTGTCAAATATATGCTATATCAAGGTAAAGTATTTCTAATTTCTATAAGATGCCATAAAAGTTAAGACTTTTAAAAACTTTAATGGCTAGTTGCAGCGAAGTGGCTCAAAGGATAGAGAGTCAGGCCTAAAGACAAGAGGTGTGGTCTCAGGCACTTACTTCCTAGCTGTGTGACCCTGGGCAAGTCACTAAACCCTATTGTCTACCCTTACAACTCTTCTACCTGGGAACCAATATTTTAGTATTGGTTTTCAGTCAGAAGGTAAGTATTTTTGTATTGGGGTTTTTTTTACAATTTTAACAACTGAAAATTTTGGTGATACTATACAAAGAGTGGTCTGAGCTTACTCTCCCTGCTCACTACAGTGATTAGCATAGTACCTGACATGGTACGTGCTTATTAACTGTGTTGCCACATACTCAACACTGGCTGTAATTAATATATTTCTGATATATTCCTTCCCATCCACATTGCACTTTTAGAAGTCACAGATGAACCTTTTGTTAATCAAATCATAAAATTTAAGAGTTGTTAAGGACTTCAGCAGCTAACCATTTTAATTCATACTTGAAAGCACTCCTAACATTACCATTCCTGAGAACGGTCATGTGGTCTCTGTTTCAAGACTTCCAAGGAGGGGGAAACACCCCACCTTTCCAAGCAAACTATTTCAGTTTTGATAGTTCTAGTTAGCAAATGTTTCCTCACCTCGTCAAGATGCATGTCTTTTTTTTTTTATATTCCCTTTCCTTCCACCCCCATTGCCCCTTATTCTGCCTTTGCAATTCAAACAGAGCGAATCTAACCCATCTTCACATGATAGCTCTCTAGATCCTTAAAGACAGCTCCCTCAGTTCTCCCTCAGTATCCTCCTTTCTAGGCTAAACATTATCAGTTCATTTAAACAATTCATTGTGACATGGATTCACTATCCTGGTTTCCTTCCTCTAAACACTCTCCACCTTGATAATATCTTAAATTGTGACTTTATGAACTGAAGGAAATTTTTACAATTGAAGTCTTAAAGGGGCTGAGTGTGGAGTGACTTTCACTTAATGTCTGACTGTACCTGTTTTAATGCAGCCCAAATTTGCATTAGCTCTTTTGGCTGTCACATTACACTACAGATTCTGTAAGATTGCAATCCACTAGGATCCCAAGATCTTTTTCAAACAAACTACCATCTTATGCTTCCCTCATCTTTCTTATATATATGAAGTTGAATTTCTATATCTAAATTTAAAATATGACATTGAATTTTATTGAATTTTGAATTTTATTAGATTCAGCTTGTTAAAACATATTTTAGTTTAGCAATGATTTCTTAGCTTAGTGTCTTCTACAAATTAAATCTCACATTTTATTCAAATGCTAGATAAAAACTTTAATAGCATAGGTCTTTGTGGCATTTTGTTGGATACCTTCTGCCAAAATGACATCAAACTATAAACGACTTCTTTGAGTTGTTATTAAGCTGCTTTTGGATATGTCTGATTAGACAGAAATCAGTTCACATTTCCCCATTTCCTCTATAAGAATAGAATGAAATATTTTATCAAAGCTTTTCTTAAAATGTTTAATGATAGTACCAAGAAAAACAAAAAGAAATAAGGTGATTTGTGTCTGCCCTGTTGTTGAAGAAGCTGTGCTGGCTCTTTGAAACCATCACTTCCCTTTCAAGATGTTCTCACCTGCCACATATCTTTAATGATCCAGCAGGTAGTCTGATTCCTTGTAGTTTGCATATTGTTGTTCCCTTCTCTCTCTCTCTCTCTCTCTCTCTCTCTCTCTCTCTCTCTCTCTCTCTCTCTCTCTCTCTCTCGCTCTCGCTCTCGCTCTCGCTCTCGCTCTCGCTCTCTCTCTCTCTCTCTCTCTCTCTCTCTCTCTCTCTCTCTCTCTCTCTCTCTCTCTCTCTCTCTCTCTCGCTCTCTCTCTCTCTCTCTCCAAATTGAGACATTTGCACTTCTCTAATCTCATAATACCTCTCCCATTTTCCATAATCTCTCAGGTATCGACTGATTTAGGCTCAGCTATTCCATTTGCCATTTGTTCTTCATTTGGGCTAGGGGACTTGAATTCATCCATTATAAGTGGATCCTTTCTTACTATCTCCTCATTTATCTTGGGCCACAGCTATCTATTGGCCATCTTCATTTTGCTATTTCTAGTCCAGACGTCTTGATTGGATGAGTAAACAGAAGCAAAGTAAGTTACACAAGCAGTTCAGTCTTCTCTCTGGTTATTAGCCAGTCCCCTGGAAGGAAAGGTTCTATCCCTCCTTTCATCCATCTTTTTCTCAAAATATAGGTAGAGAGAAGCCATCTTTTTTGCAGTTCTCTGCTTCCTTCACCAGCTTTAGCTCATTATGAGTTTCCCACTCCTGACCATTTTTATTGCACTGTGCCATGCTACTTTATTCATCTTCTGTGACCTGCCTTTGCTTCCATTTTCTGACTATTTTTTTTAACCCTTACCTTCTGTCTTAGAATTGATACTAAGTATCTATTCCAAGACAGAAGAGTGGTAAGGACTAGGCAAATGGGGGTTACTAATTTGCCCAGGGTCACACAGCTGGGAAGTGTCTGAGGTCATATTGGAATCCAGGATGTATTGTCTCCAATCCTGGCTCTCTAATCACTGAATCACCCAATTGCTCTTCCATTTCTTTTATAATCCCAAGTTATTTGGTGAATTCCCCGTCCATTTTCTATTACTCTTCAAATAACTTTCATTCTTTCTTCCTCTATGGAATTATTTCCCTTTATGTCTTCAGAATTTCATTCCTGAGCATCTTCCATTCCTTCTAGGCTGATTTTCCTTCTGCAGTTTTGGCCATGGTGATCCTATGTATTCTTTCTGACATTTTTCAAGTTTACTTCCCCCTAATCTAGGATGTATCACATGATGCCCAGAGATTCTTATGCCCATATTACAAACTACAAGAAGGTGTGATCACTTCTCTCATTTCTATCTCAACAACTAGGTCCTTCTTGTTAGTGAGAATCAGAATTGGAATAGGATTTCCCCTTCTTGGTTCATGACATTTGAAAGATGCAGTTATCATTAAAGCAAGTCACATTATTATCTGTCCTCCTTTTAGGCAGAGAGAGCTATTATAGATGTTGGAATAATTAAAAGACCCCCCCAACAATATTCTTCATCAGTTTTTTCTTTTAATATCCAGCTGGGGTGTGTGGCCTGTAATATGTTTCAATGATGAAGTCATTTTTTTTCTCCTGTTGATCTTATTTTTAAAAATCCTTACCTTCTTTCTTAGAATCTGTTCAAGTATCTGTTCCAAGGCAGAAGGGTGGTAAGGGCTAGGCAATTGGTGTCAAGTGACTTGCCCAAGGCCACATAGCTGGGAACCTCAGAGACTAGATTTGAACCCAGGTTTTCCTTTCTCCAGGCCTGGCCCTTGTATTAATTAGAATTTTGAACTCTTGGACTTCATCCCCCAGAAGTCCTTCAGTATTTTCCAGAATTCCTCTCCTTTTTCTACCACTTTGCATTGTCACGTTTGCATAACTTTCTGGGACTCCTCCCTCTTTCTCTTCTTCATCAAGATCACAGTTGAGTTAGGCGGGTTTTACTCTAGTCTTTTATTTTAATAATATTAGTATTATAATATATATAATATCTTATATATATAATATATAGTATAATAATAATAATAGTATTAATAATAATACTTGAATTATTATATATTAATTTTAATTCTCACACCCTCTATCCACTGAGCCACCTTGCCTAGTGATCTTAACCCAATCCTTTTTCTCAGTCCTCATGCTCCTTGTTCTTTCTGTGGCATTTGAAGTTGTTGGCTATCCCTTAGTACCTTGTTCGTATTAGATGTTTAATACATTGTTCATTCAAGTGAAATTATTATGCCTCTTTCATATTCCCCCCAACAATATCACATCCTGGAAACTCATATTGCAGGTAGATGATTGTTTTTTCCCAAGGTTATGTGATTCATGTTGTCTCACTTTCCTCATCCTTCCCCACTCCTGGATTTGACAAGCAGTTGCACTGGGTTATACGTGTATTATCACTCAAAACTATTTCCATATTAATCATTTTTGTAATAATTTTTTAAATCATGACACCACATCCTATATCCATATAAACAAGTGATAAATCACATGTTTTCTTCTCGATTTCTACTCCCACAGTGCTTTTCTCTTGATGTGGAGCATTGTTTTTCATAAATTCCTCAGATTTGCCCTGGCTCCTTGCATTGCTATTTGTGGCGAAGTTGATTACATTCGATTGTACCACAGTGTTTCAATTACTGTGTACAATGTTCTGGTTCTGCTCATTTCACTCCACATCATTTCATGGAAGTGTTCCCAGTCCTTGTAGAAATCAAGCAGTTCATCATACCTTACAGCACAATAGAATTCCATCACCATCCTATTTGGTGGATGATTTTAAAACTGAACTTCCCTCTGAGTAGATTTGGTACTTTGAAAACTAGTCTATCATATTAAGCTGGTCATTTCTTTCATACTTTTTTATTGGTGGGATCTGGTCAAGTATGTTCACAAAAGGTTTGTAAAATACTTAAATAAACCATGTCTTTTCTTTCACCAAAGGTACTTTTGTGTGGAATGCAAGAGATTGACTTAAATGACTGGCAAAGACATGCCATCTACCGACATTATACTAGGACAAGCAAACAAATCATGTGGTTTTGGCAGGTTGGTAGCTGATATCTTAATTTTTATTTCTGTCAACAGTTTATAATTAGAAAATGCTACATCACCCAGAACCTGAGTTACAAGACAAAATATACTGGGCTTTGGCTATATTGATAGACCTCTGGATCCATTCAATTGAAATGGCATAGATGAGCCACTTTCTAACCAGATTCCTTCTCATCATTAATATTTTTCATAAACTTTGGAGTCTTCATGCAAAATAAATGGCAAGACAAAATAAGGCTTTAAATTATAAAATAAAAGTTTATCCATAAAGTTTCTGGTATATATGTAAAGCAATTCAAATTGAACATTTTATCAAAGGATTGGTGAAGCTTGCATAATGTGAATATGACTGAAATGATTTCTTTAATAAAGACAATAAGGGGGCAGCTGGGTAGCTCAGTGGATTGAGAGCCAGGCCTAGAGACAGGAGGTCCTAGGTTCAAATCTGGCCTCAGACACTTCCTAGCTGTGTGACCCTGGGCAAGTCACTTGACCCCCATTGCCTAGCCCTTACCACTCTTCTGCCTTGGAGCCAATACACAGTATTGACTACAAGAGGAAGGTAAGGACCTAAAAGAAAACAAACAAACAAACAAACAAACAAGCAAATAAATAAATAAATGAATAAATGAATAAATAAATAAATAAAGACAATAAAATGTAAATTGTTCTTTTTGAAAGGTATTTGGCTGTGCTATGAGAAAATCAGACTGCAGAGATTAGAAAAGGTTAATTCACAAATGAGTAGCTCTCAGTTAAGATTAGCACTTTATGGGGGGCAGCTGGGTAGCTCAGTGGATTGAGAACCAGGCCTAGAGACTGGAGGTCCTGGGTTCAAATCTGGCCTCAGACACTTCCCAGGTGTGTGACCCTGGGCAAGTCACTTGACCCCCATTGCCTAGCCCTTACCACTCTTCTGCCTTGGAGCCAGTACACAGTATTGACTCCAAGACGGAAGGTAAGGGTTTAAAAAAAAAAAAGATTAGCACTTTATAATAGTTCTCTGGTTGCTAAGTAAACTATGCCATGAATCCCAGGGGAAGTAGAATTTGCCAACCAACTTATCTGTGGCATGTTTCAGCAGCCATTTCTGGCCATCCCAAATATATCCCCATAAGATATAGAGAACAATGTGATGATAGAATAAAACCTTCTGGAGCAGAGTTCTCTAAATGACAATTCTCTCATACTGAACCAGGTTGCTGGTTCTAAACACCAGAGGACACTTCTCTGTTCTTTTTTCTGGAATTCCCCTGTTTCAGGGAAATGGGCCTAGGAAGGATGGGCAGTATTGCATAGGATCAAGAGTACTTTGATTTAGTCATTTGATTCCAGCATAGTACACCCTTGGCACAGCTATTCAGTGTCCAAATGCAACTCCTTTCTCTGTCTCCCACTAAGACTGGCAGTAGAGGTCTGTAGACCAGTAGAGATTTGAAAGGGACCTTAGAAGTACTTGGTCCAGCCCATACAGGAAACAGTAATCCTTTGTACATCAGCTTGGTGAAGCTCATCTAGTCTGTCCTTGAATGTTTCTAGGAGTTAGGAAACATGTGCAGCCTAAAAATAGTTCTTAAAACATCTCATAGCTGAGAATATCTAGATAAGAACAATCAAAAACATAGGGCTGATCCCTGAGAAACAGGTTTTATGACAGACATGGGATGGGCAGAATAGGTCAGTCCTTTCATGGCAATGTTGAAGGATACTTCAAGATGATTTTTACCTTTTCACTGTTAATATTTTTAGGTGCTTGATAGAATCATCTTTTGTTGCTTCAAAACAATAATAACAGTAATTCCATATGTTTAAATGTGCTTTTTCCCTTTTAACAGTTTGTGAAAGAAATTGACAATGAGAAGAGAATGAGACTGTTGCAGTTTGTTACGGGAACATGCAGATTGCCAGTTGGGGGATTTGCTGACCTCATGGGTATGCAGAATTTTCCAGTACAGACATTGGTTAAGCAGGCAGCGTCATATATAGCCTATATATATATATATGCCTATATTTTATCAGAACTAAATCAGATATGGGGGGGTAGCTGGGTGGCTCAGTGGATTGAGAGCCAGGTCTAGAGTTGGGCGGTTCTAGGTTCAAATGTGGCCTTAGACACTTCCTAACTATGTGACACCCTGGGTAAGTTACTTAACCTCCATTGCCCAGCCCTTAGCACTCTTCTGCCTTAGAACCAAGACATAGTATTGATTCTAAGACAGAAGGTAAGGGTTTAAAAAAAAAAAAAGAACTAAATCAAATATGAAGCAGTCATTCCCTTAGGCAATTTTGATTAACTTGGGGTTGTATAAAGTCACCTTTTCTGTTCATGTTTCCTATACCTTACAATTTTGAGCTATCACATTTATTTTCCTGTTTAAAATAAACTGTTTCATATTATTGGGTGAATGTGGTGACCGACCCATCTTATGAAAATTGACTGCTGAAACAATGCTAAGGACCACCACAGCCCTGATAGGAAAATTATTTAATTCAAATCAGAAAACGCTAATTATTGTGTGTCTATCATGGGCTTAACACTGTGGGAGGAACCTCTGGATGATGTCATTGGGGAAATAAATAATTAAAGAAAACTTAAAAGAGGAAAAACATGCATGTGAACAGTGATTCAACAGTACAGATCAGTACTTAGTAAGAGTGGGAGAGGGGGATGTCAATGGCAACATTTAAATTTTGAGATAGAGTGCATGGCAGTGGCCTTGACAAGAGCTGGGGAGGAAAGTAAGAAGGGAAGCTTGTTGTTCCCTTATCGTTACACTGCTTTGTAAAATAAAACCTGAAAAATCCCCAACCGCAGTACTTTTTTTTTTTTGACACAACAAACTTCCTGTTGAATGCCCCCTACAATCCTCTACAAGTGATACTTCTACAAAACTGTTGACTTTTTGCATCAAAAACGAGGATGAATCCCTTAGCCTTAGTTTGACCAGTTTTGCCACTTCTCCACCTTTACTGGATTTGCATTGTCCTAACCTTTGTGTGTTTGCTTATTTGATTCTGAGGGATTTTGAAGGAAAAGAAGAAAAGTGGTGAATTTGTTTGAGAGCATTCTGAATTTGGAAAAAAAATCACAGGTCTTAAAGATCCATTGAATTGTTAAAGATCATAAAAACTCCGGTCGAATCAGACCTTAGAGATCAAGTTCAACCTGCATTTTAGATAAGGAAACTCAGCTTTAGAAGGGTTCATCAACTTGCCCACCATCTCACAGGAAATAAATTACAGCTGAGACTTGAACCCAAATCCTTTGGTATTCAGTGCTTACTGTTAATGCTTCTTCCCCACATGAGGCTAGATTTTGGAGTCACATCCACATAGAGGGAATAGGAGCAGAGACCAGGTGACATAAATGAAAGACATGTGAAGGAGACAGAAGAATGACCCAAAGGAGTAGGAAAAAAGCCAGGATGGTACAGTGGGAAAGTAGGCGGGCTTAGAGAGGACCTAAGGGGTCACAAAGAGGCGAACGCAAGAGAAGGGGAGAACATTGGAAAGGTCACTGGATCTGTTTAAAAGATAACCTTTGGAAAGTCATTTCAGTAGAGTGGGGACAGGGGGATAGAAACATTACTGGGAGTTACGGACAAAGTGGATCATGAATAAAAGGGGGAGTTGGTGAGCTCAGGTCATTCTCTAGTAATATGATGGACACAGGAAAGAAATAGAAAGTTTTTCGTGTTCAGAGACAAACAGGAAGGTGCCAGTGGATGAGGAAAGATTAAAAACAGAAAGTCAGCAAGCATTTATTAAATGTCTACTATGTGCCAGGCACTGGGCTAAGTGCTAAAATTATCGGCTCCTTCAAGTCACAGACTTCTGTCATTTTTCAGCCAATATTTAGCAGGTATCTTGCCTGTCATAGGCACTTAAATATGTACGAAAGCATTGGGTACCTTTTTGGGGAGCCATTATTGATAGCTGTGATATTCATCAAAGCATAATGGCAAAAAACTTCATTTGAGCTGTTCTTCATCCATAAGAAGGGGGGGGGGAATTAGTATTATTTCCTGGAAGGAAGGAAAAAAAACCCAATTCTTCCAAAGTAATTTTCCTCTTGCTCTCTTAGTCTTCTTGGGAAAGGTTGAATAATGCTGGATCTAAACCAAGTTTTGATCATAGTAAGTTACCAGAAATTGATTGTTTTATCTTCTTCTTTTTCCTAGTTAGGATATACCACATGTGAGCCCAGATGTAGAATGCTGTATATAGCCTCATTTTCTTTCAAAGGGCAGGCATGCCCCAAATCAGTAAATGTTTTATTCTGTTACAGGGAGCAATGGACCTCAAAAGTTTTGCATTGAAAAAGTTGGCAAAGAAAATTGGTTACCTAGAAGTCACACCTGGTGAGTAAAACCATCCAGACCAAGGAAAACAGTTGTTGTTTTTTTTTAACCCTCTCTTTCTGTCCTAGTAACAACTCTAAGACAGAAGGACATGGGCTAGTGACTTGCTAGAATGTACCTGAGGCCAAATGGTAAATCTAGATTCCCCCCTACTCCAGGCCTGGTACTCTATCTACTATGCCATCTAGCTGCCTGCCCTATGCCTTTTGTTGTTTCCTGATGGACACCTCTCCCACACACATCCTCCCTTACAATAAGAGTACCAGTCAAGTACAATCAGTTTGCCTCCCAGCGATGTTTATTCCGTCTTCCAGAAAGAGGGTGCTTCATGATCCATTTTTTTAAGCCAGGATTGGTTGATTCACTTAGTCAATGTTGTTCACCTTTCAGTGTTGCTTTTCCTTTTTGTGGTACTTTCTCTTCTGTTTATTGTTGTCATTGTGAATGTTGTCTTCCTGTTCATATAGTCACTTTATGGCCAGCACCTCCCGAAATTCCTCATATAGCATAACATGCATATTCCGCACTTTCTAACCATTCTTAATTGATGGCCCCCTCACTTTGTTTCCAATTTTTTTGATACCACAAAAGTATTGCTATGAATATTTTAGTATATTGTTGGCTTTTCTTTTTGACTTTGACTTTAGGGTTTATCTCCAGTAGTGGGTCCGAAGGTTATTGACAATTTGGTGAGGGACAGCTAGATAGCACAATGGATAGAGTTCCTTGCTTGGATAGAGCACCAGGCCTGGAGTTAGGAGGACCTGGTTTCAAATGTGGCCTCAGAACTTCTAAGCTGTGTCACCCTGAGCAAGTCACTTAACCCCAATTGCTTGGCCCTTGACTGCTCTTCTGTCTTAAAGCTGATACTAAGACCTAAAGGTAAGGGGTAAAAAACCACAACAGCTTAGTGATATTTCTCACAGTTCCTAATTTTCTTCAAGAATCATTAGACCATTTCACAGATGTACCAACAGTGTCCATCTTTACCTGCCCCCTCTAACACTGACACTTTCCATCTTTTATCATTTTGATCATTAGATAGAGCTAAGCTCTCAGACCTATTTTAATTTCCAGTTCTCATTTTGCGTTTGAGGTAGCTGGTAAAATTGGGAACTCTTTTGAAAACTTTTCAGATAGGTCAGAGGTATGAATCCTTTGACTTCTTTGGTCTGTTTTTGTTTCATTTGTTTCAATTCCTCATAGATATTGAAAATCAGACTAGTTTTTTTTCCTCCCAGAAATATTGTTATAAAGATTTCCTCCAACTCTGCAGTTTTTCTTCTAGTTCATTGATCTTACTTGTGCTAATGGGTCTCAGTTTTATAGTCAGAATTTTCTTTATCGTTTATCATCACCTGTGCCATGTTTACTTACTACCTTACCTCATAACCCTACTGGGGAAAAGATATTTCTTTTTGCTAATTTTTAAAAATATTATTTTTGTGTTAAAAAAAAAAAACACCTATATTTTATAATGGCAGAAACCAGCCTGGTAAGAATAAGCAAAGTTTAATTTATTGATTTCTAGGCTTTGGGGTAAGGTTCCAAAGCTACTTCTGCGATATGAGTGAAATAAAAGGAACATGACTTTGCACAAACAGCATGTCTAATTATTTTTTTCTTTTTAAATTATACCACTTTGGGGCAGCTAGGTAGCACAGTGGATAGAGTGCTAAGCCCAAAGATAGGAAGTCTTGGATTCACATTTGGCCTCAGAGACATTTCCTAGGTATGTGACCCTGGGAAAGTCACTTGATCCCAATTGCCTAGTCTTTAACATTTAACATGCCTTAGAATTGATAATAAGACTGAAGGTAAGGGTTAAAACAACCCAACAGAAAAACAACTGTACCACCTCCTTGTTTCAGTCAGCTTGAACCACCAAAGCAAAATTTAAAACTTGTCTCCAAGATTAGCAGGTTTTCAGCTTTCACTGTTTTATGATTTCATATCGGTTTTAGGAAAATGCTTGGTATTTTTTCATAGTATCAGACTCTTGATGGTGTCTGACAGACTCTGTCATGTGCCACCTTTCATTGTCTCTCCTATCCTACTCCCCACCCACATTATAATAAACTTTGAAAGCTGAGAAAGTTCCTTTGAGGTCAATCCAGGGTCCTTATTTTGTTGATTGTGAAACTGAACCCTGAGATGGGGAAGGACTTATCCAAGGTAATTAAGTATCTGGAATAGCATGGGGGGGGGGGGGGAGGTGGGGACGGCAGCTTGCCAAAGTAGTCAAATGCAGAAGCCATTCTTAATTATATCACTTTTCCATTTTCTAACAAAAGTCACCTCTTCTTGCATGTGGTAGCCATGACAATTCATAATTAAGGCATACAATTCAACAAGCAAATTTACTAGGGCTGCTAAGTCCCTTCCCTTCTGTTACCTGGTATCTGCTCTGTGGATGTCTGTTGTATATATGTAGAATTAGGTACGTTATTATATATGTATGTCACCTTCCATATTAGAAAGGCCACTCCTTTATAGTCTTTATTATAGGTTCTTTATAATCTTGGCCTTCAAAGCAGTGCCTTGCACATAGTCAGCCTTTGATCAAGGCTTTATTGATTGATTCCCTGTGCTAACAGTACCTGGAGGTGCTTATGGTTTTGTTTTTAAACCCTTACCTTCTGTCTTTGAATCAGTACTAAGTATCTGTTCCAAGGCAGAAGAGTGGTAAGGGCTAGACAGTGGAGATTAAGTGACTTGTCCAGAGTCACACAACTAGTGAGTCTAGATTTGACCCCAGGACCTTGTCTCCCAGCCTAGCTTTCCATCCACTGAGCCGTGTAGCTGCCTGGAGGAGTTTACATTTTATTGGAGCGAGGTACATGTACTCTGCTAAGTAGATAAAGTAATCTTGGGAGGGAGAAAAGACCTAACATCTGGAGGGGTCATGTTAAGCTTTGCATAGGAGCCTTCTTTTCTCTGACAGCAACCAAGCCTTAAAGATAAAAAGTATTTCTTTGTTGTGTGTTCTTAGATGTTTCTTTCCCTCATACCGATTATTCTTATTTTTAGTTTTAACCGCTTGGATCTGCCACCCTACAAGAGCTATGAACAACTGAAGGAAAAACTGTTATTTGCCATTGAGGAAACAGAAGGATTTGGACAAGAGTGATCTCTGAGAATTTGCACCCCTGAAGGACATGAATTCTTTTGTAATGTTTGTCCTTCACCTCTTTTGCTTGTTGCACATCTTGTAAATTGGACTCTGACTGTTTAAAGAGTTATTTGTGTGTAAGTAAATTAATGTTATCCTTGAGGTTGATGTCCCAATAATTCTGGATTTCTGCTGAGCCCTTCCAGAATAAGATCTTCAAGTGATATGACTACAGATGAAACCTGACTTAACTTGAGATTTAACACAGCAATGACACCTGCCTTGTTTTACTCAGCAAGAACATTTCTTTAACCCCCCTTTTTTTGGTCAAGTCTTTTCCTTTGGAGATAGGGGTTTTTTTAGGGGTGCTGCAGACATTCTGGGAAGTCCCTTTAGAGCTGCAATGTACAGGATGTTCATTGCAAGCCTCTTGTTAAGAGAGGGATTATCAGTTCAAGCTTAAGCCAGCTCCAAGGTACCAGGAGCAAGCATCAGCTCTCACGTGCCTATTCTCACTGCGGCCTGGCCTGACTGTTTCTCATTTTGCATCATTTTGATGTTACCTCTGGAAGTGATTGAGAATTCTCTCATCTGTTCACAAATACCTTCTGCCATTCAGTGCCACTTCAAAAACAAGTTTAGATAGAACTAAATGCCGGCCTGCACAGGACTCTCTACGTTTGTCTTCCTATTGGGATATATTGTAGGGCAAATGCTCAACTGCCCAGATACTGCTATCACTCTAGGAAAGTTGTCTGGGGAATAGGATGGATTGTTCACGTTGGCCACGTTCGTGAAACAGCTCTGGTAAGCTTGACCGCCAGCGGTTTAATAAGGGACAGAGCAAAAAAGGGGCATCCAGAGAGGTGGGTAGGTAGCCAAACAAAACCCCTCTCAAACGCCATAGTGATATACGGTTTACAGAAGTTCACCTGGAATTTAAATGGTCTAGCATCTGGAGGTATCATGTTAAGGTTTGCATAGGAGCAACCAATGTCCAATTAGTCCAATATTTCTGTAGAGTCATGTTGGTGGTGGAAGTTAGGCTTGACCTTTGCAATTGTGTCATATCAGATAATTTCCTTTTTATGTTTGTTTGTTTTTAAACATTTAAGAGGTGTTGTACAAGCCAAGTTATATGTTGTTTACCTTCTAATCCAAACTATAGAAATGTAAAACTTCTTCAGAAATTTTATTTTCACTTTAGGGGAAATATGAGTTTTCTGGTTTAAAAAAAAAAAGCCTAAAGAAGCCTATCTCTGAGTTACTCAGTTACCTGTGAAATGTTCTCCATCTGTATTCAGATTGATTGTTTCCCCCACCATATTAAGGTAGTCATTTCAGTTCTTCATTGTGCCCGAGTTCAGTTGAATTATTACTCTCATATTTTAAAATTAAGTAGTTTTAATTTCTCTTTTCCGTTAATATTTAAGATTAGACTTAATTTTTGTTAATGATTGCACTTTAGGTCTTATATATAATAGTTGTCTTTCTTTGTCTTGCCCCCAAGTAGTCTGTCTGGAGATGGATTGCAGTCATGGCTTTTAACCTCTAGAGCCTGGGATGGAGCCTAAACTGCCAGTGGTGCTTGTCAGAAAGAGACTCCAAACCCACCTGGAAGAAAAACATTTTTGTTTCCTCTGTAGTTGAATCTTGGAGCAAGAAAAAATTATAAAGATATTAACATGTGTTTGGGCTCTAAGATTCTAGAATCTTAAAACAGATTTGGGATGAGTGAATGGGCTGCCTTGTAGTAATGATTGCCTGTCAGTATAAAGGGGGATAGAGACTCTCAACCCTGTTTATTTTTATTTGATTATTTTGTTTGCATGTACCACAAGAAATGCAGTGTGATCTAATGCCACAGCTGATTTGATCAATCAGAGAGACCTGCCATTTTTCCTGTTGGGAGGATATGAGACAGTCTTACTGAGTAAATAATACCACCTACCCAAATACTGGTATAAAACCACATTTCTGCAATATGCGATGGGCTCTGAAGGAGACAAAGCCTTATAAAGATTTCCTGGTGAGGTAAATTATCATAATGAAATTTAGTTAAGAGACTTACAAGAGAGATTTATGAAATTAAGTGAGATAATGTAAGAAAGTAGACTTTTTTGTTCTACATAATGCATCATGATTCATCTACAGACTTAGAAATATTGTGTTAAAATGTATAAATATCACCCAAGAGGCTTTCTGCCCTATATTTTTAAGATACAGAATAGTTATATTTGAAATAGCTATGGCCCTAGTTCTATAGGGTTTGGCTGTTAAATATTTTTATGGATGAAATGTTTAGTTCCAGAAAAGGTAAATGCTTGTATATATTTTTGCAGCTTGGGGGTCCCTTATTCCATTTCTTCCTGTAATTTAAGTGGCCACATGTATGTCTTTCCTGCTGTACTAGGGAACTGGGGGCTGGATATCCCAAGAACCAGAGGTTATGTGAAAATACTACAGATATACAGGAAATACAAATACCTACCAAATGAAACCTTACATTTGGGTCCAAACTAAACATTTGAAAATAGATTTGTTGTAAGTGTTTAATTAGATTTCTTAAATCTTAACTAAAAAAATGCTTTTAGAAAGTCCATTTTCTTTGTAAGCATTGTAAATGCTAACAAATCCTGTTAATTTTTTACCGCATGTTATATTGAAATAAAAAGGAAGTAAAATAAGCAGTTGGTGCATTCTTCTGCTCAGTATGGGAATCTGGGGAGCACAGCACTCATAACCTTTAACAGGAGAGAAGGCGTTTGACTAGGGAAATCTTTAGTAGAAATTAATCAGAATATAGTGGTTTTAAAACATCAAGTTAATCAGCTACCGTTCTTAGGTGATTTTGTTTCAGAATAACCAAATCTATAAGATTTTTGATATAAGTATTAGAATTCAGTTTAGCTTTCAGGTTTTCATTTCACACTAAAGGATTTGGACCTACTCATGACAAGTGAATTTGTAATTTGTAATACTAATACTAGTGGACATGCTCCAGTACAGGCATTTCAGTCAATTAAACCAAATTATATCCTTTCATACTTAGCCAGTTAGCAATTGGAAATACTATCAGATTCTTTTCTTCATTTTTAACGATCCAAGGAGATAATAACTTCTCTCTCCTAATTTTGTCTTTTCTAAATTTTGTTACATGCTATTATTTTCTTTCTGATCACTTATGTTAATGTCACCTCTTTTGCAAAAATTGGCATCTCCAGCCCCTGTGGGGGCATTTTAGTTTTTTCCCCCCTCAAATTTTAGTTTGTGCATATGCTCTCATTAACCAGTCAATCAGGAAACAGCAGCACTTGTTGACTTTTCCTTAGACTGTAATTTCAAAGACTCAGGTAACTGTAAAAGTCTCGCAGCAAATCAAGCACTTTTATAAAGGGCTTTAAAAGTACTGGCTTGTTCACATTTTTTAACAAGACAGTTATTCCACATTTGTAACTAAACTTTTTTTGTTCCTTCACTTGAAATTTTTTGTTAGCCATGGGTAAAAGGTCACTGCTCACCTCCTGTAGGATCAGATCCCTTGTGTAATTGTGTAATAACCACACTGGTGATCTGGTCTGTTCAAAATAAAGACATACATAAGGAAAAATAAATTTGTCTCCCCTGCTTATATTCCCATCCCCTCCCATTACTGTTTATAGTTCCATAGAACAGGATTACTTGTCTCAAAGAGTTTTGGGTAAGAACTTCAAGGATTACTAATGACAGGGTTTGGTGTTGATTGATTTCTCCACTATTCTCCAGTGATAATAATTTTTAACATTTCTGTAACTATTCATGGTTTTCAAAGCATCGCTACAACAGTAAGTAGTTCAAAGATTATTCCCATTTTACAGGTGAGAAGACAAGGCTTAAATAAAAGCAGCAGAGCCCATCTTTCAGTGCAGTTCTTCCAGCTTGTACATCCATTATATAGGAAGGCTTCAGTGAGACATGACCCCTTACATAGATAAGATGGCCCTAAGAATTACCACCTTTCAGATCAGACTGGAGCCAATCCATTCAGGAAGTGAGTTTTTCTTCAGTTAGGAGACAAGATATTAAAGTCTCTGAATTGTAATAGTATCTCTAGGCATATGAGAATTAGGACAAATCAGTTGAAAGGAGTGGCGGTTATCTGTAGCTCTTTTATCCAGGCCTAATAAATGGGATAGAAGTTCACCTCTACCAAACCCACCCTATCCATAGTTATTTTACATACCATCTCCTGCAACAGACCCTTTAGTCTTTAGTCTGGCTCAGAGAGGAAAGAGACCTTCAAATACATTCAGCTAACATTTAATAAGCCCCTACTATAATATACAGAACAATTTACTAGGCATTAAGAGAGCTACCAAAAAGGATTATCCTTCAAAATATAGTAGGGAAGATAACACACACAGATGATTATAAAATGAATCTAGATCATAATGGTAGATGGCATTTATATATCATTTTAAGGTTTGCAAAATGTATTATATTTTCTCTTCCCGTCAACCAACACTGCTGTTACCCCTTTTACAGTTAAGAAAACTGAGACAGCTAGCAGTTAAGTAGATTGTTCAGCATCACACAGCTGCTGTCTGAGGCAGGATTTGAACTCAGTTTCAGACTCCTAAAACCTCACTGCCTCTGATGCATGTAATCCCAAAGAGCTTCGTGAGGTTCCTGAAGAAAGAATCATGGATGTATCAGGAAATATGTTCTGCGAGAGAGAGCATTTTACAGGGGGACTGATGGAAGGGAGGAAGCCAGATGCAAAAGATAAATGTGCTGGTTTGGAGACAAAAGACCTGGCTCTGAAACCCAGTTCTGCGGTGCTATGGAAATCATCTTACCTCTCCGGGTCTTAGTGTTCTCATCTATACAGTAAAGGGGCCAGACTGGATGTCTCCGGAGCTTAAGATCCTGTGTTGTCTTCATATGGTAGAGACAAGCAAACAGCGTTTGGCACAAAGGTGGAGCCTGATTGTGAAATTTTTAACTGCCTACAAGGGAATGGTCTTAATGTGGTAGGGAGCAAGGGCCCATTGAAGGCTGAAACACGAACAGGGGTGACACTCTCCTTTCCTTACCCTCCTATGATCAGATGTGTATGTGAGGAAGGGGCTGAAGTATTGGATGGAAATACTAAGAGAAAGAACAATTAAGTTATTGCAGTAGTCCAGGGGGGGGTGATAAAGGGCCTGACCTAGAGCAGTGGCCATAAGAATTGAAAGGTGGGAAACATTCCCTCCCTCCTGGGGGGAAGCCTATGCAGCACAGAGGCTTAGGAGATAGAAGGGACCTTCGGGAGTCTTATCATCTGTCCCCTTCTTTGCCCCCATGGTTATTCTACCTTGTATTTTTTGTGTACCCAACTCTTCTCCCTAGCTCTAGGGGAATGTAAACTCCTTGCAGCAAACCGTTGCTTTTCTTTCATCTTATTATACACAGTATCCAACAGTGATTTATATATTCCAAAAATTCAGATCAGAAGTATAGAGTGATAGGAAACCTCAGGTCATCCAGGCCAAAGTCTTCTTTTAAAAAACAAAACAAAAACATTTACCTATTTCAGTTACATGTAGAAACAATTTTTGACAGTTTTCTGACATTTTAGGGTTCCAGTTTTCTCCCTCATTTCCTTATGGAAAATCCATCCTCCCTTAGGCAAAAGTTTACTCCCTTAGTATAAAAAGTCTGATATAAGTTTTACCAGTGCTTTCAATGCAATACATATTTCCATATTGCTCACATCCAAACAGAAGACACATATCACATACAATAAAAAATATGAGGGAAATAAAGTGATCTGAAAGATCTTTGATCTGAAAGCAGACTTCTTTGGCTGTCAAACGCCTCATTTTAAAGGTGAGGAAACTAAAACCCATTGAGGTGAAGGGACTTGCCCAAGAACACACAAGGGGCAAGAAGCAGCACCAAGGTGAATCAGCTCAAAATTCATGTTTAACAAACTGAATCCGCAATAGAACTGGGATCTCTTCTAAAATATCCCTAACAAAAGATCATCCAACCATTGCTTGAAAACCTCCAGGGATGGGGAACTCCTGAACTATGCCAAGGACATACATCACCTCAAGTCATTCCTGGGCTGATAATCTGCCTCTTCAACTTATACATCTTTCATTCTAGATGTTGCCCTGCCTCCAAGCAATATAAATAATTGTCTACAACTTAGATGGTTTGAAATAGCAATCATGTTCAGTCCACAATCTTCTCATCCCCAGTTCATACAACTAAGGCTATTTGGACCTGTTTCAATATCTTGGTTGTCCTCTACCTTGTCATTGCCTTCCCTAAAATAAGCCCCCAAAGTTCAACATGATGCTATACTATGTTTGAGCTAATCAGGGTGGAGGACATGACGTTTATTCTTTTATTCTGGGACACAATGCTTTTATTAAAATATCCTAAGGTTATACTAACTCTTTTTAGCTGCCGTATTCCTTTCCCCATGAACTGTTGTCCAGCTACATCAATTTTTTTTTCCAATTTGTTTTTTTAACCCAAGTCTAAAGGGCTTTGATGTTATATTGAACTTAAATTGGTGAGGAATCCTAATTCTATCTTCATATTTAATGCCTAACTTTCCCAGCTTTGTGTTATTCCAAATTTGATAAATTTTGCCCATTGCATCCTAGAACTGGAAGGTATCTTAAAGGATAAGAGGAAAATATGGTTGCGAGGTTAGGTGACTTGTCCAGGATCAAACTCAGGTCCTCAACTCCAAATACAGTGCTCTTTCTGTTACACTACGCTGCCTCGATAGAAAGAGCAAGACTAGCTGCTCCCACTCCATTTGACTTGTGATCTTTAATGTTCCCTAAAACCACTCATTTCTACCAGGAATCTGTAGGACAACTATTGAGTGTTGCTTAATGATATTAAGCCATTATGCTGGATGCAGTGCTACATAGAATCTTAGAGTTGAAAGAAACTTTGGAATTCATCCAGTCTAGTCCATACTTTCTTGGGAATCACATCCTTTTAAAGAATCCTACCCAGTGTGGAACTGCAGATTTTGGAGACAGAGAAGGACTGTGGCTGGTTCTTCACTATACCAAGTCCCTCCTTCATGGCCAAGCTGGGCACTTCCCAAAGACAAAACTCTCTAGTCCCAGCCTCATAAACTCCACAGACTGCTGCCATGACATACATATTCAGTGAGAGCTTTAAGTACATTTAAGTAGTTTACAAAGTCATTTCCTCATATTCCATGAGCCCAAGTGATTTCACACGGAAATATAAATGCCTCTGTTCATGTCCTTCTTCTGCTCAAAATAATCTGGACTGACTCAATACTGCCTTACAAAATAAGATATAAAATCTTGAACTTGGCAGCAGATTAGATTTAATTTCAGTTAACATTTTTTTCATCACTTAAGTCTATAAACAGTTAATAAAGCAATAAACTAAACACTGATTTACAGCATTTGCCCATTTCTGAGAGTTAAGTGCTAACACTGAAAATTGAACTAGGGGGCAGCTGGGTAGTTCAGTAGGTTGAGAAGCCAGAGCTAGAGATGGGAGGTCCCAGGTTCAACTCTGGCCTCAGATACTTCCCAGCTGTGTGACTGTGGGCAATTCACTTAACCCTCATTGCCTAGCCCTTACCACTCTTCTGCCTTATTGATTCTAAGACTGAAGGTAAGGGTTTAAAAAAAGAAAGAAAGAAAATTGAACTATCAATGAATTGGGTAAAAGTTCCTCTACTCTATAATGAGACTTTACCCAAACTCTCCAGTCTTGTTCTTCCTTTCAAACCGAACTGAGCTCCTACCTTCTGTGTTATATTGCTCTCTCCCATCATCACATTTGCTTTCACCTGGAATAGAACTGCTCTCCTCTACTGAAATTCCTCCCTTTAACTTAGGTGAAACATCACTTCATAAACCTTCCCTTAGTTCTCCCAACATCCCCAAGTTAAATTGGTCTTTGCCTTACCTCACCTCATACCCTCATGTCACTTAATTAGATTCCTTTCTTCCTTTTCCCCCATCCCCATTAGTTATAAGATCTCTGAGAGGGATAAATGCCATAGATAACTTTGAGCATTAACTTACACGTAGCTATTTAATGGTTACTGAACTCAAGGAGAGGATGAAACATATACTAGTTGTGGCTTGTCTATGGAGAGGCATATTGTCAGACTAGAGACTCAAAAGTTATATCTTTTTACTATGAGCTCAAGAAACTTCAGTGGCTCCCATTTGCCTTAAAAGATAAGATACAATTTTTAATTTAAGAAAAAGATACACATTTCTCTAGTTTTGAAAGACCTTCACAATATGGCCGTGGTCCAAAGAGCCCAGCTTTGGGAACAAAAATCCACTATTTGACAAAAACTGCTGGGAATATTGGAAAACAGTATGGGAGAGATGAGGTTTGGATTAACGTCTCACACCCTACACCAAGATAAACTCAGAATGGGTGAATGACTTGAATATAAAAAAGGAAACTGTAAGTAAATTAGGTGAACACAGAATAGTATACCTGTCAGATCTTTGGGAAAGGGAAGATTTTAAGACCAAGCAAGAGATAGAAAATGTTACAAAATGTAAAATGAATAATTTTGATTACATGAAATTAAAAAGGTTTTGTACAAGCACAAGCAATGCAAGCAAAATTAGAAGGGAAGCAACAAATTGGGAAAAAATCTTTATAACAAAAACCTCTGGCAAAGATATAATTAATCAAATTTATAAGGAGCTAAATCAATTATAAAAAAATCAAGCCATTCCCCAATTGATAAATGGGCAAGGGACATGAATAGGCAATTTTCAAAACTACTAATAAGGACATGAAAAAGTGTTCTAAATTTCTTATAGAGAAATGCAAATCAAAACAACTCTGAGGTACCACCTCACTCTTAGCAGGTTGGCTAACATAACAGCAAAGAAAAGTAATGAACGTTGGAGGGGATGTGGCAAAGTTGGGCCATTAATGCACTGCTGGTGGAGTTGTGAAGTGATCCAACCATTCTGGAGTGCAATTTGGAACTATGCTCAAAGGGCTTTAAAAGACTGTCTGCCCTTTGATCCAGCCATAGCACTGCTGGGTTTGCACCCCAAAGAGATAAGGGAAAAGACTTGTACCAAAATATTTATAGCTATGCTCTTTGTGGTGGCAAAAAAATGGAAATGAGGGGATGCCCTTCAATTGGGGAATGGATGAACAAATTGTGGTACATGTTGGTGATGGAATACTATTGTGCTCAAAGGAATAATGAACTGAAGGAATTCCATGTGAACTGGAATAACCTCCAGGAATTGATGCACAGTGAGAGAAGCAGAACCAGTTGAATGTAGATATAGATGGGGGTGTAGACTCTAAACGATCACCCTAGTGCAATTATCAATAATATGGAAATAGGTCTTGACCAATGACATGTAAAACCCAGTGGAACTGCTAGGTGGCTACAGGAAGGGGGTGGGAGGAGGGGAGGGAAAGAACATGAATCATGTAACCATGGAAAAACATTCTAAATTAAATAAAAATTTCCAAATTAAAAAACAAACAATATGGCCCTGGTCTCTCCCCCCCCCCCAACCCCTTTTTAAACCCTTACCTTCTATCTCAATCAATACTAAGTATGTGTTTCAAAGTAAAAGAAAAGTAAGGGCTAGGAAATTGGAACTAAATGACTTACCCAAGGTCATACAACTACAATATGTGAGGCCAAATTTGAATCCAGGACTTATCATCTCCAGGCCTGCCTCTCTATCCACTCAGCCACCTACCTGACTGCCACTTCACACACCCCAGCCTCTTTTTCTAAAATTATTAAACATTACACCCTGCCCTCAGGTTCTTTGTTTCAACTGGCCTCCAATATGTTCTACCTCCTGCTTCTGTGTGATGCTTTCTTTTCACCTTTACTTTCTAGATTATAAGCTTCCTGCAAGGCTCAGCTCAAATGCCACCTACTTCAAGGGGCCTTTCCTGATTTCCACCAGTTAATACCCCTCCCTGAATCACTATGTATTTTTTATTTCACTTACTTGTCTTGAACATGTATCTTCTCAATGGAATGGATACTACTTGAAGGCATGGACTTTGTCGCTTTTGTACTTGTATTACCTAGGCCTGGCACATAATAGACACTTAAATCCTTGTTGACTAATGAAACAAAAAGCCCCAAGACCTGTGCCCTATTCCCTACAATATATTACCTCAAATTGGGTTTTTAATGGCTTTGCCTATATGATTAGAAGGCACCTTTGACAGTTCACCCAACATGGGCAATTTCACACAAAATCACATGAAAAATCAAATATTCTTCATATGCATTGAGTATTCATTCAACAAGCCTCCATTACTTCTTTGTAAAATGGGATGTAATCAATCACCACCTCACAGTTAGGAAAATCAATTAAGATGTTAACAAAGTATACAAATCACCTTCACTTCCTAGCTTTTGGCCCTGGGAAAGTCACTTAACCACAACTGCCTAGCCCTTCTGGATGGTTTCTAACAGAGAAAGGTTTTGTTTGTTGTTGTTTTTTTTAAAGGGGTTTTTCAAGAAAAAGCTTTGGGTTGGGATATGGCAGAAGCAACTGATCAAAGCCACAAGTTACCGTCCCAAATGACTATGTTCCCACAGAATTAAAGTTTCACGTATCTGGATCCAAGCCTAGTGCCTCTGACGTCACAAGGTGTTCTCTTGGCCTGTTGGGTGGGAGGCACCAGGACAGAACTCTAATGCCGCCAGCACGAGACAGGACAATGATCATTAGCCCTATTTTGGGCGGGGGCGGGAACAGAAGTCGGGCCAAGTTACTTGCCCGGGTGGTAAGCGTTCCATGGCTCCAAATCCAGAGTGTTCTGGATGCGATGGAAACGTAAGAGTCCCTACCCCCCCTCCTCGAAGAGCCCACAACGGTCGGGTTCTCCCTTTCTTTCCCGGCACCCGAGGGCCCTGCGGAGCCTGGAACTGATCTGAGGTCCAGTTCTTGAACAGTCAACCGCCTCACGGGTCTACCTCAAAACCCGCGAGAGCTTCTTGGAAGAAGACACCAGCGCAGAGACGAGCCCAGGCTAACCACACCCCCACCCGGAGAGGGAGGGCGTGCCTGTGGCGTCATCCCGTGGAGCTCACTTCCTGGGCTGCGCTTCCTGCCTGCGCTGCACCAATCACGGACGGGATCTGGGGAGGAGACGGCTGAGAGCCCGCCTACTGAGGAAATTCTGATACTCCACTGGCTGAAATACATACCCATCCTGAGCGTCTCTGTTTACGGAGTACGGTCGCGCAGGCGCCGAAGGGGACAGTGTCTGGACTAGATTGGGCGTCCACGCCTCTGTTGTAGCAGTGCTGTTTTCGTTTTTGGCAAGAGGATGGTAAGTGCCAGACCGTAGAGGAAGGCAGCCCCAACCCCAATCCCGCGTTTTCTCAGGGCCTGCTTCCTCACACCGAGGCCCCTCCATTCAGGAATTCCGTAGCAGGCGATTGGGCCTGGAGACTGATTCTGACAGGGATCCTGGGGGGTGGGAACTAAAAACGCCGAGACTCGAATGCCGGGGAGACCGGAAGTGATTGGCCCGCCCCAGATCTGGCTCCTAGGGGCTGAGGGATACCCAGGCGCGGATACGCGCTTTGTGGGGTCGCAGCAGGGAACCTCCCTCCTCTGGCTCCCCTTCTGGGATTCCTCTCTTTCACTACTCCCCCTCCCCCAGTAGTCTTGAAGCATCTGGAGAGCTCATTCTCCCATTCCCAAGAAGGCTTTCGGAGATCCTACTGCATCGTCCAGCGTCCGCGAGACCTGCTTCCACGGGCATTCCGTTCCCATCCCTGGCATTCCCGACTTGGGGTCTGGATCTTTGCTGAAATGAACAGATGCTTAATAATTGCTTGTCTCACAGTTATATTGAAATAACCGAGGGTCAGGGAACTCATTATTTCGAATTCTATTGCTGGAAAGTTCTGCTTGTTAAAAGTTCTTCCAGACCCTGAGCTGAATGAAATTTGCCTCCTTCATCCTAATATATCCTTTGATGCTAGAATGAATAAACTCATCATCCACATGACAAATCTTCAATTTCTTAAAGGCAGTCATCGGGTTCTCTGCCTGAGTTTTCGCTCCGTTAAACAGGTCTTTAACAGGCGATGGATTGATAGAGTCGGTTGTTGATTGCCATCCATTGGCATGGTCCTCTCTTCAAATTCTTCTGGACATTCGACAAGTTTTCATTGTCCTTCCTAAAATTTGATCTCAAACAACTCTATAGGTGGTCTGACTAAAGTTATCATCTTTCTAATGGTCATTTTATCCTCTTCACAGGCTGGCTGCTTTAGATTACGTTAGTGTTTTTAGTTGCCCTGTGAAACCATTGGCCCATGTGAAATTTATAGTCACTACTTTTTTCTCATCTAGCCATGTATTCCCCATTCTGCAATTGTACAGTTGATATTTTAACCCAAGGATGGGATGGCACATACAGGCCTGTGGTTGGCCACTAGGATGACATTGAAAGCTTTGGGGGTGGAAATGCACATTAATTGTGCTTGTTTGAGTTCACTTTCTTGTCTTCACCCATTGCTAGATTAATTTTTTTATTTCTAGATTTACAAATATTCCTAAATCTACTTCAGCCCAAATGTTCACCCATTTTCGAAAAATTGGAAGTGCTAGTCCTTTTTGCATTTGAGAAATTTGGCTTGCCTGACTTCCTTATCCTCTATATTTGGGGAGCTTTCTCAATATGAATTTATTGGGTCAACCCACTGGGAAGTAACTAGATTATAGATTACTTCTCCAACACTACCCCATTGGAAGAAAATGCTTCTCCATGAAAAACTAGGCCCACCTCACTGAAAGAAAGGAAGACTTGTGGTCAAAAGGTTTGTTTTTGAAAAAAGCCCTTTGAAGTAAAATAAAGGTGACTTTACCAACTTAGAGGGTTTTAGGTTTGACCTTTGTTCTAGATCCTGTTTATAAATTCCAAAGTGTTTACTGCTTACCACAGAAAATATATTCAGAGTACTTGTCACATTTCTTGCATAAAGCTTTCTGTGATGTGTCAGATCTTCAGGTAGCAGCTAATTAAGTGCATTAAGTCTCTGAGTCTGTCCTCACTTCCCTTGATGGAGATTTGCTTCCTTAAAGATGTTTTGAATTTTTTGTTTTGATGCCAGACTCTGAGGTTTCCACTTATTAAATGGTCTTGTTTTTTTCCAGCTTTTGTAAATTAGAGCTGTGAATGGAAGCTACCTTCTACCCAGCTCCCATTGCAACAGATAAAAACATGTTACTGTTATTATATTTACATGAGTCTTTACAAAAAGCTTCAGAGCCATGAAGCTATTTTATATACACGTATCTTATTTTAATCTTCACAATCCCCCTCTTTGAAATTAAATAGAGTTGGTATTTTTTCATCCATTTTACAGGCAAGAAAAGTGAGACTTAGAATGGTTTAAATGACCTTCCCAATGGCTCCCCAGCTAGTAGTGGAGGAGGAAGATCTCAAACCAAGCTTTTCTGACTCAAAATTCAGTCCCCTTTGTTGAGACACAGCCTCCCTATATGTATATTAAGTTTTTCACATAGTATAGAATGTGGACTCTAGGGGCAAACACAAAAAAGATGAAAGCATAGCAGAGTTATCCCTCCCAAACTTGGAAATAGCCTATTCTCCAAAAATCTATACAGTTTGGAACTTATTGTTCTATAGAAACAATGTTGTACATGTTGATTCAATTTCTGTTATTAAACCATAATATAGCTAAACCATAACACCAATACTGTTGGAGGATCTGACCATTTTTATAACAGTTTTCCCCATAGAATGTAAACTTCTTAAGAATAGGGACTATTCTTCATTTTCTTTTTGTGTACTAAAGCTTAGTGTAGTTACTAGCACATAGTAGGGAAGGAAAGAGAATAATTTTTTAAAGCACCTACTATGTGCCATACTCTACTGAGATCTTTATACAGGTATCCTTTCTACATCTTCCAACTTTCCCCATTGTGTTTCAATATAGCATGGTTTGGAATAAGAAATTACATGGGAATTTTGGGGGAGTTTTGTGAAAGCCATGGACGACACAGAAAAAGTTTAGAAACCCTGATCAAATATTTAACCCAAATTTCACAGTAAAGTTCTGTAAACACCTCATAATAGGAAAAGAAAAAATTCAGATTTTGGGGGGACAAAGGAAGAATCAAAAAATTTTACTGGGATTTTCCAGATCTCGGAGACACTATACTCCTAAGCCAACCCCCTTCTCCCCCAATGTTGAAGGGATGCCTGCAGTTATCTCATTTGTTCTTCACAACAGCCCTGGGAAGTATGTCTGAGGTCAGATTCGAACCTAAGACCTATGTTTAGGTCTGGCTCTCAACTCACTGAGCCACCTAACCATTCCCTACTTAAATGCTTTTTAAATTGAATTGGGGCAAATAGAATATGGAAAAGCATGCTCTAAGGAAAAGCAAAAGCTTCTTCCTCCAACACAGCTCCTGCATTGGGTTTGGTTGCTCCCTCTTCTGCTGTTTAAGTAGTAAAGCTGGAGTCTTGGGAATCCCTGGGTGGCAGAAAATATCACATATATTCCTACTGGCACTAGGAAGGGTATGGAGAACTTGATGTTTTTAGCAGATCTTTGATGAGAAGACAACTCTGAAACTGAAACAGGAACTTTAGGAAATTATGTCTATTTAAGGAAAATTTGTAAGTCAAGTATCTGGATCAGACCCTACCCCTTGGGCATAAAGCTATTTATATGGAAAGAAGAATGAAGATTGGAAGAAACAGTCATTCTGTGCATCTTTGTCAGGCATGTGCAGAAATGTCTTCACTAGTGAGAAGCCAATCTGCTTCACAGTGATGATGTATTAAGGACTCTGTAATGATAATTGTGGCCTAATTTGTATTAAGTGTGAACAAATCCTAGTGTAACAAAGTTCTTTGCTTATGATGGGAGGATCCAAAGAACTTGTACAATGATGCCAGAGCCAACAATTCCTGGGGAGGTTGGAGGACAAGTTGGGAGAACTTGGTGTAATCTCGGGGAAATGGCTATCTCTGAATTACAGGGCATCCCCAGATCCAGAGATGAGTGAAAGTGAATTTAGGAGCTCTTTTTAATCTTGTTTTTTCCTCTCTTTCATTTGCCAGGCTGAGGTAGAAGAAACCTTAAAACGAATTCAGAGCCAGAAGGGAGTGCAAGGGATCATTGTTGTCAATGCAGAAGGTACATTTAGTCCCTCTCTCTTACCACCTAAGAGAACTGCCCTTAGCAGTGTTGATATCCTTCATTTCCACACTCATGATCTTGTGTTATCCTTATGACAACCCTGCCCTCAAGGCTTCTTAACTCTTTTATAGAACAGGAAACTAAGGTTCAGAGGCAGCTGAGTGTGGTGAAAAGGGCCCTGAACCTCAGCTCCAGGCCTGGGTTTGCCATTCTCTAATTGTGTGATCAAGAGCAAGTGACTATCTACTCTCTGGAAAAGTTTTCTAATCTATTAAGTGATGGAATCAGACTGGACAATTTTTAACATCCCTTCCAGCTCTTGACGTTCTGGTGGTCTTTATTTACTTGAGGTGCCAGGACTGCCCCAAGCCAGTCATAAACCCCCAGAGTTCAAGGTTCTTGAAGCTATTTCCAAGAAAGAAGGGGAAGGCAGAATATCAGAGGAAATTGTCACTAGGTGTCTTGGCATTCAAGCATCTCCGGTTTTCTTCTTTAGAAACCTTAGCTAGAGCCCAGGTACCTAGCTAGCATGTAACAGATGTTTCAGTATTTCAACAATTGTGATGAATCCTGTGAGAATGGGCAAGGTTAATTTAATGTCACCAAGTATCTTGCTTCAAACCCAAAAATGGAGCCAACTTAATGACATCGTGTTAACATTTTTAGGGACAAGGGTGGATGGGGATTTTTTCTAAGCCATATATAATAAGTAACATCTGTGAACATTGAGCTTCTCCTATATATTGACTCCTGCAGAAACACTGAATATCATGGTGTCAACTCTTTGTTGAAAAGAATGTGTCCTATTTCATCGTGGTGTGACTAGGGGAGCACCGAGGGTGTGTGTATGAGTCAGAGTATGCTGTGTAAGACGCCCATCCAAACAACTCAGTCCATGTAAACCTTGAGCTGTGGTCCTGAGCTGTGTAATGTCTGTACTTCCCAGTGTCAAGCCCAGTGCCTTGCAGGGCAGGGAATAGACACTTAGGGAATGTTGGATTAGTAAGGATTCTTGATTAAAGAATTTTTCATCCAAATCCCTTATTATGGAGAAGATGAGATCCAGGCCCAGAGAAGAAGGAATGACTTAGGTGTGATCATAGAGTGAGACTCCCTATCTCCCGACTCAGTGCAGGGCTCTTTCTGGCATGACTACAGCTTATGATTGTGAAGAGATGGTGTTGAAGTAGATGAAACCTTCCTATGGTTTTAATTCTCAAAGAATGAGAGGGGTGGGAGGATTACAGGGAAGAGTCTTATGAAAAAATCTTTTAGAAGCTGCGTGAAAATCAAGGCCTCTCCAAGCGCATCTTGGAGGTAAGAACATACTAGGCGGCTTGCTTCTGAATCTATTCTCTCTTCTGTGAAAAACTTTGAACTGCCCAAGACCACCCTCTTAGTTAAGAAACTACTTGTCTTTGTTTGAACCGATTTGATAGAGCCATAACGCAGTCGCAGAACTGCTTTTAAGGGGCAGCTAGGTGGTTCAACAGATAAAGAGCCAGGCTTGTTGGCCAAATCTGGTCTCAGACAGCTGAGTGTAGCTGTGTGACACTGCCCAAGTCACTTAGCCCCCATTGCTACTCTTTTGCCTTGGAACTGATACTTAGTATCCATTCTAGGACAAAAGGCTAGGGTTTTTGTTTTTTTTTTTAAAGAAGGTACTGCTTAAAGCATGGGTACTTTGAGTGACTGATAGATCCTGGGGACAATATTGATAAATATGTCAGATCCTTTCCTTAAGCCCTTTGAAAAGACAGAAGAAATGACTTAATCCTATCTCTGCCGCATGATGAAAATTAAAAAAATAATAAATTTGTATAGCTCCTGACAACTTTCAGAATCCTTTCAATTATTATTTAATTTGATCATCACAAAAACCCTACTAGGGTGTTAGAGTAGAAAATATCCCCATTTTATAGATGAGGAAAGTGAAGCCTGAAGAGAGTATATCTTTCCCAAGGTCACTTAGATAAGGAGTTGTTAGGGCTGGGATTCAATCACACGTTTTCTAATGCTCTTTCCATGTCACTACCAAGCAGGCAACAGGAGGGAGAAAACAAAATTAAGAAATAAAATTTATTAAGTACTTACTATGTGCCCAGCACTGTACTAAACACTACAGATACAAATGCAAGCCACCCAGAACATCCCAGCCCTTGAGGTTGCATTCTAATGGGCTAGAGTGGAGGAGGGTTAAGGATGGGAAGTTGGGTGGAAGCCTAGACCTCCCCCCACTCCCCAAAAAACAATAAGGCCGAATTTCACCTCTCAGAGCCAAGAGCCTGTGGTGGAGAGGAGGTGGAGGAGGTGAATGTCTGAGTAGAAAAGGCTCAGCATAGGGGATGCTAGAAAGCCCATTGGAGGCTGGGGCCCAGCAACAGAAAGCAGATGTTCTTCTCTCAGATCTGAGGGACCCTGGGAGGAAAGAGGAGTCTATTACTAAGTGGGTCAGCTCTGTTCAGTTATTTTGCCCTTGATAAACTGGTGTTCTCTTACTAATTAAGGGATCATTAGCCATGGCTCTTTGCAAAATAAATGGGTGTCATACTCAACTTTAAGCTGAGCTAACCACTTTTAGAAGCTGCATGACCCTGTGCTAGTTGCTACTCCCTTCATGGAATCTAAAGGTGGGGGAGGGAGTAAGTGGTGGCAGTTACAGTAATCATGAGTAGTAAACTGGCTTTACTCGGGTATCATCAACAAAAATAATTGTTCTTTTCCTCAAACAAGGATAAATATGATGACACATGAAAGCATGGGCAACCTATTGGTTCTGTGTCCTCTTCTGAACTCTTCGTGTCTTTTCCACATTTTGTTGCTACTGTTTTCTGGGGTCTTTGTAGGCAGAGTCTGTGTTGTCATTCTGCTTTTTGTTACTTCATGGGATCCTTCTCATATCCCTTCTTCCTCTCTGCCCTTTCTAATGGTGCCACCTTGTACTCTACTATTCATATACTACAATTTGTTGAGCCAGATTGCAATCCTTTAACACAGGGTTGTTTTCCAAGTTTTTGAGGTGACTTACTCCAGGGAGCTGTTTGTCTCTGAAACTGGGACCACAGGCCCCTTCCACAAAGAAAGACGCTCATTTAAAAGGTAATCCTTGGGGGCAGCTGGGTAGCTCAGTGGATTGAGAACCAGCCCTAGAGACGGGAGGTCCTAGGTTCAAATCTGGCCTCAGCCACTTCCTAGCTGTGTGACCCTGGGCAAGTCACTTGACCCCCATTGCCTAGCCCTTACCACTCTTCTGCCTTGGAGCCAATACACAGTATTGACTCCAAGACGGAAGGTAAGGGTTTTAAAAAAAAAAAAAAGGTAATCCTTACTGGACTTTATAAGTGAATTGACTTTTAAATGGGTGACCCTGATTATGTCATAAAACTTTCAAGATTATACAAACTAGTCTTTTGTTTTATAGCACAATACAAGCAAATGGTCATTTCTGTAAATCATGGGAATGGGCAATTGGGAGAAGAGCATCATTGGTTTCCCTCTCTCTTCATCTGCCCTTGACCCAGGCATTCCAATTAAAAGTACCATGGACAACTCCACCACCATGCAGTACGCCAACCTGATGCACAGCTTCATTCTCAAGGCTCGGGGCACTGTGCGAGACATTGACCCCCAGAACGATCTCACATTCCTCCGCATTCGGTCCAAGAAAAATGAGATCATGGTTGCTCCAGGTAAGAATCCCATTGCCTGAATCTTGGAGCAGATTTCAAGATTTCATTGGACATATCAGAAGGAAATTGCTTTTTGTGACACCATGGGGGGTGGGGGTAGCAAAGGATGCGAGAAGAAGAGGATCCTTAGAGAGATGATGGTGTCACACCCTCTCCTTGTACAAATGGAGAAAGTGAAGCTTGAAGAACATTCAGTGTCTTACCCAAGGTCACAGTGGGAGTTTGTGGCTGTCAAGACTAGAATTCAACTCTCTTGACTCCCATTGCTCTTCCTCACACCACACAGCCACTATTTAACCCTTTAAAGTACTTCTCTTCTCTGAGCTGATATTCATTTTTCCTATTCCCAGAGAAATGGCTAGTTGCATTTCCTGGCTTGCCTCATGTTTTCTACTTCTAGAGGTGAAAAGGATTCTAAAATTCATCTAGGCCAGCCTTCTTGATGTAAGACTCACTTTAGGTTAATAGGAGACACTAAACCTCACAGGCTAGACTGAATCTCTTTCCTGTCACAGGAAAGAAACTCCCACACTCCGTCTACACTAGTGGTGTCCGTTTCAAAGAGACATTAACATCATTTATGCTGGAGTGTATCTTTATTTATTTTGTTAAAGGTTTCCCAATGACATTTTAGTTGACTTCAAATTGTGACTTCAATACCTCCGGGCTACAGTGGGATGATGACAGTGAGTAACTCACAAGCCAGATCAGTGTAGCATACTTTGTCAAACAAGCATTTTGCATAAACGCTAATAAATATGATGTCCCTGCTAAGTACGGAAATAGGAACTAGATTTCAGTTAGCCAACAAGCATTTATTAAATGTTGGTTATACTGCCCTGGGCTAGGGACACCAAGACAGAAATGACCCAGACCTTCTGTGGAGAGAACACAGACACATGGAAGTCTCTGTTAGATATATACCAAACAAACAAAGGACAAATTCCTGGGCCAGGAGACTGGCTAATCTTGGTCAGGCTCTCCTTGGCCCTGCACTGTGATTGGGATGATGGGGCGAAGATTTTTAAGCTTCAGGTGCTGTTACATATACTGTCTTCATTTCAGTGAAGTTTTAGTCAAGATTACTATATAAGTCCCTGGGTTCAGCGCTGGAGATTCAGAATGAAATGAATAAGACTTGGCCCTTCACCCTCGAGGTATTTAGCAATCCCTACAGCTTGTGGGCAGCCAGCCGCCTGGCCCCCTCTGGGGGACAAAGGCTGTCTGTCTCCATGTTCTTCTAACTACCACACACACACCCTGACCCCAAGTCTGGGCAGATGGCTGCCTTAGGTGCATGTTGTAGGTACTAGTGCCTAAAACAGAGTCGCTTCAAGCCAGGATTTCAAATCTCCCCACTACTCTTTAACTTTTTAAATCAGCAATATAGGCAAAATAGGCAAAAACAGCCCCTTTACCAAATCAGCAGACTAATATACTGAATGACAGAAACAGGATTTTTAAAAGTAGCTATTGACTAGAATGTTGAGCTGAATTGAATAATAAGAATTTTAATAGGGATGACTGTGAAGTCTGATGTGTGGATTTAAAAAGTTAACCTCACAGGTACAAGATGGAAAGAAGGAAGCTCGGTTATATGGCATTTCAACTGAAAAAGATTTAGGGGTTTTAGTGAACCGCAAGTTCAATACATGGGTCCATAGGATAACAGTATTCAAGAAGGTTAAAGTAGTCTTCCTCTGAATGAAGAGAAGGGTGTCACATTCAGGAATAAAGTGAATGACAAGAGTCCTGCCATCAGCCTGCCTGCCCCAAGGTAAAGAGAAACTAGGGAAACAAATTGCCTTGCATAGTATTGGATTCCCCCTTCCTGGAGCTTTTGAGCCAAGGCTCAATTGGCTTGTTGGATCTCTTGTAGGAGGAATCCTTTTTCAGATGTGGGTTGGCCTAGACAACTCCAGAGAACCCTTCCTATTTGGACTTGATAATTCTAGTACTTGAGTGAGATTGAGGTTGAGAGAAAGCAGGGCCACACAGGGAATTTGTGGTGGAGTCTGGACCTGAACCAAGATCCAGAGGTTCACTTTTGGGGTATCAGTCTGTGATTGTGACAAGTGTCTTTTCTTCTTTTCACAGATAAAGATTACTTCCTGATTGTCATCCAGAATCCAACAGAATAATTTGCCGTATTTTTGGTGCCATTTTTTTTCCTTTAAATTAATAGTCTCCCTGAAAGAAAGCATTAGTGTTCATTCTCTCTCACCATTGAATGGCATGTAGAAAACCAAACAATGATGTGGGGCTGGATTTGCTGAGATCATGTGACCTGAGGCATATCCCAGATTGATTTTCTTAACCTTTTATCCACCTTGAATCTTCAGAGGCTGGAACTGGGATCTTCAGCCATGGGCACCCAAGTCCTGAGCTTCTCTTTGGCAAGGCCCCTCCCTTTCTCCTGACAGTGACCCAATGTGTACATGAAACCCCCATTTCAGGCTCTGAGCTTTAGGTTTTAATTTCATTGCTGTTTTGAAAGGCTAACTAAAAATAACTATACCGATTATTCTTTTGTCGCGTCTTTCAATGGTCTGTTAGGAAGGAGCTTCTCTTTTTATTTTTTAAACCCTTACCATATGCCCTAGCAACAACTCTTTAACACAGAAGGGCAAGGGCTAGGCAATGGAAGTTAAGTTACTTGCCCAGGATTACTCAGCTAGGAAATGTCTGAGGCCATATTTGAACCCAAGTCCTCTCTAATCCAGGCCTGCCTCCTATCCATTGTGCTACCTTAGCTGCCCCCAGGAAAACCTCTTCATGAGTTATAGAAGCCTCCAGGGCTTGGACCCTAGATCTGTGAGGACAAGGCAGGCAGCAGGGGATATAGTGCCAAGAACATTGGTATCAGAGGACCTGAATTCAAATGACAGATACTTGAAGCTTTGTGGTCTTGGGCAAGTCACTTCCCATCTCTTGACTTCAGTTTCTTCTGTCAAAAGCAAGAGTTGGCCTGGGTAACTGTCATGTAAGTTTATGATCCTATGAATCTGGTGAGAGAGCTAGAGATCATATTTGGAGAAGTCAGAGTTTGTGAATTAAAGGGCAGCCTGGGGTTGGGGGGGACTAAGTGTGGGGCTTCTCATAGGATTTGAAGGAGACACAAACACTCTTCAGACAGATAGGTCCTGTCAGCAATCCACCTCTACCTTTCAGCCACTCCCAGGAACCCAGGGGGAATTCAGAATCCCATTGGGCATTGCTCTTGTTATGTATGGCACGGAGGCCAACCAGGTTCCACATGCCCAGAGTAGGGCAGAGGAGGAGGGTCCTTCGAGGGACTTGGGAATTGACCCAAAGGGACAGCCCGAGGACTAGGAAGGAATTCTACAGAAGAAGCGTATTCAGTTGGATATTCAATTCGGAGGAAGACTGAGCAGAGACCTTTACATGAGCATTTCTTCTGCCTTTTCCATGTGTAGGGAAATGAGGAGAGAAAGAAAATTAACTGATTGTTTTGAGGACCTTGGAGTTTCTCTACAATAAAAAGATTCCTTTGTGTCTGTGAGATGCCATTGACCAATTAAAGGGTAATTCACTGAGAGGTTCCTGTGGAAGGCAATGTTGCATCATGGCAAGGAATCTAGGAGGGAAACTTGGATTCAAGTCTGGCTTCTGATAATATACAATCCAACCATGGGCCCCTGTGCAGATCACTTGGCCTGTGACACCGAATGTTACCGAGATGCTGAGTATTTGGTCCTGGCCAAGAGCAACCTACAGTTGTAAAGTCAGTGGTGCAGACCACTGGGTGCGGGGGCACACAAAGAAAATGAAGACTCGTGGAACTTGGAGAGGAGTGTGGAGGTGTGTGTGGCTCACTGAAGGCCTGGGGAAAAGGTAGCATTTGAGTTGAACTTGCAAGAAAATTTCAGGCAGTGGAGAGGGGCATTCTGGGTCTGATAGAAACCTAAAGGTGTAGGCTGACCCCTGAGGGTAAAGGTCCTTAAATTCTTGGCAGGCTGAGGATTTGGGATTTTTTTTTCCCCAGGGCAGCAGGGAGCTCTTGAAGACTTATGAGCCTAGGAAGAGAAATAATCCACCTTAGAGGGTTGGGCAGGAAGAGACCAAGGGGACCACGTATGATATTTTGTAGAGAAAGTGGTTTTGGGCTTTTTCTAAAGATTTTCAGCAACAAGACTTACTATTAAAGAGTTACCCTTTTTACCAGAGAACTACTTTTTCTGGAACAGCCTATTTTCTCTGGCCCTGAAAGGTCACATGAAATAAGGTGTTTACGTAGCATGAGAGTGTAAATACCACCTTTGGCTAGCACCTGGCATGTGAGTGCCAGCACCAACTCCCTCTGCATCAGGTGTGGCACAAGTAGAGCAGGGGTATCATGCCCCAGCACTGGACAGCATAGGACTTTGATAGCCTCTCAAACCCATTCCTGGCATCTCCAACTGCCTCAATCCTTTGTCTCCCCAACTGGGATATCTTAGCTCAAACACCTGTAGCCTGAATGTAGGAGAGATTTCGTTGGCACCTCCTTGACTCGGTCCCAGCCTTCTCTCCTCCTCCACTGAAAAGGGGTTACAGCTCCTTTTTAAATTCCGTCTAGGAAATGAGGCCCTGCCTCAGGTGAGAACATGGGCCCAGCACCCAAGCTGCCCAAGCCACCCAGGGACGGCGAGAGGCCTTACAATGTAGGCTTTTTCATCCCTGGGTCTCAAATTAAGAGATGCAGCTGGCCTTTGGGTGCCGGTAAAAACCCTGGTTCAAATTGCTTCTTTCAAATCTTTTGCCTTTATTCTGGTTCACTTTTTGCAGACACCCTTTGTTACTTCTCCCCTGATAAGTAGAAACAATTCAGTTTGTCAGCCCACTGAGGCACTAAACAGCAGCCAATGCTGGCATCCCTACCAGAAGCTAGAAGAGGAAGCCACCCAACAAAACACTAGAACCCTAAAAGGGTTCTTTTATTTTTTTGACTTAATTTGTCAATTTAGAACATTATTCCTTGGTTACAAGAATCATGTTATTTCCCTCCCTCCCCTCTTCCCCAGCCTTCCTGTATTTTATTGGGTATTACATGTGTCCTTGATCAGAACCCATTTCCATGTTGTTGGTGTTTGCACTAGGATGTTCCTTTAGAGTCGACATCCCCCAGTTGTATCTCCTCGACCCATGTAGTCAAGCAGTTGCTTTTCAGTGTTTTTACTCCCAGTTTTTCCTCTGAATGTGGATAGTGTTCTTTCTCGTAGATACCTCCAAGTTGAAAAGGGTTCTTTTACAGAAGAGTCCAAACCTCATGGGACTGGAACTCAGGATTCCTGAGTGCCAAAATTCTGCAGTGTAAAGCTGTTTGCTGGTAATATTCTTCCTCTCCTAGCCATGCCTCCTCTAGGGTCACACTGCTAGGAAGTGTGCTAGATTTGAACCCAGGACCTCCAGTCTGGCTCTCAGTCTACTGAGCTACCCAACTCCACTAAGCATTTTCAGAGGAATACTGAGAACACATTTTCCTTTCTAAATTTCCAAGACCACCCAGTTTTGAGCAAAGCAAGAAGAAGAGTTGAAGGAGTGCCTGCTGGGTGAGGTAGAGGAGAATTAATCATCAACCTGTCCTAGACAGCAGCTTCTCTGGCCTCTGTCCCTCAGCCCTTTGGAGATTCAGAAACTGCTTGGTAGCCTTTCCTCTGGAACCATATGGCATTTAAACAAGCCCCAATTGTGAACATTTTATATTTAGAACATTTTTCTGTCAAACAGCAACACTTGAAAATCATCTCTTTCCCTCCCTCTTCCTGTCACGGATGCTGCCAAAGGGTTCATAAGTATTGAAGAATCGCTGAAGGAAGTGAGATAGGGGGCTGTGGGTGACATGATTCAGGTGAGAGGTCGTTCTGTAAACCGGAGCAATAAACACTAATAGGATTAATAAACACCGTTGCCTCGGAATTCCGAACCTAGTCCAACCCCTTTATTTTAAAGGTGGGGAAACTGAGGCCCAGGAAAGTCCTGTGACTCGCCCAACTTGCGTTGGACTTGAGGTATATTGGAAAGGCCCGGAACCCTGCTCTGCCACTGACGAGTCACCGTGTGCCCTAGGGCGAGGCCCTGGCATCTCGGGCTCTGCTTCCTCCGCTGGACTAAACGGGCTCCAAGGGCCCTCTACATCTGTCGCTGGAGAGACCTGGACGATTCCCTGGATTTGGGTCCTTTCATCGAATCCAGGATTATCTCTTCGAGAGGGAAAAAGGAGTGGGACTCCTAGGGGACAGCGGGAGTCGCTGGGCAAGGGGGGGAACGAAGGGACTCAGCTTCCAGGGTCTGGGCTGTATATCCCCGCCGCCTGCCCTACGTCGTGGGGGCTGAAAGCACACCTCTGACTTCAAGTCTTAGTCCACACAACTGTGGGCCCCGCGCATGTGCAAGGCTGGGAATGTGGGCTTCGAGCTACGACCCGCGGGGGCGGGGCTTGTGAGTCGGAGATGTGCTGCTACCGGTTGTCGTGACAACAACCAGGCAAGGGGCGTCTCCTTGTACTCTCCTGAACCCCGCCTCCTCAGTTGTCCATTCCCGGCCTGAGCCGCCTTTGCGTCACGGGGTTGGTGGGTGGATGGGGTGGCTTTTCTGTCGGCCCAATGGCAGGGCAGGGCTAGCCTCCCCTTTAAGGAATGTTGTGAAGTGACGTCACCGAACCGAGTTACCTTCTCCTCCGGGCCGCAGAAGCTCGGTTTTGAGAACCAGAGCGAACCCGAGCACGCACGAGCGAGCCTGGAGCAGCAGCAGCGGCAACACTCGGATTCCTGACCCTGAACTTCCCACCCCACCCCTGCCCGACCTAGGCCCCGGCACGATGCCCTCCGACCGGCCCTTCAAGCAGCGACGGAGCTTCGGTGAGGCCGAGGAGGGGTGGGATGAAGGTGGGGGGCTGGGAGGATTGGACAGGGCCCCTGCCATCCCGGGACCTGCAGTGTTGGGAAGCCCACGACTGACGACGTTATGGGCACGCGTAGCGTCACGCAGAGCCCTCCAAGGTCCGAGAGCAGGAGGGCAATCTTGATGTGGCCCCCACCTATATTGCGGGAGCCCGGGGCTGAGCGAGGGGCGTCCTTCCGGACTCTCCCTCCCTCCCCCACTCTGGCTCTGCCCTTTAAGGGGCGTGGGGGGGAGGAGACAGCCGAAACCCCTCCCCCGCAGCCTGGCCTGTTTACTCCCTGTGTCCAGGGCGGGTGGAGGAGGGAGCTGGCTTTGCGCCAGAGAACCGGAGCAGTGTCCGAGGGGCCTCGGGGATCCCCATCCCTCCCTTAGCCAGGCAAGGGAAACCTTGGACCCCTACCTAGATGGCCTGTGTCTGTGCTTAGGGTTTGGGAGCAGGGGCAAAAAGTCTCTTTGGGTCTGCGGCTCTGGGTTCTGGGCGCGGATCCCGGCCCGAGGGATGGGGGCGGGGGCTCGTGGGCGAAGGGACTTCCCCGGGCCGGTCGGGAGTGAAGCCTGGGGGTGGATGGTGTGGGTGACCGTCCGGGTCACCACGGAAGCCTCCTATTTGTTTACATTCCGGGCTCCCAGGGGGAGCTTCCGGAAGCAGCAGCTGCTTCGGTGAGGGCGGGTCTCCTGGGCTCGAGCCTCCCTGCCACCTCTCTTCCCAGCCGACAGATGCAAGGAAGTCCAGCAGATCCGGGAGCAGCACCCCAGTAAGATCCCGGTGAGTGCTGAGGTCTGGGCCACCCCCAAATGCCTGTGGCTCCTGCCCTGCACCAGCCTCCTCTTACCCATCCTTCCTCTCCCAGGTGATTATTGAGCGATACAAAGGGGAAAAACAGCTGCCGGTCCTGGACAAGACCAAGTTCCTAGTCCCTGACCATGTCAACATGAGTGAATTAGTGAAGATCATCCGGTGAGTGAGCCACCCGCCCACCTCCCATTGGCCTAGGCCAGCCAGGCTGACCCCGGGCTTGCTCTGATGTAGGACAGTGCAACCATGTAAGCTAAAGCCATATCAGACTTTATTAATAGAGGCAGTCTGGGACCAGATGGGTGGGGACAGGAAGTGTCTGTTGTTCTCTGGTCTGGTCAGCTGACATCTATCTAGAACACCGCATTCAGTTCTGGGACCTCATTTAAGGAGGGTTATTGACAAACTGGAACTGGAATGGAATTAGAATTCATGCTTTGTGAGGATTACTTAAAGGAAGGGAGTTTGTTTAGCCTATAAAAGTTAGGGAGGACATGACAGCTATCTTCAAGTCTTTGAAGAACTGTCATGTGTGATTTGGCCTTTAGAAGGTGGAAATCAGGAGGTTGGAGTGAGGGTGTGGAAGGCAGTTTGTTGGCTCAATATAAACATTCTACAAACAAAATCCATCCTCTGAGTGGCAGGCCTGCCTGGGCACTCAAATAGAGGGGAGGAAGGATGACTCCTTCTTGAAGATATTGTCAAGGGGATTCCTACACAGGAAAAGGGGTTGGACTAAAGCTCAAAAATTCCTTCCAGTTCAAGTGTCAGAGCCCAGAGTGGGGAACTGGGAACCTTGTTGCCCTTCTAATGGACTAATCCCATCCCCCTCTCCCCCATGCAGCCGCAGACTCCAACTGAATCCCACTCAGGCCTTCTTCCTCCTGGTAAACCAGCATAGCATGGTCAGTGTCTCCACACCCATCTCAGAGATCTATGAGCAGGAGAAGGATGAAGATGGCTTCCTCTACATGGTTTATGCCTCCCAAGAGACCTTTGGCTTCTAAACAAAAAGGGGCATGGAGTATCCTGGCCCTGGGGAAAGATAGTAGCTGGGGAGGTGACAGCCAGGTCCCCAATTCCAGAACTATAAAGCTCCTGTAACTACCCCCTCTCTGGGCCCCTTTCCCAGGACCCAAAGTAGGGGTAGTTGGCTTAGATCAATGCCAAACGAAGGACTTTGCCCACCCAGGGCTGGAGAGAGAATAGAGGACATCCTGTGTCAACAATGAATTTTCATCTATCCCAATTCTGTGCACATATCAACTCTCGGTGCTACCCCCAGATGCGAGAGCCCTGGGGGCCGCTGTCTGTCTGTGTGTCTGTGGTCGGGGGATGAGAATATGTATATATAAATATATGGCAGGCCCCTCCCAGTTCTGAAGGTGGCCCTTGTTGAAAGTGGGAGGAGGAGAGGAGAAGGTGGGCACTTGTGGCCTTGGCCCTGCCTTGGCTCTGGTTTTTTTTTTGTTTTTTTTTTTTAGGCTCCTGTCCCTCCCATCTTTATTGCATGCAGTTTGGACCCATCCTGTGCTGGCAGCCACTCCAAGGACTGAGCTTTCCCTTGCGACCACAACTCTGCCTGCTGTTCCCTCCATGTTATGTACCACAATGTCCTGGAGCACCAGTCTATTTGAGCTATCATTACTCTATATAAATAAAGAGAAATTCAAGTTCTACCCAGCCCCAGGCCAGTGTTCCCCTCTCTGCCTCTGTAGTAGCTCAGCCTGGAACTTGTAGACACCACATGTAGACAAGATGTTGGGCCCTTTACCCTCTCCAGAGCTACAGGCAGTAAGTGACTGAGCTTACCTTCCTGACCTCAGATGAAATAATTCTCCCCCAACCTCCCTCTCTATCCCCAGCATCCCTCAAGCTGGTTTCCATGTGTGTCTTCTGCTACTAAGGTCAGGAAACTTGATCTTTTTTTTTTTTTGAGACATATGGAAGAGCATTTACATGTCCAAATATATGCCCTTCAAAGGGGATCCTGGTTGCTGCTCCAAGACAAGACTCCTCAGTGCCACAAGAGAAATCCTATCTCATTAGCTCAGAGCCAGCACTCGTGGTTACCCTCAAACAGGCTCTTCTAACTCCTCCAGTAATCAGGCTTAGCTTTGATGGGTCTCTAGATCCCAAAGCGCCTTTCACAAGGGCATCTAGTATGTGGGGCATAAGCAACTACCCTGGACAGTAGACAAGGCCTGGCTAAGATAGATGTGCCCATGGACATAAACATTCAGTTATAAATTTTAAGTCCTACATGTACATAAGGTGCCAATTCTTCACCTCAACCTCAAAGAGAAAAGGGGGATGGTGAGGGAGAAGCGAAGTTGACATGAAAGGCCTTTTCTAGTCACTCCCCCATAGGCCCTGAGCCTCTGGAATCTTTTCCCCACACTTAGCCCTGGGGTCCTGGGCTCTGTGGCACAATAGCCCAAGTCTAGGTAACTCGGTGGGAACCTGCAATTAATGGGGTTAACAGAAGGACCTCAATTCCAGGGCCAAGGGCAGAAGAGGCCTTTTGGATACAGACATCAGAAACCAGGTCTGTACTTCAATGTGAACACCTGCCTCTGTCCCTGCTCCCCAGCTTAGCCAACCCCCACCCCCCTTTTCATCTCCACAAATAACCAATATTCACTATGAAAAAGACATTTATTCAGCATCAACAACACACCAAGGCTCTGCCTGATTTGTAGGTTCACAGGGAAAGGGGTGGTCCAGGCTCAAGGGCAAGGGAAGGGGATGTAGGAATAGATTTGGACCTGGGAGAAAAAAGGATGGGAAGGGGATATAGGAATACTTTGGCCTGGGAGAATAAAGACCAGGGACGACTTGTATCTTGCTGAAGTGGACATGGGATAATGTACAGAAAGCAAGGGAGACAAAGGGTTTAGGGTTTGGGGGGAGTAATGGGGGAAGGACCTGCTGAAACCATGATTTCCAGAGAGAAGAGACAAAACTCACCCAAGGCCTTCCACTGCTCCCCAAGGAGGAGCTGCCCAAGGCAGGCCCAGCCACTTCCCAATCAGGGACTTCATCCTCCATGCTGAAGGCTTCACTTCCCAAAGGGGCCTTTGTTGATAGCTGTTCTCTTGTTTTGTGTTCTGAGGATCCAGGTCTGAATAGTCGAAGGCATCATGAGCTCCCCTGACTTCTAAACCTAGCCTTCCCCAAAGTGGGGCCAAGATGAAGGGAGAGGGGTCGGGGCGCAGCAGCCCAGTCCGCCCCCAATTCCCCCAACTTGATCTCAGAGGAGTCCATCTCCAGTCAGGCCAGCCGGCCCCCCACTATTTGAGCACCAGCATGGCCTCAGTCCCATCCTGGCGCTTCAGGTGGAGGCCGTGAGTGAGGTAGTACTCTCGCCGCAGGAAGGCGTAGAAGTAATCTGAGATGAACAGGATCTGGGGGGGGGGGGGGGGGGGAGGAGACAATGAGAAGATTCATACACTTTCCAAATCCCACCCTTTCTGGTGCCTCTCATAACATTATGGCCCCTCATCTCCAGAGCTGCTACTATAGGGGAGGGCCTAAATGCACCCCAAATCACAGTCTGTTATAGGGCTGGAGATCTGGGAAAGAATGGAGTGATTGGATCAAGCACAATAAGGGAGGGAAATAATGTAATTATTGTAACCAAGGAATAATGTTCTAAATTGCCTAATTGAGTTTGACACAAGGTTTGGAAGGCAAGAAATAGCATTTGTTTCTCCAGTTTTAAGGTTTACCAAAAAATCCTCCTTGCAACAGCTTGTTGAGTCAGATAGTACAAGTATTATAGCCCCATTTTTATGGATAAAGAAATTGAGAAGTTCAGTGAAAAGTTCAGTTAAAGAGACCCCAAGGGACACATATCTAGGAAGTGGGGAGGCGGAGTCAAGATGGTGGCCTAGAAGGAACAGAAGTTCAGACCTCTGAATACCCTTCCTTACCGATCACAAACACAGGAACTATATGAACACAACTACAAAACACTCTCCACACAATTAAAACTAGATCTAAACAATTGGAAAAACATTGACTGCTCATGGGTGGGATGAGCTAACATAATAAAAATGACAATCCTACCCAAATTAATTTACTTATTTGGTGCCATACCCATTGAACTACCAAAATTTTTTTTGTACTGAATTAGGAAAAAACATAACAAAGTTCATTTGGAAGAACAAAAGATCAAGGATATCCAGGGAAATCATGAAAAAAAAATGCAAAGGAAGGAGGACTTGCAGTCCCAGATCTCAAACTATACTATAAAGCAATGGCTATCAAAACAATTTGGTACTGGCTAAGAGATAGAAAGGAGGATCAATGGAATAGACTTGGGGTAAATGACCTCAGCAAGACAGTCTATGGTAAGCCCAAAGATCTCAGTTTTAGGGACCAAAACCCACTATTTGAGAAAAACTGCTGGGAAAATTGGAAGACAGTATGGGAGAGATGAGGTTTGGATTAACGTCTCACACCCTACACCAAGATAAACTCAGAATGGGTGAATGAACTGAATATAAAGAAGGAAACTATGAGCAAAGTAGGTGAACACAGAATAGTATACTTGTCAGATCTTTGGGAAAGGAAAGACTTTAAAACCAAGGAAGAGCTATTAAAAAATCACAAAATGTAAAATCAATAATTTTGATTACATCAAATTTGAAAGGTTTTGTACAAACAAAACTAATGCATCCAAAATTAGAAGGGACGCAACAAATTGGGAAACAGTTTTCATTACAAAAACCTCTGACAAAGGTCTGATTACTCAAATTTATAAAGAGCTGTACAAAAAGTTTATAAAGAGTTGTACAAAAAATCAAGCCATTCTCCAATTGATAAATGGGCAAGGGACATGAATAGGCAATTTTCAGTTAAAGAAATCAAAACTATTAATAAGCACATGAAAAAGTGTTCTAAATCTCTGATAATCAGAGAGATGCAAATCAGAACAACTCTGAGGTACCACCTCATACTTAGCACATTGGCTAACATGACAGCAAAGGAAAGCAATGAATGCTGGAGGGGATGTGGCAAAGTTGGGACATTAATACACTGCTGGTGGAGTTGTGAATTGATCCAACCATTCTGGAGGGCAATTTGGAACTATGCCCAAAGGGCTTTAAAAGACTGTCTGCCCTTTGATCCAGCCATAGCACTGCTGGGTTTGTACCCCAAAGAGATAATAAGGAAAAAAACATGTACAAAAATATTCATAGCTGCACTCTTTGTGGTGGCAAAAAATTGGAAAATGAGAGGATGCCCTTCAATTGGGGAATGGCTGAACAAATTGTGGTATATGTTGGTGATGGAATACTATTGTGCTCAAGGAATAATAAAGTGGAGGAATTCCATGTGAACTAGAACAACCTATAGGAAGTGATGCAGAGTGAGAGGAGCAGAACCAGGAGAACATTGTACAGAGACTGACACACTGTGGTACAATCGAATATAATGGACTTCTCCATTAGTGGCAATGCCTGAACAACTTGGAGGAATCTACAAGTAAAACCACTATCCACATTCAGAAAAACACTGTGGGAGTAAAAACACCGAAGAAAAACAACTGCTTGAATACATGGGTCGAAGGGATATGGTTGGGGATGTAGACTCTAAATGAACATCCAAGTGAAAACATCAACAACACGGAAATAGGTTCTGATCAAGGACACAAGTATAACCCAATGAAATTGCGTGTTGGCTGTGAGAAGAGTGAGTAGAGAGGAGGGAGGGAAATAATGTGATTATTGTAACCAAGGAATAATGTTCTAAATTGCCTAAATAAATTAATTCAAATGGAAAAAAAGAGAGACCCCAAGGTCTCTGCTATTAAATGGTAGGACCAGGTCTTAAAATTTAGATATCCTGATTCCAACATCATTCTACTCTTTTGACTACAGCTACTAGAAAAAAAAGTTGCCTTATCCTGGGAAGATTGTCAAAGCAGAAGCCAAAAAGAAAGCTGTGGTGGGGGCAGGAAAGTTAGTGGTTAACATTTCCCTTAGAGATCATGTTGAGACATCTTGATCTGATTGAATGGAGTGCCTGCCATTCATTTTCCCAGAAGGGAAAAACAAGTGGAAGGCAAATAAGAGACTGTAGCCTGGTCCTGTGCTATAGTTTTACGGCTCTGACATCCACTCCCTTCATCTCAGAACTCTGCCACCACTCTTTACTGATCCCTCCATCTAACACCTTCAGGTCAGCTCTCAGTACAGGAGATGCTGTCCCTCAGCTATCAGGGAGTCAGAGGAAATTCTCCCAGGGAATTTTCTCAATAAGTAGCAAAACCATGACTAGGCCCTAAATGTCCTAATTCCTCAGCCCAGTGCCCACTGCAATGCTTGGCTATGATTCAAATTCATTACTACACCCTGCCCCCCCACTCCACTCCACCCCAAAATATCTGGCTGTCTGTGTACATTTTGCCATAACTGGATTATTATTAGGGAATTATTACTCCCTAACCTGAGAGAAAAGTTGTGAGTACCATTAAAAAAAAAGGAAAAAAAAATAAGGGGTAGATGGGGCAGCTGGGTAGCTCAGTGGATAGAGAGCCAGGCCTGGAGATGGGAAATCCTGGATTCAAATCTGACCTCAGGCACTTCCTAGCTGTGTGACAACACAAGTTCTTTAAACCCTAATCACCTAGCTCTTCCCACTCTTCTGCCTTGCAAATTATACTTAAAGACTCTAAGTATAAGGTAAGGGTTTTGTTTTCTTTTTTCAAATGGTAGAGGAAGATGGAGGCTGACTAGAGCTGGGAAAGACTCAGCAATCTCAGCCTCTAGGAAAAAAATATGGACTCAAGCGCAAATGTGAACAGTTTCTCAGGCCCACTGGGAAGATAGAATAAGGCAGAAAGTTGGTCATGAAATCAGACATATGGCCATAGTGGTGTGGTAAAGCGAAACCTTGCCCAGAATAGCCAGTTTTGTCCCTGAAAATCTACTCTTTCTGGTTTTCCCCATTCCCTCCTCCTTTGGCCCCTTTGTCCTAAAGAGGTCAAAAGGAAGTTGATGCTTTAGTTTCTGAGAAAATAGATCTGCTTCAGCTGTGATTCAAGCCCATTAGCTGGCGGTCTCATTACTATGAAGGGACAGTGAAGTGAGCAAAAAAATGGGCAAAGGTTTTCCCTTTAGGCAGTGCACTGGACTAGGGCTAAGGCTGGAAAAAGCAACAGAATGAAAAGGATGGCTGGGATTCTACTACTGACTTTCAGAAGAAACAGTTCCTCGCTCCTCTCTCCAGACATGCCACACGTTGGCCCCAACAGAGGCTTCCCTGGGAGACAGTCTGACTAGCAGGTGGTACTAAAAGTAAAGCTATGCACCCAGAATCATGACTGGCACTAAAGAGATAAATAAGATACAGTTCCTGCTGGCAGTCTTAAAAAGACACCTCCCTCAAAAGGAAGAAGGGGGGGGGGGGTTGTAGAAGATTCTCTGGTTAGATTTCATCAATCCCAGTAATTTCACTTGCCTGTTACTCCACACACACACACACACACAAAATAGCAAGATTCTGGCTATAAAAATGAACTGAATATGCTCCAGTATTTGTTGTATTCTCTGATTAAAATTTCATATTTTTATATTTAAAAGATCATAAACTTGAGGGCAGATTGACAAGCAAGGAGTCACAAAATTCATTTGGTCTTGTGATCCTGTATCTCCATTCCAAAAAACATAATGAAAGGAGAAAAAAATCTATCTGTATAAAATTATTCAAAACTGTCCTCCTAGAAACAATAAAAAAAAGATGAAACAACTTATATAACCAACAAATAACTGAATACATTATGGTATATTAGTGTAACAAATTCCCAGTTAAAGAATATGAACAAGTATTCAAAAGAAGAAATGCAATCTGACCACAAACATGAAAAATTTCCCCACATAGTTAAGAAACTGCAAAATTAAAAACCAAGATATAACCCCCACACTCATCAAATTAGCAAGGATGATTAAAGACAAAAATACTAAATGAAGTGAATCAAGGTGACAAATGAAAGGGTTTGAGGAACATAGACACACACTAAGACCCTAATGGTAGAACTTTTCTGAAAATCAATTTGGAATTACACAAAAAGAGTTACTACTGTTTATATTCCTTGACACATCAATCTCACTACTAAGTAAATACTCCAAGAAGGGATCAATGGCAAAAATAGAAGTCTTATATATAACAAAAATAGCTGTAGCAGGACTTTTTGTGTCAGCAAAAGACTGGAAACAAAGTAAGTAACCGTTGCCTGGAGAATGGTCAAACAAATGGGAAGATGAATGGAATGGAATATTATTTGCTACAAGAAACTACGAGAAATTCAGTCATACGAGGTTTATACAGACTAATGCAGAATGAAGAAATACGATCCAAGAGAAAATATACACTCATGTCTACCAGAACATTGATGAAAACGGTACAAAAAGCCAGGAACTAAGATCAGAGAAACAATAAATATTGGTTGCAGATGATGGATTTGTTGGTAAATAATTTTTTCTTCTTGGTAAAAAGATAAGTGATGTGAAATGTTACATACTCTAAAATGCATTATACTAGATAATTTTGATTTAAAGTATTTTAGTGGTATGAGTGAGAGTCAGTGTGTGTAATATGAGAAGATAGTCTAGGGAAGGAATTAATAGGTAGAGATGGGAGTATAAAAAACAAAATACAGAAGTGAAATATTTAATATAATGTACTAGAATATCATAGTGTCAAAAAGTGGGAAGAAATACAAAAAGATCTATAGGAAGGCAGAAAAAAATTAGAAGAACTAGTGTTGTACACATATGAACTCCAAATACATTTTGAAAAAGAAGGAAAGCTAAGCCAAAAGTGGTGGGATTTCAGAAAGGTCTGGAAGAGAATAAAGAACAAAACATCTCATTTCTTTGTCTGTTATTCATTAATTTTCTATGTCTGCTCTTATTGCTAAGGGATTTGGGTAAGATTTTGTTTTTGTATGTTTGATTTGGTATTGTTGACAGTTACTAAATTTCTAATAAAAAGTTTACATAGAAGATGAACTAAACATTTCCTATTTCTTTCATATAAAAGTTAAATTAAGTTGTTTTACTTATGTGTAGTCTTTGATTAGTTTTTAATCCTTACTTCAACTTTATAGGTCAATGATTCCCATCAGAAAAAAAAATTTTCCCACTCCAAACAGAAAAGCCATCTTTTTCTCTAAGAAAACTATTCTGTGGAGTTCAAGGAGAAGCTATATCTTCTTTCACATGTGAAATCACAAATGATGTTGGAACCATGTGCTATTATTAAGTTTGCAACCTCAGCCACAGGACTGGCAAATAGCTGGTTTCCTACAACTAAGAAACAGTTCCTGCTGGCTTCCCAGTCTGCAAGGCATTTCTTACAGCTGAGCTACTCCTATCTCTGTCATGTATGCACATGGTACTATACCTAATACACAGAGAATTTTTTCCTACAGAACAATGAACACTTCAAATTTTTTTAGAAAATCTTTCATTCAAGTATTTGTCCATCTTGTTTGATGATTCAGTATAACAAAAACATAATAGATGAACTTCATCCTGATGTCAACACAACTTTTTTTAAAAATATATTTTATTTGATCATTTCCAAGCATTATTCGTTAAAGACATAGATCATTTTCTTTTCCTCCCCCCACCCCCCATAGCCGACGCATAAGTCCACTGGGCATTAGATGTTTTCTTGATTTGAACCCATTGCTTTGTTGATAGTATTTGCATTAGAGTGTTCATTTAGAGTCTATCCTCTGTCATGTCCCCTCAACCTCTGTATTCAGGCAGTTGCTTTTTCTTGGTGTTTCCACTCCCATAGTTTATCCTTTGCTTATGAATAGTGTTTTTTTCTCCTGGATCCCTGCAAGTTGTTCAGGGACATTACACCGCCACTAATGGAGAAGTCCATTACGTTCGATTATACCACAGTGTATTAGTCTCTGTGTACAATGTTCTCCTGGTTCTGCTCCTCTCGCTCTGCATCACTTCCTGGAGGTTGTTCCAGTCTCCATGGAACTTCTCCACTTTATTATTCCTTTTTGCACAATAGTATTCCATCACCAACATATACCACAGTTTGTTCAGCCATTCCCCAATTGATGGGCATCCCCTCGTTTTCCAGTTTTTGGCCACCACAAAGAGCGCAGCTATGAATATTTTTGTACAAGTCTTTGTGTCCATTATCTCTTTGGGGTACAGACCCAGCAGTGCTATGGCTGGGTCAAAGGGTAGATATTCTTTTGTCGCCCTTTGGGCATAGTTCCAAATTGCCCTCCAGAATGTCAACACAATTTTAAAGGCAATCAGGGATCAATTTTTTAAGTATCTCAAAAATGAATCAAAAATTGGAAAAGATCAGATATTACCTTTTCCAAAAAGGGGAGCGGGGGGCAAACAAAAAGATACTGGTGTCTACTGGTCCTCATGCTTATCTTCCATTGTCAAATTTTTACAAGGAAGGTGTATGTATATGGCAAGGGTGTCAATAAAAATATGAGAAACACACAGGCTCATGGAGACAGGATTCTACAGAAGACAACAGAGAATTGACCTAGAGGGACAGAGAAAACATAACTTCTTTCTGTAATTGTTGGTGGATTTCAAAAAAGAAACTGACTCACAGCCAAAAACAGATAAAATGATGTCTTTCAAGAGGGTGTCTTCTAAACCACAGAATCCCAAAATCAGAAAGTTTCAAGGCAGATACAATCAAAGAAAAACTTTGTTTGAGGACTTGTCGGTCAGTCAGTATATTTGATAAGTATTATAGACAGACGATGATGGGTCAAGAATTGAATTGAGGAAGAAACTGGGCTGGATCTCATCTGGAGACTATGCATAGATTGAAAGCAACTGGCTGCTGCAAAATCCCATTTTGTTAAATACCAATTAAATACCTAGTGATACTATATGGCTGGAAATCTTAGACTAAAAGAATTTTAATTGTAGGGGATGCAAAGAGGACATGTTTGATAGGCAATTGAGCTGGATCAGTCATATATTGGTAAAGAAGGATAGAAATCAGACAGCCCAAGTGCTACATTGGTATCGAAAAATTTTAACAGAACAAGAAAAAGACATCCATTTAAACGGATTTTATTCTATTCTAAAGATGATCCCAGGAAAAAACATAAAGAAAATAATGTATGACGAGAAACTGTAGGGAGATTGTGATCTGCATCAGTAAAGGGGGTGTCTATACTAATGAGATCATGGAACATTAAAGTATGTTTCAACAACCATTCTCATGGCTCTGGGCCTTGTTAGGAATAAAAATGAACTTGAGCAGCAAATTTTCTTTGACTATCTTTGCTACAATGGAGAGTTGGTATATTTGTAAGTAACTTACATAAAAATAAAAAGAATCAATAAAACTTAATTTTTTAAAAGAATAAATGGAAGGTCTGGAACAACTCTGCCCTGGGAACATGACAAACCATACACCTTGACACAAATGAAGACTCTCCATTCCCTTTCAAGGCAGATATTAAGGTTGGAAGACCAGGGAATATTTTTTGCCTTTTTTTGGTATCCCCAGTGCATATAGCAAGCAATTAATAAAAGCTGACCAACACTCTGCATCTGCATTCAGTGTGTTCCAAAAGTCACTTGTTTGTATTATCAGTTAAAACACCATTAACAAGTAGGAAGGTCTAAGTGTGGTACATCACTTGGAATTGGTATTGTTAGGCGATAGGCCCTGAAAGCAAGACCGGGCCTTGGTAACTTTGATAAGTATCAGTGATTTTATCAGTGATTTTAACAGAAAATAGGGAACAGCTGTATGTGGGGAAATTGTTTGAAAATGTATTTCATGTCAGAGTCAGTTGATGTGATCAATGGTTTGATTAAATTGCTTTTTTTTCCTCTTTCTTTTTTTACTCTGTTTTATAAAGGATGGCTCACTGGGGAAAGGAAAGGAGTGATGTTTTAAGAAATGAAGGGAGGAAGAGAGGGAGAAGTGAAGGGAGGGAAGGAGAGATAGAAGAAGGGAGGAAGGAAGGGAGAGAGGAAGGGATAGAGGAAGGAGAAAGAGGAGGACGAAGGGAAGGTGAGAAGATATTCACTAGTGGACTTCAAATATCTAAAGCCCAGAAATGTTGAATATAAATTAGAGATCTTACATCCAGAGGGTGCAAACAAATTGGGGGGGGGGGGGGGGTGTGCGGAAGATACAGGATGTGGATTTTTTGTAATTATAAAGAAGATCCTACAAGTAGAGTTATCTCTGGAATGGGCTGCACTGGGGAGAGGAAGGACTTCTGTGTGCTTATCAGAAATGATAAGGGGATCCTTTTATGGGCAAAGGGTAAGATTAGATGAGCTCTTTAGTATCTTCTAGCTCTAGGATCTTAAGATTATCTGATCTAATATTTATTACTATATTAAATGAATTTCTCCCATTGGTCTAAATGAAATCTGGTCTGGGAAGTTGTTAAGTAAAGTTTTGTGTAAATAGAAATCCAGAATTCTTCATATTTTAATATTGAAGTTTACTTCTAAAGGGATGTAAAATACGAGAAAGGAAGAATCAGATGTCCACCTAGGTATGGCTTTGAACTGGGTACCAACTAGCAAAATGGAAATTTGTTTTGTTTTTCAAAAGATTTTAAAGAAAGTCCCAAAGACTTTCTTTCTCCTAAAGAAAGTCAGTAGTAAAATAGGATGAGTAGAAGTTGGTCCAGGATTTCTTCCTATCAAATGTTACAATGATGTACACATTATTAAGAACATTAGTATATATGCTAGGTTAAAAAATTTAGAGGATGAGCAAAGTTAAACCTGAAACAGTACAGTATAAAGAAAAGAATACTGGATCTGGGGTTAAGAGAACTGGGTTCGATTCTTGGCTATAATCACTAATTATGTCACTTTTGGCAAGTCCTTTATCCTTTCTGAACCTTTCAGATTTTTTCATTTATAAAATGTAAGCCACCCCTCATCCCAGGGTCATGGACTTTTGCCATGGAAACTTAATGATGTGAGAATGCTAACTCCAAGAGATTACCTATAGTTCCTCAAATCTCTGAGGCTTTTTGACATTGGAATTTCTTTCTGGGGAATGCTGAATAGTCACAAGACCAAGATTCAGAGAAGCTGCTCAGAAAGACAAAGGAAGAAGAGGAATGTTGGCCTCTCAAAAAGAGGTAAGAAAATATCAAAACATGAACAAATCATGGAGAGATGCACCTAGGCAAGCCAAGAGCAGGCTGCCATGGAAAGTGGACTGGTTGGTAATATGATAAATCTGGTCCTCTGCTCCTGTCTTTATCCTGCTTCTCCAAGTGTTGCATGCAAAAAAACCCAAGTTCCCTCTAACTGACCAATTTGTTTTCTATTTATGTTCCAAATCTTTAAGTATTTGGCTTGGGATTAAGAGAAATGAAGTTAACCTAAAGGAATAGGTGATTTTCTTTAGCTCAGGTTGAGGAGTGAGTGTGTGTGTGTGTGGGGGGGGGTCAATCAGAGAGATAATTTCAGCAATTCTAATAATCTCTGAGAATTCCATCCATGCTAGACTGCTTTGATCCTAGAAGAAAACTAAATAAGGAAATAAGCCACTAGCAGTGAGAGCTAAAAGTAGTATGTTTGCTGGGCCAACTACATTGTACATAGCTATACATAGCAAATACTACATATGGTTACATGGGAATAATAATACTAACAGTACCTACTTCACAGAGCTGTTGAGAAAGTTAAATGAAACAATATATGAATGCAAAAAGTGCTACATAAATGTGAGATGTGAGATGTGATAAATGTGAGATGATAGAAATAACAACAACTATTACATAATCATAAAGCACTCTCTTCTTTCTCCTTTTACTAAACTATCAGACCATACTTTTCTCAGTTTCCTATACTAGACCCCCATGGAGATATTGCCCCCTAACCCTGAGTCCTATTCTCTTCTCTCTATACAGAAGTTTTCTCTTAGCCACGGTTTTGCTTTCTGCAGTTTCAGTCACCTATGGTCATTCCAAGGGAAGGAGGAGGCTGCCTTTAGATGAGGGAAGAGGTCAACAAACTATTGAAGGATACCTGGAGGCCAGATCCAAGCACAGCAGATGGAAGACACAGACAAGGGGCCAAGAGGGATGAGTGGACTGAGACAAAGGTCTCTCTCTGCAGAATCTCTCCAGGTATCAGTTTTTCTGCTTTCACTTAAGAGGGTTTTTTGTTTGTTTTGGTGGAGGGGAGGCTGCAGAGCACTGAGGCAAGGGGCAGGAATGGGGAAGAGAGCATAGTACTCTACAGTAAAGTTAACATAAGTGTTAAAATTTAAAGCACAGGGGGCAGCCAGGTGGCTCAGTGGATTGAAAGCCAGCCCTAGAGACAGTAAGTAGATCCTAGATTCAAATATGGCCTCAGACACTTCCCAGCTGTGTGACCCTGGGCAAGTAACATAACCCCCCCAAGTCACTTAACCTTCACTGCCTAGCCCTTACCAGTCTTGGAACCAATACACAGTATTGATTCTAAGATGGAAGGTAAGGGTTATTAAGGAAAAAAAAAGTTAAAAGTAAGAACTGTCCTTGGTTTTAGGAATCCATTGGGGAGGAGTAGTCTTGGAACATATCTAAGGTTTGTGTGTGTGGGACTACTGTACAGTACTGTAAAATAATTTATAAAGGACTTTATTACTATATTTAATGCTAGTAATGTCTTTCAGTATGTTTATCAATGAAACATATATGCATATACACACACACACACACACACACACACACATTATATATGGGTCAGCAGTTCACTTATATCTGTAGTTTTAGCCCTTCACAGCAAATCCTGGAACGTATCTTCCCTGTACAGATAGCATGGTTTTACTGTATTACTCCAGTTGGTGATCTCATCAGCTCCCAGGAATTGAATTATCATCTTGATGCTAACTGTTCTCATATCTACCTATTGAGCCTGCCTCTCTTATGAGGTTCACAACCTAGGAGTCATCCTCAACTCCTTCCTCTCTCACCCACACTAGCCAATCTGTTGCCAAGCTCTGTTGATTTCACCTGTGCATCATCTCTCAAATGTACCCCTTTCTCTCCTCTGCTGCTGCCTCCACTGCAGTGCAGGCCCTCATCCCCTCATGCCAGGATTACTGTAGCAGCCTGCTGTTGGGCCTGCCTGCCTCAAGTCTCTTTCCACTCAACTAACTTCCATTCAGCCAGCAAAGTGATATTCTACGTCATACCCCCCCATGACTTCCAGAATACTATGTAAAATCTTACTGTTTGGTGATCAAAGTCTTTCATAGTCTAGCCTCTTTTCCCACTTTTCCAGTCTTCTTACACCTCACTCCTCACAACATACTTGATCCCGGCCTCCTTGTTGTTCCATGAGTGAGACACGTCTTTTGGCTCCAGACATTTTCTCTGGCTGCCTCTCCTAGAATGTGCTCCCTCATTTCTACCTACTGACTTCCTTCAAGGCTTAACTGAAAACCCATCATTTACAGGAGGTACTTCCCAAGGCTTCTTGATTCTAGTACTTTCCCCAGTTAATTGTTCCCTGTTTATCCTTTCCACAGCTCATTGGTTTACATTTGTTTACTAGTTGTCCCCCCATGAAAATGTAAGTCCATTTCCCCTTTTTTTGTAGATCCTTCGCACTCAGCACAGTGCCTATGTCAAATAACTGTTTACTGATTACTGAAAACACCATTATTACAACAATATTCTTCTATTACACAGCAGAAATGGAGAAGGTAAGGACCCAGGACAAGGAATACTAAATAGCACCTGGGCTTCAATCCAGTTGCAATCACATTGAGATCAAGGCCTCTCTAGGTATGCCAAAGAGCAGTTGAATCTGCTGAAGTGGAGAGAAGATGAACCCATCTGAGGACTACCAGGATGTGGACCCAGTCATTGCCTCTTCTCAGAAGGTCCAACCCTATATTCTTCTTCTTTTTTTAATTAAATTTTTTTATTTGGTCAATTTCAAGCATTATTCCTTGGTTACAAAAATCATATTCTATTCCTCCCTCCCCTCCCCCCCACCCTTCCCAAAGCTGACGCGCAATTCCACTAATCCTGTATTCTTAACGATGTAATATTCCCTACATTTCTCCTCACCCACCACCTACTTGAAGAATCATGAGACTGCATTCAGATACCTTGAGGTAAAGTCAGAATACCGGAGAGCCATAAACTGGGCTAATATACACATTCTTTAACAGGAACTGACCATGTTTGACATCTTAATGCCCTGCTTTACTGGGGATGCACAAACATGTATCTGGCTCTGATAGGTATGAGGGAATCTTTTTTCTTTTAAAGTCGTGACTGATCTTTTTTGAGCACAGGGGATGTGTACATGATGAAAAGAGGACTGCATTAATAGTATAAGGCAGTGATTGCAAATCTTTTAAAAACCATATGCCCAAATTGAAACCCTCATGCCACATATGAGGCACCCCCCCAATTTACCCCAAACAGGGGAGGGAGGAAGTGCTCCCATTGGGTTGCTGGACAGTGGTACAGGTAATATAAGAAATGTCCTCAGGTAGGGTGGGAGAGGAGGAGGGGAGCAACCACCTCTGGCACATGTGCCATAGGTTTGCCTACATGGGTATAATATATACAAATATAAAAATATATAAAATGTGCTTGGGGCCAGGTTGGCTTGAGACTGGCCTGGCTATGGCATACAGAGCCCTTGAGGGAGCCCAAAGCAGCAAGATGAGTTTTAAACAAAGTCTTAGTTATTAATACAAAAGAGCTGCTCACTCTAATTCTCAATTGAGATTCATGGAATACAGAGAAGTCTTCCCAAGAAAGGCAGGCAAGAAACTGTAAGCAATGGCAATGAGCAGATGTAAACTGGAGCTCTGTTTCAGATATAGAATACAGATCCAGATTAACCAAATGGAAAGTACACTTCCCCCCCCATGAAGACTCTCCCAAGGCCACTAGCCCACAGAGACCTTTTTCCTCTCCTCAGCCTCTCCACAGCAATTATTATCAAAATAATTCCTATAGCACTTACTTGTATATGACATTATGACATTTCTTCTACTGTTGTGCTACATTTTTTGTTAATACTTAGCTTTCTAAGTGTTTATACATTTGATCCCTAATCAGATTAAGGGCAGGGACCATATCTGTCTTATTTCTCTAAATTATCCACACCCTCTAGTACTGAGTCCTGTACAAATTAAAGCATTCACTACATTTGATATGGTTTGAGAGAATATTCTAATTACTCACTGATAATAGCAAAGGTAAAGTTCATTATTCCCTAAAGAGTTAGAATTCTGAGTTGATGCCACAAGGTACAAAGGAGGCAACTCTAGGTATAGGAAGAGGTACCTGAAATTTGAAGGTAAGGATGCCACTGACTAGCTAAATGGTTTGGGTCATTTCCCTAGTTTTCCCCTTTCTCTTCATCTCTTTTGCCTTCTGTCACTGTCTTTGCTATTTCCCACTTCAACAGCACTCCCAACTTCACTATGGGAGCCATGCTAGGCTGGAGAAAATAAGTGAGTTACCTGGTAAGCTACAAGAGCCAGTACCAGAGAAAGATCTCAGGCTCAAGCAGCTGCTAACACAAGGTCAGGCAAGCAGGCTCCCAGCAAACAAAGAGTATCTCCCTCTCAGAAAGAACCAAACTAGCATTCCTAAGTCCCAAAGATATAATACTAATATTGAGGAGAAACAGGGAGGACCCGGGACATTCCTGTGTTGGAGAAGCAAAAGGAAGGGAGTCTAGAGGATGTGTGACATCAAGAAATACATGAAAGAAAGGAATATACTCCATGACCAAATCTCACTTAGAGGCCAGGTCTGAAATCACCCTTCCTCCTAACTGCAGACTCAGTGTTTGGTATCCTAAAATAAATGTATGCATCAGACAATAATTTTCCAGAAATACTGATAGCAAGCAACACTAGTTCCATGAATCAATAAAAAGTCCTCCTTCCTCCTTCAGGATATAACCTTGAAGGCAAGTGTTTTAGATAGGGATTAATGACCATCATCAGTGGCTCCAGATACCCACACTCCCTATTCTGTCATTAATCCACAGGAAATCCCTAGACAGGGATAATTGGTTATTTAAATGGCTCAAAATCAGTTATTACCAAGACCCTGAAATGCAGAACAAAACCTGACCAGGCAAACTCCTTGTGAAGAATATAGGACGCAACAATCCAAAGTGTCCCACCATATGGCAAAAGGACTGTAGAGAGCACAAGTTGTTGCAGGTTCTGCCCATAGGTCAGAGGCTACTATAAGCTATTCCCCAGGACCTTCTTCCCCAGACTGTGACTCACCTGCCCGACATTGAATGTCAGTGTAATAGCATAATAGAAATTGGAATTAGCACTTCCTGCATAAATCCAAAGATGCCATAAAACCGGGAAGAGCAGGGAGCAGACAATCATCACACAGGAGAGGAAAAAGATGTTCCGAAGGACTGCAAAAATAGACAACACTGAGATTTAGTATCAAACAAACAAATTTCCTACCTGTTCTTCTTTGGAGTAAGGGAGGAAGGAAAAGAGGGTTAACCTGTGCTATCACATATATCACAAAAGACAAACCTCCTTCAGAGATACCACGTACCAATTCCCTTATTTGTCAATAGCTTTCCAAGTTGGTGTCTTCTAATTTGATGAGTTTGTTGAAGTTCAGGTAGGGGTCTTGTCACTAAAGCTATAATTGGCTAAGAAAATAGTTACTAGGGCAGCTAGGTTGGCTCAGTGGGTAGACAGCCAGGTCTGGAGACAGGAGATCCTGGGTTTAAATCTGCACTCAGAGGCTTCTGAGCTATGTGACCCTAGGCAATTCACTAACCTCTCATTGCCTAGCCCTTACCATTCTTTTGCCTTGGAACCGATACTTAACATTAAGTCTGAGATGGAAGGTAATGATTTAAAAAGAAAAAGAAATAAGGTAGTTACTATAGATATTATATAATTCTCTCTATCCACTGAGCTACCTTGTTGCCCCCTTGACAGTATATAATTAATAGAAACCTATTGTCCACAGTAAGGAAAAGTCAGATCACATCTAGATGTGTTTATCAGTTCCAGGTCTAAATCTTAGCAAAGACATTCATAAACTGGAGCATATATAGGATCACAAAGAAGACTGGAATACTATATGAGGTTTGAGTGATTTAATTTAGAAGTTAGCATAGAAATAAGAATACTTAGATTTGCTCATATCAGTTGTTTTAAAAAGGATAGTTTTACCAGCTGTAATCCAACTTCAGACAATAGTTGGGACTCTGAAGTTCTTTCCTATAATCCTGTGATTTGATATCAAAGAGAATAATTCCTGAGGCCCTGAGTATATCAAAAACATGATAATCAGTAAGAACCCCCATGGTGATGCAGGAATAATTTTTCTTTCTACTGGCTAGGTGGAGAATTATATCAGGCCAAATTAGGTACAGTAATTACAGTAAAAATCAATAAAAGTCATGGTCCCATTCCACTAAAAAAATATAGTAATTCCTTGTTAAGATCTTTTAGGCAGGGACTCTTTTGCCTTTTTGTATCCTGAGCAACATTTAACTCAGTGACTAGCACATAGTAGGTGCTAAATAAATGTTGATCAATTCTGACCCACATCCACCCTCATAATAGATTTATTTACATTGAAAAAGGAAATTTTTTTATACTTGTAAAAGGAAAATCTTTGTACAGAGATTTACTAGTTATTGGCTCTATTTTGTATACTGAAATATTTGGTGTTGAAGAGGAAAAAAAAACTTTTAAGGAGGGTGTTGAACTATGTAATTATCTAAGACCCCTTCTATAACTAAGTCCATAATAATGAAGATAAATGTTTGTTGAAATGGCTAGATTGGGGCTAAGTTGTAAAAGGCCTTAATGACAGACCTGGACATCTAGCCTTTTATCCTCCTTGTCCTCCACATGGAGACAAGGGATCAGGGCTCTAGTCCTGGTTCCACAATTCCTAGCTGTACAACCATAGACAAGTCATTTAATCTTTTTCTACACTTCCATTTTCCTATCTGGGATAACAATACCAATAGAACCAGGGAAAGTGCTTTAATCTATAAAGCACCACAGAAGTATCAGCTATTATTGCTATTATGTATATGTTGATTAACTTATTGGAAGAGATTATTTTCCCTTAAAAAAAAAGGAGGGGAAGCGGTTTCCTCATTTCTTGATAATCAGGTAAGAATCAGAGGATCAAGAGCTGTAGGCCAAAAGCTGAGTGAGATGTACAGGGCATGGTACATTCCAGACACAAGATGTCACCCAAGAGAACTAAAAGGTCAAAATTCAACAGAGCCTTCTGGGGCAAAAACACCAACAACAACAATAACAAACATGACAGGCAATGTAGTACGTCTTCGCTAACTCAAGGTGCAGAAAAGGCATAATTTTCAGACGTGGCTAATGAAAGAATTCCTTTTGCTTCACCATGTAAACCAAAAGGTTTGGTTTTTCTCTTTTTTTCAATGGAAATTTGGGAGGGAGAGGGGGATAGAGAGATAAGAATTGCTACAAAAAAAGGAAAGAAATAAAAAAGGATCATTGAAGAATTAAGAAAATTACAAAGAAGGCATCAGTTAGGCCTGAAGGAAACATAGGCAAGCTGGAAAGCTTTAAATGCTATATGTTGAATTTATTGTAGACTTAAAAGGAAAAGTAAACTGTATCTAAGAGTTTCACAGTTTTACACAAAACTTTTTTTAATATTTCACTTTATTTATAGAAAAGCTAATTTTTATTTAGTGTTCTTTAAAGTCAGAATAAAAAAGCATTTTAAAAAATCCTCTCCACCTTGACACATATCTAATCTGAAAAAAAAAACAGCAACAGATCAGTGCCAACAAGCAAATGACCTTCAACATTGGTCTTTTATGCTTTAGTCATCTATCTGTAGAGAACATATACACAGGGTCAGTACTTAGGGGAAATTTCCCTCCTTTACTTTCCTGTTTAAATAATTTTAATGGTTGTCATGAAGTTAAGTAGGTGGAAGTTACAAAGATCTGCCTGATAATTAGAGCTGATGACCTTATTTGTAAAGGACGCTGTAAAAGGAATTCATGCTTCAGGTAGGAGATGTCTTAAGACTTTTCCAACCTTTAGGAAGAAAAACTAGATATTAAAGGTTGTTTTTAAAACAAAATTTAAAACTACTCCTCAGTTTCAGATATATGTCACTGGCTTAAAGACTTCTACCAACTTCTAGTCATCAAACTAAGGGGCCAAAAGTTAATGTCTCCAAAAAACAAAGAAGCTATTGGCTGAATGGGTCATGTGTTGATGTCACAAACATAACATTCCAAGCAAATGTCTTCATAGCCCCTGATGCTAAGAGACTCACAATTAACTGTCAGTCCAAACTCAAAAACAAAATAAAACAAAAAACCACATAGCTCAGAAAGCCAGTGACATAGTTCATTAGGGTTATACAACCTCTCAGAAATCTCATTCCCAACTCTCATAGTGACTCATCACTCTACAAGGTAGACTCTAGTTTTTAATCATTTTTCAAATCTTAAAACATGTCTATTCCAATATTTCTTTAATCCTCAGAGGCAGCATGTTTTAGAAGCAGATCTGTCCTTTGGAATACCATGTGGCACAACAGTAATCTGCACTATAGAGGAAGAAATATTATACCCATGAATTTGTACAAAGGGGAACTGTGGACTTATTATACATGCCTCATATGTATACAAGATGTATATATTTTAGAAAGAGCAATGAAGACCTACATTGGGGTTCTAGCTCAACCATTAGTGTGAATGGAAAATTCACTTTCCCTCTCTGAGTCTCAGAGGTCTCATCTGTAAAATGGGGAAGGGGGAAATATGCATACTACTTGTTAGGATGAATGTAAATTATTTTGTTGTCTTTGTTACTAAAACAATGACTATTACTACCACTAAGAACTGAGGAAAGAGGATCAAGGTCAGGAAGCAAAAGAATGAAAATAAAATGTGTGAAACAGAAGAGGAAAGAAAATTATTATTATTATTATTATATCCTTTTTGGTTTAAGCCTGAAAATAAAAATGTTTTTCCAAAACATGAATATCCAACTTTGAAAGACAAAATAAGAAAAGTAAAGTGAAAGGGACCAAATCCCCTTGTCCACATAAAAAATTATGGTCTGTAGCATCAAGTGGAACTTATGGTTCTTGTAGTCATCTACACATTCTCCAAGTGATCTGGCTATTAAAGGGCCACAAGGTTAATCTCAAACCTGCTTGATGACTCTTGCAGATAATCATGAGGAAACTACAGGGAGGTGATGAGGAAACACCTGAGCAGTCAATGCTGTTGTCATAAATCCCACTTGGTAACTCTGAATACAATCACCTGTGGGAGCACATGCTGCACCCACTCACACTATTGACTTTCTGTTCTTCCTGCTGTTTGGGTGGCTGTCATGTTAGTTTCACTTCCTGCTAGGCATATGAAGCCCCAAAGGGCTAGTGAATGAAACAACAGATGCACAGCCTCCAGAGTTCAGTCATTGCTTTCATTCACTACAATGAGCTTCAGTCAGAGGTTGCAAAACTGCAGCCTCATCTCATTTTTATAACAAATTACAGTACCATAATGGATTCAAAGTTGGGAATACACTGGTAGAACAACTGGGTCAAATGCCTCATTTTCAGGATGGAGGAAACCCAGTCTCAAAGAGGAAAGGAGCTTGTTCAGGACATGCTGTCAAGTTCATGGAAAAAGTGGGCCTAGAACCAAACTCTCCTCACTATCCCAATGCTAAACTGCTAGAAGTTTATTGAGATTATCCCATATTGAGATCTCATTCTTCCTCATTCTTTCTAGGCCACTGAAAACCTTCAGATAGCTCATTGCTGGTGGATGGGTACTCTGGGCATAATGGCATTTCCTCATAGGCAAGGGGGAAGAGTTATTCATAGCTTCGGCCACCTATTTTATTTTTATTTCATTTTTCTTCTCTTCAGAAACCATACTTTACCTCCTTTAGGGAGTATGGAAGGGGTTGGGTTGCCTTCTGGCAAGAGTTCTGTAGTTGGGAGTCAGGACACCTGAATCTAAACCCTAGGTCTAACACTAGTTGTATGATCACAGGCCTTAGTTTCCCTATCTGTAAAATAGGGATGATACACTACTGACCTCATAGGACTACTGTGAGAAAAGTCTTCTGTAAACCTTGCCAAGCTCTCAGGAGTTGTCATTATTTATTCCTTTTGAGGGCAGGAACTACTGTGAGCAACTTGAGCACAAGGACTGTCTTTGGCTTCTTTTTTGTATCCCCAGAGCTTAACACAGTACTTGGTTCATATAACAGGAGCTTAACTGATTGACTGATTGTTTCATTAATTGAATTATATCTTTCTGGTTCCTCTGAGGCAAATGGAAAGATATATAAATTGTAAAATATATCATAAATGCCATCAAAGATAATAACAAAAACCCTCCCCAGTTATCACTACTATCAGTGCCTAGAGCATCCAACATGGCAAGTAGACTGATTTTCCTGTTTCTTTATGTCTTTCATCCATTGGGTGGTTCCAGCTTAAACCTAGTAACCACTACCCTTCTCCTGGAATCAAAGAATAAATATAACTCTTCCACTGGGAAATTTAAGAAAGATATACTTAAGAGTATGTTAAGGAAAAAGGAAGGTGCTTACATCTGTAGAGATGGCTCCACACAGGAAGAAAAGCCAAGTACAGGGCGACATCCCCCAGTGTGGGATAGGACTTGAAAATTGAGATAACAGCGATCTGGATGAACATGAAGAACATGGGATGATCCCTGAGGTAGAGGGAATAAACCAAGATAAATCAGGATCTAGCATGAGTAGAAATTCCAAGTAACCAATCCTGAGGACCCTCATAAACTTCACCACTGATTTCTGACAGCAGAATGTCCAGTGCCTACGAAGGTCATAGGTTCAACCATGAAGTACCAGGTGAACCAAAGAGCCTTCATACAAACCAAGCACCAAGAAGGAGGCATCCCAAGATTAGTACCTAAGGAAAGGGGTTATTATCACCCTTTTAAACAACCACAGCAACCTGAACAGTCAACAGAGACAATGATTCTAAACTTACCTTCACACCTAGGAGACAGATAAATAAAGTCAACATTTTTTACTGCTGGCCATAAATGGTCAGTCAAGACATCTAGGAAATTCCCCTGCTGCTGAGCCTATGGAGCTAGAGCTTATAAAAGGCATCTCCTTTCCTTACAGCAGCAAACAGGGTACAGAGGAATCCTTAGTCCTAAAGAGGCAGAGTGAAAAGAGTCGGACTCAGGAGTCCTGGCTCTTGGCTCCATTTGACTATGCACTCCTTAAAAGCAGATGTTGTCTTTTGGCTTTCTTTTTATGCACTGTGCCTAGCACACAGCAGGCACCTCATAAATGTCAGTTGACCAACTGGCTCTGATATTACACCTGTGTGAATGGCAGATCATTTACCCTGCTGAACTTCATCTGGTTCCTACAATTTGCTCTACTTACTTACCTCATAGGGTGGCTATGCAGAAAATATGTTATAAATATAATGCTATAGAAACCGAGTTGTTATTAGTACATGGATACGAGTTATTCTTCTGAGGGAGGCAGCTGAAAGTCATATAAAGTTGTGAACTTGCTGAAGGGCATTAACTACATTTCATTTTCTCAGCTCTATCACCAGGAGATGATGCAAACAGACCAATCTTGTGATGGCCCAAAATACAGAGTGGAGGCAATATGAAGGATCCTCATTCTCAGACTCCTTTCTCTGTTCCACCTGGGAAAAATCACCATTCTTGGCTGATTTCCCTTTTTCTCAGTTAAGGACAGCAGCACTACAAGCAACTTGTCTCCTAAAGGTGTTCTTGCAGGACATAACGAACCCCTTCCTTGTCAGCAAAGTGATAAAAAGTAGGTCAACCTGGGGATTCGTTCAGTGGGCCTAAATCTTACACACAGAGACAAAATTAGCACTACATACATCAGCATTTCTTTGAAACTCAATTGACCCAACAGCAGGATTATTATATAAGTCAGCAAAGATCTAAAACCTGTGAGAAATAATGTGAGGGAGCAACAAAAGATATGTACTATAAATTCTTGCTTTAAGAAACTGAAACCCTCATTACTCGAACCATTTCTAAAGAAAGGTCACTGAAAATGTGGTGACAAATTAACAATTCCATAGCCCCAGAAAATGTTTTGAACCTTTAAACAAAGAGACTTCCTGTTGCCAAATGTAAACTGCTACCAGAGAGGCCCCAAATTAATCTGAGAGGAAAATCCAAAGGAGAAAAGGAGAAAACTCAAGAAAAATCTGGTGTGCCACCTAAAGCATTCAAATGGACCCTGGATAGAAATCTCAATATGAGGGAGTAAAGATTCTGGGAGCAGTCAGATGACTTCTAAGTGACCTCAGGGGCCCCAAAGACAAGGGAATATCACAGAAAACTGTGACACTACCTCACCAGGAGCTATTTTTTATAGGCATTCAAACATAGAAGACAGGAGAACACATTCCATTCCAAATTAAAATGGAAATCTGGGTCTTGAGAGGACAGTCTTAATTCCTACTGGATCTATTGAGTGATCTTTATTGTGTCTAATTTCTTGTCTAGGAAGCAATACTTAAAAAATCTTGATAGGAAATTACCATAATATGTGTTAAGTATTTTTTTTAATGAACCCCTACCTTCCATCTTGGAATCAATACTATGTATTGGTTCCAAGGCAGAAGAGTGGTAAGGGCTAGGCAATGGGGGTTAAGTGACTTGCCCAGGGTCACACAGCTGGAAAGTGTCTGAGGCCAGATTCTGACTCCAATCTCTAGGCCTGGCTCTCAATCCACTGAGCTACCCAGCTGCCCCCTGTTTTTAGTATTTTTTAGGTGCTCAGCCTCTAGGAGATCCCTGAGGGAACATGATCTAGCAGACAGACAAGATGTTATTATTATATGCAAATAAAGGAAAAAGGATTGTTTCTCATTTTTAGACACACAAGGAAAAGTATGAGCTAAACCAGATGGAAAGATTATTTTGGCCTTCATTATGTTGCTTTCCATTGTCACAACCATGTCTCTTACAGAGTAACATGGCAAAAGGGAATTTTACAAGCACAAATACTTGGCAGGGAATGTCAGGCCAGAACAAGGCTACAGATGGCAAGCTTTTCTGCTAATGTCCCCTAGTTTCCTGTGGATTATGGAGGCAACAAAATTCATTCTTATCACAGTCACCTGACACTTATTGGAAGTGTCAGTCTGTGTCAGGGCATTGGCACAGTCATCATGGCAAACATCACAAAGAACTATATTTTAGGTTACTTAGAGGTTCCTTACTGAGAGAACTGTTGGAAAATGTGCGTTTCAAAATGTCATTTCCTTCATCCATCTGGCCTGTTCCAGCTATAGATTCTCCTTTACTGCATTACATTTGTAGTGCTTTGCACATGCTAAGAGGAAAGGTAAAATGGTGGAGTCTGAATTGAGAGATCAGAATCCTTGAGAGTTTTGAGTCCTGGCTCTGCCCCTTATTGGTTTATGATACATACATATATGTCCAGCAGATCACTTAAAACTTCCAAGAAGGGGGGGGGGGGGGGGCAGATGGGTGGCTCAGTAGATTGAGAGTCAGGCCCAGAGACAGGAAGTCCTGGGTTAAAATGTGGCCTCAGGCACTTCCTAGCTGTGACCCTGGGCAAGTCACTTGACCCCCATTGCCTAGCCCTTACCACTCTTCTGCCTTGGAACCAATACCCAGTATTAATTCTAAGACAGAATGTAAGGGTTTAAAAAAAAAAAACCTTCCAAGAAGCTTTACTTCTCTGAAAATGGAGATTACAGTCATTTACTTCACAGTATTAGTAAAGGGAAATCACTCTGTAAAACATAAAGCTCTAACAAAATAGGAGTTATTATTTGAGGAGGTGTTTAACAAATGTTTGTTAAACTGAACTAAATTGCCAGGCTGGGCAGATTTTTTCCAAAGCTATTAGGAGAGAAGGTTCCCACAGTCAAGTTTATAGAAACTTAATTATGGAGTCACAGTTCAGTCTCTGCTGCCACCATACTTGCAGTGTCAGAGCAGCAGGGAAACTCCAGACACTTATGTGAACAGAGGGGCAATTATACAAAACCACTTACTTCAACTTCACTGCTAAGGGGATGGTGTAGAAGAAGACATTGATCTGAAACACGCAGACAAAGAAGAGGCTGAAGTGTTCAAACATTTCTGCAAAGAAGTACCAGAAGAGACCGATATTTGGAGTGAGATCAGGAACAGAAAGTCTGTAAATTTTAAAAAGAGAAAGAAAAGTTAAAAGTTATGTGTATGTGTGCACATGTATGTATATATGTGGTAAGCTGGAGCTTAATTATTTCTCCACAGAATATGAGCTTTATTTAAGAACACCAATCAATGCAATCACTATTTCAGAAGACTAATAATGAAACATGCTACTCATTTCCTAAGGGAGAGAGAGGTGATGGACCCAAGTGAAGACTGAGGCTATGTTTTTGAACATGACCAATGATGGAATCTGTTTTGCTTAAATATCCTATATTTGTTTTAGGGGTTTTCTTTTTCTTTTTTCTGGGGATGGAGAAAAGGAAGAAGAGAAAATATATGCATGTTAATTGGAAAAAAAGTAAAATAAAATTTATAAAAAATGCTAATGAAAAGGAAAAAAAAGGAATTTGGTCAAAGAAGGCAGTACCAGAGGTCCTAATCTTTAAAAATATAAAGTAGAGAGAGAATCTCATCAAAGTGCAATGATATTAACAATATGTGGAATACAATATTTGGAATCAGGAAGAATTGGGACAAAATCCTACCTCTGACTCCTACTAGCTATGTGACCTTCAACAAGTTTCTCTGAGCCTCAGTTTCCACATCTCTAAAAGGTGAAAAATAACACTTGCCTTTGTTCCTAAAAAGATTGTTTTGAGGATCAAATAAAATAATGATTAGAAGTGTTTTGATTCCTAGCTGTATGACCCTGGGCAAGTCACTTGACCCCTATTGCCTAGCCCTTACCACTCTTCTGCCTTGGAGCCAATACACAGTATTGACTCCAAGATGGAAGGTAAGGGTTTAAAAAAAAAAAAGAAGTGCTTTGAAAAAATTTAAGCACTATGTAGATATCTATTACTATTATTATTGAGATGATGATGATGATGTATGTGTGTGCTTGAAGAAGCAGTATGGTGGAAAGAAAACTGAACTTACAGATAAGAAAGACCCATGTTTGAATCTTGCCTTTGACACTTACTATATGAGCATGGGCAAATCACTTGACATCTTTAATCATCAAATTTTTCAGCAGGAAAGACAGAAATACCTGTACTTGAAGAAATACCTCCAAAGTTATTGTGAGATGTAAATGAGACAATAGTTTTACCTAGTTTCTAAAACTTTAAAGTGCTAATGAAAGTTATTTACTGTTCTCTTTTTTAAAATTCCCTACTATAAGGGATAGCTCACTGGGAGGAGAGAAGGGAAACTGGCAACAATAAAGTTTAGATAAAGGTTAAACAAAATACATCAAAAAATTTATTAAAGTATACAAATACCAAGTATAGAATTGTCTTTGTACTAGAAAAGGAAATGAAATATCTGGATAAACTATGTTTTAAATGAGGAAGAACAAAGTATTTCTTCAAAGGCTAGAAGTGCTTCAAAGAGAAAAAAAAGAATAAAAAGAGTCTAAGGAGAAATTCTAGACTCTGTCTAGAGGTTTGTAGGTATAATTCATTCAATGCAATACACTGATCTAGGCAGGCACTGGAGATTCAAAGACAAAATGAAAAAGTCCCTAACTTCAAGAAGCTTACATTCTACTACAAAATATGAAGAAGCAAGTACTGTACATGAGAAATTTAAAAGGGAAGGAGCACTATTGAATGAGGACAGAAGGAGAGACTTCATGGAGATTAAATTGGCCCTAATTCAACAAAAGAAGTCAAGATTTTGGAACAGATAGGTGGCAAAGTAGTGGACAGAGGCTCCTGGAGTTGAGAGGATCTCAGTTCAAATTTGGCCTGAGATACTTCCTAGCTGTGTAATCCTGGGCAAGTCACCTTCCAAAAAAGATGAAGTCTTTTCATCAAGATTGACCTGTACAGAAGATCACTGGCCCCTTACTTTCCTCTCTAGCTATTTTCATGTTTAGCTTTACCTTAATTAAAGTCAAAGAACCACAGGTTTCCATTTGTATTCCTATTATTCAGCTTGGAATACCTAGCAAAATGTTCAAGTTTAGTGGTAAGGATTAAAATAATGACTTCAAATTTAACACTTGCCCCTCTGTCCTAGAGGTGTACTGGGACAAAAAGTAAGGGTTTAATTTTTTTTTTTTAAGCCAAGAATTCTGTCGGTGCCAAGAGAGGGAAGGAAAAAGGGAGGGAGGCAATATGGAACATATGATTTTGGAAAACTTATGTGGAAATTTGTTATTAAAATAACAAATAAAAATAATGCAAAAAATCAAGAATTCTGAGAGGTATAAGAAAAGAAGGAGTACATTGTAAGAATGAAGACAGTTTTTGCAAAAACACAGCAAGAGGAGATGCCATGATGAGTTCAGGAAATAGCCAAAGATTACAGTGAAAAAAGAATATAAATTAAGGCTGGAAAGCTGAAAGAAGGGAGAGGAGGCAATAGATTATAGAGGGCTTTGTTCTTTTATATATTATTTTGTTTTGTTTTATTTTTCCAATTACATGTAATAATAATTTTAACATGTTTTCAAAAATTTTGAGTTCCAAATTCTCTCCCTACTTCCTCCCAAGATTATAAACAATTTAATATTAGTTATTCTACATGTGTAATCATGTAAAACATATTTCCATATTGGTCATGTTGTGGAAGAAGACTCATAAAACACTAACAACAATAAAATCATGAAGAAAGTAAAGTAAAAAATAGTATGATTTCATCTGCATTCAGAATCCAATTTGTATATTTAAATCTTCAGGTATGAAGGAAAGGATTAGGTTGAAGAGAAAAGCCATGAGCCTGTACTTCATTCCATGAGAAATGAAAGAGACTGATTTAGAGGCTGGAAGATTACAATAAATATTTGGCTAGATATAGGTAGATGGTGTGAACTTCAAAGGAAGAGAGGTTAAATTGAGTAATAGTGACAAAGAGAATATCTGAAAGTGGCAATTGGGCATAAGGAATGTGTGCAATGTTCTTCTCAGCACAGTGGATCATGAAACATTAAAGAAGGAATGAATTGCCTTGGAGGAAGTAGCCAAAGATAAATATAAATAAAAGTTTGTTAAAAATCAATAGGGTAAGGGGACAGCTAGGTGGCTCAGTGGATTGACAGTCAGGCTTAGAGATGGGAGGTCCTGGGTTCAAATCTGGATTCATAGACACTTCCTAGCTATGTGACCCTGGGCAAGTCACTTAATGCCCATTGCCTAGCCCTTACCACTCTTCTGTCTTGGAACCAATACACAGTACTGATTCTAAGACAGAAGGTAAGGATTAAAAAAATTTTTTTTTAATTAAAAAAACTGATAGTAACAGAGAGCACAATGAAAAGTATTTCAGATAAGATGATACCCCACGTTGGAAAATGGGACTGCTGCGGAGCTCAAAGCAGTTTTAAAGGATATGCTGGAAAAAAGAAGTGTATTGGGCCACTTAAGAGCAAAGATCCAAGCTGAAGTTTTTAATGCACTAGATGATCAAGGTGAAAAACCTCCACCACTGTCTCATGAAAACCTTCTAATTAATGAATTCGGGAGTATTTGGAATTCAACAAATATAAGTATTTAGCATCTGTCCTTACTGCTGAATCTGGTCAACTGGCAATGCCATTGGAAAGACAATTTCTCATTAAGGAATTAAATATATTTGAAGATTTGAATGCAAAAACAGTACTTCTTTTATATGGAATTATATCTCATTCCTTACAGGCAAGTAAAGATTGCATCCAAACCACTTTCATGAAAGGATCTTCACTCCAGCCTCCAAGATGAAACTATGACAGGAAGTCCAATTAAAAAAACATGAGGGGGCAGCTGGGTAGCTCAATGGATTGAGAACCAGGCCTAGAGACTGGAGGTCCTAGGTTCAAATCTGGCCTCAGACACTTCCCAGCTGTGTGACCCTGGGCAAGTCACTTGACCCCCATTGCCTAGCCCTTACCACTCTTCTGCCTTGGAGCCAATACACAGTATTGATTCCAAGATGGAAGGTAAGGGTTTTTAAAAACAAACAAACAAACAAACATGAGATGTGTATGGGCATTTAGAAAAGTGATGGATAACAGGCACTAATACAGAAGATCATCACGTTTCTCAAGCTGTGAAGAAATCATAGCTTTCATTTGGTGCAAATATACATCTTTTAATTTCCCAGCATGTATATTAAATTGCTATTTATTGTCACAATATAACAATATACAAATAATATATGTATTTTGTAGAAATGAAAGTTTTTGGAACACATTTAGCCATCTCATGTGTTTCTACATTTGTGAATAAAGTTTAACTAAGCTGATTGAATTTGAATTGAAAAAGATAAGCATTTTGTTTTTAGGCAATATTTTAAAAGATTCCAAACTAGTAGAAAATGAAAATGCATTTATTTGCCATGAAACTCTCCTCTTTCCCTTTCTTGTTCCTCCTGGAAAACAGAACTATAGTATACATCACTGTGTTTTTCAGTGTACTTCATTCAGTATATTTGCTCCTCCAACTAAAATTATGTTATATAGAAAAATTCATTTAAAATACATATAAATGTGGAAGAAATTTGAAATTCAAAGCTTACCTTAAAAATACATTAAAACAAGAAAAACTTTGGTTAATCAGTAAATTTTGAAATATATGATGATTTTCCAGGGAGCTGGGGTTTTTTTAGCTTTTAATAATTAAGGATTTCAAAATTCTTTGAATATGAATTTTTAATTACTCACCAATCTCTTTCCTTGAAAAGTTTGTATTTTTTTTTTGAAAGGGTTAAACTAGAGATTGGACAAGAACTATCTCTTTAAATTTCCATTAAGTAAAAGAAGGGCTATTTTGTAGTATAGAAAGTGTAGGCAATGAAAAGACAGGCTTTGGGTTAAAATACCAGGATGTGTCTACCTGTTAAATAGATGGTACTATTTAGCCTTTATATGGCTAAATACCTCGATAGTACATTTTTAAAAATAAAATGTCCAAGTATCTGCCCTGTATTCACAAACTTTAAGAGTTTTCATTAAAATTTATTTTGGCTTCAAAATAGGAAGTACTTTGAAATTTTCTTGTAAACTCTTCTAAAAAGTGCTTTCTCCCATATTTATTAGAGCAGTTACATGCATAATGTGGAATTAACATATTTTCCCAGTTGCTCTAAAACGTGAATCTGATTATTACAGAATATGGTACTTGACCAACAGAAGCTGCATATGCAAGTTAATAAAAGTAAAATTTTGAAAAGTATCTTTTTGTTCTAGAGAACTTTTAACTTTAACTGTAAACCCTTATTTATTAGGAAAAATGTTAAGGGCTTTATTTAGTTCAAGCAAGACTCCAACTGAAAATACTTTGTACTGATTTTATATTTGGTGATAAGAAATATAATGTTTAGTGCTTTGAGATTAACAAATCAAAAGTGTTAACAGAATACAAAAATAAATACTATCATTAGCCATCATCTTATAAGACTTTAGATTTTAAGTAGATCAGTTTACTGAAAAGTTAAAGAGTTCATGTACAACTGATCTAATAAAACCATATAAATGCAAGAGTATCATAAGAACTAGTTTTAAAATAAAATTTGTAGTCTGATTACAATTATGAGTTCCATTTTATATGGGAATTTAAAATGTCTGGATTATTCCCAGAAGATTAACTTCAGACTTCAAAGATGTTGGTAGTGAACAATGAATTTACCTCAGGATTTTCAAACATGTAAGATTATATATATTCAATCAAAATTGAGTACTGTAATTTTGGTACAGATGTCAAAATGGCAAAACAGAAGCTAAATAGAATTGTGTTGAATAGAGACTAGTGCTTTTGAATGCAATGTTTTGTAACAATTTTTATATGAAGATGACTGATAATTTAAATGTATCTTTCAATAAATGAGGTTAAAGTACCTTTTTTAATAAAAATTTAAAAAATGATACCCCAGAAGAAAATCACAAATAAAACCCAGTCTGATATTTATATAGAATGCCCAAGTTATGAAAAATAAAATAGGTATACTAGCAATCTTAACAAAAGGAGTGAAATTTTATTTTAAATATATGCCAGGGGAAAATTAGGGTATGTTTTACTCAAAAGGAACATAATAGACAAAAAAGATGATTAAATATATTGTATGATGAAGATATACTTGCAAGAAAATCCATGAAGCAGAAGGAAAAGAAAAGAGGATGAAAAAGAAAAAGTATTGTGTGAGAACATACTATAGAGAATTTGACCCTAACACAGAGGAAAGAAGGGACAGGCTCAGGAATTTCAATCCAACATGTATTAAATGCCTACAATGTATAAGGCAAATCACAAATCTAGCATGAGAGAGAACAATAAGAAGCTTTAAATATTCAAAAACAGAGACACTTGAGTGACCTTAATTTTAGTTTTCAAAGGTAAAGTAACAAGAAGAACTACTATTCAGGAATTTGTTTTGGTCAAGAAAAAAGAATTAGTTGCTAGAATAAAAAATTTCCCTTGGGGGACTGCTGAGTAGCTGAGTGGATTGAGAGCCAGGCCTAGAGACGGGATGTCCTGGGTTCAAATCTAACCTCATACACTTCCCAGCTGTGTGGCCCTGGCAAGTCACTTAAACCCCATTGCCTAGCCCTTGCCAATCTTCTGCCTTAGAACCAATACACAGTATTAATTCTAAGATAGAAGGTAAGGGCTTTAAAAAAAAAAGTTCCCTTGGGGGAAATTGATCAACTCCACCATTTAGCATGAACTAGAAGTTGAAAATAATCTGTTCTCTATCTTAGACTTTGGAAGAGTAGATTTCTAACAGTTCAGAGAAAAGATAGGTAGGACTCCAAGGTCTAAAACACTACAGGGAGAGTAGATTCAAAAGGAATAGAAAGCTCTCAAAAAACTCTGAAAACAAAAGCAAAAAGATCCTGAAATCAAGAAATAGAGAAGTTCTCTAAAAAAACACATATGTGGATGCATAATTACATTTTCTAAGGGCATATATAGGAGAGGAAAGCAAAGACAGATAACTTAGGCTGAATATCCTAACTGGCTTCACTATTTCCAATCTCCAGCCTTTAATCCATCCTTCCTACAGTTGTCACAATGAGCAATCTCCCCAAAGTCCAGATTAGGATGTCACTTGCCTAATAAAAAACTACCAGTTTTTGTTTTTGTTTTTTGCTACCCAAAAGCCAACAAGATAAATATAAATTCCTCTGTTTGGCCCTTAAAGTCTTTTACAATCAGGCTTCAGGATACTTTTCTAGATTAATTTTCAATAATCTCCTTTGTGTCCTCTTTGGTCAAGACAAACTGGCTTACTTGCTGTTTCCATTATACAACTTTCCATCTTCCATCTCTATTTTTTGCACATGATGACTTTTAAGTTCTTAGAATCCCTAGATTCCTTCAAAGTTTCAACTCAAGGGTCACCTTAAGCTACATGAGGCCCTTTCTGATCCTCCCTAGTGCTAGTACCTCCCCTACAGACAAAAATAACTTTGTATTAATGTTGTAAATATTTCATATTTGCTAATAATTATGAATGTTGTTTCCATTGGTAAAATATAAGTTCCTGGAGAAAAGGACTAATTTCATTTTTATCTTTGTAGCTCTAGTACCTAGCATAATGCCTGGTATAATGATCAAGTATGGCTCTGGAGAAGCATTGAGAAAATGAACCTCCTCTTTATTGCAAAGATGGATGGCTATAGGTATGGAACACAGTATATATTACTGGACATGTTGATTGAGTTTGTTGAAATGATTTTTTTTCCTTTCCTTTTTAAACCTTATTACACAATGAATGACTCTAAGGACAGAGGAGGAAAGAGGGATACAGTGGGAAATAAATGTCACATAACAACAAAAAGCATTGAGAAATTTTTTTTTCTTAAATGCTTGTTGATTATTTTAATACAAAAGAGTGGCAAGATCCTTTAAAAGTATCAGGAACACTAAAGTTCAGAATAAACTGAACTTGGCAATTCTATGAACCACAACAAAAAGGATTTTTTTTTTTACCGATGATGGAAGCAAAAGGAAGATGAATAAAAAAAGAATAGTACTTGCTTTTCCTAGAGGGGCCATGACAACTGGCAATAAAATGAAGGCAGTTGTTCACTTCTTACTTTTTTTCCCTCTACTAAGAATATGATTTTTGAACTCAGAGAAACAGGACAAAAATGTTCACCAGGAAGCTGAAACTAAAGTTCTGCCAGAAAAAGGTAAAGAAAGCACTGAGTTGCCCTCAATGAAATAAAGTGATCAGGCATGGTTGAACCATATCTGAAGACACTGAAAGAACTGGCAGTATCATTACTGAAAGCGTCTGTCATCATGGGAGCTTTGGAAATAATGAAGCTAACACATCTCACACACTATATTACACTGAATGTATTAAGCACAAACATAAAAAAGCTTTTTTTTTTTTAATAAATAAAAAGAGATGAAACAAAGATACACAAAAAACTAAAATAAAGGGCTCAGTGGACTGAAAGCCAGGCCCAGAGACTATGGGTTGTGGGTTCAAATATGAACTCCCACACTTCCTAGCTGAGTGACATGGGCAAGTCACCTCTCTTGCCTAGTCCATACTGTTGTGCTTTGGAACCAATACAGAGTATTGATTCTAAGACAGAAGATAAGAGTTAAAAAAATAAAAGGGAAAAAATGCTATCTAACTCCAGAGAGAGAATTGGTGAACTCTGAGCATGAAGTAAAGTATAACTTTCTTACTTTTTCTTGTCTTTAAAAAGATACACAGCTAATATGGAAATGTTTTGTATAATTTCACATGAATAATTAATATACTGCTTTCCTTCTCAGTGGTGGTGGGGGTGGGCTGGGGTAGCAGGTGAGAAGGCCAGGGAATTTGGAACTCAAAATTTAAAATGAAAAGAACATTAAAAATAAATGAATAATTTTTTAAGTTGAAAGAGAATAATTTATCTCAGATATAGAGGGTAGTTAAAATTTTTTTATTAAAGTACATGATTAGATAAAACACATGTTCTTGGAGCATATAAAAATAAAAAACAGACAAAAAAATAAGAAAAGAAAAAACTGAAAAAATGATTATGACAAATATGCAAGAAAAATTGATAGCAAAAATATATAATGATAGTAAATTGTAAGTTAAATGTTGTGATTTATCAGTTGTGAGCATTTCACATGATTTTACTTAACTCTTTTTTTAAAGGAAAAGTCCTAGATATGGAGTGCAAATTTTGCTTCCTGGGAAGTTATTGGTTTGCCAAAACTAAATGTACTAACTTAAAAAATAAAACATATAAGGAACTATTAAAAACATAATAATTACTCTGAATCTCAAATGGATAAAGGATATCAACAATTTCTAAAAAGATACATTGTTATCAATCTTGAAAAACTTGAAAAAATACTCAAACTCACTAATAATAAAAAAAATTCATATTCAAACAAGTTAGGAGTATAAATACCTCATACCTAGAAAAATGACAAAAATAAATGGAACTAACAAAATCCAATTCTGACAGAGTTGTGAAATAGCAGGTACACATATTCCTTTCTTAGGGGAATTGTTCATCTGTAGGCCACTTGAGGAAAGCAATGTAACTGTACACAGCAAAAGTTACAAAAATGACTCTACCCCCTACCCAACAACTCTGTTAAGAATAGATCATGAGAGTATTTAAAATAAACGTCATCACTTGTCATTTCATTCGTGGAACTAGAAGCTGCAGGACAACCTAATCGTAAAGTAATGGGAAATAAATAAGTCGCCATAGACAAATGTAATGTAATGCTATAAGTGTAATTAAGTCTGACAAGCATAAAAAATATAAAAAACCTAAATGGATAAAAGTGAAATAATGTAAAGCAAAAACAAAAAAAAGAACAAAGTATGTAGTAATTACTATCAGATATATATTTAATGGAAAGTGACAAAAAGCGATAAAGATTTAAAGGGAATGACAGGATATGATATTTTATGTATTGAGTTAATTTACTTAAATGTAAATAATTACAAAGCAAGTTTAATTATTCTGAATGGTTTTTGACATTAAGTTTATAGTAGCTATTTTTTTTAAATCATGGAAAATTGGAGAAAAGTCATCAGGGGTAGAGTCAGAAAAATGTTGTGCCAATTTCCCCAAAAGGGAAGAGAATGGTACCTCCAAATTATAAGCTAGTGAACCTGACTGACTCTTAGAAAAATTTAAGACTATGTGATTAAGGGGATGGCTTGTGAGCATTTAGAAAGGTAAGTAATATTCAAAAAAGAAACTATAGCTTTAACTAGAGAAAGCCATGCCAAACTCATTCATTTCCTCTTTTAACAAGATAACTAACCAAGGTACCACCTCACACCTAGTGTGTGACAGTAAAGGAAAATAATAAATGTTGGAGGAGATGTGGCACAATTGGGACACTAATAAACTGCTGTCAGAATTGTGAATTGATCCAACTATTCTGGAAGGCAATTTGAAGCTATGCCCAAAGAGCTTTAAAAGACTGCCTTCCCTTTGATCCAGCAATACCACTGCTGGGTTTGTACCCCAAAGAAATAATTTAAAAAGGGTTGTACAAAAATATTCATAGCCTCATTCTTTATGTGGGAAAACATTGGGAAATGAGGGGGTGTCCTTTGATTTGGGAATGATTGAACAAATTGTGGTATATAATGGTGATGGAATACTATTGTGCTGTAAGGAATGATGATCTGTAGGATTTCTACATGAACTGGAAGAACCTCCATGAAATGATGCAGAGTGAAATGAGCAGCACCAAGAGAACACTGTACACAGAAAGTAAAACACTGTGGAACAATCAATGTAATGAACTTTGCTACTAGTAGCAATGCAATGATCTAGAACAATCGTGAGGGACTTATAAGAAAGAATGATAACCACATTGAAAGAACTGTAGGAACAGAAACATAGAAGGAAAACATATGACTTATCATTTGTTTATATGGGTACATGATTTGGGGTTTTGGTTTCAAATGAATAATATGGAAATAAGTATCAAGTGATAGCATTTGTATAACCCAGTAGAATTGCTTGTCAGCTCCAGGAGGGTAGAAAGAAGAGGGGAGGGAAAGAAAATGTATCATTCAAGCATGGAAAAATATTTTTTAAATTTTTTTTTTTAAAAACCCTTACCTTCTGTCTTGGAGTCAATACTGTGTATTAGCTCCAAGGCAGAAGAGTGGTAAGGGCTAGGCAATGGGGGTTAAGTGACTTGCCCAGGGTCACACAGCTGGGAAGTGTCTGAGGCCAGATTTGAACCTAGGACCTCCCGTCTCTAGGCCTGGCTCTCAATCCACTGAGCTACCCAGTTGCCCCCGGAAAAATATTTTTTAAAAAATAAATTAAATTTAAAAGATAACTAGTTTGAAGATCTAGAAGGGCATTCTGAGTACAGAATAAAACTGGATTTTGGAAAAACATCTGAAAAAAGTTTCTCATGCTATTCATGTGGTCAAGATGGAGAAATACATTTATAACAAAAGGAGTTTGGTGAATTTGGAACTGGTTGAAAAAAGAAATGCAGTCTTTTTTTTTTTTAATTCTTACCTTCTGCCTTAGAATTGATACTAAGTATTAGTTCCAAGGCAGAAGGAAAGTAAGGTCTGGGCAACTAGTGTTAAGTAACTTGCCAAGGGTCACACAGATAGAAGTATCCCAGGCTACACTCAAACCCAGGATCTCCCTTCTCTAGGTTTGATTCTCTTGCCAATGAGCCACTTAGCTGCCCTGCAAAGAGTAGTCAAAATGCCTCAATTTGGTCAAATAGAAGGGCTGTCCCCTATAGAGTACTACAGAAATCTGTCTTTGATCCAAAAAGATCTCAACAGACTAGAACAAGGTAATAATTAGATGAGAGTTAAGTCTTACATTCTGTTTTTAAAAATCAATAGATTACAGTATAGGAAAGGCTATACAAGAGTTTAAGGGTTTTGGTAGAACACAAGCTTAATATAACTTAAAAGTGATACAATAGTCAAATAAGCTAATATGATTATGACAGGAAAACAGCTTGGAATGAGGGAAATGATAATTGAGATGCATTTGTCCCTGATCAGATCACATACAGAGGGCTGAATTCAGTTCCAAGTATCAAATATTAAGAAGGACAGTGGAAAATTAGAGTGCCTCCAAAAGAGGGTATGGGGATAGAAATCGATGGCAAATAAGGATCAGTTGAACCAAAGGGAAAGTAGCAGACTGTAGCTGAAAGAGAACACAATTTGGAATCAGAATACCTAGGCTTCAGTCTTGGTTCTATAATTATGTTTAACTATGGGAAAGTCCTTTGACTTCAATAAGCTTCAGTTTTTCCATATGTAACAAGGTAATAGTTTTTTAAATTTTATTTAATTAGTCAGTTTAGAACATTATTCCTTGGTTACAAGAATCATATTCTTTCCCTCACCTTCCCCACCTCATCCTGTAGCCAATGTGCAATTCCACTGGGTTTTACATGTGTCCTTGATCAGAACCTACTTCCATGTTGTTGATGTTTACACTAGGATGTTCCTTTAGAGTCTACATCCCCAATCATATCCCCCTCAACCCATGTGATCAAGTAGTTGTTTTTCTTCGGTGTTTCTACTCCCACAGTTCTTCCTCCCAATGTGGATAGTGTTCTTTCTCATAGATCCTTCAGAATTGTCCTGGATATTGCATTGTTGCGAGTAGAGAAGTTCATTACATTCAATTGTATCACAGTGTATCAGTCTCTGTGTACAATGTTCTCCTAGTTCTGCTCCTCTCACTCTGCATCAATTCCTGGAGGTCCTTCCAGTTCACACGGAATTCTTCCAGTTCACTGTTTCTTTGAGCACAATAGTATTCCATCACCAACATATACCACAATTTGTTCAGCCATTCCCCAACTGGAGGATATCCCCTCATTTTTCAGTTTTTTTGCCACCACAAAGAGTGCAGCTATGAACATTTTTGTACATGTTTTTTTCCTTATTATCTCTTTGGGGTACAAACCCAGCAATGCTATGGCTGGATCAATGGGCAGGCAATTTTTAAAAACCCTTTGGGCATAGTTCCAAATTGCCCTCCATAATGGTTGGATCAATTCACAACTCCACCAGCAATGCATTAATGTCCCAACTTTGCCACATCCCCTCCAGCATTCATTACTTTCCATAGCTGTCATGTTAGCCAATCTGCTAGGTGTGAGGTGATACCTCAGAGTTGTTTTGATTTGCATCTCTCTGATTATAAGAGATTTAGAACACTTTTTTATGTGCTTATTAATAGTTTTGATTTCTTTAATTGAAAATTGCCTATTGTGAATCTTAAAACTACTCAGACTCTACTTCAGAAGATTTGATTAGGCTAGTCCCCATTTTTAACAATGGAGGTACTTGATCAGGAATGTATTGAGAACTTTTAAAATTACTCCACCCTACTCAGACAGTGCCTTAGGGGAAGATAAAGTTGCAAACTCCTGATTGAACAATGAAAAGTCCCTAACTCATATTTATAGTACAGCCAGAACCTTAAGATAGGTCTATTTTTAGACCTAATTGAAAAGGGTGCTAAGTACTTATAAAGGTTAAATTAGAAAAAAAAAGGTCAAGCAACTTACAAAAGGCAAGCTTAACAAAAGAGGTGTGAAGTTTTAATCTAACCAGAGACGGTGAGAACTAAAGAGTGGTGAGAACTAAGAATGGGCAGTCCTGGGGAAAAGCGTCTACTATGATTGGTAGATGTGAAAATTTAGGGGAGGTGACATAAGAGAAAATTCTCTTTAAAAGGAGGTCAATTGAATTTAGTTGGGACTCTGAACTCAGTTCAGGAGTTGAGGAGTTCAGTGGAGGATTGGAGCTTGCTTGAGACAAGATAAAGACTGACTCGCTCTCCCTTAGGCCCTTTGTACTATTTTCTCTTTCTCTTTCTCTCTCTCTCTCCTTCCTTTAATTCCTTCATTTATATTAATTAAAATCTCCATAAAACCCAGCTAACTTGGGTATTTTCATATTTGGGAATTTTCCCATGGTGACCACTTAATTTTAGATTTTAAATCATGACACTAGCCGAAACCTTTACAGTTTTGGCAATTCACAGTCTTGGCAAACCACATTTTCACAGTTACACTATTCATGTCCCTTGCCCATTTATCAATTGGAGAATGGCTTGATTTTTTGTACAATTGGTTTAGTTCTTTATAAATTTGGTTAATTAGACCTTTGTCAAAGGTTTTTGGTATGAAGATTCCCTCCCCCCCCAATTTGCTGCTTCCCTTCTAATTTTGGTTGCATTGGTTTTGTCTGTACAAAACCTATTTAATTTAACATAATCAAAATTATTTATTTTACATTTTGTGTTTTTTTTTTTTAACTCTTGCTTGGTCTTAAAATCTTTCCTTTCCCAAAGATCTGACATGTATACTATTCTGTGTTCACCTAGTTTACTTATAGTTTCCTTCTTTATGTTCTGGTCATTCACCCATTCTGAGTTAATCTTGGTGTAGGGTGTAAGATGTTGATCCAACTCCAATCTCTCCCATATTATCTTCCAATTTTCTCAGAAGTTTTTATCAAATAGTGGATTTTTGTCCCAAAAGCTGGGATCTTTGGGTTTATCATAGACTGTCTTGCTGAGGTTACTTACCCAAGTCTATTCCACTGATCCTCCTTTCTGTCTCTTAGCCAGTACCATATTGTTTTGATGACCACTGCTTTACAGTATAGTTTGAGATCTGATACTGAAAGCCCCCTTCCTTTGCATTTTTTTCATTATTTCCCTGGATATCCTTGATCTTTTGTTCTTCCAAGTGAACTTTGTTATGTTTTTTTCTAATTCAGTAAAAAAGTTTTTTGGTAGTTCGATGGGTATGGCACTAAATAAGTAAATAAGTTTGGGTAGTTTTTATTATGTTTTATTATGTTAGCTCGTCCTACCCATGAGCAGTTAATGTTTTTCCAATTGTTTAGATCTAGTTTTAATTCTGTGGAAAGTGTTTTGTAGTTGTGTTCATATAGTTCCTGTGTAACAAGGTAATAATTATACATTTCTAACCTCACAAATCAAATGAGCAATAAGGACCAATTAAACAAAATGAGAAATTTTTTTAAAATGGTTCTGGAACCATAAATTGCTATATAAATGTGAGTTAGTGGTTATTATTCCAGTGTACCACTGATACCTAGTACTTATCTAAGCCAATTAGAGATTCAGATATCTCTAGAAATGTCCTGAGACTACATGCTCTCCAATATTGCTATATAGAAGATACATGAGGCATCTTCACATGGGCTGTCTCCTGTAATTCCCATAAGATAACGTAAACCAAATTAGCATTCAATTAATCTTAGTGACTCTGGGATAACTTACATAAAACCATAAACAGAAGGAATAAAATCCCAGGAGCTGAGGAGGAAGAATGAGAGGCAAACAATAACCACCAGGCTTCCCACATACATCACAATGTACTGTCCTGTGAAGATCCAAAAGGCTTTGCTCTGCAGTTTCACAGGGAGGTACTGCCGCTAGGAGAGAACAGAGAACACAATTAGGAGAGACAAAGCAGGAAAATATACCCTCTGTTCTGGCATTAATCTCAACCTCACCTACTGAGCAAATAAGTCAAAATGAAAATAATAATAATAATAATTAATAAAAAGGAAAAGATAAGCTACCTTATTTCATAGCTCTGTGACAAAATGGAAAAGAAAAGTAGATCAGGACTCTTTTTAGTACAGGCTTTGCAAATGCCTAGCTGTATGAATTTCTAGAAAGATATTTCATCTTTCTGAGCAAAACTTTCCCCATGATTACAGTAAGCTGAATTATAAAAGAGCAGCTCCAAATTTAAGTCCATGAATGCTAGTTTTCCAGATGAAGTATATAGGGTTTTCATGAGAAAATGTGGATAAAGGAAATATTATCTCTGTAAAATGTTAAATATGTAATCATGTATCTATCAAAAATACTTGTGCAGCATCTTTCCTTTCTATTAACAACCAACAAACCACAAAAGTGAAAAGTGACATATATTATCCATTATAATCATTCTATTAGATAACTGTACTGTGAATTCTTTTGGGGAAATATATTTTTGTTTGGAAGTTCCTTTGAATGTTTTTTGGAAAGGCCTATAAAATATTTCAATAAAAAGTAACATCTTCTAGAGCAATTTGTTGTGATATGAAAGAAGGCTAAATTTCCTGTATTTTTCTCCAAAAATTTTCTGATTCCTGATTTACAGGGGAAGATATGATATATTCCATTTCCAAAAGTCCCCCATAGACTATCAGGTCCTAGCAAGATATTCTCAAGACCAAAAAGTGTTTCTTGTTCAAATCATTTTGGGAAAAACTGGAACAGATGGAGTCTAAGGTCCCTTCAAACTCTACAATCCAACCTAGCATTCTTGGTTCTAGGGTACGTTATAACTCCAACATTCTATGATTCTATTATTACCTAGAGGCCAACACCAATTCCTAGCCCCTTTTACTACCAATCCCTCCACTGCTTTGGAAGCTGAGCCTTCAAAGGCTTTTCCCCTTTTCGGCACAGTTAAGTTTTCCCAAGACTCATAAAATATGAGAAAGGTAAAAGAGGGAGAAAAAGGATTTTGTTAATTTTTAAAAAATAAATATTTTTATTAGGCAACATTTCTCCCCAGCTACAGACTAGAAAAAAAAATGATTCAAGAGGCTTTTTAAACTCCAAATGAAACTTATGATTAATGGCAGGGGATACCAAAAAAACTGCAGCATCTTACAATTATTCAGCACTTTACAGTAACCTTTTCTCCTTTACTAATCCATATATCAGGCTAGTTTGTCCTTTTGACACGTGACTGGCTTATTTTCTTTTCCCCACCCTAGGCCTAAAATATCTGACAAAATGTTAGACTTTAAAAGGCCTTAATGTTAGTTGATTCCTCTATACCCTATTTTACAGACACAGAAAATGAGACCAAGATCATAAAACAAATCAGTAGCTGAGCTGGGAGTAAAATACAGGTCTCTTGAATCCCAATCCAGAGTTCTGTCTACTCTACTACACTCTTTCCTCCAAAGTTGAAAATAGTCTTTCTGTTTCCTTATTTGAGAAGAAATAGGTACGGCTAGGAGTAGAGGCTTGAGTAGAGCTTAATTATAGGTTTCAGTCACAAAGTGGTCTTCACACACATGCAGAATCTCCTTCACTAAAAGCCTTCAAACCTGAAGGGACAGACTGAACTGCCAAAAGTCAAAGGATGACTAAATCCATTAAATTATAAATATATGTATGGGTGGAGTGGGTGGATTGTGTGTGTGTAGAGGTGAGGAGGGGGAGTGAGAGAAAAAAAGATAGAGAGCTTCATTATTTATTAACAGAAATTATTTATACAAGTTTCAGTGCTTATCCCTTAATTCCTGGACACTCTAAAGAATTGTTATCCAATGATAACATTAGAATAGTTCACATTTCTATATGCACTTCAGTTAAAAAAGCACTTTCTTCCCATCATCCTGTAAAGCATGTGGTACAAGTTTTACAGATAAAAAAAAAAGGTGCAAGTAGAGGAAGTGACATGCCAAAGACAACCTAGTCAGTAAGAGACATGGCAGAGACTTGAACTCAAATCTTCTGGCCCCATATGGATAGACTGGTATTCTCATAATGCTATATCTCATATGTATACAGCTATTTGTTTGTTATCTCCCCAATCACACTAGGAGCTGCTAGAGAGCAAGAGGCTCTGTTCCCAACAATTAGCATACTGCTTGGCACATTAATACATATTTGCTGATTTGACTTGACTCTTACTACAGTGATAGACAACCTTTTGGGCTTGGTGTATCAAAATTTGCCAAAAAACTGAGCATAACTCAGGTGGTTGTCACTTTGAGAAAAAACCCATAATTTCTCTATATTTATAGTTTAGGTAACAAAAATGACAATTGTATATAGAACTGTATTTAATAAACCAAAAACTAATTATTTAACTTACTTGTTTAGTGACTTTCTTTGTTCATCTGATAGTTGGTTTCTTTTGTTGGTCTTGATGTTAACTTGTGTGGGGTGCTGTGAACTAAGATAAGTGAAGGGGGAGGGGGAATTCTTTAACTATCTGGCCTATTAGTGACTTCTTTGTTGCTGAATTTCATTGGCTAAATCTTCAATTGAAGGTTGGTATTTTGTACACTTCAAGCTCAAGCAAATGCTATTAACTTCATCTGTCAATGTATCCTTTGTTGGTTTTGATATTATTTAATGCTGAGAATAAGGTCTCACAAAAGTATGTAGAGGGAAAAATTGTGAGTAAAGCCATTGCTATATTTTTCAGGGTGCTGGGCTGGGGCATGGCCACAGCCACGGCTATGGGTGCATGGCTCCCCAGGTGGGTCCCAAGATATGCTGAGCCCGCATGTGGTTGTGTGTCAATGAAAATGGCTACATGTGTCAGTGCTGACATGCATGTCATAGGTTCGCCATCACAGGACTAGCCTTACTGACACACTATATTATATGGTCACGATCCTAGGGAACTCATGAGTAGCACCAAACATTTCCAGAAAGACTTAAATATATACGTTATTATCCTTAAATTAAGCTATTGCTTTTAGCCAGTCAAGAGTTTACCTGGAGAAGATACAGCAGCCCTGGTACAAACAAGGTGAGTGGATACAAAGACTGGTATGTTGCTAAGGCCAGAAAAATGGCACTAAGAAAAGCACTACCTGTAAGAAGGAAATAAATGTGGTGAGTGATCCACCCTCACAGATCAAAATTAGACTTAACAAGCATTTCCCAACATGGAATTTCCCATTATTGTTCAAATAATCTGCTACCAAACAAATGTCTTTTTGTCAGCAAGTAGTTCTTCAAACATAGATAGGACAGTGGAGTTGGTTTGATTTCAAATAAGAGAAAAAAACGAGATAAACCCATACTTATCCCCTTTAATAGCTCAAAATCCCGCAGGTACATTCCTTGTGAAATGTGTTAAAAGAAGACCAAATGTTGGTGGTTCCATAAATTTCAATGCACTAGCATATGTTAAAGAGAGATTTTTGGACTATTACCTTCTTATTGTTCTGAAGTTAACAATCAGCAACAAAAGCAAGCAATCAAATGAACAGATAACATTATGCAGAAAATCTTTAGTATTTACGAAGTACCAAAAGAATGAACATATATGTATATATGTGTGTATATATTTGTATATACATATATACACATATATACACCAATAAAATGATTATTTGTTCTCTTCTAGGTCTGTTTTGAAATTCTTTCCTTCTCTCCCTCTCAGGTAGCTCAATCAATCAATAAGTATTTATTAAGGCCTACTGAGTATCATGCTCTATTCTAAGCACAGGAGATATAAAAACAAAAACAAATCAGTCTTTGCTCTCAACGCCTTTGTAATGAGCCAGGTGAGACTACATCTACATAAATTTGTCATATTCATAATCTGTCAGGTGTGACAACATATACATACAAACAAACAAATACATACAAAATAAACAAAAGGTAAATTTATGGGAGAAGGGAGGGCCCTAACAGCTGGGAGAAGTCAGAAAAGGCTTCCCTTGGAAGTTGATCCCTAAGCAGTTTTGAAGGAAATAGACTAAGGAGATTGAGATAAGCATACACTCCTGGCACAGGGAACAGCCAATGCAAAAGCACAGAGACAGGACTGGGAATGCTATGTAGGAGGATCATTAAGACCAGTTTAACTAGTTTGTAGAGTACAGGAAGTGGAGTGATATATAATAGGCTGGAAGGCAAGTTGGGGTCAGGATGGGAAGGACTTTAAAAGCCAAACAAAGGAGTTTATGTGGGATCCTAGGGGCAACAGTGAGACACTGGAGTTTATTGAATAAGGAAGTGACATTATCGTTACCTGTATGTTAAGAAAATAATTTTGGAAGCCAAATGGAAGAAAAATTAAGAAGAGAAGAACTTAAAAGGCCAATCAGAGATTACTGTAGTAGTCCCAGGCAAGAAAGGATAAGGATATGTACTAGTGTGCTGGCTATATGAGTAGAGAAAACAGAATGAGAGTATGATATGTTATTAAAGCAGAAATGACAAAATTTAGTAGCTAATTAGATATGTGGAGTGGAGGCTGAGGAATTAAGGATAAAACCAAGGATGTAAACTGGGTAACTAGAAGAATAGTAGTGACCTCATCAGAAATATGAAAATTCAAAAGAGGGATAGGTTTGGGGGAAAAAGATTAAGAACTCACCATGAGAGGCCACAGAGTTTTTCTAGCAGTTTTATTGAATAGTGACTCCATTCCCCATTGTCTCTAAAGCATGGGATTGTCAAACACTAACCATTCTTTTATACACACTGACTTCTAATTCTTATATTTCACTGATTAACTTCCCTACTGTTTTTTAGTACTGAAATAAATCTGATTCTGTCTTTTTTTAATTGATTCTATTAATGATAAATTGATTTTGTCCTGTAACTGCTGAATTCTTTGAATTTAATTCAGAAATTCAGCAGGCCTGAAATAAGTTAAGTTTAGAAATTCAGTTATCCAGTTAATCATTTTTCTATTCTTGTGCCAAAGAAATCTGTTACCTTTAAAGGATGCTGGTGGACACCAGGGAGTATGGCCTGGTACCTTTATACCACCACTAAGCTATCCTTCAAGGATGTCTGATTTGTCATCCAAAGAAATATGATTTGCTCTCTCTGTCCTTGATAATGCAGCTAAACTCAAATAATGAACATTTCTTAGTCACAGGAGAGAAGAAGGGGTTTGCCCTAATGCCCAATTTCCATCCGATTATATTTTCTTCCACTTACAATACTAGTCTTCCTATTTCCTGTAGACCCAAAAACTATAAAAAACAGAGCTATACCCTTCATTCACAGTCTTAGGTTTGTTGGAGAAACTGAAATCCTATTTGTTGGTAAACTGGCACTTTACTAATAAACTGAATGTAATCAGATCTTTATCCCTCAGTTTACCTTAATTTCAACTGCAAAAGAACCAAGGAGTTTTTATAATTCTTGTATGATAGTACTTTTTAAATCTGGTAATGCTAGTTCCTATTACCAGTTTTTATTATTATAGTGATATTTTTGTCTCTCTTTTAATTTATGGATTTTATTATAGCTTAATCTAATTCAATAAAATAATCAAATAAGATTTTGGTTGACATCACATTATATCTGAAGATTAGTTAGAAAAGTATTCATGTTTTTATTACATTTATTTGTCATAGTCATGATAAAGGCATACCCCTCCATTTATTTAGTTATTCCTTGATTTATATCAGTGATCTTCACATTATCTTCATCTATACTCTCATATATCTTGATGAAGTCCAAGTAGCTGACCTAGTTTATTATAATTAAGTATATCTCTCTATTAGATTCTCTTGATTCTTAGTGAGTGTATATCAGCTACATATGCTACTGACTTTGTCTCAAAGATGAAATACAATAATACAGCTCCCCAACTTGTTTGCATAAGTAGAAGGAAATACCACATAAAATATCTGGCTTTTTCAATGTTCTGGTTAGTATTGCTGATTTTTCCTGTCTTTTTCTTTTTTTCTCTTCTTTTCTTTTTAAAACCCTTGTGCTTTGTCCTAGAATCGATTTTAGGGCAGAAGAATGGTAACAGCTAGGCAATGGAAGTAAGTGACTTGCCTAGAATCACATATCTAAGAAGTGACTGAGGCCAGATTTGAGCCTGGAAAAAAAAGATGAAAAAAAAAATTCTTCTCCTTTCAGGAGAGGTGGGAATCTATGGATGCTGTAAGATGTGGCTAATGTTTTGCTGATTTTTCTTAATTTATTGTTTTTCTCTTTCTTACAAAGGAATCTTTGCTAGATATCTGGTCATGTTTATTTATAAATACATGCGTTATAAAACTAAAGTCACATATGTGACAAGGAAATCACTTTAAAAAGACTGATATATATTAATTTAAGGTCGCCAAGGAATTCAGCTATGTAATTCCTAAATGAAAACTCAAATCAGCAGTCAATCTTTTATGGAGTTTAATTACAACAGGAGGAAGAAAGGAATTAGAGATAGAGAGAGAGAAAAGGGAGAGAAGGGAATAGGGCTTAAATGCCCCTTCTGTTTAGGCTGGGCCAAAAGGCCCAAGTCCTTAGATAGCTGGGGCAAATAAAAGAGATCAGTCCCTATTACTCACATGACCAAAATGGAGAAACAGTCTCAGAGGCCCCCACCTTCAGCTTCCTTCAGAGCAAGCTTCTCAGAGCACACTCCAACCACTCAGACAAACTCCTCTACCCCCCCCCCCCCCCCCCCGAGTCTTCAGACCCCTCTATCTTCCAGGAAACCATCCAAATTCCCTCCCCTCAGCTCTCACATCTACCAATCACCATCCATCAATTTCCCTGTGCCAATGGAGGCTCTAGCTTAACCCAGGACCGCCCAGAGCTCTCTGGCTTTGCACATGTCTGTTGAAGGTCATATTTTCAAATAATTAAATCTTTGATCCTTTGCTACAGCCCTTCCTAAATCCTGTTAACCTGAGTAGGGTAGAGATTGGAATAATTAAATTTTGATCTATGCTGCAGCCCTTCCTCAATCCTGTTAGGACTGAGTAGGGTGGAGATTGATTCCAAGTATCTCCATTGTATCAATTCTAAAATCAATCATGACTCAAAGAAATTCCTGTTCTATGCTTAAGCATAGGTCAAAGTCCTTTCCATTGTTCAGCAAAAGGTTTCTGTCCTAAAGTAATCTTAAGAAGGGAGGAGGAGGAAACTCTCATGCCAATGGGGTTCACATTCCAATAGCCAAGACCCACTATCAATAGGAAATTTTTCAAGTATGAAATTTCCCAATGGTGAAATTTCCAACATTTATAAGTCTAAGAAATTTTAAGGTTTACACATATTATATTTAAATGGGGTTACAAAGGTGACAATCTCCATATAGGGTTTTGCAAAAGCTTGAAATAGTTTTAAATTGCACACTAATGCTTTTGGAACCATGTATTAGTAATGATATCTGACATTTTACAATGCTTCAAGATTTGCAAAGTTCTTTCCTCAAAACAACACTGAGAAGTATATAGTACAAGAATTATTATCATCACTTTATTCTAGAGATAAGGAAGGTCACATTTTTAAAAGATAAATGACTTGACTATGATTATATAGCTAGGAGGTAGCTAAGCTATGCTGTGAACCAATGTCTCCTGGACTGCAGGGTCAATACTCTATCTACAATGCCATGTCATCTTCCTATCTTGAAATTCTATTATTATGATCCAGTTCCAATTAAAAAATTTTTTCCTCAATTACAAGTAAACAAAAACTTTCAACAGTCTTAAGAAGCTCTTCCTCCTTCTCCCTCCCCTCCTTGAGAAGCAATTTGATTTAGATGGCACATGAGCAGTTATACAAAATATCTGCACATTAGCCAAGCTACCAAAAAAAAAAATGCAGACCAAAAAAACCCCAAGAATAATAAAGAAAGTTTAAAAAGTATTCTTCAATCTGCATTCAGATTCCATCAGTTCTTTCTCTGGACATGGTTAGCATTTTTCATCATAAGACCTTTGGAACTGTTTTGGATCACTGTATCTCTAAGAATAGCTGAAACCGTTAATCATTACACAATATTGCTATTACTATAGCCAATGTTCTTCTGGTTCTGCTCATTTCACTATGCATCAGTTCATGTAACTCTCTTCAGGTTTTTCTGAAAGTATCCTGATCATCATTTCTTATATCACCATAGTATGTGATTCAGCTTTTTAATATCATAGCAACTGCTTAAAATTTCTTAGACTAATTTTTTCTAGTTTTGGAGGAGAACTGCAAGAACCCATCATTATTTATGACCATTTGCAACAACCTATCCTTCTCAACACACATAGACTTTAAAATAATGAGGGGCAGCTAGGTGGCTCAGTAGATTGAGAAACAGAGAGGTCCTACATTCAAATCTGGCCTTAGACACTTCCCAGCTGCGTGACCCTTGACAAATCACTTAACCCCCATTGCCTAGCTCTTATCGCTCTTCTGCTTTGACACCAATACACATTATTGATTCTAAGACTGAAGGTAAGAGTTTTTTTTTTAATTAAAGTGAATTAATTTTAACTAAGAATTTCACAAATTTATTTTGAAGCAACTACCAATTTTATAGAAACTGGCTTGATTTAAAGTTGATAACCCACAAAAAAATATTTATTTCTATAAACCATCACCAAGAATCAATAGAAACTGATAAATACCCTCTATAATAGCAATAAACTATGTCAAATATTTAATCATTAGATAAACCAAAACACCTGTACAAAGATATCTTGATTAGTGCTTCAGCAGACCATGTATAGGGTTCTCTATATGCTAAGTAATCCCTGGGCTCTTGGGCCCAGAATATACAGTATGGAGCAGCATTGGTCATCAATTGTGCAACCCAGACTGCTGACAAATAGGATGATGTCTATAGTTGGATTTCTGAAATGAATAATTTCCTTAATTTATAATTAAAAAATGGATTTTTCCCCTTGCTGTTTCTGATAACTATATATACACACCTCACTATTCCTTCCATTAATTTTGGTTAATTTTCTGGATTTTTTTTTTCTTCCAGCTACAAAGGTAAACAGATGGAATAGGTAGTCCAATAGAAATTTATAAAGTGAAAACATTTGAAAATACCTCAGGAAGAAGAAAAGATTTCTTAATTACAAGAGATAAAGAGTCTTAAATTTTGAATAATTCGATCCTTGAGAGTAATAATAGGGCATAGAAACCAAAATGGTAACTGACTTTTATTAGGAAGCCATTGGAAAGTAGAGGGTGAAGGAAGTAGATGGCCACTGAAATTACTACAGGTTAAGAACAACTCCTTGTCAGTTGAAATGGCCTTTTATATTGATTGGTTCTTATTACAATGTCAATTATCCATAGATGATCAATAAATATAACAATAATATGTTCTCTTCTAGACAACTCAATGATCACTAGCAGAGGCCACCACACACATGTCTGTGACCATGGGCCAGGGCCCACCTCATAGTAACATCAGAACAACTTGGAGATAAGCTCCCAACAATATTCCTAAATGAAGGATGCCCTGATTATCAGTTAACCAATAAACATTTATTAAATGCCTTCTATGTGGCTGGCACTATGCAAAGAGCTAGGGATAGATACAAAGGCAAAAAAATGAAACAATCTCAGCTCCTAAGGAACTTATAGTCTTATCTTAGAGCCTATGAACTCAATTTGTTTTTAAAAGTAAAAAATTAAATATATAAGATTATAAGAGAAACCAATTATGTTGAAATAATTATAAACATTTTTTTAAAACAAATCCATGGGTCAGCTGGGTGGCACAGTGGATAAAGCTGATGTCAGGACCTGGGCTCAAATCTGGCCTCAAATGCTACCCAGCTATGTGACTCTTGGCAAGTCATTTAACCTCATTTGACTAGTCCTTGCCCTTCTGACCTAGAGTTATTACTAGGACAGAAGATAAGAGTTAAAAAAATAAATAAAAATAAAAACAAAGCTATGGATCCCAGATTCAGGACCTGAGTCCTAGAGGCAATAGCTTCCTATTGGAATTCCTTTGTAATTTACTGCACTGGGGAAGGAAATGGTTAGATCTGCGCAAAAGGTGACATAAAACTGCCTAGGGTTTTGCAGCTCACATGTGTGCTTGTGTGCTCACACATTATGCATAGTAGAAGAAGCTTGGAGAAAGGTTCTCCAAACTCTAATCTCTCCATTTAAAACTGATAAAGAATTTAGTCTGATTTTGTCCTGGGAGGAACATAGGGAATAAAAAGAAACATTGCAGTCCCTGACCTAAAACTATATTACAAAGCAGCAGTCATCAAAACAATTTGGTACTGGCTAAGAAACAGAAAGGAAGATCAGTGGAATAGACTGGGGGAAAGCGACCTCAGCAAGACAGTATACGATAAACCCAAAGATCCCAGCTTTTGGGACAAAAATCCACTATTCGATAAAAACTGCTGGGAAAATTGGAAGACAGTGTGGGAGAGACTAGGAATAGATCAACACCTCACACCCTACACCAAGATAAATTCAAAATGGGTGAGTGACTTAAACATAAAGAAGGAAACCATAAGTAAATTGGGTAAACATAGAATAGTATACATGTCAGACCTTTGGGAGGGGAAAGACTTTAAAACCAAGCAAGATATAGAAAGAATCACAAAATGTAAAATAAATAATTTTGACTACATCAAACTAAAAAGCTTTTGTACAAACAAAACCAATATAACTAAAATCAGAAGGGAAACAACAAATTGGGAAAAAATCTTCATAGAAACCTCTGACAAAGGTTTAATTACTCATATTTATAATGAGCTAAATCAATTGTACAAAAAATCAAGCCATTCTCCAATTGATAAATGGGCAAGGGAAATGGATAGGCAGTTCTCAGATAAAGAAATCAAAACTATTAACAAGCACATGAAGAAGTGTTCTACATCTCTTATAATCAGAGAGATGCAAATCAAAACAACTCTGAGGTATCACCTCACACCTAGCAGATTGGCTAACATAACAGCAAAGGAAAGTAATGAATGCTGGAGGGGATGTGGCAAAGTAGGGACATTAATTCATTGCTGGTGGAGCTGTGAACTGATCCAACCATTCTGGAGGGCAATTTGGAACTATGCCCAAAGGGCGACAAAAGAATATCTACCCTTTGACCCAGCCATAGCACTGCTGGGTCTGTACCCCAAAGAGATAATGGACACAAAGACTTGTACAAAAATATTCATAGCTGCGCTCTTTGTGGTGGCCCAAAACTGGAAAACGAGGGGATGCCCATCAATTGGGGAATGGCTGAACAAACTGTGGTATATGTTGGTGATGGAATACTATTGTGCTAAAAGGAATAATAAAGTGGAGAAGTTCCATGGAGACTGGAACAACCTCCAGGAAGTGATGCAGAGCGAGAGGAGCAGAACCAGGAGAACATTGTACACAGAGACTAATACACTGTGGTATAATCGAACGTAATGGACTTCTCCATTAGTGGCGGTGTAATGTCCCTGAACAACTTGCAGGGATCCAGGAGAAAAAAACACCATTCATAAGCAAAGGATAAACTATGGGAGTGGAAACACGGAGAAAAAGCAACTGCCTGAATACAGAAGTTGAGGGGACATGACAGAGGATAGACTCTAAATGAACACTCTAATGCAAATACTATCAACAAAGCAATGGGTTCAAATCAAGAAAACATCTAATGCCCAGTGGACTTACGCGTTGGCTATGGGGGGTGGGGGGGGGGAGGAAAAGAAAATTATCTATGTCTTTAACGAATAATGCTTGGAAATGATCAAATAAAATATATTAAAAAAAAAAGAAACATAAATTTAGTTTTGCTCTAATCATAGGCATTTACAATGATTTGTCTCAGGAAAAACATCTTTTCTTGACCCTCTGACAGACTAAGTAGCCAAATACTGCAGAATGAACTAGAAAAATATGTGTCGCTTATAGCTGAAGTAATTAATTATCTGGCCTAGGTAATTCCCCTTTTTTGGACATAATACATATATAATTAGTATGAGTCTTGCAGATTCAAAACACCTAGAATTTTGAAACGAAATCAGAAAGTATTACCTTCTGAAATGAAACTGAGAATAATCAATTGAGTGGATATGATTAGAGAAGAGTAGACATCTCCCAAGGAAGAAACTTACTCAAAATGATTTGTGTTGACGAGAAGACTAGGGGTGGTGCCTAATCAGTGAGGGAAGCCACAGGAGTTCCATGTGCTCAATGATTTGCTAATGGTCCATGAAAGTTGAGCTCTGATTCAGAGAAACATGAGAAGATGCATATGAAATGATGCAAAGCAAAAGAAATGAAATAAAATAAGGAGAACAATACACATAATGCCAAAAGGTAAATGAACTGAGATTAATTGCAATTTCATTCCTAGAAAACAAATGGCAAAACATATTTCCTTTATTTGGCATAGAGGTGAGGAAGTATGGGAGAGAGATGTTGCATATATTGTCAGACATTCATTTTGTCAGGAAGATAGCAAAATAGAAATATATGAACTGATAAAGAGTAAAATGAAGAGAACCCGAGGAACAATTTCTACAAAAAGAACAATATTTTGAGCCAACACTGAAAGTCCTAAGAACTCTGATCAACACAATGACCAACTATAACTATAAAAGATTGCTGATGAAGCATGTTGCTCATCTCCTGACAAAGGTAATGGACTGAGAATACAAACTGAGACATAGTTTTTCTTTGACATGCCCAATGTAAGAATTCTTTTTTGCTTGACTATACATGCTTGTAAATGGGTTTGGTTTTGTTTGCTTTTGCTTTTGCAATGGGGGTGGAGGTAAGAGGGAAAGAATGCAAATCTTCATGAAAATTTAACATTGAATTTTAAAGAGGAAACTATTTTTTTCATTTTCTTTTTTTTCATTTTCTTTTTAATTTTATAGTATTTTATTTGATCATTTCCATGCATTTTTCATTAAAGACAAAGATCATTTTCTTTTCCTCCCTCCCACCCCCCGTGGCCGACGTGTGATTCCACTGGTATCATATGTGTTCTTGACTTGAACCCATTGCCATGTTGTTAGTATTTGCATCAGAGTGTTCGCTCCGAGTCTTTCCTCTGTCATGTCCCCTCAGCCATTGTAGTCAGGCAGTTGCTTTTCCTTGGTGTTTCTATTCCCTCAGTTTGTCCTCTGCTTTTGGATAGTGTTTTTTTTCTCCTTGATCCCTGCAGATTGTGCAGGGACATTACACCACCACTAATGGAGAAGTCCATTACGTTCGATGATACCACAGTGTGTTTGTCTCTGTGTACAATGTTCTCCTGGTTCTGCTCCTCTCGCTCTGCATCACTTCCTGGAGGTTGTTCCAGTTCACATGGAAATCCTCCACTTTATTATTCCTTTGAGCACAATAATATTCCATCACCAACATATACCACAATTTGTTCAGCCATTCCCCAATTGATGGGCATCCCCTCATTTTCCAATTTTTGGCCACCACAAAGAGCGCAGCTATGAATATTTTTGTACAAGTCTTTTTGTCCATTATCTCTTTGGGGTACAGACCCAGCAGTGCTATGGCTGGATCAAAGGGTAGACATTTAAAGAGGAAACTATTAAACTGGACAATTATGGGGGGAGGGGGAACAAAGGTAATGTTCATCTGATTTTAAGGTGGTCAAATAGAGGGTCCAGAACTAATGAACTGGCTCTGCATTACATCTGGCGACAGTTAGATTTCTTTTCTAAAAATGTTTTAAGAGAAACATTAGATAACCTAGAATCTACATGAGGAAATTAGCCAAGATAATGAGGGGAAAAAACATACCACAAGATGACTAGATGAAAGAAATGAATGTTTTGCCCAAAGCACCTTAGATTTAGGGGAGATATAATCACCTTTTAATTAGACAAAGACTGTCACATGAAAGAAATTAAATTTGCTCAGCTTGGCCTCAGATGGCAGATGAGAGAGAATGGGTGAAATTAAAAGGGGCAGACTTCAGCTCAACATAATAATTACAGAAATACAACAACAAAATGGGCTAAGTTCTTGTGGGCATTCAAGAAAAAGTCAGAAGATTCCTTTTGAGGGATGCTATAAAGGAGATTCATCTTCAGGGAGAGAGTAACTATATGATCTGTTTTGTGTTTACACAGGAGTAAATGGACAGCACTATAGAAAAATGTAAATCTTTAATAGTAGTAAAAAATGAAAATCAAAACACCTTTAAGATATAATACATCTGACCAAACTAAAATAAATTAAAATAGGACAAACTCATATTGAAAGGATTATGAATACATATACATTTGCAGATAGTGGGGACAGTTAACCACCAGTCCAACCTTTCCAGAGAATAGCATGGAGACATAGAACAAGAAGTACAAAGAGTTGTGTGTGGCTTTGGTTGGATCTAATAATTGCACATCTGGAATAATACTGTAGGAAAATAATCCAAACAAAATCTAAACAGATGTGCATAGTACCTTTATTTATAGTGGCAAAAACCTGAAATATCTTTTCAAAGGCTACCATTCCACATGATCTCATCTATTTTTGTCTATTCTAGCACTCTGCACTAAATAATTTCCTTTCTTTCTTTCCTTTCTGTCTCTTTTTCTACCTGGTCCTTCCTCACCTGCTACAAACTCCAAGTCCCACCAAAAGCTACCCATCCCCTGTCCTCTGGAATACTTGCTCAATAAGCAATAAATTTCATCTTAAATATATATTTCCCCCCATTCCTTCCATTATCTAGCTCTCATTAAGACTTGGCTACTTCCTGATGACAGTTTCATTAGCTTTCCCTTCCAGAACTAGTTGCACTTTCACTCATACTCACTGAATCATTGGTCATGGTAAGGAACTCAAAACAATCCTTTCCTTGTTTCTTACTGTTATTTCCAGACTTTCCCTCTACCACCATTACAACATCTCCTTTGAGGTTCATTCAATCAATATTTATCACCCAATCAAGATTCTAATACCTGTTATCTTCTGTCCTCTGGGATATTCTCCTTCCTCAATGATTTCAGTATCTGGCTCAGAATCTTTCTCTCTTCCCAAACCCCTGCCCTCAAAGTAGGAGACTTTAATATATTGATTCCCCAGCAAACACCTTGACTTCCTAGTTCCCCAACTTACTCATATTCCATGACCTATTACTTTATCCTACCTCAACAACACACAAAGATGGTCACACCCTTAATCTTGCCATTACCCACACATGTACTACCTCCATGTTCATAAACTCTGAAATTCTCTTCTCTGTTAACAATCCATCAGTTTTCCATCTGCCATACAATATCAAACCCTGTTTTTCCTCTTTCATTCCTATGTCATATAAAGAGGTCTTCTTCTTGCCAAGGAGAACTCTACCCCCACCCCCAAGCATAAGTGACACATTCATATCCCACAATTTCTAACAGATTGCTTGCTCTATCATCCCCATTTTCTTTCTTAAAAAATTTAATTGATTTAGAATATTTTCCCATGGTTATGATTCTTGTTCTTTCCCTTCCCTCCTCCCACCCCCCTCCTGTAGCCAACGAGCAATTCCACTGGGTTTTACATGTGTCACTGATCAAGAAGAATTTCCATATTATTAATATTTGCAATAGAGTGATCATTTACAATCTACATCCCCAATCATATCCCATTTAACCATGTGATCAGGCAAATGTTTTTCTTCTGTGTTTCTACCCCCACAGTTCTTCCTCTGGATGTGGATAGCGTTCTTTCTCAAAAGCCCCTCACAATTATCCTGGGTCATTGCATTGCTTCTAGTAGAGAAATCCATTACATTCGATTGTACCACAGCATATCAGTCTGTGTATAATGTTCTCCCAGTTCTGCTCCTTTCATTCTGCATCAATTCCTGGAGGTTGTTCCAGTTCATATGGAATTGCTCCACTTTATTATTCCTTTTAGCACAATAGTATTCAATCACCATCAGATACCACAATCTGTTCAGCCATTCCCTAACTGAAGGGCATCCCCTCATTTTCCAATTTTTTGCCACCACAAAGAGCGCAGCTATGAATATTTTGATACAAGTCTTTTCCCCATGACCTCTTTGGGGTAAAAAACCAGCAGTGCTATGGCTGGATCAAAAGGCAGGCAGTCTTTTGGGCATAGTTCCAAATTGCCCTCCAGAATGGTTAGATCACTTCACAACTCCACCAGCAATGCATTAATGTCCCAATTTTGCCACATCCCCTCCAACATTCATTACTTTATTTTGCTGTCATGTTAGCCAATGTGCTAAGTGTGAGGTGGTACCTCAGAGTTGTTCTGATTTGCATCTCTCTCATTATCAGAGATTCAGAACACTTTTTCATGTGCTTATTAATAGTTTTGATTTCTTTAACTGAAAATAACCTATTCATGTCCCTTTCCCATTTATCAATTGGGGAATGGCTTGATTTTTTGTACAATTGATTTAGTTCCTTATAAATTTGAATAATTTGACCTTTGTCAGAGGTTTATATTATATTATAAAGATTTTTTTCCCAATTAGAAGGAAAGCAACAAATTTATAAAGAACCAAACCAATTGTACAAAAAATCAAGCCATTCTCCAATTGATAAATGGGCAAGGGACATGAACAGGCAGTTCTCAGCCAAAGAAATCAAAACTATTAATAAGCACATGAAAAAGTGCTCTACTATGCCCAAAGGTCGACAAAAGAATATCTACCCTTTGACCCAGCCATAGCACTGCTGGGTCTGTACCCCAAAGAGATAATGGACAAAAAGACTTGTACAAAAATATTCATAGCTGCGCTCTTTGTGGTGGCCCAAAACTGGAAAACGAGGGGATGCCCATCAATTGGGGAATGGCTGAACAAACTGTGGTATATGTTGGTGATGGAGTACTATTGTGCTAAAAGGAATAATAAAGTGGAGGAGTTCCATGGAGACTGGAACAACCTCCAGGAAGTGATGCAGAGCGAGAGGAGCAGAACCAGGAGAACATTGTACACAGAGACTAATACACTGTGGTATAATCGAACGTAATGGACTTCTCCATTAGTGGCGGTGTAATGTCCCTGAACAACTTGCAGGGATCCAGGAGAAAAAAACACCATTCATAAGCAAAGGATAAACTATGGGAGTGGAAACACGGAGAAAAAGCAACTGCCTGAATACAGAGGTTGAGGGGACATGACAGAGGACAGACTCTAAATGAACACTCTAGTGCAAATACTATCAACAAAGCAATGGGTTCAAATCAAGAAAACATCTAATGCCCAGTGGACTTACGCGTTGGCTATGGGGGGTGGGGGGGAGGAAAAGAAAATGATCTTTAACGAATAATGCTTGGAAATGATCAAATAAAATATATTTTTAAAAAAAAGTGCTCTATATCTCTTATAATCAGAATCAAATCAAAACAACTCTGAGGTATCACCTCACACCTAGCAGATTGGCTAACATGACAGCTATGGAAAGAAATGAATGCTGGAGGGGATGCGGCAAAGTAGGGACACTAATTCATTGCTGGTGGAGTAGTGAATTGATCCAACCATTCTGGAGGGCAATTTGGAACTATGCCCAAAGAGTGCTAAAAGACTATCTGCCCTTTTATCCAGCCATAGCACTGCTGAGTTTGTACCCCAAAGAGATAATAAAGAAAAATACATGTACAAAAGTATTCATAGCTGCGCTCTTTGTGGTGGCAAAAAATTGGAAAATGAGGGGATACCCTTCAATTGGGGAATGGCTGAACAGATTGTGGTATATGTTGGTGATGGAATACTACTGTGCTCAAAGGAATAATAAAGTGGAGGAATTCCATGGGGACTGGAATGACCTCCAGGAATTGATGCTGAGTGAGAGGAGCAGAACAAGGAGAACATTGTACACAGAGACTGATACACTGTAGTACAATCAAATGTAATGGACTTCTCCATGAGTGACAATGCAGTGATCCTGAACAACGTGGAGAGATCTATGAGAAAAACCACTATTCCTATTCAGAGGAAAAACTGTGGGAGTAGAAACACAGAAGAAACACAACTGCTTGAATACATGGGTCGAGGGGATATGATTAGAGAGTGTAAAGGATAATTTTAGCGTTGTGACCTAAACTATATTAACTATTTGGTCGCCATGGATATCCCAAATAAAACAATACCCAAGTCAGCTGGAAATTTATGGTGATTTAATTAGTGTAGTGGAAAGAAATTAAGAAGAAGGGAGAATGAAAGGGTGTAGAATTTCTCCCACCTGGCTTGTGCCAGGGGGAAGATTAGAGGCTCTAGGAAGGTAAGGTTTTGGAGAGTAAAGGAGGAAGGAATCAGCCTGAACTCCAAGAGGGCTCAGCCAAGATGCCTGAACCTGAATTAGCTCAAGGGCAAACTCACCGCCAAAACCCAGACAAATTGCTGCCACCATGCCAAGATGTCGGAACGCTTAGCATGCTGCCAGCCAGAGCTGCCTCTCCAGGGAAAAAGAGCAAAGAGAGGAAGTCACGTGCCCTATATAGACAGTTTTATGTCACTTTCCTGCGTCTCATCTGTACCAATGTTAGCTTAAGCTTAGCTTGACTTAGGACAGCCCAGGGGTCTGTCAGCTGTTTTTGCACATGTCTGTTGAAGGCCATCTTCTTAGATACTTAATCGTTGAGTATGGGTGCAGACATTCCTGACCTTGTTAAACTAAGTAGGGTGGAGAAATGTAGAATTCCCAAAGACCTGATGCTATTAGACCAAGTATCTCCATTGTTACAAATCAGGAAATAGCTAAATCAAATCTTCTAAAGTATGGTCTGAGTAGGGTGGAGTAGTTTTAAAATTCACAGGAGGTAGATTCGAAATGAACATCCTAATGCAAACACCAAAAACATGGAAATAGGTTCTGATCCAGGACACAAATAATACCCAATGAAACTGCACATCGGCTGTGGGAAGAGTGAGGAGAGGGGAGGGAAGGGAAGGAAATAATGTGATTATTGTAACCAAGGAATAATGTTCTAAATTGACTAAATAAATTAATTAAAAACAAAAAAGGGATGCAACAAATTGGGAAAAAATCTTTATAATATTCTCATTTTCCTAAGTATCTTTGGTTTCTCCATATCTACTGACCGCTTCCCTATTGCCTACAGATATGCCCATGTCACCCACATCCTCAAAAACTCTCATTTGATCCATCCCCACTAATTCTCATCCCATATCTCTCCTGCCTTTTGTGGTTAACTTCCTTGAGAAGGGCAGCTACAATAGGTGCCTCTACTTCTCTCCTGTCTCATACCTCTCCACAGCCTAGCTTCTTTTCTCACTATACAACTGAAACTGTTCTCTCCAAAGTTGATCTCCGTGATCATTTAATTGCCAAATTTAATGCCTTTTTCTCAGTCTTTACCCTATTTAACATCTCTGCAGGCTTAAGCACTGACCATCACCCTCTCCTCCTTGATACTCCCTTTCTAGATTTTTTGGTTGCTATTCTCACTTGGTTCTCTTCCTAACTCTCTGATTTTTGCAAGATCCTCAACCAAGTCAAATCTACTAACTGTGAGTTTACCACAGGGGTTTAACCTGGGCCTCTGGTCTTTTTCCTCTATTGTATTTATTTGATGATCGCATCAGCTCCCCCCAGATTGTTATCATGTCTATACTGGTAATTCTCAAATCTACTCATCCAGTCCTAAACTTTCAGCTGACCTCAAGTCTTACATCTCCTGCTGCCTGTTAAAAATTTCAAATTGAAGTCCTACAGACATCTTAAACTCATATGTCCAAAAACAAACTCATTACTTTTCCCCACACATATCACATCCCTCCTAAAAATGTACCACAGTAATGAAAGGGCTAACATTGAGACATATACTACATTGAGACATATGTGCATATATACAGTGAACATAAAACACTAAAACATAGTGAATATTAGAGAGCAAATTTTTCTGTGAATACTCACTAATGAAGGTTGTTTAAAAATTGAGATATAAACAATTTAAAGAAACTGAATTCTTCATTAGTATTTATTTTTTTAGATTTTAGTGTTACATGAAGCTACCTCCAAAACCCTTTATAAAGGGGCTACATGAGACTATCTTAGCTAACTGACTGCTATGAGGAAGACAGGATGAAAAAGAAAGCAATAGCAAGTATTGAATATTTATCTGCAAAGATCCAATTTAGACTGTAAGCAACCTGGTCTGCAGAGCAAAAAATTCTCAGCACTTAGCTGCTGATACAGTGCAGTCATTCCACTGAGAACAATACCTTCAAAAAGGCAGAGACTGATTTCTGCATGTCTTAAGCCAGTGTTTGCCAATATTCATCCACAAAATTGTGACTTTCAGAGGTCTTGGGCTTTTTAAAACCAACAGTTTATTGATTTTTTGTTTTGTTTTATTTTATGGGCTCCTCCTCTTCCCCGCCTTTCTCTACATCTTGTTCTATCCACCTCTGAGTTCTGTCCTTTCTTTCCATCTAGTCCGCACCTTCTAACTCTCAGAAAACTAGTTAGAGAGGTCAAAGTAGTCTGAAATAAAGAATCTACATTAAGAAATATTGACATAGGCATAGGTAGCTGCACTTAGTATAAAAGACTGTGGGTATAGGACTAAGAAAATCTTGAATCACCAGTCTCTAGTAACAACCAAAGAGGCTCTGGACTCCCCTATGCTGTCTGCACAATGCTGGTTTGTCTACGCCTATGCGATTCTTTGCCAAACAAAGCATAATGTAATATAAAATAAACCAGATATATGTGCAAATGACCTGATTGTGACATTACTATCATACTAGAGAATGTCCTTCAAACTGAGTATTCTTGGAGACAGCTGTTTTATCAACAGACATCAAACTCATTAATAAAGATTCCACCTAAATGATCTGTGACTATCTTACTATAGAGTGCTCCTTAGAGAAAGTATAGGAATCTTTCCAGTTAGTTCTTTTTGGGGGAAGAAAAATGCCTAAAGCAAAAATGGAGTTCCATCTATGCATGAATGAATGGAGCAATGCAATGCTACAGAAGATAACAATAGCAACAACAACCAAGTCAGAACCTCCAAATGCTTGATTTTTCCTTGAAGAAAAACAAAGCTTAGGTCTCACTTGCCTCATAGGAATATCATACCTTAGAAGACAGGAAAGCAAAAGCACACAGTACCTACCTACCTACCTACCACATGAGCAAAGTAGCACATGAAATGAAAACCTGGCTAGCCCAAGAAGCTATAGTATCAAGCTAATCAAAACACACAGTTTCTGACAGATTTCATTTTTTACAGATCATCTCAACATGAATTTTTTTAATAGTATGACATGAGTCTCACCCAAGAAAGAGTCCTGTGCCTCGAATGATGCTGAATAAAATAAAAGATGATAATATTTCAACAAAGAACAACCAGTGGCACTGAAAATAATGGGATCAGAACAAAGAGGTCTCAGTCTTTTAGGGAGATGATTACTGCTCTCACTGTAGAAGCAGGGGTTCATGTTTGGCCTTCATGTTTGGCCTTCATGTTTCCTTCCAAATATGAAATTCAATGATACTTTTAAGAAAACCTATGGGGCACTGGCTTTGGATTTTTCATCCTTTTAATCAAAACAAATTTAAAATGTCTGAGGGGTCAAAAGTTATTCAGGTAGAAAGAGACATGCATATATATATATTTTTTTTAATCACTGTAAATATCCTTTTTCCAAGGATAATCTTTCCATGGATTTTTTTTTATCCTTAACTTCTGTCTTAGTATCAATTCTAAGCCAGAAGAGTGGCAAGGGTTAAGTGATTTTCCCAGGACCACATAGCCAAAAAGTATCTGAGGCCAGTTTTGTAGCTAGGATCTCTCATCTCCAAACCTGGCTCTCTATCCATTGAGCCACCTCCCATTGACTGTAAAGGATCAAGTAAAGGATACAGAATGGCAAAATGTCTTGCTTTTTTTTTTTTCCATTAGACCCACTGAACATGGAAATCACAAGATGACTCCTGTATGCATAGTCTATCTTTGGGCACAGCCATTTTCAAGATCACATTTCCAAATGCCAGAAATAATTTCTTTCCCTTAGAATGGATATTAATGTAATATTACAAAGAATATGAAATGACTGCCTTGAAACAAGTCAGGAACAAACAAAAATTCAGCCAGCTATATACTTAGCAATACATATGGCCTAATACTATAGACCTTTTTGTGTCAAACAACACTGAAAAGAAACATTTCAAAAGATAGACATTTATCATAATGTGCATAGGCTGGTTGTTTGGCTCAGACAACTTTAAGTATTAAAAATCCCAGTTCAAATTGCTTACCATCTCTGGGAGGAGAGAGGGAAAGGAGGAAAAAAGATAATTTGAATTTTATAATTGGTAAATGTATGTTGGAAATTGTTATTGTATATAATTTGGAAAATAAAATGCATGTATTTTTAAAAGAAGATTTTTTAAAAAATATTAAAATGAACCAGTAGATAATTCATTGAAACAAAGAAAAGGACCAATATTTGTCTGCCAACTTTACCATCATTACTGCAAAAGTCTATACAAAATAATACCTATGAGAAATTAACTAACTGGAACCCTGCAAAAATTATTTGTATACGTTTTTACCTAATTTAATTATGAAAGCCCTAATATTATACAGTTATTTATCAAAATATATCAACTTTCATGTCCAAGATGTTAAGAAAACTGATATATAATACTAACCATAATAATTCACATTTTACAGCTTTTGAAATCCATACTCTTAGGACCTTACCTTTTACTGTAGCCAAAATGAAGAAAGCAATGATGGTGTTGTTTATGGCACAAGTGGACTTAGCAACACAAGATAACACTGTGTAGGGATTTAAAAGATAGCTGGGAAAGAACACATAAATACACACTCAGCATAATAATCATTGCCAACCACAAGCATTATCCAGTCTTGACGTTTCACCAGATTCACACAAAGCATATTTAATAAGACTGCAACTTTCTCAGAAATGTTACATCCCCAGGCAAAGGAACTATTATTTCACTAGCTCCCTCAGACACATTTATAGTCTAGGAAAAGGCCTTTAGAGAAAAACTAGATGTGAATGTTCTATACTACTAAGTTCCTAGGCATTAATCATGTCTTCTGAACTGTTTTAAGTACTTCAGCTTCACCCCACTCAGCAAATAGTAGGGCTCACTGAGATAGATATCAAGGACACATTCAGTCCACAAGTTCACATGCTATACAACTTCAAAGAAGACTCAACTTCCACTGGAGGGGATTGGCAGAAGGGGAACAAATCTACCCAGGACAGCCTTGAAATAGAAAGGGAATCTGAAGGTAAAGAACATATATAAATACATCTAACAAAGCAAAGTACAAGTTCATACCTCCCAGGGTTTGAAAACTTTGTAATTCTAAAACAAATAGGTTTGACCTGTGATTCAGGAGTGACAGTACTATTTTTAGCAATTCAATCTGAAAAGATCTGCGCCCATTTCAGGGGAGAGAGAAATTAGCTCTTTTTATAGGAAGAATTTTTGTATCAATTCACATTTGTAATTCTCAGGAATAAAGGCTATCTTCATAAGAGAATGAAAGCCACTGGCAGGAAGTATTAAGTATCTATCACTTAGCTATTAAGTATGTGAGTAGTTATCTAGTGAGGGAGTCATAAAATTCTGTAGTAGTACCATAATTTCAAAAAGTACATATATTTTTCAAGTCAAGAGGTGAGTTGGAGGTTATCATGCTATCATTTTCAGTTTTCTAATTTAAAAGGAGAGAAAACATCTTGGGCTGTCTTAAATATTAAGAATAGGTATAATAGGAGATATGAAATAAGAAGCTCTACATTAAAAAAAACTAGATATTATTCCAACAGAAAAAAAATTTTTACAGGTTACAGAAAGAAGGGATTTACATCATAAACCCCCCCAAAATAATTTATGAATGTCATTTTATTTTTGAATATCATTTTGCCAAGGGAGAGAGAATAAATGAATAGCTATCTCTAGCCAGACATGCAACAGGACTATAGAAAATATCTGATAACTAAGATATTTGTATTTCCTAATATCTAACAAAATGGAAAACTCTAATCATATTGCTACCTCTTATTTGCTGGCTTGAAGCCTTGTTCTTCTGGGAAGTACTTACAATAGTGCCACTTTGAGAGGAATGTAGCGCATTTCCATAGGGGTCCGTATGAGCTCAGCCACATCTGAGGCATACTGGTCTAGTTCAACAAGGAGTTTCTGCTTTTTAACCTGAAAAAAGACAAAACAAAACAAACAGAAGAAGATTCAGTAAACTAAGAATGGGTGATGAAAAATTCTGAAACATTTTATTGAAGAATAATCTTTAATTCTAGTTCCTCAGGCCAAATCAGATCCAAATCAGGGAGGTAGCTGGTGTGAGAAGTTCTATGGTGACAGAGACAGTATGATAAAATGACATGAATTCTGTACTTGAAGTCATAGAACCAAGATTCAAATTTGGTTGTCAGTTAGCAGCTATATGATCTTGATTAAATCAAAGAAGTTCTGTAAGCATTATTTGCTTCACCTGTAAAATGAAGCTAAGTGATACTTGGCAATGACTACCTCACATAGTTGATATGAAGATCAAATGACATTTAACTTAACAAATATTTATTAGATACTTACTACAGCATATCATGCTAGCCCTAGGGAAACTACAAAATAGAATTTAAAATTTCCCTGCAGAAAGAGAAATCCCATTCAAAATCACCTTAGACAAAATAAAATACTTAGGAATCTATCTCCCGAAACAAACACAGGAACTATATGAACACAACTACAAAACACTCTCCACACAACTAAAACTAGACTTCAACAATTGGAAGAACATTAACTGCTCACGGGTAGGACGAGCCAATATAATAAAAATGACCATCCTATCCAAACTCATTTATCTATTTAGTGCTATACCCACTGAACTTCCAAAATTTTTTTTTTACTGATTTAGAAAAAACCATAACAAAGTTCATTTGGAAGAACAAAGGATCAAGGATATCCAGGGAAACAATGGAAAAAAAATACAAAGGAAGGGGGCCTTGCAGTCCCAGATCTCAGACTATATTATAAAGCAGCGGTCATCAAAACAATTTGGTACTGGCTAAGAGACAGAAAGGAGGCTCAGTGGAATAGACTCGGGGTAAGTGACCTCAGCAGGACAGTATTCGACAAACCCAGAGAACCCAGTTGTTGGGATAAAAATACACTATTTCATAAAAACTGCTGGGAAAATTGGAGGACAGTGTGGGAAAGATTAGGTTTAGATCAACACCTCACACCCTACACCAAGATAAATTCAAAATGGGTGACTGACTTGAACATAAAGAACGAAACTAAAAGAAAATTAGGCGAACACAGAATAGTATACATGTCAGACCTTTGGGAAGGGAAAGATTTTAAAACCAAGCAAGACTTCAAAAGAATCACAAAATGCAAAATAAATAATTTGGAATACATCAAATTAAAAAGTCTTTGTACAAACAAAACCAATGTAACTAAAATCAGAAGGAAAGCAACAAATTGGGAAACAATCTTCATAGAAACCTCTGACAAAGGTTTAATTACTCAAATTTACAAAGAGCTAAATCAATTGTACAAAAAAATCAAGCCATTCTCCAATTGATAAATGGGCAAGGGACATGAACAGGCAGTTCTCAGCCAAAGAAATCAAAACTATTAATAAACACATGAAAAAGTGCTCTATATCTCTTATAATCAGAGAGATGCAAATCAAAGCAACTCTGAGGTATCACCTCACACCTAGCAGATTGGCTAACATGACAGCTATGGAAAGTAATGAATGCTGGAGGGGATGCAGCAAAGTAGGGACACTAATTCATTGCTGGTGGAGTAGTGAATTGATCCAACCATTCTGGAGGGTAATTTGGAACTATGCCCAAAGAGCAATAAAAGACTGTCTGCCCTTTGATCCAGCCATAGCACTGCTGGGTTTGTACCCCAAAGAGATAATAAGGAAAAAAACTTGTACAAGAATATTCATAGCTGCACTCTTTGTGGTGGCCAAAAATTGGAAAATGAGGGGATGCCCTTCCATTGGGGAATTGAACAAATTGTGGTATATGTTGGTGATGGAATACTATTGTGCTAAAAGGAATAATAAAGTGGAGGAATTCCATGGAGTCTGGAACAACCTCCAGGAAGTGATGCAGAGCGAAAGGAGCAGAACCAGGAAATCATTATACACAGAGACTGATACACTGTGGTACAATTGAAGGTAATGGACTTCTCCATTAGTGTCAATGCAATGTCCCTGAACAATCTGCAGGAATCTAAAAAACACTATCCACAAGCAGAGGATAAACTGTGAGAGTAAAAACACTGAAGAAAAGCAACTGCTTGACTACAGGGGTGGAAGGGATATGACTGAGGAGAGACTCTAAATGAACACTCTAGAGCAAATACCAACAACACGGAAATGGGTTCGAGTCAAGAACACATGTGATACCCAGTGGAATCATGCGCCAGCTATGGGAGAGGTGGGGGGGGAGGGGGGAAAGAAAATGATTTTTGTTTCCAATGAATAATGTTTGGAAATGACCAAATAAAATAATGTTTTTAAAAAAAATTTCCCTGCTGGGGACAACTAGGTAGTACAGTGGATTGAGAGCCAAGCCTAGAGACAGGAAGTCCTGGGTTCAAATTTGACCTAATACACTTCCTAACTATGTGACTCTGGTAAAGTCACTTAACCCCCATAGTCTAGCCCTTATTGCTTTTCTGTCTTAGAACCTATACACAATATTGATTCTGAGATGGAAGGTGAGGTTTTTAAAAAAAGTTTTTCATGAAACTTATGCTCTAATAGGAGGATATGACATAAATAGCTATAATGCACTAATTAATACATGACAAATGTATCATTATAACATCTGGCATTAATGTACTACTTTATAATTAACAAAATGCTTTCTGGTCAATAACCCGTGAAATGATGCAAATACTCTAATTTTACAGATAAAGAAAGATTTAGTTACAAGGCTAGAAAGTAGAAAAATCTGGATTGAAGTCCAAGTCTTATGACTCCAATTCCAGTTTTCTATTGACTATGTAACACAAATAACTTTGGAAAGTCTGAACCTAAAAAGATTATTACTAACTAAGAAAGTAAGACAATTCTTACTAGAAGAGATGGCAAAGGTAAGGATTCAACAGCCAGTGTGGCACTGCAGGCATAGGGAAGAAGTAAGGTGGCATGAAAGCCCTGCATGGAGGATAATGGGTGATTCAATTTCTTTAGAAATTAGTACATAAAGGGCAGCTAGGTAGCACAGCAGATAGAGCCAGGCCTGGAAATGGGAGGTCCTGGGTTTAAATTGGATTCAGACACTTCCTAGTTGTGTGACCCTGGGTAAGTCACTTAACCCTGATTGCCTAGCCCTTGCCATTCCTGCCTTAGAACTAATACTAAGACAGAAGGTAAAGAGTTTTAAAATAAAAAAGGAGATAAGTTAGTATAAAGAAATATAGAGAGGAAAATGGCATGACTAATAAAAAGGGTGGTACCAAAAATTATAGAGGGTCTTAAAAAGCAGGAAAAGCACTTTCAATTTTATTCAACAGGGGAGCTGCTGAAGGATGTGGGGTTGATTGACATAAAAAAAGACAGATCCAGCAGTGTTATGTATGATTCCTTTGTAGCATTCATTCACTCAATTAGTATTTATAAGGAGTCTACTAGGTACGTACAAAGGCACAAAGAGAAACACTTTAGACAGTCAAATAAACACTTTAGACGGTCAAATAAAAAGCAAAAATAATCTCTACCCTCAAGGAGCTTAAGTTCTAATGGACAAAATATACTATATATACAAAGTAGGTACAAGGTTATTATAGAAATGAAGGCACTAGTAACTATGGGACCAAGATAGAACTACAGGAGAAGGTGTCACTTGATCTTAATCTTAGAAGGTAGCAAGGATTCTAAGAGTGACAGGTGAAAAGAAAAAAGTGTGGGAGGCAACAAGTGTGGAGGAATGGACATAGAGGAGAGAGTATCCTGTTAAGAATAACAAGGAAGTCAGTATGGCTGGTCCATGGAGTGCAAAGAAAGTACTAAAGGGTAAGAAGATTTGAAAGAGAGGAAAGGATCAGTTTGTAAAGTATTAAATGCCAAACAACAAATTGGGAAAAAATCTTCATAGAAACCTCTGACAAAGGTTTAATTACTCATATTTATAAAGAGCTAAATCAATTGTACAAAAAATCAAGCCATTCTCCAATTGATAAATGGGCAAGGGACATGGATAGGCAGTTCTCAGATAAAGAAATCAAAACTATTAACAAGCACATGAAGAAGTGCTCTACATCTCTTATAATCAGAGAGATGCAAATCAAAACAACTCTGAGGTATCACCTCACACCTAGCAGATTGGCTAACATAACAGCAAAGGAAAGTAATGAATGCTGGAGGGGATGTGGCAAAGTAGGGACATTAATTCATTGCTGGTGGAGTTGTGAACTGATCCAACCATTCTGGAGGGCAATTTGGAACTATGCCCAAAGGGCGACAAAAGAATATCTACCCTTTGACCCAGCCATAGCACTGCTGGGTCTGTACCCCAAAGAGATAATGGACACAAAGACTTGTACAAAAATATTCATAGCTGCGCTCTTTGTGGTGGCCAAAAATTGGAAAATGAGGGGATGCCCATCAATTGGGGAATGGCTGAACAAACTGTGGTATATGTTGGTGATGGAATACTATTGTGCTAAAAGGAATAATAAAGTGGAGGAGTTCCATGGAGACTGGAACAACCTCCAGGAAGTGATGCAGAGCGAGAGGAGCAGAACCAGGAGAACATTGTACACAGAGACTAATACACTGTGGTATAATCGAACGTAATGGACTTCTCCATAAATGGTGGTGTAATGTCCCTGAACAATTTGCAGGGATCCAGGAGAAAAAAACACCATTCATAAGCAAAGGATAAACTATGGGAGTGGAAACACCGAGGAAAAGCAACTGCCTGAATACAGAGGTTGAGGGGACATGACAGAGGAGAGACTCTAAATGAACACTCTAATGCAAATACTATCAACAAAGCAATGGGTTCAAATCAAGAAAACATCTAATGCCCAGTGGACTTACGCGTCGGCTATGGGGGGTGGGGGGTGGGGGGGAGGAAAAGAAAATGATCTATGTCTTTAACGAATAATGCTTGGAAATGATCAAATAAAATATATTTTTTTAAAAAAGTATTAAATGCCAAATAGAGAAACTGAGATTTTGTCCTGAACTTGAGTCAGGAGTCACTTGAGTTAATTGAGTAGTAGAGTAATATGTTCAGAACTGTACTTGAAGAGCATCATATTGACAGTTAGATGGAAGATGGATTGGAGAAGGAAGAGATTTGAGGCCAGAAGATCAATTTGGATGCTACTGCAATATTACAGGCAAAAGATGAGGGCTAAAACTATGACTGCATCTGTGAGGGATAGGGAGAAATATATGAGAGCAGTTATGCAGATTGAAATGACAAGATCTGACTAAGTGATTGAGTAGGTACGGTGAATGAGAATGCAATTGAGTTCGCAAGCCTGAATGAAAAGAAAGATTGAGGTGACCTTCAAAAGGAAAGTTTAGAAGCAGAACAGACTTGGGAAGGAAAGTACGAGTTCTATTTTTAAAATGGTAATGGTGAGATGCATAAGAGACATTCAGTTTGAAATATCAAATAGGCAGCAAATAATAAAAAGCTAGAGCCCCGGAGACAGACTAGGGCTAGACCTATAGATTTGTAAGTCATATATGTAGGGATTATAACTGAAGTTCATTGGGAAAATTAGGAAAAGATGAAAAAGTGGAAAATACAGAAGAAAATGTATGGTATTTGTTATTTTAAGAAAATAACAACTGACCTGGAAAACATGTCAAGGAGAGATAATTTAACAATTATTGGATTCCCTGGAAACCATGGCCAAAACAAAAGGCTAGAAATGGAGTATTTCAATAAATCACAAAAAACTGTCTAGATCTATTAAACCAGAGGGCAAAATAAAAATATAACAAATTCACTGATCACCTCCTGAAAGCAAACCACAAAGGAAAAACCAGGAATTTCTAGCACAAATCCAGAATTTTCCATCAAAGAAAGAAAGTTTTGAAGGGATACTTTTTTCCCCTCTTTTAGTAAAATGTTAGTACTATGTCATCATTAAATACTTTCAATTTAAATAAATTTACCTTTCTCAATTTCTTTGAACGCTTATATTTGCATTTCAGAATTCTTGTACATATCTGGTCTTTTGATTAGGAGTGCAAGCAAGTATTCTCTTCCATTAACAATTTCTTTTCTACTGTAGAATTATCATCAGCTTTACAGGATAAGTTATTCTTGTTTGTAAACCATAATTTTTTGCTTTTTGGAATATTGTATTTCCAAGTTTTCTCTCATTTATAGTAGAAGGCTCTTTTCCCTCTATAATACTGTTTCATTTGATCTTATCAGATGCCATGGATTAAGTTATCATCTGTGCAGATAACTCTCAGATCTATGTCTTGTGCTAATCTCTTTCTTGACTGCCAGTCTTGCATCTCCAACTATTTAATAGGCATTTTAAACTGGATATTGCACAGACATCTTAAAGACAGCAGGTCTCAAATGAAACTCACTCCTTCCACCTAAGTCCTTACCTCTTCTTAACTTCATTGTTACTTTTAAGGGTACCACCATCTACTCAATCACTCAGACTTGCAATTGAGCTTCAATCCCTTGCTTTCTTTCATCTCCCATAGCCTTTCCATGGTCAAATCCTGTTGTTCCTGCCTTTGTAACATCTCTCAGACATGTCTTCTTCTCCTCTAATGCCACCGCCAATTTGATTTGGCCTTCATCACCTCATATCTGGTCTACTGAAATAACCTAATGTAGTCCCTACCTCATGTCTAGCCCCCTACATCTAATCTATTGACAATACTGTCATTTCTCTCTTCAAAATATTTCTTATATTCCTTTCTTTCACTTGATACTGAAATCATTCTGTTGCAGTGCCTCATCACCTCATAAATGGACTACTATAATAGCCTGTCTCTCCCCACTCCAATCCATATTCTACTCACTAGTCAATAAACTCCAATGGTCCCCTAATCTCCAGGATCAAGCAGAAAATCTGCTTTTTGGGGGGCAGTTAGGTAGCTCAGAGGATTGACAATCAGGTCTAGAGGTGGGAAGTCTTGTGTTCAAATCTGGCACCAGACTCTTCCTACCTGAGTGACCCTAGGCAAATCACTTAACCCCCATTGGCTAGCCTTTACTAGTTTTCTGCCTTGGAACCAATACATAGTATTGATTCTAAGATGGAAGGTAAGAGCTTAAAAAAAATCTCTCTGGTATTCAAAGATCTTTACAAAATGGCTCCTGCCTACCTTTCCAGTCTACTTACACCTTGCACTCCCCAATGTAGTCTGAGAGACCTCTCTGATATTCCTAACATTCAATTCTTGCTTTAGGAGGGGTGGGAGAGAGAACATGGATAGTAGAATATCAGAAAACAAGTATTGAAAAATTGAATCAACATGAAATCTGGATAAAAATAAAAATTTATTGTTTAAAAAAAAAAGATCAAGCTACAATCCCACTTTCGGGTTTCCCTTAATGCTAGTGCCTTCTCTCTGCTAATTATCTCCAAGTAATTGTGTATATATCTTGTTTGTACACAGTTTTTTGTATGTTTTCTTCTCCATTAGTCTGTGAGTTCCTTGAGATCTGGAACTGGAATTTGGTAGGGTTCTGGGGGTGCTGTTTGATTTGGTTTGCCTTTCTTTTTATAACTAGAATTTAGTATAGAATTTAGTCCCAAAGAAGAGATGATGAAAGAAGTCTCTAACTTTCATTTTTTGGCATGTTCCCTATGTCTTGTTTGGTCATAGATTCTTCCCTTATCCAAAGTAAACTTTTTAATGTTCCCCTGATTTGCTTATGGTATCACCCTTTCCTTCTAGATCAATCCCCAATTTGTTTTTATTTGGTATTTGGTAGAGAGTGGAGAAAAGATGACAGAGCAAGGACTCCAGGATAGGGCAAGATATTATATAGTCAGATGCAGTCACTTTTTAGCTCTCATTCATATAGCACCTACTATGTGCCAGGTATAGCACTTAGTACTTTACAAATATTATATCATTTGATCCTCATAACAATTCTGGGAAGTAGGTATTATTATTATATCTAATTTAAAGGTGAGGTAAGCAGAGGTTAAGTGACTTGTCCAAGATCACAAAAGCAGTAAGTGTCTAAGGCTGGATGTGAATTCTGGTCTTCCTGACTCCAGGCTCTCTACTCTAACCATTTTATTACTAGGTGGTTCTATGTGGGGCATAATATTAGGAAATTACTGTTGTATAAAAACAAATTGGGGATTGATCTAGAAGGAAAGGGTGATACCATAAGCAAATCAGGGGCACATTAAAAAGTTTACTTTAGATAAGGGAAGAATCTATGACCAAACAAGACATAGGGAACATGAAAAAAAATGAAATGGATATTTTTCATTACATTATATTTAAAAGAGTTTATACAAACCCAAAGCAACCAAGATTAGAAGGAAACAATAAATTTGGGAAAGAAATTCATAGCAAGTGTCTCTAACAAAGACATCTTCATTTCTCAAATATGTAGAAAGCTATACATTTGAGTCAAATTTACAAGAATGCAAAGCATACCCCAATTGAAAAATAGTCAAAGGATAGTAACATGCATTTTTCAGAAGAAGAAATAAAAACTATCTATAATTATATGAAAAAATGCTGCAAATTACTATTGGTTAGAGAAATTTAGATTAAAACAATTCTAAGATACTAACTAATACCTATCAGATTGGCTAACATGACCAAAAAGGGAAATGATAATGTTGAAGAGGATGTGAGAAAATTGGGACACTAATACACTGGTTGGAAGAGTTGTGAACTGATACAACCATTTTGGGGAACAATATGAAACCACACTCAAAGGGTCATAAAACTATGCATACTTTTACCTAGAAATACTACTACTGGGTCTGTATCCAAAAGAGAGAAGTTATAAGGGAAAAGGACCTACCTGTACAAAAATATTTTTAGCAGTTCTTTTTGTTGTGACAAAGAATTGGAAACTGAAGAGTGGTCCATCACTTGGGAAATGGATAAACAAGTTGTGGTATATGGTTGTAATGGAATACTACTGTACCATAAGAAATGACAAACAGGATAAATTCAGAAAAACCTAGAAAAGACTTATATGAAAAGTGAAGTGGGCAGAACCAGGAGAACACTGTATTCAGTAACAGAAATAAATGATGATCAACTATGAAGGACTAAACTATTATCAGCCAAGCAAATTCCCAAGCTATCTACAAGGGACCCATGATGAAAATGCTATCTACAGACAAAGAAGGAACTGTTAAGAGTCCAAATGAAGACCAAAGCATGCCATCTTCCACTTTATTTCCTTCACAGTTTTATTTATTATATGTCGATGTGTCTTCTGTCATGCTATGCTCAACATAGAAATATGTATTGCATGAAAGCACTGATACAACCTATATTAGACTATTTACCACTTTGAGGAGGAGAAGGGAGAGAGGGAGAAAATCTGAATCCTAAAACGTCAGAAAACAATTATCAAAAATTACCTCTATGTGAAACTGAAAAAATAAATAAACAAATGAGGGATGGAAAGGTAAATATAGCCATAGTAATGATAAGCCTAAAAATCACATTATATACGGATTTACTGAATTAACCAAGATTTTTTGGCCTGAAGAGAAAAAGGCATAAAATGAATGTGACAGTTTTTGAAAAGCTGCCATGTGGAAGAGGGATTAGACCTTGTAATGATTAAAATAGTGGAAGATATAAACTGTAGTAGATATAAGAGTGGTTGATTAAATTGTGACCACAGAAAATATGGTTTCAAGACAGTGTCTTGTTTTAAAACAAATATAAGGTGGTCGCCAGGGAAAAATTCCCAATTATTAAATATACCCAAGTCATCTGGGTTTTATAGAGATTTTAATTCATACAAATGAGGAATTAAAGAAAGAGAGAAAAAAGGAAATAATGAGAAAAGGATAGGCCAGCCCAGGCCAGCCCTGGCCAACCCAGGCCTAAGAGAAAGATCAGTCAGTTTTTTATCCACTCACCACAAGATTTGTCCCAAGCAAGATTCTAGTGTTCAGAGAGACACCAGGCCAGTCAGCTCCATCTCCAGAGAGAGATTCTTCTGACAGTCCCCGAGAGAGTCCCGAGAGAGAGTCCAGAGGTACAGAGTCTCCTCAGAGGGAGCTCCAGCGAGAGAGTCCTTCTGAGACTCTCCTCAGACTCAGTTTCTCATCTCCTTTTAAAGGGAATTTTCTCCTATGTCACCTCCCCTAAGTTCTCACATCTACCAATCACAGTAGATGTTTTCCAAAGGACAAACCATTCTTAATTCACACCTAAGAAGGCTTAAATTTTTTATTAAGTTCACACCAGAAAACCTCTGAGTAAGTTCTCACCTCTTTGCTCCTTGTAAATTCACAAGTTGCCTGACCTTTATAGGTACTTAGCACCCTTTTGTATTAGATCTAAAAAATAGGCACAGCTTAAGAACTTTTGCCTTACTATAAGTATGGGTTTAAGTATTTTTCATTGTTCAGCAAGGAGTTTCTTCCCCTAAAGCAGGCTTAAGTAGGAGTGGAGTAGAGGTCTTCACATTCCTGATCTAAGTTCCTTCATTGTTTAAAGTGGGGAATGGCCTTAACCAAACCTTATGAAGTAGGGTCTGAGAATTTTTAAGGTTCACAACCTGTTTTATCTATTTAGTCCCTGAGGGCAAAGCAAATGGATGAGAATGGGCATTCTTGCCTTGAATCTCTGAATAAAAAGCAAGATGCTTAATGTGACCACTTGTATTTAACACAGGACTGCAAATTCTAATAACTCTAATAGGTCATGGAAAAGATATTAGAAGCACTAAAATAGGAAATGCAAATATCATTTGAAGATGACATAAGAGTTTATCTAGAACATCTACCCACTTCAATAAAAAAATTAGTGGATATAATAAACAAATTCAGCATAGTTTCAGGATAAACTGGATAAATATAATAGTAAATAAAAATTTATTAAGTGCCTATTATGAATACAAATACAAAAAAGCATTTTCTATTTTCTATTCCTGTCCTCAAGAAGCTTTTGATCTATTGAGGGAAGACAACACACAAAAGGAAACTGAAAAGTGGGAAGGAAAATGAATGTGATCAGAGGCCAGCAAGGGCATCGAGTCCTATAAAGGTCAGTTGAAAGAACTGAGGATGTTGAGCCAGCAGGAAAAAAAAATAGATAAGGGAACATGACAGATGTCTTTAAATAAATAACAAGGCTGTCATGTGGAAGAAAGATTGGATTTGTTCTGTTTGACCACAGATTGACAAACAATGAGTAATAATAGGTGGACGTTGCAAAGAGGCAGATTTAAATTTGATGTAAAGAAAAATGCCCTAATCATTACACTTTTCCAACAGTGGAACCACAATTACCTTAGAATGTAGTAGTGTGCCACTCACTGGAAGTCTTAAAGCAGATGCCAGATGACATTTATCAGACATGTTGTAGTGAGTATTCTTTTATTAGACTAGATAGGCACTGCAGTCCCTTCCAACTCTGAAATTCCATGAGCTTTCCAAATGGAGGCTAAATGACTACTTTCCAGCAACGTTATGAAAGGGCTTCTTGGTCAACATTAAATGGCATCTGCTAACCTTTCTAACTGAGATTCTATGGCTTTCTTCTTTACTAATATTATTTAAACAAAGAAAGGCAAAATCTTTCCTATCCTGGATCTCATTACTCAGCATGAGAAAAACTCTCCATGGAGCCAATTGGCTCCAAAGGAATATCACTTTCTTTCATCTCTTCCTGAATTCCCTTAGTGGCTTCTAGTCATTCATGTAGAAATGGAACCAAATGCTAATCTTTTTTAAGAACAGACATGACTGCTACAGTTAATCAGTTTAACTTTTCAGCAGCAAGGAACATTTGAAAAGTTCTTTGTTCTACAACTGTGCTATACCTGGAGATTCATAGATATATGCAGATCACATAAAATATTCTGCTTATTTGAGCCAAAAGTTCTTCAACAGATAATCAATATACTTCAAATTTCTCAACTAAGGTATTGCTTGAAAATTCAAGATACACCAATAGACATGGTTTGTGTGCTAGTTGCTTTGCTTTTGCATGGCTTTTTCTTTGTTATAAAGGCTGTCTAGGGTAGGCCATAGCAGAAAAAACTTGTATAAAAACCAAAAAGTATTCAAAAAACTATAAGTAAAAAGATTCCTCTTGCACCCATCCCTTTCCTTTTGCTCCCCCTACCATCATCACTCTATCACAGTATCTCATTATCTCTCACTTCATTAGACTTCTAGTCTACCTACTTTAGCCTAATCCTTTCCTATCACCTTATACATAATACCAATTCATCTTCTTTATGCATAAGACCTAATCATAAGAATTCTCTGTTCATTACCCTTCAATGGCAAAAGGTAGCCACCTATTGCCTACTGAATAAAGTTTAGCCTATTTGGAACCAACTCACATTTCCAGCTTTATTTCAAACCATACACTCTATATTCTAGCCAAACTAGACTACTCAATATCTGCAAACATTCTTATACTTTCCTGAATCTGTGCCTTTCCTAATCCTAATGACTATTTTTAGAATTTTTTTCTCCCCATTTTCATTTGAGAAAAACATAGGCATCCTATCCAGACAGTTCAAATTCCATCTTCTTTCTTTTGTCAGTCTTATTTTTGTTATTTGTCAGTCAGGAGAGCAGGAACCACATTTTTACTGATATTTGAACCTCCAAAACCTATCACAAGGCTTAGAAAATAGGCATTTAATAAAAATGTTTGTTGAAACTACTGAATAAATGGTTAAATTACAGCTATTATTCATTGTCCCTTAGAAGTTAAAAGCATGTTCAAAAAGGACTATTTTAGAATTTGCCATTAATAATCATAATGTAGACCAGTTCATTCATGTCTAAACTGACAAAGGAGTGTAATACTCATAAAATTTATTAATAGGCTACACAGATTACAGTTGATTTTACCATAATTATCAGTAAAGTACCACTTTCAGTCACCTTTAGTCTTGCTTCCTATTATTTTGATGATAGAGAACTCTTTGAACATGTACTCTTTACACCAAGAAATTAAAAATTAACAGAAAATAAAACCCCTAAAGAAATGACTCCATTACTGACTACTTACCACCACCTTGTTGTAATCCTGGATTGCAAAATACAGTGCAATTGCAGTAAGTGCATCAGTTACCTATGGAAAGTAAAGAAAAAATTAAAAATGGAACCAAGTCAGAAGGGAAATAAGAAAGGGCTAAGGCTAGAGGGATATATGCCTCTTACACAGTCAAGTTGCTGCCTTCAGCAAAAAGTTCATAAAATAATGCAGAACTTTTGTCTTCTTCCTACCCTGACTCAGCCCTCAAAATCAATTCACAAAAATTCACCAAAAATTTCACAAAAGATAGATGATTTTGTTCAAAATAATACTAGAGCAAGTATCATCTGAAATGGGGATAAGTTAAGAGGTCTTCCCAATAAGATCAGGAGTGTGGCAAGGATGCCCATTATCACCAGAATTATTTAATATTGTATTAGAAATGCTGGTGATAGCAATAAGAGGAGAAAAAGAAATTGAAGGAATTAAAGTAGGCAATGAGGAAACTAAACTATCACTCTTTGCAGATGATATGATGGCAATACTTAGAGAATCCTTATAAAATCAACTAAAAAGCTAGTAGAAATAATTAATAATTTTAGCAAAGTTTCAGGATACAAAATAAACTCACATAAATCATCAGTATTTCTATATATTTCCAACAAAAAGCAGCAGCAAGAGTTAAGACACTCTCTAGACAACATAAAATATTTGGGAATCTATCTGCCAAGACGAACTCAAAATGTATATGAATACAACTATAAAACACTTTTCGCACAAATAAAATTATATCTAAACAATTGGAAAAATATTAATTGTTCATGGGTAAGATGAGCTAATATAATAAAAATGACAATTTTACATAAACGAATTTACTTATTCAGTGCCATACCTATCAAACTACCAAAAAACTTTTTTCTAAAATTAGAAAAAATTATAAGAAAGTTCACCTGGAAGAACAAAAGATCAAGAATATCAAGGGAACTAAAGGAAAAAAATGTGAAGGATGGTGGCCTAGCGGTACCAGATCTTAAGCTATACTATAAAGCAGTGGTTATCAAAACAATATGATACTGGCTAAGAGGCAGAAGGGTTGATCAGTGGAATAAACAAGGGGTAAAACACCTCAGCAATCTAGTGTTGATAAATCCAAAGACTCCAGCTTTTGGAACAAGAACTCACTGTTTGACAAAAACTGTTGGGAAAATTGGAAAACAGTATGAGGAAAGTTAGGTACAAATCAACATCTCCCCTATGCCAAAATAAATTCAATATGGGTAAATGGCTTAAATATAGAATGAAATCATAAAGAAACTAGGTGAACATAGAATAATATACCTGTCAGATCTATAGGAAAGGAAGAAATGTAAGACTAAGCAAGAGATAGAGAACATTACAAAATGTAAAATGTAAAATTTAGGTTATATTAAATTTAAAAAGTTTTTGTACAAACAAAACCAATGCAACCAAAAGTAGAAGGAAAGCAACAAAATGGAAAATAATTATCACAAAATTCTCTGACAAAGGTCTAATTTCCCAAATATATAAGGAACTAAATCAAATGTACAAGAAATCAAGCCATTCCCCAACTGATAGATAGTTAAAGAATACGAACAGGTAGTTCTCAGATGAAAATCAAAACTAACAATAATCACATGAAAAAGTGTTCTAAATCCCTCCTGATTAGAGAAATGCAAATCAAAACAACTCTGAGGTACCACCTCATACCTAGCAGATTAGCCAATATGAAAGTAAAGGAAAATAAAAAATGCTGAAAGGGATGTGGCAAAATTGCAACACTAATACATTGCTGGTAGAGTTGTGAATTGATCCAACCATTCTGAAGGGCAATTTGGAATGATGCACAAAGGGCTTTAAAAGAATGCATTCCTTTGGATCCAGCAATACTACTGCTGGGTGTGTGCCCTAAAGAGGGAATAAGTAAAAATACTTGTACAAAAATATTCAAAGCGGGGCTCTTTGTGGTGGCAAAAAAAAATTGGAAAATGAGGGGATATACATCGATTGGGGAATGGCTGAACAAATTGTGGTATATGATGGTGATGGAATACTATTGTGCTATAAGGACTGATGATCTGGAGGCTTTCCAAATGAACTGGGAGAACCTCAATGAACTGATGCAGAGTGAAATGAGTGGAACCAGAAGAAAATTGTAAACAGAAAGTAAAACCGTGTAGAAGAATCCAAGGTAATGGACTTTGCTACTAGTAGCAATGCAACAAGCTAGGACACTCCTAAAGGACTTATGGGAAAAAATGCTAACCACACTGGGAGAAAGAACTATGGCAGTTGAAATGTAAAAGAACATATGACATCATTTATCACATGTGCATAAGGATATGTGATTAAGAATTTAGACTTCAAAAAAATCACTCTATAGCAGAAACAAATAATATGGAAATAGGTATCAAGTGACAACATTTATACAACCCTGTAGAATTACTTGTCAGCTCTGGGAGGGGGGAGGAAAGAAGGGAGGGAAAGAAAATGAATCATGTAAACATGGAAAAATATTTAAAAAATAAAAACAACAAAAATATTCATAGCTGTGCTTTTTGTGGTGGCAAAAAATTGGAAAATGAGGGGGATATCCCTTGATTGAGGAATGGCTGAACAAACTGTGGTATATGATGGTGATGGAATACTACTGTGCAATAAGGAACAATAAACTGTTTGATTTCTATATTAGCTGGAAAGACCTCCACAAACTGATGAGGAATAAAATGAACAGAACCAGAACATTGTACAGAGACTGAAACATTGTGGGATGATCATATGTAATCAACTTTGCTACTGTTAGCAATGCAATGATCCAGGACAATCCTGGGGGACTTATGAGAAAGAATGCTTTCCACATTGAGAGAAAGAACTGTGGAAGTAGAAAGGCAAAAGGAAAACATTTGATTTTTCACTTGTTTATATGGATACTGGATGTGGGGTTTTGGTTTTGAAAAGATTATTACAAAAATGAATAATGCAACAAGCTGGAAATAGGTATTAAGTGATAATACTTGTATAACCCAGTGGAATTGCATATCAGCTCTGGGAGTGGGGAGATAAAAAGGAAGGGAAAGAACATGAATCAGGTAATCATGAAAAAATACCTAAATTAAAAAAAAATTAAAAATCAAAATAATACTAGAGAAGCAACTAGGTAGTTCAGTGGATAGCTAGGCCTGTAGATGAGAGGTCCTAGGTTCAAATCTGATACTTCCTAGCTGTATAACCCTAGAAAAATCACTTAATCTCAACTGCTTTTTTGCCTTGGAACTAATATAGAGTATTCATTCTAAGACAGAAGATAAGGATTGAAAAAATAAGATAGAAGAAAATTATACTAGGTAAATCAAGATGTTTCTGGGTTCAGTTCTATCCTGCTGCCTCTGAATCATTTCAAAAACAGAAAAGATTCCTACAATTCCAAGGTCCTCACAAGGTCCTTTTCAAATAAGGCTCTTGGAGATACCAAGACCAAAATGAACCTCATAAGCATCCACTGGCCCAGATGCATATCCCTAAAATGAGCAAGTAGGTCAAGTGAACAAAGTCCCCTTAATACATGAGCTTATCAACAACATTCAAGTCAACAACATTTTTTTTTGTTTTCAAAAAATATAAGCTCCTTAAGGAGAGATTATTTTCATTTTTGTCTTTATATTTCTAACCTAGTTAACAGATTATTTTATACAGTCAGCACTTTATAAATATTTGTTGTATCAATTTATTTTCTAGATATCCAACTATGCTTTCAACCCTTTTTTCTATAACTAGCAGAACCACAAAGAATATGTATATGGAACAAAGAGTATGTCCAAAACTGGTTTCACAGTTTTACAGTTCACAGTATAAGACAGTATAAGACAATTATAGATTCCCAAAAGCAAGGTAATGTAGGTCTAGGTGCTGGAGCTATTTGTAAAGAGACTATGTTCTATAGATACATTAATAAATGCACCGAGAGCAGAAAATGGAAGATCAGACACTCACTGCATGTTGATCTAATCAGACCACTAAATCTGTGTTCAGTTCTAGGTACCACATTTTAGAAGGGAACTTAAATAACTGGGATATGTCCAAGAGGGAAACTTAGGCAACAAAAGGATTCAACCAATATTAAACATGACTTGATTAATGAAATGAGGAAGTTTAAGCCCTGAAAGAGAAAATTAGGCATAGAATATGATTATTATCTTTAAATAGCTAAAGAGTGTCCACTTGGCTCAAGGCAACAGAATGAGGACCAATACAGCAGAAATAAGGAAGCAAATACAGTTTGACAAAAGGAAGAATTTCCTTCCTAACAATCTGAGCTCTCCAAGAATGGAATGGAGCTGTTTCATTAGAGAATTAAGTCCTATTACAAAGTTGTCAAGCAGAGGCTGAAATGGTCACTTGTGGCAGATGGTCCTCCATAGCATACTCAGATGTTAATTCCCTTAAGTTTCCCACAGTGAAACCAATTAGCAACTAAATCACACTTGGGTTACATGTTTTTAAAAGTAAATGGACCTGGGGGCAGCTGGGTGGCTCAGTGGATTGAGAACCAGGTCTGGAAACAGGAGGTCCTGGGTTCAAATATGGCCTCAGATACTTCCTAGCTATGACCCTGGTCAAGTTACTTAACTCCCTTGCCTAGCTCTTACCACTCTTCTGCCTTAGAACCCAGTACCCAGTATTGGAAGGTAAGAGTTAAAAATAAATAAATAAATAACCCTAAAAATGAAACATATGGAATCAAAACTTACTACTTTCCATAAACAAAATAGATGGTGATAGGTACCAGAACTTGTAAGAAAACCAAGTCAAAAAAGTATACATGCAAATATTTCAGCTGAGGTGAACTGATACAAAATTAATTCAAAGAAAATCACACAAGAATCATTGTGAGTGAGGGCAATTAGATAGCAAGTACACAGAGCAAAGTGCCAGGCCTGGAGGCAAAAAGTCCTGGGTTCAAATTTGATCTCAGACACTTCCTAGCTATATACAAGTCACTTAATCCCCATTGCCTAGTCCTTACTAATCTTCTGTCTGAGAATCAATACTAAGACAAAAGGTAAGAGTTTTTTTTAAAAATTGATGTGAATGTTGGAAAAAGATAGAACTAGAGTATAAATCTGCCAGGTTTTCATTAAATGGAGAGTGGAAGAAACCTCCAAAAGTTCTAAGAATCCAGCAATAAAACAGTTCAGTGTATTTCATTCCATCCATTTTATTTTATTTTATTTTTCTAAGCCCTAACCTTCTATCTTAGAATCAATACTGAGTATTGGTTCCAAGGCAGAAGAGTGGTAAAGTAGGCAATGGTTGTTAAGTGAACTTATCCAGAGTCACTCCTAGGAAGTGTCTGGGGACAGATTTGAAACCAGGACCTCCCATCTGTATCCACCAAGCCACTTAGCTGTCCCATTCTGTCCATTTTAAAGACCAGTCTAATCAGAGCAAATCACTGGCAAGAAATGTTGGAGAAACTAAAAAGTATTCTCCAATTTCTAAGGAGCAAATATTAAAACAGTCCAAATTTTTGTTAATTTTGTTAGATTTTTTTGAAGATTGACAAACATAGAAAATGAAACCTCTATGAGGAGCTTTCCTTTATTTGCCCATCTACAAATGCTCCCTCCCTTATCTAATTTCATAGTACTTTGACCTTTTATGAACTTGTCATGTTCTAATTTGTATTATATTTCTCTGGTTACATGTCATCCCCTTCCTAAAAGACTAAAAGCTTCATGACAGTATCTTAGACTGTGTCTTAATTCACCTTTATGCTCCACTCTGCAGAAGGGGAAAAAGTGAGAAAATTAATTTCCTCTTAAGTATTTTAGCATCTATATAGCATTTTACTGCTGATAAAGCACTTCTGTGTTCATTTACTTAATCTATGTACAACAATCATGTAGGAGATATTATACCATGTTACAGATTTGTACTGTTATTAAGGATCAGTTAAATAGCTTTCTCAGTGCCATATCAATTAATAACCAGTAGAAAAGGGGCATAAATCCAGGTCCCATGACTGAATAACAACTACTCTTTTCCATTCCATTCCACACTATACTCCTTTCTATCTGTTTAGCCAGAGATTTTGGAAAATATTCCTTGCATCCGTGACATTATAATAGTTCTAAGAATTAACATGTATCACCTTTTGATCCATCAATACCACTACTAGGACTGTATCCCAAAGAGATAAAAAAAATGAGAAAGGACCTGTTTGTACAAAAATATTTATAGCTGAGCATTTTGTGATGGCAAAGAATTGGAAATTGAAGGGATGTCCTCAATTGAGGAATGGCTAAACAAGCTGTGGTAAATGATGATAATGGAATACTATTGTGCTATAAGGAATGATGAACAGGATGATTTCAGAAAGAACTGGGAAGACCTACATAAACTAATGCAGAGTGAAATAATCAGAACCAAGAAAACACTGCACAAACTAACTGAAATATTGTGGGATAATCAAATGTGATAGACTTTGTTACTAACAGCAATAAAATTATCTAGAACAATTCTGAGGGATTTATGAAAAAGAATGCTATCCACCTCTAGAGAAAGAACTGTGGGAGTAGAAATGAAAATGAAAACATATGATTTATCACTTGTTTATTTGGGTATATGATTTAAGGTTTTGGTTTTATAAATATTACTCTCTTACAAAAAGAATAATATGGAAATATGTTTTGAGCGATAATGCATAACCCAGTAGAATTGTTTATCAATTCCGGGGGGGGGGGGGGGAACAAGAGAGGAAGGCAACACGAATCACAAACTTATATGTGAATTTGTTATTGGAATAAAATAAAGATAAAATAAAAAAAAAGAATTAACTTGTATCAGAATCTGAGACTATAGAGAAATTATTATAATCAAAACAAAACAAGTTCTCCTAGATTCTACAAATATAACAATGGCTTTTCTTTAAAAGTAGATTATTTTAATTTACTTATTCAGTGCCATACCAAACTACCAAAAAACTATTTTATAGAACCAGAAGAAAATAACAACAAAATTCATCTGAAGAACAAAAGGTCAAGAATATCAAGAGAAATAATGAAAAAAAAGCATGACAGATGGTGACCTAGTAGTACCAGATCTTAAATTGTGCTATAAAGCAGTGATCATCAAAACGATTGGTACTGGATAAGAAACAGAAGGGTGGATCAATGGAATAGAGTAAGAGTAATTGACCTCAGGAATCTAGTATTTATAAACCCAAAGATTCCAGCTTGTGGATAAGAACTTACTATTTGACAAAAACTGTTGGGAAAATGGGAAAACAGTATGGCAAAAATTAGGTACAGATTAATATCTCACACCCTATACCAAGATAAGGTCAAAATGGGTATATGATTTAGAAATAATAGGTGATATTATAAGTAAATTAAGGAAACATAGAATAGTTTACCAGTTGGATCTATGGAGAAGGGAGGAATTTATAACCAGAGATAGAGAACATTACAAGATGTAAAGTGAATAATTTTGATTATATTAAATTTAAAAGGTATTGTACAAATAAAACCAATGCAACCAATATTAGAAGAGAAACAACAAACTGAGGAAAAATTATAACAAATTTCTCATTTGTTCTCATTTCTCAAGTCTCATTTCTCAAATATTTAAAGGACCAAGTCAAATTTATAAGAATATAAGTTATTGGTGGCAGCTGGGTAGCTCAGTGGATTGAGAGTCAGACCTAGAGACGGGAGGTCCTAGGTTCAAATCTGGCCTCAGACACTTCCCAGCCCTGTGACCCTGGACAAGTCACTTGACCCCCATTGCTTGGCCCTTACTACTCTTCTGCCTTGGAACCAATACACAGTATTGATTCCAAGATGGAAGGTGAGGGTTTAAAAAAAATTTTACATATATATGTCATTCCTCAATTGACAAATGGTCAAAGGATACAAATAAGCAGTTTTCAGATGAAGGAATCAAAACTATCAATAATCATATGAAAAATGTTCAAAATGCATCTTGATTAGAGAAATGCACATTAAAACAACTCTGAGGTACCATCTCACACCTATTAGATTGGCCAATATGATAGCATAAGAAAATGATAAATGTTGGTGGGGATGTGGCAAAATTTGGAATTATGCCCAAAGGACTATAAAACAATGCAAACACTTTGATCCAGTAATGCCACTACTAGGTCTATATCAAGGAGAGATCAAAAAAGGGGGGGAAAGCTACTTGTACAAAAATATTTATAACTGCTCTTTCTGTGATGACAAAGAATTGGAAATTAAAGGGATGTCCATCAATTGGGGAATGGCTGAACAAGTTGTGGTATATAATGTTGATGGAATACTATTGTGCTGTAAGGAATGATGAACAGGATGATTTCAGAAAGAACTGGAAAGACCTTCATGGACTGATACAGAGTGAAATAATAAGAAACAGGAAAACACCGTACATAGTAACAGCAATATTGTGAAATGATCAACTGTGATAGGCTTAGCTATTACTGGCCATACAATGATCTAGGACAATTCTGAGGGACTTATGACAAAGAATGCTATCCACCTCCAGAGAAAGAATTATTGGAGTCAGAATACAGATAAAAACAAACAATTTTTCAATCTTTCATTTTGGTTTATGGTTTTATAAGATTATTCACTTACAAAAATGAACAATATAGAATTATGTTTTATATGATAATACACATATAACCCAGATTGTATTGCCTGCCAGCACCAGGAAGGGGAAGGAAAGGGAGGGAGGGAGATAAGTTTGTTCATATAACTTGGGAAAACTTGTGTGGAAATTTGTTATTACATGTAATTAAATATAAAAAAATAAAGTACATGGGAAGAAAAAAAGTAGATTACTTACCATAAATACCAACTCCGCATAGTCAATCAGAAAATGGAAAAGGTATATTATTAACGGTGTCTATAAGATAAAAACAAAAAATCATTTAAGTCAAATCTCACTCTCACACACACACACACACACACACACACACACACACACACAATACACTTAGAACAAGAAAAAGTAATCCATAGAAATGAAACCACAGAACCATTATCAATAATAAAATATTAATACTGTACTATGCTTTGGAGTTACAAAGTATTTTATATCCATTATTTCCTCACAACAAGCCCAGCATAGCTAGTGCAAGATTATCCTTAACCTTAACCTGGTCCAGATAATTGTCTAAGTCTTATACTCAGGTGTCCTGACTAAATCCAAAGCTCTTTCTCCTACACCATGCCATACTCACTAATGAGAATATGTAAACTAAAGAGTACAACTAAAGTAAACAAAGAGTACAACTAAAGAGTACAAAAATATTTCCTTTCTCATTTTATCTAGATGAATATCTATACTACAGACCTATAAATAGAAATCTGAGAAAATAATGTAATAATATTATCAAGAAAGGAATTTTATTGAAGTCTTTCTATGTTCCCAAAGAACCTCTCTGGGATTATTTCCCATGCTGAAGGGATGCTTCTTCAGTTTACTGAGCAATCACTTCCATCATAATTATGTTATCACTGTTTGACTACAGGGGTGGAGGGGATATGACTGAGGAGAGACTCTAAATGAACACTCTAATGCAAATACCAACAACATGGAAATGGGTTTGAATCAAGAACACATGTGATACCCAGTGGAATTGTGTGTTGGCTGTGGGAGAGGGGGAGGGGGAGGGAAGAAACGAAAATGATCTTTGTTTCCAATGAATAATGTTTGGAAATGACCAAATAAAAATAAATTAAAATTAATTAATTAATTAAAAATAAATTTAAAAAAGAATTATGTTATCATTATTATATGATGAGGATTTCAAACACAGGGTTATTTCTTTTTTTATTTTTAAAATAAGTTTATTTGTTTTAGAATGTTTTTCCATAGTTATATGATTCATATTCTTTTCCTCCCCTCCTCCCAACCCCTCCTATGGCCAAGAAGCAATTCCACTGGGTTTTACATGTGTCATTGATCAAGACCCAGTTCCCTATTATTGATAATTGTATCAGAGTGATCACTTGGAGTCTACATCCCCAATCATATCCCCATCAAACCATGTGATCAAGCAGTTGTTTTTCTTCTGTGCTTCTGCTCCCACAGTTCTTCCTCTGAATGTGGATAGCATTCTTTCTCATAAGTCCCTCAGAATTGTCCTGGATCATTGCATTGTTGGTAACAGAGAAGACTATTACACATGATTGTGCCACAATGTATCTGTCTCTGTGTATAATATTCTCCTGGTTCTGCCATAGGATTATTTCTTAACTAATTTTTCAAAGGATATTTTAAGTTACCTATTAAGTTGCCAGTTTAAAATTTCTTAGACTTTGCATAAATAGCAATAAAATATTGTTAACACATGAAAAATAAAGGGAGCAATACTTACTTCATGAAAAACTGCTCCAGAATAAGGAGATACTCCCAAATCCAACAGAGAGAGTCCTTCAACCACTATAAAGACATATAAAATATGCATGTCAGATATTTGGGAAAGGAAAGACTTTAAAACCAAGGAAGAGCTAGAAAAAAATCACAAAATATAAAATAAATAATTTTGATTACATCAAATTTAAAAGGTTTTGAAAAACAAAACCAATGCGACCAAAATTAGAAGGGAAACAATCTTCATAACAAAAACCTCTCAAATTTATAAAGAGCTAAACCAATTGTACAAAAAATCAAGCCACTCTCCAATTGATAAATGGGCAAGGGACATGAATAGGCCATTTTCAGTTAAAGAAATAAAAAAATAATAATAAGCACATGAAAAAGTGTTCTAAATCTCTTATAATGAGAGAGATGCAAATCAAACAACTCTGAGGTATCACCTCACACCTAGCAGATTGGCTAACATGACAGCAAAGGAAAGTAATGAATGCTGTAGGGGATGTGGCAAAGTCAGGACATTAATGCATTGCTGGTAGAGTTGTGAATTGATCCAACCATTCTGCAGGGCAATTTGGAACTATGCCTAAAGGGCACTAAAAGACTGTCTGCCCTTTGATCCAACCATAACAATGCTGGGTTTGGATCCCAAAGAGATAATAAGGAAAAAGACATGTACAAAAATATTCATAGCTGCGCTCTTTGTGGTGGCAAAAAATTGGAAAATGAGAGGATGCCCTTCAATTGGGGAATGGCTGAACAAATTGTGGTATATGTTGGTGATGGAATACTACTGTGCTCAAAGGAATAATAAACTGGAGGAATTCCATGGGAACTGGAATGACCTCCAGGAATTGATGCAGAGCAAAAGGAGTAGAACCAGGAGAACATTGTACACAGAGACTGATACACTGTGGTACAATCAAATGTAATGGACTTCTCCATTAGTGGCAATGCAGTGATCCTGAACAACTTGGAGGGATCTACAAGAAAAAAGATTATCCACATTCAGAGGAAAAACTGTGGGAGTAGAAACACAGAAGAAAAACAACTGCTTGAATACATGGGTCAAGGGTATATGGCTGGGGATGCAGACTCTAAATGAACATCCTAATGCAAATACCAACAACATGGAAATAGGTTCTGATCAAGCACACATGTAATACCCAATGAAATTGCACATCTGCTAAGGGAAGGGTGTGGGGAGGGGAAGGAGGGAAATAATGTGATTCTTGTAACCAAGGAATAATGTTCTAAATTGACTAAATAAATTAATTCAAAAAATAAAATTTTAAATTTTAAATTAAAAAAAAATTTTTAAGACAAAACAGACCAATACCCACATTTGAATCATCTGGAACACCAACAAAGCAAAAGATTTAAGTCCTAAGAAAATCTGAAGCAGTCTGAATTTTTATTTTTGAGGCACCCACCTGAAATTAAATTTATTTTTTATACAATCACTTACCATATTATGAAATGTCCAAATGCCTAGATAGAAAGAGCTCAAGAGAGGAGGAACAGGAAAATGAATTTGTTGAGAACAAATTTCAAGAATCATGTTTTCTCATGATTTTAGGCTAATAATAACATGTATTGAGCACTTTGGTTTATAAAATATTTCACATCCATTAGCTGATTTGATTGTCTGAGCTAGGGAGAGCAAAATGGGGCATGGTTGATAGACAATAAGCTTAAAAGTCACTTGGTTTCAAATCCTAACTATCCATGTATGACTACATCCAAATCAGTTAACCTCTCTGAGTTTGTTTTCCTATCCTTAAAACCTACCTACATCACAGAATTGTCATGAGGCTGAGATAAGACCATATCTGTAAAGTCTTTTGTAATGTTATAGTGAGAGGCAGTAGTAGATGGAACACTGAGCTTAGAGTTAGGAAGAACTTGGTTGACCCCCACTTCTGATACCTCCTGACTGTGTGACTCTCCAGCCAAGTCACCTCATTCTTATCTTCACTGTCCTTATTTGTAAAATGGAGACAATAATAACATATACCTCATAGGATTACTGCATGGGTCATATGAAACAATCTATTTAAAATGCTCTGAAAAAACTTTAAAAAGCTATACAAATGCAAGCTATAATTACTATCCTCATTTTAGAGATGATGAAAATGAGTATGAAAGCAAAATGACTTGCCCAAGGTCAACTCAATTAAAAAATATTTATTAAAGGCCCAGACACAGTCACAGAGCTAGTATGTGGCAACTCAGTATTTCTGAATCCAAGTCTATCCAGGGTTCTTTCCACACTACACTAGAGAGCTTCTGATGCTTAGTTATATTGGAGCAATTAATCATAGATCACAGATCCAGAGCAGGAAGGGAACTCAGAAACTATATAGTCCAAAGTAAAAACCATCTGGAGAAAATGAAGGCATTCCACCAATCTAGCTCAACACTTTCAGCCGTGATGAATAAGCTGTTTTCATAAAACCAACAATTCTAATCAGGACCCTGGGCAGCAGCAAAATGTCAATGGTTGCCTAGGAACAACTATTGTACAGTGTTAGTACAATGGAGCAAGCACCAGATGTCATTTCTGTGTTTTGTTTCCCAGATGGTGAATGCTATACAAAAGCAGCACATTCAGCCCACCAAGAAATCATTTCTCATCTTTCAGTCACCCTCCTGACAAAGTGAGATTTAGAGGTTCCCAACCAAAGAAATGTTTTCCTCTCTCACAATAGAAAGGACCAGAGTATGTTGAAAGCAAGGCAGTAACCCTGCCACTATAGCAGTGGCTGTCAAAAAGTATGCTACTGTGTGCAATGAGGTCTCATTAGTGTGCCAGAAAGTATATGGAACTTATATTTAAAATTGAACATTCAAGTCTCCTAGGAATTATATGGAACTTCTGCATGCAATCAATCATATGGGTATGTACAATTCTACTGGCTCCTATACAAGGTGCCACAATTCCTCAGAGAAAAGAGTAAGACTATGTTTACTCTTTTAACCATCTGAGAAACACTGTACTATACTATACTTCTGGTTTCCCTCCTAGTTCTCAAACAACTTTTTGTCTTATCTGACACCCACCTTTCTAGGTCAGGCCTAACTCAGGCCAGTCCAAAGCTCAAGGTTAGAATGCAATGAGACTCTAGTAGACTATAAAATATACTAAACATACTATAGTGATAACAGAGGATTAAAAGTATATAATTTCTAAGTTTAAAAAAGATAGTAAATCAAATAAAATTACTATTGCCATCCCCAACTCCAAAGTCTCCAAGGCCACCAAGTCATGCTAGGTAAAGGGGAAAAGTTACCACTAAGCAATGAAAATTCAACTATAAATCTGGCCTCAGACACTTCCCAGCTGTGTGACCCTGGGCAAGTCACTTAATCCCCATTGCCTAGCCCTTACCACTCTTCTGCCTTGGAGCCAATACACAGTATTGACTCCAAGATGGAAGGTAAGGGTTTAAAAAAAATTTTTTTTAAAGAATTCAACTATAACCTCAAACATCAATACTCCACAGCCTAGGCATTTTATGCTTCAGCTAACAAAGAAATCAAACCAATGATGATCCTGAGAATAGCTTCCCTAATCCCTTAACAGGTAACCTATCCAGACTATAATAAAACAGGTAAAAGACAATGAATAATTTAGTCACTTTCAAGCCAATTTACAATTTTTCCAATTTACAGAAAATTACTAGTGTGTCTGTTACAGTTTCTCCAATATTGCCTGTTCCTTTTATTATCTTCAGTTTTCTTGGAGTGTGATTCAACATTAATTTAATTTAGATTCCTACTTGGAACATTTATTCAGATGGTTGTCAATAGTTTATATTTTTTCTTTTGAAAATCATCTGTACAGGTCAAAAAAAGGAAAAGGCCTTATATTGCAAAAAATATTTACAGCAGCTCTCTTTGTAATGGCAAAGAATTGGAAATCGAGGGGCTTCCCATCAACTGTAAAATGGTTGAAAAAGTGGTGGTATAGCATTGGGATGGAATACCATTATGCTATGAGAAATAATAAGCAGAATGATTTCAGAGAAAACTGGGAAGACCTACATGATCTGATGTTCAGTGAGGGGAAGAGAACCAGGAGAATTTTTTACATAGTAACATCAAATTTGTATGATGATCAAATGTACATGACTTAGCTATTCTCAGCAATACAATAATTCAAGATAATTCTGAAGGACTTATGATGAAAAAATGCTATCCACTTCCAAAAAATGCAGATCAAAGTAATTTTTAAAATTTTATTAATCTTGGATAGGCATTTATTTTCTTTTGCAAGATGGTTAATATGGAAATGTTTCCAATGACTGCATATTTCCCCAATTGACAAATGGTCAAAGGATATCAATAGGCAGTTTTCAGATGAAGAAATCAAAACTATTAACAATCACATGAAAAAAATGTTCTAAATCCCTCTGATTAGAGAAATGCAAATCAAAACAACTCTGAGGTACCACCTCACACCTAGCAGATTGGCCAATATGACAGCAAAGGAAAATAAATGTTGGAGGGGATGTGGCAAAATTGAAATACTAACACATTGCTGGTGGAGTTGTGAAGATCAACCATTCTGGAGGGCAATTTGGAATTATGCCCAAAGGGCTTTAAAAAATGCATATCATTTGATCCAGCAATACAACTACTAGGTTTTTATCCCAAAGAGATAATAAGGGGAAATGTTTGTTAAAAAATATTCACAGCCACATTCTTTGTGGTGGCAAAAAAATTGGAAAACGAGGGGGTTTTGTGGTATCTGAGATGATGGAATACTATTGTGTAATAAAGGCCGTCAAACTGCTTGATTTCCATACAAGCTGGAAAGACCTCCACAAACTGATAAGAAGTGAAATGAGCAGAACTGGAAGGACATTATATATAGAAACTGAAACACTTTGGGATGATCATATGTAATCAACTTTGCTACTAATAGCAATGCAATGATCCAGGACAATCCCAAAGGACTATCCACATCAAGAGAATGAACTGTTGGGATAGAAATGCAGAAGGAAAACATTTGACTTATCACTTGTTTATATGGATATAGGATGTGGGGTTTTGGTTTTTAAAAGATTATTACAAAAATGAATTATATGGAAATAAGTATTGAATAATACATGTATAACCCAGTGGAATTACTTGTCAGCTCTGAGAGGGGAGAAGGGAAAAGGGAAGGGAATGAACATGAATAATGTAACCATGGAAAAATATTTATAGAAAAAAATGACTGAACATGTATAATCTATAGCAAATTGCTCGTTGCCTCAAGGAAGGGAACGGGATAGAAGGAGAAGAGATAGTTTTGAACTCAATATTTTAAAAAATGAATGTTGAAAATGGTTTTCACATGTAATTTACATGTAATTTTTTAAAATGTAATTAGTGGGTAGCTAATTGTCTCAGTGAAGAGAGACAAGCCTAGCAACAGGAGGTCTTGGGTTCAAATCAAGCCTCAGATACTTCCTTGCTATATAATCCTGGGTAAATCACTTAAACTCAATTAAATTGCCTAGCCCTTACTGCTCTTCTACCTTAAAACTAATATTTAGTATTGATTCTAAGATAGAAGATAAGGGTTTTTTAAATTATTTTTTTATGAAAGAAAAAAGGAAAGAAAAAAACCTTTGAAAGAGAGAGATATGCACATTTAAAATAAGGGTCTAGAACAATTTTTTTTATGTTTCCACTGAAGTAAATAGATAGGTAAAGTAAAACAAGTTAAAAAGGTAGACAAAGCAAAGCAAAAGCAAAATCAGACCTAATTAAAAGAAATAGTCAGGGAAACTACATTTTACTAAACGTACCATAATGAATTAATATCAACTGAACATATATGCACAATAAGGCAGAGCATCCAAATTCTTAGAAAAAAAATAATACAGTTAAGATAGAAATATGTTCTGTATGATTTCACATTCATAACTGAGATCACATTTCTTGTCTTCTGAATGGGCAGGGGAAAGGCAGAGAGGAGAGAAACTGGAACTCAAAAAATGTAATGAATGTAAAAAATAAATAATATTTTTTAAATATGCAGGAATCATTAAAGAAAATTAAACACTATATATGTGCAGGCCAATAGCCATGGCTTTTGTGGACAGAAAAAATTAGAAAGCAACAACCAACCTGTTGACTAACACTATTGTCAGCCACTACTCAATTCCTGCCTTCCCAAAAATAAATGGTGTTTGAGGATGCTAGTAGACAGGATAGTCTCTCAGTTTCTGTATAGTAGCCATCATGTTTAGATGGATACAAACCTAATCAAATCAATTCTTGTCATGCTAAAGAATAGCAGGTCATGTATCTATTGAGAGAAGTGGGGAAGTTAGTCTGGTCCAAGGAACTCAGTTGTGGGTAATCTAGAAAGATATGAATTATGCTCTAACCCTATTCTTACTGGGCATGCCCTGTCTTTCCTCAGATGTTCATTAACCAAAATGATCAGCAATTAGTTTTCATGTCCAAGAGCAAGCAGGCACTAAAATACATGTTCTTTAGTCTTAATGTTCTTTAGTCTTATGAAACGTTGTCTTCTACCATATTTATTTGAATTATAAATTTTGCTACTACCCCTCACTCCAATTAAATGTAAATTCCTTAAAGGCAGTTAGCTTTTTAATCTTTGAACTGAAAACTTTCCAGCCACTTCCAAACCACACAACCTACTTTCTAGACAACAACCTCATAAGCCTCCCTCTGGAACTAGGTCTTAGTTCCTGGGATCTTGGGTTCAAATAGTTGAGCTTTCACATCCTAGAACCATATCAATTCCCTTTCTAGTTCTTTTTTATGTGTCCTCCGCATTAGAATGCAGCCTCTTTGAGAATATAATCTGTCTTGCTTATTCCTATTTATGCTTTCGGTGCTTAGTAGAGGGCCTGTAACACAGTAGGCACTTAACGCTATTTTTTCTTTCTTTTATTCATTTATTATATTTATACCCAATGCCTATCACAACACTCAACAAATAATACATAGTAGGTGCTTAATAAATGCTTATTAAATCTAATTAATTTTAATTACAAAGATACCTCACACAAGACCAGGCAAAGTAAACACTCAATATTGTTGAATATGGCAATGTAATACAATGATCCAAATATGAAGAGTATACAAATGGGAAAGTAGTAGATCCCAGAATAAGATGTAGCATATGATATTATTATTGTTTCTTTATTATAGTAGCATAAAAAGACCTGCTGGACCTGGCATTGAATCTTTTAATCAATCTTACATTTCTCAACCTGCAATATATTTTTCACAATATTGAATAACTATACCATTCAGGTTCTGGACATGTTAAAAACAAACATTACTAAATGGTACCCAGACTTGGAGGTTGTCACATGCTACAAACTGTCTCCATAAAATATAGTAACAGTGATTAAGAGAAAACAACTAAAAAATAAGCTATCCATTTGGCTGGAGAAACCTAAGAAAGCACTAGACACTTTTATACTTCTCTGAAATAAATTTATTTTTATAACAAATATCATTAACCAAATCACTGGTTATATTCCAATAGGTTGTGCAAAAAACATTAAGGAAACAGCTAAGTATGATTGCCCTAATGGAGAGGTTTCAAAAAATATGCTGGGATATACCTGTTTTTCAGAGACCTATAAAATCTTTAATGACTTTCTTATACCAGACACACTTAGTATTCTTCATCAGATCTAGGATAAAATATTCATATTCATCACTAAAATCATGCAAAAATCAAATGTGCTGCCTTATGAGAAGATGTTCTTCTATCTAAAGAAGTATTCAAGCAAAGACCAAATGGCCACTTGTAGATCAATTCAAGTATTTTGGTCTGCTTGGCAGATATATACATCCCAATATTAAGTACCTGAATTCAGTCTCGCCATTCACCTAAACATATAAATTGCTAAGAAAATTCAATTAAAAATGTCAAATAAATAAGAAAGGAACTCCATATCTGATTTATAAAAAACCTTCCAGGAAGCAGTCTGGAAAAAACTGTTAAGTCAATACCTTATATGCTATATTCAGGGCTTTGGGTAGATGTATTCCAAACCAAAGAGAGAATCAATTACTAAAGATAAAATTAATAACTTTGAGCAAGTAAAAGCTACTAAACAAAAAAATTACTGTATCTAGGATTAGAAGGGAAATTGATGGAGTAAAAGAAAATCTTCATATGTAATTTCTCAGATTAGGGTTTGCTATTGAAGAAAAAAAAATTTAACTAATAAATCAAAAGCACTCCCCTTGGGATAACTGATCAAAGAATATGAAAAGTTTTCAAAATAACTGCAAACTATTAACAATCATAAGAAAATCTTCCAAATCAGTAATTAAGAGAAATGTGAATAAAAACAATGCTAAGATTTTATCTCACACTCAGCAAATTGGCAAAGATAGCAGATGGGAATATTCAGTGTAGCATTGTAGGTGGACTTATGAATTAGTATAACCACTTGGGGAAGCAATTTAGAACCATGGAACTTACATGAATAAAATGTCCATATCCTTTGACCCAAAGATTCTACTATTGGGCTTTCCAAGAAAATCACTGATATATCGTCCTTTCTTTTATTTATTTCTTTATTTACTTTATTCTTTATAAAGAATAAAAATATTTAGAAAAGCATTTTTGGTAATAGCAAAGAATTAGAAATAGAATATATGCCTATCATTATAGGAATAGCTAAACAAAGTGATAAATAAATGGAATGGAATATTACTGTGCTAAAAGAAACAATAAATATGATAAATGCTGAGAACCATGGAAAGTTTTACATGAACTGATGCAAAGTATAGTAAACAGAGCCAAGAAAACAAAACACACAATGATACAACAATCAAAAGTGAATGTTGTAAAATTAAAAAGAACAGATTCCAAAGAAGATATATGAAAAGATGATCCCACTGCACTCCTCTGCAGAGGTAGAAGGTCTATATGTGGAACACAACACATATTTTCAGACTTCTTCAATGTATTAACTTATTTTACTGATTTTTTCTACCTTTTAAATTATTTTTATTTAAAAATTGATTATTATTTGGAATGGCTCTCTAGGAAATAGAAAGAGATATTGGGAAAATTCTGATTATATAAAAGACAAGATATCAATAAAAATATATGTTAAAACTACACACAAAATAAATGTTTTATTATCATTAGCACCTTTGGCAAATCAACATATTCAAGACCCTATCTTTTCTGATGTTTTAAAAAAGAAATTAAAACTATCAACCATATGTTAGAATGTTCCAAAGCACTAATAAGAGAAGGGCAAAATAAAGCCAGCAGGTTTTCAACTCACACTCATCAGATTGACAAGGATAACAGAAGACAAAAATGGTAAATGTTGGAAGAGTCAGTTGATAGAGTAAAGGACTGGCCCAACCATTCTAAAAAATAATTCAGGACTACACTAGTAAAGTTATTCAAATGAAAATATATTTTGACCTCTTGAAGCCAGAAATAGCCATTTCGACTTCGAAAAGAAGAAGCACACTACCTAATTCCTAAGAAAGAAGTGATATACCCAGGTGCAAAATGAGACATATTTTGGCCATGACCAACTCGGGCATTTATTTGGCTTGACTATGTACATTTGTTCTTTTTGATGGGAAAAAGGAGATAGGAGGGTCTTTTTTTTAAAAAGGCAGTGGGAAAGCTCCCACATAGGAAAATATTTATAACAGCACTTTCTGTGATTTAAAAAAACTGGACGTAAAGTAGACCTCAAGCAATTCATGAATAGTTGAACAAACTGTGATATATTAATGTAAGAGAATATTACTGCATCAACAAAGGAAAGACATGAAGAATTCAGAAAAATTTGGTCAGACTTGTATGAACAGAGCAAAGTAAGCAGAACTAAGGTAACAATTTTCTCAATGACTATAATAATGTAAAGGAAAATACAGAAAACACCAATCACAAAACAGTGATCAGCACAATGACCTATCTTGAATTCAGAATACTGATGGTGAAACATATCTTCCTCCTATCCATAGTGAAGTGGTCGATTATGACTGCAAAAAAAAAAAGCATAATTTGTCAAATCAATACATTGTTTTGTTTTGCTTAACTATACCTCTTTGTTAACAGTTTTGAGTTTTACACAAGTGGAGGATACTGGAAAGTAACTGCAATTTTTTTTTTAAGTAATTCAATAAACATAAAATCTAATTATTCTGACAAACTCATGCTCCAATTTCTTATTTGTCCTTGCTTGCATTCTATTTACATCTTTTGTATACTGACATCTTAAATCTAAACTCATCAAAGTTCTCCAACAACCACACTAGAACTCTAATGGGAAGCCTTTCTTTCTTTTCTACAAAATCTTTGGATTATTCTCACCTGTATTCTTAGCCTCTTATCTCTCTTGAATCTTGAATTCCCTTCTCAGGCCATACATTCCAAATTACTTTTTGCCTGTACTTTTAAAAATTTGCTTTACTATATAAGCTAAAAAACTCATCACCTGTACTCAGGCTTTCCAAGTTTGGCTATTTCCAACTCTAAAATGACAGTTTCTGCCAAGATTCTTATACCCACTCTACCAACCAGCTTCTCCTAATTTATCAAAATTTGCTACATTCTTTAACCCAGATAATCCACTGCAAGGCATATGCACCCAAGACAGTTGCTATCAAAAAGAAAGGCTCCACTTAAAAAAATTTTTTTACAGCAACACTTTTTGAGTTTAACAAAGAGAATGATCACCTAGGAAATGACTAAACAAATTATGGTACAGGAATACAATAGAATATTACTATATGGTAAGAAAAGACAAACATGATGAATACAAAGAAGTATGGGGGGAAAAAAGTATGGAAAAACTTACATGAACAGATGCAAAGTGAGTAAACAGAGCCAGGAAAACAATATGGATAACATCATCATAAATGGATAGAACACTTACTGTAAAATAACTGAAGATGAATGTTGGGAAATTATAAAAAACAAACGGCCCAAAAGAAGAGACATGAGAAGACACTTCCCTCAACTCCTTTGCAGAGGTGCAAAACAATGCACATAACAACAGATATTTTTCAATGTAGTCATCAGTTCTATTGATTATTTTAATCTTCCTCTTTTACATTTTTAAAAAATTCTTTTAAATTCCCCTTGCCTGACTGTAATCCAGTCGAGTGTAATGGACTTCTCTACTAGCAGCAATGCAATGATCCGGGACAATTCTGAAGGACTTACAAGAAAGAACACTATCAGCATCCAGAGAAAGAACTGTGGGAGTAGAAACACAGAAGAAAAACAATTGCTTGATCACATGGATCCAGGAGGATATGATTGGAGTTACAGTCCCTAAATGATCACCCTAGTGCAAATATCAATAATATGGAAATAGGTCTTGACCAATGACACATGTAAAACCCAGTGGAACTGTGCGTCAGCTACGGGAGGGTGTTTAGGGGAGGGGAGGGAAAGAAGATGATTTTTTGTAACCTTGGAAAAATACTCTAAATTAATTAATTAAATAGAAATTTAAAAATAATAATAAAATTCCCCTTGCCTGAAAGAGGCAAGAAAAAAAATGGGAGAAATCTAGGTATTATTAAAAAAATTAAGATATCAATAAAAATCTGTTTTGAAAAATTAGTTCTATATTAGCAATATAGTGCCTCTTGTCACATAGTCTACCTTTTGAGGAATAAAAGTATTAGCAGAAAAGTCAAAAATTAGTTAAATAGATAAAAAGTTGCATGAAGATGAAGGAGTAGCAGAAAGTAGTATAGTGAGTTTCCCCCCTCAAAACTCCTCCTAATCTAGAAAATATACTGGATCTAATCCTATTTGGAAAAAAAAATAATGTTAAGTAATTTGTCCAGCCCAGGTCAGCATAAGGATACAGAGAGGCCTATACAAGATACAGGATGGAGGCAGGAGGAGCGTAAGAAAAGATAAGACAGTTGGGTGGGTCAGGGAATTGAGAACTAGTCCTAGTGACAGGAGGTCCTGGGTTCAAATTTGACCTCAGATACTTCCTAGCTGTGTGACCCTGGGCAAGTCACTTGACCCCCATTGCCTAGCCCTTACCACTCTTCTGCCCAATACACAGTATTGGTTCCAAGACGGGAGGTTTTTTAATTAAAAAAAATAAAATAAAAATAAAAGAAAGAAACCTAGGTCACAGAGATATAAATCCCCAAAAGGGGTTGACCCCAAGTTTCTGAGAAACATGCACTTTGTCAAGATACACAACAAGAAGAGGCTGAAGAAGATACAGGCCAAAAATGCCAAAGCCATCAAGGCCCGAGCAGAGACCATCAACACTCTGAGCACCAAGGCCTCCAAGGCCAAGCTTCTCAGGCCCAAGATCTCCAAGGCCAATGCCCAGCATGCTGGCCTCAAAATGGCCACCAAGCATCCAGGCCTGAGGATTGGCATCAAACGTACAGGCTCCAAGATCACAAAGCCTGACTCCCAGGTTGCCAAGCCCACTGATCCCAAAGCTGCCAAGCCCACTGCCCCCTAGGCCACCAAATCCAGCTCCAAGGCCACTAAATCTGATACCAAGGTCACTAAAGGTACCAAGTCTGACACCAAGGTCACCAAGTCTGATCCCAAAGCAGCCAAAGCCACCAAGTCTACAAAGCCCAGCGATGCCAAGGCTGCTAAGCCTGTTGAATCCACCAACTCTAAGGGTGCCAAACCCAAAGATGCTAGGGCTAAAGCTTCTAGTCCCAAGCCTTCAAAATAGATGCTTCAGGACAGGACTTGTTTAAACTCTAAACCACCACTTCTTTTTCAGCCAGTGTGTGATTATCCACTATTTTGTATAAATAAAGGAAATGGTGAGCCACAAAAAATTAATTAATTAATTAAAATAAAAGAAGACACAGGCTAGTCCTAATATCAAATCTAAAGTCAGAATGGAGCCTGGAAAAATAGCAAACAAAAACAGAAGACAACGATAAAAAGCCATTATGGTTACAAAGAAGTTCTAGACACAAATCCAGAAGAGAGATGCAAAAGGGGAAAGGAAGGGAATTAGCATTTAAACCACACCTACTATGTGCTAGGCAAACAGAGGTTAAGTGACTCATTCATGGTCATATTAACTGGTAAGTGCCTGGGACTGTGTTTTAACTCAGGTCATCCTGACTCCAAGTCCAAGGTTGTATTATTCACTACCGTACCAGCTTGCCATCCAAAGGATCTACAAGCAAAGCTTCAAACACAAACCTCCCTTAAGGGGCACAAATTGAACTAGAGTCCTTGAGAGAGATGAAGCAAGAGGTTTTTTAAAAGAACAGAAAATATATAAATAAGAGTGTTAGAGGAGAAAATTAGAAAAAAACAAGAGCATCAGGCAGGTGATGATGGCACAGTAGATCAAGCATTGAGTTTAGAGTCAGAAAGACTCAAGTTCAAATACAAGCCTCAGACACTAAATGTATGACCCTGGGAAAGTCATTTAAACCTCTCATTACCTCAGTTTCCTCAACTGTAAAAAACATGGATAATGAGAAAAAATGAGAGGGAAAGAAATTAATAGCTTGGCACAAGAGGCACAAAACCTTGACCAATTCAATAAACTCAGAAAAACAGAATGTACCAAACATGGAGTCCAGGATTCCATGAGACAATATTAAATATTTAAAGAAACAGAAGAATATAAGAAAATATTAAAAATCACAAGGCTGAAAAATAGAAGAAATCATATGACATTTCAGAGGAAAAAATAACTGATATAAAAAACAGACCTAGGGGAAAAAATTTAATAATCACTGGACTTCCAGAAAGCCATAACCAAAATAAAGAGACTAGGCATATTTCAACTTAAAAGAAAAGTGCCCAGATCTTAGAACAAAATCACAATGTAGGAAAAAAAAGATTCCACCAGTTACCTCCTGAGAGAAATCCCAAAATGAAAACTCCCAGAAACAATACAGCCAGTATCTGGAGCTTCTAGGACCCACAATCAGAATCTCACAAACAAGAGGAACTACTACTACAAAGAGGTACACAAGAAAACAAAGAGGAAAGAACAGAAGAAGCAATTGAAACTTCAATCTTAACTCTCATCTGAACTGATCAAAGGAGGAATATTTACACAGAGTGGGGTATAGAAATACATTTCATTCAAACAGGGAAATAGGATGAAAAGGGGAAAAGAGAGAAGGGCAATAGATTAAGGGTAGGATTAGTACTAAGCAAAACAAAATATAAGGATGTACAAAAATATTTATAGCTATTTTGGGGGGCAGCAAAGAACTGAAATCTGAAGGAGTGCAAATCAAATGGGGAATAACTAAACAAGCTATGGTATATAAATGATAGAAACATAGGAAGACTTGTATGAATTGATGCAAAGTAAAATGAATAGAACAAGTATACAGTGACCATAATATTATAACAAGGAATTCTGAACAACATATGATTCATCAAGATTTCAGATAACTTCTAAGGAAATATGCTACCCACCTCTTGATAAGAAATGAAGAGAACAGAATGAGATATATATTGCATATGTATTACACATATATTTATAGTTTTCTTTTAAAAGTGGCTAATGAGGAATTTTGTTTTGTTTGACTGTAAGGAGGAGGGGGAAGGCCAGATTATTTGGTTAACAAAATAAAATTTAATTTTTTCAAAATTAGCTATTTTAGCACTGCTGGGTTTGTACCTCAAAGAGATAATAAGGAAAAAGACTTGTATAAGAATATTCATAGCTGCACTCTTTGTGGTGGTAAAAAAATTGGAAAATGAGAGGATGCCATTCAATTGGGGAATGGCTGAACAAATTGTGGTATATGTTGGTAATGGAATACTATTGTGCTATAAGGAATAATAAAGTGGAGGAATTCCATGGGAACTGGAATGACCTCCAGGAATTGATGCAGAGCAAAAGGAGTAGAACCAGGAGAACATTGCACACAGAGACTGATACACTGTGGTACAATCAAATGTAATGGACTTCTCCATTAGTGGCAATGCAGTGATCCTGAACAACTTGGAGGGATCTACAAGAAAAAAGATTATCCACATTCAGAGGAAAAACTGTGGGAGTAGAAACACAGAAGAAAAACAATTGCTTGATTATATGGGTCAAGGGGACCTAGCTGGGGATGTAGTCTCTAAATGAACATCCTAATACAAACACCAACAACATGGAAATAGGTTTTGATCAAGGACACATGTAATACCCAGTAAAATTACATTTCAGCAATGGGAAGAGTGGGAGGAGGGGAGGGAGGGAAATAATATGATTCTTGTAACCAAGGAATAATGTTCTAAATTGACTCAATAAATAAATAAATAAAAATTTTTAAAAATTTAAATTAGGTATTTTGCATTTAGTGGAATGTTAGGAATAGCAGATTTCCTGATTATTGAGTTCTCCAAATACCTACTTTTACCAATCTTGGTGTTATTTTCCCTCTAGGAAAATGAAAGCTCTTTGATTTTAAAATGTGTAGTCCTAGTACCTAACACAGTATCTCGTACATAATAAATGCTTAAAAAATGCTTCTTCATTCATACATTCATTACTTAGTATATAAGTCATAAGGATTTGCCTGAGATATAGAGGTTAATGGCATTCCAAGGTCACTTTCAAGGATCAAAGGTTGAACATAAATCTGAGCTTTCCTGATCCTAAGTCTACTACCTTATCAATTAATACACATTTAGTGACGAATAATAAATATTTTTAACTTAATTTTTAGATATGTATCAGGAATTCATCATCCATTTCCTACTCCAGACCAGTTGGTCTATAGTATATTTCCATAACAAACTTCTACTTTTTTTTGAATCCTTACAAATGTCCATCATTCTTCAAGGATTTCCAAACAAATGCTTGATCTTAACACATTGAACTCTACTGCCCTACCCCCATCCATTTCGAGCTCAAAGGATTCAAGAGTTAAATACTATCATAGAGATCATCTACTCCAACACTTTGATTTTTACAGATGAAAAAATTGAGGCTCCAAGAAATGCCTTTCCTATAGTCACGCACAGCATCTCAAGGGTCCCCAGCACAGTGATTCTCTGCAGTAGGCTCTTCAATGAATGAATGGAAAAGAACCTTAAGCAATTACGCCTCCGAGAAGGGTAGTACTGGGGGTATTACTTCAAATCGTCCCACTCTTCTAAATGCTTCCATGCTCAATAACCCCATCCAAGATCCTTCTTGGCAAGCTTAGTTACCCAGCATCCTCCGCCCCACCCCTGGGGTCCCAGCACTGGAGAAGGTGTCACACCAAGACTCAAGCACTGGGGGTGGCTCATTTCCACGAGACACGCCCCGTTCTCTATGGCTACGCCCACTTCCTTGAAAGGGAAAATAGGGAGAGGAGTAGGTTAGGCACACACACAACCTTCGGCCAGTCACCAGGGTCTCCCACTCTACGCCAAGCCTTAAGGGGGATGGGAGGAGACTGTCAACCAGCGAGCGTCTGCCCTTAGGGACCACACCCTCTCCATTCAAAGGCCCAGCAATGGAATCATCCCTGTAGGTAGAGGCACGAGGTTCCCCACCCCGTCCCTCGCTTTTCAATGGCCCCGCCCTAATTCGCGCCGACGGCGCTGACGCCGCCACCACCAACACTGCCATGGGGGGGGGGGAGGGAAGGGGAGATAAAGCACCCCCGGAGCCCCTTGAACACGCTGTTCCCAGACCCAGCCTCGAGGTTCCTGCTAAGGAGGGGCCAGGGCGGGGGCGGGGCCGGGCACCCGAGCGTCCGGAGGCGGGGCAGCTCTGCACAGACTCACCTCGTTTCCACGCATTCAGCGGGGATACCACCTCCACCCTCTCAGAGATGAATTCAGCTAGGCTGGAGCGAAAGAGCAAAGCCCGCACTGTGACAGCAGCCACCAGCACCAGGGCCAGAGGAGCCGCCATGTTAGCGGGGGCGGGAGAGCAGGCGGGCGCGCAGAGCAGGGCGGGGTCGACGCTGGGCGGTGCGGGACTCCGTGTGGAGCATGCGCCCTACATTGTAGTTCTTACCGCCAAGGTGGGCACCACGATCTATAAAGGGGTACCTTGGGCAACAAACTACAACTCCCAGAATTCCTTGGCTGCGGCCCAGACAGAATGACGAAAAACTATAAGGGATCGTTCAATCTCCTGGTGCAACTGTTTTTTCCCAGCTCATAAGCCATATGTATTGAGATATTCTCCGCTCCACTGACCGATAGAGACCTGAAGGGGGCGCTTGTTACGCGTCTCTCCCAAACCTTTTGTACATGTATCTGCAACCACGTGGTGCTCTCCTAGGGCACGCCTCAGGGGTCTCAGAGAAAAGTCTGGGCCGCGAACAGGAACCTTAAAAGCTCGGCCTGGATGTGGGGACTAGCTCTTTGAACTTATTGATTAAAGCCTTTGGAGGGCGTGGAACTCAGAGTTACCCAGTAAATCAAGGGCAGAGCAGCGATTCAGTTCTCCTGATAGCTGGCTCAGGGGCATTTCTGTACCAGCCAGGATAAGTTCCTAAGATTGCCTTCCAGACAGCCCCTTCCATCCTGATAAACTTGAGGCAGGTATTCTACATCTCTACATAATTTAACCAATTCTTCAATCCGCAAGCATCTATTAAACTCTCACTATGCAGGTGTTGTTCCCCCATTACTGTGTAAGCTCATTGCCACAAGCAACTAATGGATTCTTTGTACCTGTAACAACTACACTATGGAATGCAAAGCACATTTGCATTGACTTGTTGAATGACTGAGTAAAGTCATGGAAGCATAAGGGATAGAGACCTAGCCCCAGATCCAAAAAGACCTGCCCTTGGGTCTCAACTCGGATGCAAACTGGCAGTGATCCTGGACAAGTCACCTAATCTCTGGATGTTCTAGTTTAGGCAATTCTCTAATAAGATAATTTCTGAAAGAATGTTGGTGTAAGGCTTTTAGAAATTAGAAAAAGTCTTTAGAAATAGTGACAGGTTCAATCACTATCCCTACACTGTGCCGGAGTTGTGCTGAGCATTGGACATAAAAAGAAAAAAAAGTACTCTATGCTCCAAAGTCGTCAATAAACATTTATTAATAATAGGTGAGGGACAATGTGCTAACTTTTGGAGATATAGGCAAAAAGAGTCCCTGCCCTCAAAGTACTCACAGTCTAAAGGGGGAGACAACATAAAAACAATTATGCACAAAGGAGACATATATGGGATAAAATAGAGATGATCTCAGAGAAAGGGCACTAGCATTAAAAAATACTCAGAAACTAGAAAGTGGGATTTGAAGGTGGCAGCTGGGTGTCTCAGTGGATTGAGAGTCAGGCCTAGAAATGGGAGATACTAGGTTCAAATGTGACCTCAGATACTTCTCAGCTGTGTGATCCTGGGCAAGTCACTTGACCCCCATTGCCTAGCCCTTACCACTCTTCTGTCTTGGAGCGAAGGTGAGGGTTTAAAAAAAAAAAAGTGGGATTTTAGCTGAGGCATGAAGGAAACCAGAGAAGCGAAGAGTCAGAGAAAAGGGAGTATAGCATTCGAACCATGAAAGGCAGTCACTGAAAATGTAGTCAGGAGATAGAGGAACAGCAAGGGGATGGGTATCACTGGCTTATAAAGTATGTGAAAAGGAATAAAATGTAAAAAAAATGGATAAATTGAAGAGGTCAAGTTATAAAGGACTTTAAAAAACCAAATGATATTTTGTATTTGATCCTAGAGGCAATAGGGGGACACTGGAGTTTATTGAAAAAGAGAGAGCCATGGCCAAATCTGCACTTTAGGAAGATCACTTTGACATCTGATAGAAGATGGACTGGGGTAGAAAGAGACATTAGGCAAGGAGACCTACCAGGCTATTATAGGGACTGCTGGGTGACTCAGTGGATAGAGAGCCAGGCCTAAAGATAGGAGTTTTGGGGATCAGATCTGGTGTCAGATACTTCCTAGCTATGCAGCCAAGGGCAAGTCACTTAATTCCAATTGCTCAGCCCTGACTGCTCTTATGCCTTGGAACCAATATACAATATTGATTCTAAGTCAGAAGGTAAGGGTTAAAAAAAAAAGGCTAATACAAATATCTAACCACAAATGATAAGGGACTAAACCAGACTGGTAGAAATGTCATAGGAGAGAAAGGAACATATACACTAGTGGTATTTCAAAAGTGGAATCAGTAGGAATTGACAATGGATGAACTATGGAGACTGAGAGAAGGGGAAATTAAAATGAATTGGCAATGTCTTCCATCCTAATGAGAAATAGGGAAGTTAGGGAAAAGGGAAAGTTTGAGCCAGGTGAGGGTGGGAAATAATGAATTCCGTTTTGGACATACTGAGTTTCATATGCTTACAGGACAACCAGTTTGAAACATCCAATAAGCAGTTGGAGATGTGAGATTGGAGGTCAGGACAGAGGTTAGGACTAGATAAAAAGATCTGAAACTCCCTAATGAAGAATCTAATGAGAATCACTATGAGAATCACTTGAAGACGTGGGAACTGATGGAACAGAGGGAGAAGAGAAGAGAGCCCAAGTCAGAGCCCTGTGGGATACCCTTAGTAAGAATAACTTAAATTAAGATTCAGTAAAGGAGACTGAAGAACAGTCATACATATAGGAGGTGAATCAATGTAGACTAATGTCATTAAAACCTAGAGAGACAAGAGTATCAAAGAATATGATTGATAGTGTCAAAGGCTCTAGAGAGGTCAAGAAGGGTGAAGATTTAAAAAAGCCCATTAGATTTGGCCATTAAGAAATCATTGATTACTTTTAATAGAGTGGTAAACAGCCTTCTCAAGATTAGCCATAAAAGAGAAGAGAGATATATTATAATAGTGAGTGGGGATGGCTGGATCGAAGAAAAAATTTTGGGGTAGGCACTGGCAATGGAGATGTTTGTAGACAACAGAGAAGCATCTGGTAAATAGGGAAGGTTTGTGAAAGTAGGGATGATGGGACAATCTGCTAGAGAAAATGGGATAGAATGGAATCACTTGCACATGCAAGTAGAGGAGTTTGTCTTGACAAGGAAGGAGAAAGGTGGCAAAAAGGAGAAGATGGTGGCAAAAGATATATGGGCAAAATAAGGAGGAGAGGAGAAAAGACAGCTATTGCTGAATGGTCTTAATTTTAAAACAATTTATGAGAATTTTTCTCAGTTGAGAGGGTGAGAGTCACTATTGAGGAACTGCTCACTAAATAAACATGTATTTGTCAAAGGGGGCAACTAGGTGGCTAGGTGGAGAGTGTATCAGGCCTAGAATTTGGGAGGACCCAGATTCAAATATGATCTCAAACACCGCCCAGCTATGTGACCCTGGACAAGTCACTTAAGCCCAATTGCCACTCTTCTGCTTTAGAACTCATAGTTATTGAGAGAGAGAGAGAGACAGACAGAGAGAGAGACAGAGAGAGAGAGAGAGAGAGAGAGAGAGAGAAAGAGAGAGAGAGAGAGAGAGAGAGAGAGAGAGAGGGAGGGAGGGAGGGAGAGGGAGAGGGAAGGAGAGAGAGAGGAAGGGAGAGAGAGAGTTTGTGGACAAGGTTGCATTGGGTTTTAAAAGTTGAAGTTTACATTTAATCCTAGATTCAAACAACCACTGGAGTGTTTGAGTAGGGGAACCATATGGTCAAAAGTGTTTACTTGACTAATAAATATGAAAATCTGATCACCCTAGTGAAAATATTAATAATTTAGAAATAAGTCTTCATCTATAGTCATATATGGTCAGATCTATAGTTAAGTAAAATTGTTTTGATAACATTATGTAAGTTGGACTAGAGTAATTAGAGACTTGAGGTAGGGAGGCTATCATAATAATCTAGATGAGCCATTTTTTAATGTGACCAATGAGGAAATTTGTTTTGTTTGATTATACTTATATGTTAGAAGGATCTCTGGTTCTATTCCCCCCGCCCCAGAAGTTTAAGGATAGGAGAAGGAAAAAAAATTTAATGAATTTAAACATCTTTTTAAAATGATATAGCAAGGCAGCTAAGTGACTCAGTAGACAGAGAGCCAGTCCTGGAGATGGGAGGTCCTGTATTCAAATCTGATCTCAGACACTCCTAGCTATGTGACCCTGGGCAAGTTACTTAACATCCATTGCCTAGCCCTTACCACTCTTCTGCCTTGGAACCAATATTTAATACTGACTGGATGGAAGATGGAAGGTAAGGATTTTAAAAATTAAAAAAAATAATCTAGGTAAGAAGTTATGAGAGCATGAATAATTGCTGTGTTAGAAGGAAAAAATGTTACATGAGAGATGTCAAAAGGCTACTAATGGCAAGATTTGGCAACTGATTAGATATTTGTGGCAAGGAAGAGTAAGGAATCAGGATAATATCAAAGTTACAAACTTGAGAAACTGGAGAGATGATGGTGACTTCTACAGAGATTTGGAAATTTGGAAAGGGGAATGGTTTTGAGGGAAAGATAATGAGTTCAGTTTTGGACATGATGAAATGAAAATGTCTTCAGGAAATACAATTTGAAATGTTTAATAGACAATCACAAGTCTGAAATTCAGGGGATCAAATGATAGATGGATGGATGGATAGATAGATGTGTATGTATGTATATATATAAAATAAGATATATATATATATACACAGATATATATCACATATTCTGTGTATATGTGATATATATGTGTGCCATTTGTATAGGAATTCTAGTTAAACCAATGGGAGCCAATGAGATATCCAAGAGAGGATGGAGAGAGAGAAGGTGGCCTGGACAGAACTTTGGGAAATACCCACAGTCAGACAGCATGATGGGGATGATGAGTCAGCAGAGGAGGCTAAGGAGGAGTGGTCAGATAGGAGAGAGTAGTGTCATGAAAATCCAGAGCAGAGAAAGTATTTGAGAGAAGAAGGTGTTAACAGTGTTTAATACAGCAGACATATTGAGAAATATGAGGACTGGAAAAAGATTATCAGTCTTGGTAATAAAGAAATCATTGGTAACTTTGATGAGAGCAGTTCCAGTTGAATAGTGGGGTCAAAATCTAGATTAAAAAAAAATTGAAGAATGAATGGAAAGAAAGGGGAAGTAGCGAGTATAGACAACTTTTTCAGGGAGTTTAGTTGAAGAGAAATATAGGCCAATATAGCTTGAGGATATAATGGTGTCTAGTGAAGATTTAAGAATGGGAGAGACTTGGGGAAATTTGAAAGCAATAGGAAAAGGACCAAGAGATTGAAAGAGATTAAAGATTCAAGAGATATAGAGGAGATGGATGCTATCTGTCAAAGAAGACTGGAAGTGATTGGAATCTAAAGTACATGTAAAGGAATTGACCTTAACAAGGAGAAAAGCCAAGCTAAAGGAAAGGATGAAAGAGGGGAAGATCTTGTCAAAGGTTTTGAGAGATGAAGAGAATGGGAGAAAAGTGTATGTAGATAAAATTACCTCAGTTTTCTCAGTAGCGTTAGAGGCTTAGAGAGGATGAAGGGTTTGTGAGGGAACTGAAGAGGGAAGTAAAGGTTTAGTATAGTTTCACTGGAAGTGAAACAGGAAATCAATTAGGGAGGAATAAAAATACTGTCTTGCCACAGCAAGTCCCAAGTTAAGGTTGGATAACATGAACTTATAATGTAATATATGTAATTCATTATCTTTGTTAGCCTCCAGCTGCATCCAGCAAAAGAAGAATGGCCAGCGATAGGAGTAATTCATGATTGAGCATTGCAAAACAAGACTGAACAGCAATAGGGCAAAGGGACAAGGGTTTTGAGAACAGAAAATAAGAGAGAGGTGAAATGACTAACCACTGAGTTGAGATTGGAGAGGAAGGAAAGTAAAGTCAGAATAAAGATAATGTCCTGGGAAAATACTGAGGGGTGGAGGGATTGAAAGTCTCCAAGAAGTTGAAGAATAGGTTTAGGAGGGATGAGGCATAGTAAGAGGTGGAATGGCAAGAGGTTATGGTCAATTAGGGTCAGACTTTCTAATTAAGGAAGCAGTAAACGTGTGGGTATTGATGAGATCCAGTGTGCCGCCATCCATATGTGTGGCTGAGGTGAAGTCAAGGGGAAGGTCTTAGGACTTAAGGAGGCTGAGACACTGGGAGGTTAGAGAGTTGGAGGGAATATCTATATGACTTATATTTCACTAGTAAAAATTGTAGGCTTGTGGTGGCCAAAAAATTGGAAAATGAGGGGATGCCCATCAATTGGAGAATGGCTGAACAAATTGTGGTATATGTTGGTGATGGAATACTATTGAGCTAAAAGGAATAATAAAGTGGAGGAATTCCATGGAGACTGGAACAACCTCCAGGAACTGATGCAGAGTGAAAGGAGCAGAACCAGGAAAACATTGTACACAGAGACTGATACATTGTGGTACAATGGAATGTAATGGACTTCTCCATTAGGGACAATGTAATGTTCCTGAACAACCTGCAGGGATCTAAAAAACACTATCCACAAGCAGAGGACAAACTGTGGGAGTAAAAACACCAATGAAAAGCAATTGCTTGACTACAGGGGTTAAGGGGACATGTCTGAGGAGAGACTCTAAATGAACACTCTAATGCAAATACCAACAACATGGAAATGGGTTCGAATCAGGAACACATGTGATATACCCCAGTGGAATACATGCCTCGGCTATGGGAGAAGTGGCGGGGGGGGGGGGGGGGGGGGGCGGGGAGGAAAAGAAAATGATCTTTGTCTCCAATGAATAATGTTTTGAAATGACCAAATAAAATATTGTTAAAAAAATTTTTTTATTGTAGGCTTAGAATCAAGATACAAGGATTCTAATCTTAGTACTGATACCACCTGTTTATGATTCAGTGGAATTTAGTACATCTCTCTATGCCTCAGTTTCCTCATCTATAAAACTGGGGATAATGATATTTCCACTACTTGCTTTTAAGGGGCAACCAGGTGTCAGTGGTTAGAGTGAAGCCTGAAACCAAGAAGACTCATCTTCCTGAGTTAAAATCTGGACTCAGACATTTACTAAGTGATCCTGGGCAAATCATTTAATCCTGTTTGCCTCAGTTTCCTCATCTTGTCAAATGAGCTGGAGAAGGAAACAGCAAACCATTCCAGGATCTAACTGGGGTCACAAAGAGTTGGACACAACTGAAAAATGAATGAACAACAACAAAAACTTTATGAGCTATATCAATGGGATTCATATTTGAAGCATTGAGAGGATCTCAGTTTTGAAAGGGGGCCTCAAAATTCTTCTAGTCTAAACTGTACCTTACTAGGAACACTTAACACCATCCATCCAACTTTTGCTTAAGAAGAAACTCACTTCCTCTTGAAGCATTCCATTTCCTTTTTGACCTTTATGATTATTAATATTTTTCCTTGTGTAACTCCTGTCCCAAAGCCCATTGGTGTGAGGTATTCTTTATTGGTGAAGATGGCTCTTCCTTGATGAGTTCAGGAAACCTCCAGCCTTCTTCAGTCTTCTTGGGAATTCTTCATGTTTGAATCTCTTTGGAAGCTACTGACTTTCAGCTTCAAGAAGGAAAAATAGAAGAGGGAAATTCCCCTTCCAGTTACTGAGAGAAAAGATGCTAAGAAGATATGAGAGGAGCCAGTAGTCTCCATCATGTCTCCGTCCTCAGCTTGCTAGTCTAGAGATTTCATGAAGTTTCAACTTGACTAAGATCTAAAACTCTTGATTGAGCTGAATTAGCTCAATCCCAAAAGGGGTGCTCCTTCACCTTGGTATATATTCTTCTATGTATACCTTCTCTGATTCGGATAAATGGATTTCTTTGTCATTAGCTATGTATAGTCATTGTGAAACTGACATTCAGTGGGAAATAGGTCAAGTCTTGGATACAAAGCTTGAGGATCTTCCTTCTTCCCAATACTGAATATCATAGCGATGAGAAGTTAGATGAATCCAATTATATCTCCTAGACTAAAAATATCTAAGGGAGGTGATAAATATAATTCTATCCCTTTACCCTTTCATGAGGAAAGCAGAATGACCTCCAGCCCCTACTTCCTGCTTCCCCTCCTAGCAGAAAGTCACCCCCACCCCCACCCTGGGCAGAGCTAGGCAAATTGGGAGACTGTGATTGATTCCTGAGATGTGATGAGGAGAGCTGATGGGTGGAGAAAACTGAGTATAAGCGGGAGCCTCTGGGATCCTTGGGGTTCTTGTGCAGTCTTTTGCCTTGTGGACATGAGCTTTGGTGAGGTTCCTTTGAGGTTTGGGATTTGGGCTTCCTCATTTGGACTTCAGATTCTGGTGAAGATTCAGCTTTCTGCAATGGAGACTCAGCCTGAAGAAGGATGCTTACTCAGGTGAGACTTGTCTCCTTGGCGTGAGAAATTGCCCTTTGCAGCTCAGCCTCTTTGGTGTCAGTCTTTGGTTGTTGAAAATGTCTGGCTGGAGATACTCTCATGGGCTGGTGAGATTCGCATTTGGATTCACATTCAAGTTCTAGAGGCACTTGGACTGGACTTAGGGTATTTTTAACTAGGCAATATTCTCTACCTCCTTCCTACATTTCCCTATCTTACTATCACTATTTTGCTATAATAAAGCTACTAACAGCCTTATGACTTAATATCTAATTATTATAAATGGCAACCACAATTTTTAAAATTCTTATATTTGTCAAACCCATTTTAATTATTACACACCCACAACTTAGTGACAGTGGATTTGAGGCCTATTGGTTACCTTTAATTTGGCTTAACTTATTTTCCAAGACAGTTTTACCAGAATGTTATATGCTACAGCTTCTTAGAGCCACAGGTGAAAGCTGGGTGAAAGATGGACACCAAAGTTGAATGAGTAACCCTGAAAAGGGTTTAGCAGCCCTCATACCAGATGTGCTAATCCTCTCAGAACATCCCAAGTGGCATAGTAGCTGTATGTCAAAAATCAAGCCTAAGCCTTTCTTATGATGAGACCATCTCCCTCTCTCACATATGTTCTTGGTTCCCATGCTATGTAGTGGTGCCCTAGGGCACTGCAACAGACTCACAGAGTCACAACTGGATATTTTCCATTAAATTTTCAGAGGAAACTTGGCGATAATTAATATCTGTTGGACTCCACTTGTACTACTACTAACTCAGTGTAGTTGAAATTCAACAACTGATCAGACTACAAATTACATTAGTTTTGAAGATGCTCTTGAATGTTTGAGATGTTTTTATTTACTTGTACTTTCAAAACTACTTTGGTAACTTCTCTTTCTAATTATCTTCTATCTTTGAAGATGGGATTTCAATGGTTACAATTGTGTGATATAAGAAAGGAATAAGAACAAAAATATTTATAGCTTCTCTTTTTGTGGTGGAAAAGAACTGGAAACTGAGGAGATATCCACCAAATGGGAAATGGCTGAACAAATTGTGATACATGTTGGTGATGGAATACTATTGTGCTATAAGAAATGATAAGCAAGATGATTTCAGAAAAAGCTAGAAAGATCTGTGGGAACTGATGGAGAGTGAAACAAACAGAACTAGGAGAAAGTTGCATACAATAACAGCAATATTGGGTAATGATTATCTGTGAAAACTTGGCCATTCTCAGCAATGCAATGATCTGGGCCAATGCTGAAAGACTTCTGATGGGGAATGCTGTCCACCTCTAGAGAAAGAACTTTTGGAATCATCTTTTAAATCAGTGTATTTAGGATTTTATTTTGGGATTTTGGTTATGTATGAGTGTGCTCTTACAACAATGACCAAAATGGAAGTGTATTTTGCATGACAATAAAAAATGAAAAAAATACAAGAAAGACACAAGATACTGTGAGGCAAGAAAGCTTCAAAAATCATTGGAAAACAGAAAATAAAGGTGGTAGTATACAATCTGATTCCAAAATTGGAGGCATTGTGCTGAATTCAATAGATGCATGCATTCAACTGACAATAGTGTTTAAGAATGAATAAAAATGTTCTTTTTCTTTTAATTTATATGTATCATTTCCTTCAAACAGGTACTAAATTGTTGGGATGTAAATATTTATTAAATTGCTTGGATTTTCATAAATGGGACTTTTAGGAATTTCTTTGGGTCTAGGAATGCTATTAAAAAATGAGTGAGACTCTAAGGAAACTATGAACAAAGACAATTTAGAAACCTCTGTCCATATATCATAGCTTGAGAAATAGAAGCTATTAATATTATGCTTCCAAAAAGAAGGATATTGATAAGCTTGAGATGGTCCAGAGTAAGACAACCAAAACAGCTTTGAGTCTGAGTCATATAAGGATTAATGGAAAGAACTGAGGATATTTAGCCTGGAAAAGGCTCAGGAGGAAGATGACAGCTTTCTTCAAGAATCTGAAGAGCTCTTATATAGAATAGGAATTTGACTTGTTTTATACAGGACTAAAGAACAGAAGCAGGAATTCTAGAGGGGAAATTGCAAAAAGGAAAATGGAGGCTTGCTGTCAGGAAAAACTTTCTAGCAAAGTTTTAGAACTGTCCAAAAGTGGAATGGATTGTGTTCTGAGCTAGGCATGACTCAAGCCAGCCCCTTGGTTTTTAATGTTTGATACTAGAACTAAAAGATATGTATGTGTATCATTCAACAGTTAACAAAAGGGGATTAATTAAACCATATCAAGAGAAGAATATTCCACAAGAAAATGCATTAATGAGTTGATTTAACAGAGCAAATCTCCAGTCAAGTATCAGACATTACCTGAAGTTCCTCTTGGCTATTTTGTGACTAAATATCCAGAAAGTGATATCAATAACCTGGGGTCTCCTAAGCCAATCAAATATCAAGGATAGTTTCAATATTTTAAAAGGAAAACTAGCCTAACACAAAAGTAGGGATTAAGATATTGCTGCCTTAAGACATCATGGGGTTCAGTGGATAGAGAGCCAGACTCAGAATCAGGAGGCCCTGGGTTCAAATTTGATCTTAGACACTTCCTAGCTGTGTGACTCTGGGCAAGTCACTTAACCCCCATTGCCTAGCCTTTACGGCTCCTCTGTCTTGGAACTGATTCAAAGTGAGAGGTAAGGATTTTTTTAAAAAACTATATTAAAATAACACCTGGTAAAAACATTTCCCAAGGTCATAAAAAAAAAAAACAGGCAAAAAGCTAGCCCAAAAGGAAGCTCCATAAGAGGGATTTCAAAAGCTCCCTACCAAAGTCTTAAAAATTCCTTTTATATTCTTCTTGCCCAGAAGTCCTCCAGTTAGGGCCCAGATCAGTTTTCCTCAGGGCAAAATTAATCCAAACTGCTCCAGATAATGCACCACAGCGTTCTTGCTCACATCAATCCCAACTGATGTTGTACAGGAGCATGTGAAGTAAACTTATGCCCCACTCCCAGTTCCATCAGTAGCTTAGTCCACAATGGTGGGTCATACTGTTTGGGAACGAGCCATCCCCTTGTTTTGATTTATTTCTAAGGGAGCCCATATTGCTTAACAGAGAAGAACCCTTTATCCTGTCTTTTCTTACTGAATGGATAGGAGGAGCTTCCTTTAATTGGCTGTAACCAGAACCTGTAAAGGCTTTAAAACTGGATTGAGACAGACTCTCTCTTTCCTATTTGCTTTTTTCTCCTATTTCCAGAGGGTAAAGATTGCTTACCATTTACCCACTGCCAAGCCCTATGAACTGAACTGGGGCAGGGTGAGCTCTCTTTTATCCCAGCTCAAAGAAATGAGCTTAGAATTCTAGTGGTGATTGAAGCCAGAATTCCAGGTTGGATGCTGGAGCCAGCCAGTCCAGAAGGAGAGCCCTGAAAAGACAGGGTGCTTAGCTCAAGGAGGGTTTAGAATTGTGCTCAATAGCCTCCTGTGAGGAGCCCCACAATAGAATTCTTGACAGCTGTTGAGTTTCCTGGTCCTAGCCTTGGAGAGGCAATGAGATAACTTTCCTACCATTAAATTTTATTGTGGTTGAATTTAAAATATTTAAATTGGTGGTCACCAGGGATTTAATTTCTAAATACCAAAATGAATTACTAAAGTAAAATGGAATTTATGGTAGTTTATTTAAGAAAGAGAGAAAAGGAGAGAAAACTCCGGCTTCCTCAGAGCCAGGTAGAAATTCTAAGGCCCTAATCAGGGAAAAGAGTCTCAAGATGATGGGCCTCCTCTCAGAGGTTTACACCTCTAGAAAGGCAGGGACTAAGTCAGCCTTTCACTCACCAACTGTCTAAAAGGTAAGCAGTCTGAGGTACCCTGCAGGAGTTCCTCCAAGGGTCCAGTTCCACAGCCAAGTCTGGTGACTGATCCTTCAGTCCAAGGCTGAGTGATTGACTGTCTCTCCTCTTCAGTCTTTGTTGCCTCTATTTAAAAAGACCTTTTGCTTTTGTGTCACCTCCCCTAAATTTCATGTCTACCAATCACAGCAGACGCTCCTCTCTAGGACTGCCCACTCTTTCACACATGGGTCACAGACCTCCCTCTCAATGCATGAAATGAGTGTTTTCACTTTTTTGTGGTTAGTTATACCTTTTTGTAGTTAAAATGGGTAGATCTACTTCAAATACTGATTTACCACCTTTTGGGGGGATTAAAATCTAAAAATAGATTGTGGATTACAATTCAATCTTCCCAACGAGGGGATGCCCATCAATTGGGGAATGGCTGAACAAACTGTGGTATATGTTGGTGATGGAATACTACTGTGCTCAAAGGAATAATAAAGTGGAGAAGTTCCATGGAGACTGGAACAACCTCCAGGAAGTGATGCAGAGCGAGAGGAGCAGAACCAGGAGAACATTGTACACAGAGACTAATACACTGTGGTAATGGACTTCTCCATCAGTGGCGGTGTAATGTCCCTGAACAACTTTCAGGGACCCAGGAGAAAAAAAAACACCATTCATAAGCAAAGGATAAACTATGGGAGTGGAAACACCGAGAAAAAGCAACTGCCTGAATACAGAGGTTGAGGGGACATGACAGAGGATAGACTTTAAATGAACACTCTAATGCAAATACTATCAACAAAGCAATGGGTTCAAATCAAGAAAACATCCAATGCCCAGTGGACTTACGCGTCGGCTATGGGGGGTGGGGGGGGAGGAAAAGAAAATGATCTATGTCTTTAACGAATAATGCTTGGAAATGATCAAATAAAATATATTAAAAAAAAAAAAACCAATTCAATCTTCCCAATAAAGGAAGATTTAAGTACCATCATTGTTACAATCAGGAGATAGCTAAATCCAATCTTCACACTACTATGTGGAAACTAAGGAGAGGAGATACTCATGACAGAGAGGTGAGAGAGAGGTTGCCTCCCTCTAGACTTGAAAGGGCTAAAATCTGGCCATCTGGGTAGAGAAAGCAAATTTCTTGAGCCACTTACCTTGTGTGAGGAAAGAAAATCAAACACATAGGCCCTGATGATGGAAGAAGAAACAACTAAGAATTAAATCCATAACATGGGAAAGCAAGGTTTGAACTTTTATTTACTAGTGTGTAATATGTATAATGTGAGATATTCAGATTTTATGGGTCCTTTGAGAAGGGAAGTTGTATATCTCAGGAGTTGCCCTTCTCTGGGGAAGTCTAGACCAGAGGTGTCAAATTCAAATAGAAACAAGGTCACCGAATATATCTAAGGATGCTTCTAGATCACATATTGACTTGGGAAATTACACATTAACATTATCTATATTTTATTGTATCTTTAGTTAGTTAAATATTTCCCAATTATATTAATTTGGTTCAGCCAGCTCTGGGGCATGTTGTGGGCCATAAGCAGCCTTAGACATGTCTGGCCTAGACAATAGAGGGATGCTATGATTCTAAGGGACTTTTCTGTCTTGGGGAAGGGGAGAGAACAGGCATTTACTAAGGAACTACTATGTGTCAGGCACTCTGCTTTATAAAGATTATCTCATTTGGAAAGATTGGGGAGGGAGAATTGTGCTAAGTATTATAGCCTACTCTGGATCCTTTATGTATTTTCTGTGTTGTATATAATGAATTCTGGGGAACATTTTGCATTTTTTTGTGAATTAGAATAAAAATTATTTGGGCCTTACTCTCTATATATTGAATCCTTGTTTGGGATCTTAAGGACCCTTTTACTTTCACCTGTGGTGATCCATCAACTTGCTATATCTAGTATTTTCACAGAATAAATTCTAAATTGGGGATATAAGCCAAAAAACAATTTGAAGGGTAGCCTCCAAGATAATTGATGCTTGTATGTATTAGATTCTGGCAGGAGGGGCAACATGACATAGGAGATAGAGAGCTGAGCTCTCCTGAGAATCAGGAAGACCTAGGTCATGTCCACTGTGGACTGTGAGTACTTACAGACTATGGATGTCACCCTGGCTGGGCCACTTAACTTCTCACTCCGCTACACAGCTCTCTAGGACTACAGAGAGATTGCAGACCTGAATTGATAGAGGGAGTTTCCCCTTCTGGAAGTTTCCTATATCAATGAAATGATAGGTCCAGTTCCTAATCTTCTATATCAGATTATATCATAACATCATATTATAGCATAATATAATAGGAAATTAAACTATTCTGTTTATTGCTCCCTGCCATTTCCTGGTCAAGGCTACCATAGGTCATTTCCTGTGTCCCATCCCAATGAGGGAAGCACCTACTCTTGGCCTTGGCGGTTGTCAGGGGCTGAGGCTGCCGGAAGGATGGGGCCCTAAGGACTTTACTTCACTCACTGGCTGGGCCCCTAGGGCTCCTCCACTTCCTTCCTTCCTGTCCAGCACAGACATGTAAACATATCTAGGACTTATGAAAAGCCCATGGCATAATTGTGAATTTAGCCCAGTTGTTGCCACCCTGCCTCGAAGATTTGCTTGGCAGCTCCCAATATGAACCAACAGAAATGACATTTTCCTCCCCAGAGTTCCAAAAGTAATTCCATACCGTGGGCATTTATGAGTTTTAACCTACTTTGTACTTATTGTAGAATTGTAGGGGTCCCTGGATATACTGCTTTCCTCCCCTTCAAGACTGTCACCTTTGCAAGGTCAGAGTCCAAGACTTCATTGTCTCCATCAGCTCCAACCACCACCAACACCCATCATGATCAGAAGGCTTTGAATTCAGTAAATTCTTAAGACCCAAGATAGCTGTTCAGTTCAGTTCAATAAACAGTAAGGATTAAAACTAAGGATTCAAAGTTGAAATAAAACATTGTCCTTATTCTAAGGAGTTGACAATTGAAAGGGGCATTGAGAAAGGAATGTGGTCTGATGATTTTGGAGTCAGAAGACCTGGATTCAAAAGCCAAATCTAACATTTTATACTTGGGTGACCTTGGGCATGCCACTTAACTTTCCTGGACCTCAGTTTTCTTATCTGTAAAACAAAGGGGTAGGACTAGTTGGCCTCTTCTTTCAGTTTTAGATCCATGGTCCTATGGAATGGAGGCTCATGAATTAGGAATGGAAAAAATATTTCCTCTTTTTAAATTTTGAGCAAAGTTAGGGACAGAAACTACCTGTGAACTCAAGCATAAAAGCACTGGGAAAAGCTATCTGGGGAAGCAGATGTCCAATCTATGAATGAATAAAAATGCATGAATGAAAAAATTCTACTCCCCTAGAAATGGAAGTGTTCCAAAATCATTCTCCAATTACCTCTAGCTTTCCCAGGTCTTCCTGGGTCACTCCATAACAGGAAGAACTAAGGTATCCCAAGGACTAGTCCTCTGGCAACTGGCCAGGGTGGGACTGGGCAAACCTGTGCAATCCATGTGGTAAAAGTTAGATCTCTAAAATGGGAGTCCTAATTTCCAGTTCTTCTGTGCTTTGTGCCCTGGACCCTATTGCCCATTTACTTCCTCTCTTCTCTCTGTTCATATATATCCTTTCACCCAGCCCTTTAATTTTCCGAGAATCATAGAATAAGAGAATTGTAAGGAACCTCAGATTGTTGTTCATTTGTTCAACTATGTACTGCCTACTGGATTTTCTTGGCAAAGATACCAGAGTAGTTTGCTATTTCTTTCTCCAGTGGATTAAGTGATTTGTCCAGGGTCATACAGCTAAGTAAGTATCTGTGGTCACATTTGAACTCAAGTCTTCCTGATTCTAGATCCAGCAAGAAGCTCTCTAGCTGCCCCTAAGGGACCTCAGATGCCTAATCCAATTCCTTTTCCTATTCAGGATGCTCCTGGATGAGATCCTCTCAAAGTCCTTATCCTCTGTTCGTATATCTTCAACAACAAAAACAAAAAGCTAGCATTTATAGAGCACTTCAAGGTTTGCAAAACACTTTACAAATATTGCCTCATTTGATCCTCACGACAATCTTATAAGGCAGATCCTATTATTGTTCCCCCTTTTTCAGTTGTGGACCGAGTTTGAGAGGTTGAGTGACTTATCCCAAGTCACACAGCTAATAAGTGTTTGAGGTGGGGCTTGACTTCAAGTTTTCCTAATTCTTAAATCAACTTTCTATCCAATGGACCACCTGTCAGTCACAAAGAATTCCTAAACTTTCCCATTACTCACTTGTAGGATCATCCCATTTAGAGACTGACGTGACCTGCGATATCAAATGGTCCATTTCCCTAATCTTAGAGCTGAAGAAACTGCATACAGAACAAAAGGTACTTGTCCAGGGCCACACATCTAGCAAGTGACGGAGGTAGTTTCCAAACCTGATGTTCTTTCTCTAACTTATTGCCTCCTCTCTGATTCCAGGCTCAAAGCTGCCATCTAGCACCTCTGTCCCACTCTCATTTCACTTCAGCTTTATCTCCCAGCTCTCTTTCCAAAGTCTTTTGAAACTCTCCATCCATGAAGTCCTCCCTGACTGACCTCTTTGCTCTCAAGCGAAATTTCCCTTGGGGAGTAACCCTTAGTAGAAACACCTTCTGAGGGTAGAGGCCCAGTTAGTTCAGTTGTTTTTCAGTTGTGTTTGATTCTCCATGAGCCCATTTGAGGTTTTCTTGGCAAGGATACTAGAGTGGTATGCCATTTCCTTCTCCAGCTCATTTTACAGATGAGGAAACTGAGGACAACAGGGTTAAGTGACTTACCCAGGATCAGTTCTTCTGATTCCAATCCAGGTGCTCTCTCCATTGTGCCACCTAGCAGCTAGTGTCAATATTTCTCTATGGACTTCTGTCTGTTGCTATTGCATCACTTTCTTTCCCTACCCAACCTCCTTCTACCCCCAAACTCCATGCATCATGCTGTCATTCTGGTCCCATCGCCCAACTATTCCTGGCAGGGACTTGTTTCTTCTAACAGCAATGAGTTTCATGAATGCTACTAATAGAGGAGAAAGAAGAAGCATGTTAGACCAGCCACTAAGTAGATTGTAGAACATCAGAGCCAAGAGGGACCATAGAACATAGAACAAAGACTATTAGTGATGGAGAGGACTTCCAAGCATCTTAGGGTATAGAATACAGAGCTGTTAAGGATCTCCGCTGCCATCTGAATACAGGAGTTCTGGACCTTTTTTGTGTTATAGGCTCCTTTGGCAGTCTGGTAAAGGTTACAGTCCTCTTTTCACAATCATATATTTTTTTAGACCCTTATCTCCTTTCCTTTCCCCCTGCTTAAATGAAACCCAACCCAGCCCCCACCTCCATAATGCAGTGTTTCCTGACTATTACTGGACATTGCTAATATAGCTCCTTAGTGCCTTGAGAACTAGCTGAATCTATCCCCAAAGTTTCTGCCCAGCCATTTTCTTCCAGGTCCTAGTGAGGGGGTCAGGCAGGGCTAGACAAAAGAAGGAGGGCGTGCTTAGTAGCTCCAGGATTTCCTAAGGCTCAAATTTACAGCTTCTCTTAAGGAGTTACATAAAAGGTTGGATTAGAAAGTTTAGAGATCTCTAAATCCTTTGCATTTTTTTTTTCAGATGAGAAAACAAGCCCTGTCTATAAGGTAAGGTGACGATCAAAATCCTGCAGGTGGTATTAGAACTGTGATTCAAACCCAGGTCATCTGGCTCCAAATCCAGTGTTCTTTCCACTGGACTACACTTCCTTTCTCCCATACACACATACACGTGCATCTTCTGTCTTCTCTTAGTCCTATGACCAAGCCTAGCAATGACACATCCCCTTGACCTTTAAACTATTCTAAGTCTCAAGTGCTGGACTTGGGACTCATAAAAAGAGAAACTAAGGAAGAATAATGGGCTGACCCCAGGGTGGAAATAGGAATAGATTTCTCCCATTTTTTTTATCCTTACCTTCTGTCACAGACTTGATATTCAGCATCATTTCCAAGGCAGAAAAGTAGCAAGGGCTAGGCAATAGAGGAGGAAGTAACTTAACCAGGGGCCCACAGTGAGGAAGTGTCTGAAGGTAGATTTGAACCCAGCGGGGGCAGCTGGGTAGCTCAGTGGATTGAGAGCCAGGCCTAGAGACGGGAGGTCCTAGGTTCAAATCTGGCAAGTCACTTGACCCCCCATAGCCTAGCCCTTACCACTCTTCTGCCTTGGAACCAATACACAGTATTGACTCCAAGACAGAAGGTAAGGGTTTAAAAAAAAAAAAGATTTGAACCCAGGATCCCTCAGTCTAGGATCCTAGCCTAGCTCTTTATCTATTAAGCTACCTAGCTGCCTCGGGATTCTAGTGTCTTAATGCCTAGCCCAATGGATAGCTCATTCTTAATCAGTAAGCATTTGTTAAGGATATATCATGTGCAAAGCATTGTATTAGGTACTGGGAATACAAATACAAATAATGCATACACTCAGGGAGTTTATATTTGTAGCCTATTATAAGAGTTGGGGGTTACTTCCTAGATTTCAACTCTCACTAGTAGTTTAGGTCCCTCAGAGTAAGGAATAACTCCTTCCTTGAAATTCTAGGAATATCCTTGAGGGGAAATGGGGTGCTTCTTCTAAAGCTATTGGCTTGATTCATAGCCACACTCTTTGTGGTGGCAAAAATTTGGAAAATGAGGGGGTGTACATCAATTGGGGAATGGCTGAACAAATTGTGGTATATGTTGGTGATGGAATACTATTGTGCTAAAAGGAATAATGAACTGAAGGAATTCCATGGAGACTGGAACAACCTCCAGGAAGTGATGCAGAGCGAGAGGAGCAGAACCAGGAGAACATTGTACACAGAGACTGATACACTGTGGTGCAATCAAATGAATGGACTTCTCTACTAGCAGCAATGCAGTGATCCAGGACAATTCTGAGGGACTTATGAGAAAGAACACTATCCACATCCAGAGGAAGAACTGTGGGAGCAGAAATGCATTAGAAAAACATATGATCAATCACGTAGTTTGACAGGGATGTGATTAGGTTTTGATGTTAAAGGATCTCTCTACTGCAAATATGAATAACATGGAAACATGTTTTGAACAATGATACATGTACAACCCAGTGGAATTGCTTGTTGGCTTTGGGAAGGAGGAGGAGAAAGTGGGGGGGGGGGGGGCGGGGATCATGAATCACATAATCATGGAAAAATATTCTAAATCAAAATAAATAAATAAATAAATAAATAAAGCTATTGGCTTGAGATTCCATTCTAGCATATTTTTCCCAAAATGATTTGCTAGTTGCAGTAATTATCTCTTATTAGGCTCTACAATGAGTATCCATCATTGATTGATCCAGTGATTAGCATCTTGATATCACTTAATGAAACAATATCAATTCATTTAAAAAATAACAATAACACCATAGCTTCTTGTCTTAGAATTATTACTAAGGATTGGTTCCAAGGCAGAAGAGTGTAAGAGCTAGGAATTTAGGGTTAAATGACTAACTCAGGATCATATAGCTAGGAAGAATCTAAGGACAAATTTGAACCCAGAACCTCCCCTCTCCAGGCCTGGCACTCTATCCAATGAGCCACCTAACTTCTCTATCAATTCACTTTTACAAAGGGGATATGTATTGAAGAGAAATAGCAAGAATAACAGAGATTCACCTTCTCCTATACCACTTCAGCCCCGGGGAAAGTGGATTCAAACTTAAAGCTATAAAGCTTTTAAAAAATGAAAATGTTTTAAAGCTTTGCTGTCCCACCAAGTTGACTTTCCAAATGCTACATGGCCACTGAATGAGTTGCTCCCTTGCTTGAAGAAACCAGTATTTCAGGATTTATTCACTGCTATAATGAATCAAACAGGGAACTTGGAAGCTTCCCTCCTCCCTGGGCCTGGCTGCTTGTAAACTCTGACACCGTCCTCTCATTCTTGGACTCATAGAGCTCTGTCTCTGATCCAGGAGACTCACAGAAGGTCTCCCCTCCTCACTTGAAGGCGGCCAGACCTGAAAGAGAAGAAGCTCAGGTCATGGGGCCTTTTGTATCCACGTTCTGTTATAGCTCAGGAACTAACTGAAAAGTCTTTCCTCACCATGAGCCCCAGAAATAATTGTACTGGTGCGTGTTCTGGTGTTCTCCTGAGGGATTGCATCAGACCAAACATGCTGTGCAAGATCCTAAGGCCATGGCTCTCACTGGCCAATCTCTACATTATACATGACAACAGGGGAAACAACACAGTCTTATATATACATCTAAGTGTATATAAACTACAGTGTGTTACAAAAATCTTAGGACAGTTTTATGCTCTAATAATAGCTTTAGTTGCTTAGAACTGCACTAAGACTTTTTTTTAACCCTTACCTTGTCTTGAGAGTCAATACTGCGTATGAGTTCCAAAGCAGAAGAACAGTAAGGCTAGGCAATGGGGGTCAAGTGACTTGCCCAGGGTCACACAGCTAGGAAGAGTCTGAAGTCAGGTTTGAACCCAGGACTTCCCATCTCTAGGCCTGGCTCTCAATCTACTGAGTCACTCAGCTGCTTCTATTCTGAGACTTTTGGGACATCCTGTGTATATATAAAAGAAATATAAAGGGGGGGGGGGAAACCCTTAGCAGATGGAAGGGGGTAGGATAGATCAGGAAAAACTTTATCTTTCCCCATGGTACTTGAGGGATTGTCCCCAAACTCTGGGTAAAAGTGGCCCCAGACCTCCAACGTTTCCAGATATGTGTATGTGGGCACACACTTGTGTCTGAATATGCCCAAGTGTGTGTATGGGAATGTATGCAACGGAGAACTTGCATTCCTGTAGGGCTGTTAACTGACATTTCTGGTCAGAGACCCAACTCCATTTTCTCTGGGACAGCTCTGCCTGGGAGGGAAGTGATGTTTCCTTTATTTGTTCCCTCCCTCTCAGTTACCTGTCAAACTTTAGTTCCTGATCCCCATGTGATCCAAGTCTAAGGAATTTTAAGGTTTACACCCACTAGTACACTAGCTGTGTGACCCTGGGCAAGTCACCTAACCCCGTTGCCTAGCCCTTACCACTTTTCTGCCTTGGAACTGATACTTAATATTAATTCTAAAATGGAAGTAAGGGTTGGGATTTTTTAAGTGTATAAGGGGTCTTGAGACCAGAAAGGTTGAAAATCACTGTTCTAAATAAGCCTCTAAGGCAGGTAATGGAATTATTGTCCTTGTTTACAAATAAGGAAACTCAGATTAAGAGAAGTTCAATGATTTGCCATGGTCACAAGGGCAAAGCAGTCAGAGAGGTCCAGGTCTAGAATTTGCCCCTACCCTAAAATATTTTTCCTTACAATAGTTCTGAAAAGTCAATAGGTATAAGTAATAATTCTCATTTTACAGATAGAGAAACTGAGACTCCAGGGAATAGACTTGCTCAGAATTACACAGCTAGGGCCAGACTTACACTGGATTTGTATCAAAGGCCTTCTAACTCTGTGTGTGTGTGTGTGTGTGTCTGAGTTGGCTTCTATTAGTGATCAGGGCTGGCACTGTGCTCTCCTCTCACACAGTGCCACTACCAAATCTTTGCTGGGATGGAGGAAGGGCCAGCTCCCAATCTCCTGCTCTTAGGTATTGGGGGATGGAGGAGGAATAATAAGAAAATCACCTCTGAGGTTCTCTGTACTTCCACTTTTTTGATTCGATGAGATGTTTGGGTCTGTGAATCCTAAGAGGGGTTTCTGATGCCTGGAATCCACTCTCTCATCATTGTCTCTCAGGATCCTGGCCTTCCTTCAGGTTCAGCCCAGGTACGACTGCTCCCAGGAGGCCTTCCTTGATTCTGGCCGCTCTCCACCCCCACCCCCCTCAGCCCCCCCAGTTACTAATGCCCTTTCCCTCCTCAGATTACCCTGCCTCATACTTCTGGACATATCTGCTGTATCCTTTAAGTACAACGGTAACTCCTTGAGGTCATTTTAATCTTTGTCTCCCCAATCTAGCACTGGGGTATCTTGTATGTAGTAGAGCCCTAGTGTTTAAGATTATACAGCCCAGGGTCCCTAAAACCTTGGGGGGCAGAGAGACCCAGGATACAGTTTCTTCCTTGCCAGTCACCAGGAAGCTCGGGAATGCTGTCTGTCTGTCCCACAGAAGCCTTCAAACTTCAGACCTTGACCAGATCAGATCTATAGTGAGATCTGTGACCTCAGGGATTGATTGGGGTCTGGGGCAAAGCCCAAGGGAGTGACCACATTTGCCCCTTCTGGGCTCCGAGCTAAGAATTCTGGCCTTCTGCTTTCTCTGAACCTAAGCTCCTCCTCCTCAGGCAGCCAACCCAGAGACATTTATTGAGCATCTATTATGCACAGGGCCTGTAAGGCAGACTGCTGAATGGGATCCTGTCCCCCGCCCTTCGGGGTTCCACTTTAGCAGAAAAACAGCTAATAGCTCTCTATGAGTTGATTTTCTGAAGGAAGCCAGAGTTGGGCTGAGCCTTGAAAGATTTAAGTGTTTAAGGAGGTGAAAGCATTCTAGGCAGAGGGTGGTCTGATCAAAGGAAGGGGGCTTGTGTGGAAGACCAGAAGGGACAGTGAAATGATAAATGATAAATTGGAGAAAGCAGGGAGATGCATATGACTTGAATGCCAGGCTGAATAAAAAGCACTGGTTTTGTAATATGAAGATCTCGATTCAAATTCCAGCTCTAAGTCAATCCGCCTCTCTATTCGTTTTCTCATCTGTAACATAAGGAGACTGGACAAAATGATTTCCCAGGTCCCTTCTTGCTCTAAATCACATTATCATCCTGGGACTTTCTCTTGTGGACAATAGGAGCCATTGAAGCTTCCTGAGCAGGGGAGGGATGTGGTCAGAATCATAATTTGTACAGCCCTTTAAAGTTTGCAAAGGAGATTACATATGTGTGTGTTTGTGTGTGTGTGTGTGTGTATGTGTATCATCTCTTTGATCTCTACAACAACTTGGTGAATGGGTGCTATTAGAGTCAGAGAAATTAAGTGACTTACTGTGTCATTAAGGATTTGAGCAAGATTCAAATCCAGCGGTCTTTGGACTCCCCATCCAGCATTCTTTGCTAGATGCATTTTTTGTCTTTTATGGACAGTTTATAAATTAAATAGTGGTCAGAAGGTCAGGATGAGGGTATAAGGAGCTTACAGTTCTTTTCCCACTTAGGACCTGAGGCTGAGGAAGTCCTGGTGACTGGGCTCTCAACAAGGGCTAGCCAGTAGGAAGATCAAGCCATCACTCTCTGTCACATTCAAGGGTGATAGGCCTCACCTTTCTAGGTGAGCCAGTCACATGGGTCCTCTTCCTTATGTCCTGGGGCCAGCCTTGGTGTGGTCAGTGACAAAACAACTAGGCATGTCCCTGGCCTAACCCAAGTTCTAGCCCAAAGTCCCTTAGGGCTCCTAAATCCACAGTTTCCTGTTGTGTCAAAGTAGGCAGAAAAACATGGGTCCCAAAGAGGCTCATGAGTCAATCCAGCTCCCACCCTTCCTTTAATAGCAGGGAGAGGACTCAGACTTCTACTTTCCCCCACCCTCATATCTCTTCAGCCCTAGATGAGCTATAAAGGTGGGAACCTGGGAGTGGCAAAGACTAGAGAACCCTAAAGCAGCTGAGGAAATGGAAAGATGAAGGTTTGGGGGCTGGGAACTCTTGCAGGAAGTGGAGGTTAGAGTAGAAAAGGACTTTAGAGATCAAGTCCTATCTTTTTATTTATTCAATAACCCTCTTTTTCTACAATTTTAAGGCAAAAGAGCAATTGGTATTAAGTAAAATTAAGTAACTTCTCATAGTCACACAATTGGAAAGTGTCTGAGGTCAGATTTGAACCCAGGTCCTCTCAACTCCAGGAATGACTATCGGCCTCTCCCCAACACCCTTTTATTGTACAGATGGGGAAAACATGACTCAGAGAAGACATTTTGCTTAAGGTCACACAGAAAGTTAATGGAAAAACTGGCTGAGGTGACTGGGAGGGGGGAATAGGGGATATGGAAAATCATAGAACTTAGGGTGTCTAGAGACCTAGGTTCTCTGTGTGATTTGGATTCCTTAGTGTCTTTCTTTTTCTGGCCTTCACTTTGTTCCTTCATAACAAGAGAATTGGACTAAGGTCTTCCAGATGTCTACCCATCAACAAGGAAATATTTATTAAGCACCTACTGGGTGCCAGACACTTCTAAGTGCTGATAATAAAAGGACAAAAATGAAAGTCTACTCTTATGGAGTTGACATTCTGTTCTGTTTTCAGCTTTGAACTGCGAGGTCTCATTATAGACTGCAACATAGGCTATTAGGGAATGAGTTTAAATTCCACCCAGATTGAAGCTTGAGGGTCTATGGGACTCCCATATTCCTAAACCATAGGTATGATGTTTGGGGCCCCTTCTCCATGTTATTTTCTGTTGGTAGTGATGGTCTTTAGCCTCTCCTTCCTCCCAAACCCCTATCACCTCCACACTTCCTTGAGGTCTTCAGGTCGCACTTTCCCTCATACCCATCTCCTCCATAAAGATCCTGGAACCAAAAACTTCTGAACTTTAATCTCCAACCCTGCTAGTCCTTGACCATTATTTAAAGCATCCTGGTCCAGATCCTAATACTCTGGAATCTCTGAGGCCACTGAACCTGAGTTAACCAATGTGTTTCAAATGTGAGTGGTGCAGGGTTGCCTTCCATTGCTTCTAGCCTCAAATCCCAGGGCAGAAGTAAAGTGAGATGCAGAAGAGAGAACCACAGTCCATGTTGAGGGACCCAAATTTAGAACTGAAGAGTCAGATTATAGAGCTCTTTGAATGAATCTCAGAGCTTAAAATTGCCTTGGAGATCATTTAGGCCAGGAATCTTAACTTGGGCTCTGTGAATTTGATAACTACTTGTAAAAAAATATCATTTAAATTGCAAAGTTTAAATTCCTTTTGAGAAGAATTTTAGGTAAAGAAGATGCTACCTCTCTGAATCCAGAACTGAACTGTTGGAGAAGCCACCATGAAGAAGCCTCCAGACTACAAGTTGCACAAAATTGAACTTTGGGTGTGGTTGATTGAACATTTATTTGTATGTATACTTTTATGCCAAAGGGGACTGCCCCCTAACGGCTTTTTGTCAATGTGTTCAGCAATTATTGGTTTTATTATTTTTTCTCTTATCCTCACACTATTGTAATCTTTTAAGTTTATTATGTTTTTATGATCCTTTTGGGGAAAAATTAATTTTTCCAAAAATGATCACATGGAGGGATGTAAAAAGTTGACTCGAATACAGGACTACAATCCCCACGAGCCTTTGCTCCACTTCCCCAGAATGCCTTGTAATCTCACCTGGGCCGAGATCGAGAAGGTATTTAAGCTGATTCAAAGGCTTTTGAGAGGCTCTCTCTTGGCTCTTTTTTGGACTTCCGTTTTGGAGCAGGCACGTCTCTTGCATGATGTGAGGTTATTTTGTCTAGGCCTCTGGCCTAGGCACATGTTTCTTACTTGTATATTCTTTAATCTTTAACCTTTAATAAACCTCTAAAAAATATACTTCTTGCAGAGAGAAACTAATTTCTACCTGCCTCACCTGTCTCAGTCTCCTCAGTCTCCCCTAAATTTTAATCTTTACATACTTCAGTATATTTGATTTCCTGTGCATTTTCGTTTGTGCATTTAAATATATTATTGAGATGACCACTGGTTTCATCAAAATGACAAAGGGATCCACAGGACAAAATAAGTTAAGAACTCCTAATCTAGTTAACTGTCATGTTATAGATAAACTGAGGTGGAGAGGAACATGAATTTGCCTAAGGACACATAGCCAGGGGACCTCTTCTTGTCCAGAACTCTATCACAAAAACTTTTCCAAGCTTTGCTCCTGAAGACCAATTTGGGACTTGGTTTCTTTCCTCCCTATTCTTTGGGCACTTCTGTGCCTTCCTGACCTCCCCCAGGTCTCCAGGCTCCTGGAACCTCTCAGGAAGAGTCTGATTGACTCACCCTTGAGAACCAGCAAGTCTTTCCATACAGAGAATTCTCCTCTAGAACTCTCAAGACCGGGTAGGCTTCCCTTCTCTCACCTCCCTCTTCTCCAGAGGACAGGGGAGGGGGTAGATAGAGAATGGAGAATGATGGGGATAGGAAAACCTGGGCAGGCAGCAATTCGACCAGGAGCCCACGGTGGGTCTGTGTGTGTGTAGGAGGAACGCCAGACTAGAGGATAAGCTGGGCCCACCCAAGTGGGCCACGTAGCCTTGATCCATTGGGCTGGCCAGGACTAAGGAAGGCAGATCGTAACCTTTTAAAAGTGTGTGTATTCCTTGTTGTGGCTGGATCACTGGGATGGGGGTAGGGGACCCGGGGCACACAATTCTTGATTGGCCTCCAGCCGCCCTGGCCGTGACGTGAGGGCGGGCGGGCCCCTTTGTGACGTCACAATCAGCTGTTTTGAGCGTTCCAATTTGTGCCGTGAGCCCCGGCCGATCTGCTGCCAATACACCAACCCCCGCCGGGAGCGCTGGAAGCAAAGCCCGCAACCCCGCAACCCCGCAACCCATTCGCCCCAGAGCCCCCAGCAATGCTTTTGGATTTCTAAGGGTCTTTCTGTCTTGGGACACTCCGCCGCAGTAGGCGCCCTCCCGCTTTCCCTGTCGCCTGCTCCCCAGCTCCGGCCCGGCCAGCTCTGTGCCCGCAGTCCCCAGGACGTGGCCGGCGAGTGGTAGCAGCCCCAGGTCAGTGCAGTCTGAACTGGGCCTCTCTTTGCAGCTCCGAGCCGGAATGACCTGAGCGCTGTCAGAGTCGGAGCGTGGTGGGGGGCTTGGGGCTGTTTTGGTGGCTACTAGGGAACAGGGCGGGAGAGGAGAGACGTCGGGGACCCGCACCGCACGGAGACTTCGGGGGCCGCTGGTGGCTCCGACTCCCGACCCAGAATTGGAGCGGGAAGAGCCGCGGTCGGAGATCTCAGGGGATGAGGAAGGGGGCTTGCGGCTCTCTACAGGTCCGGGGTCTGCGCTGGGGATCGAGCTACGCAGACGCTGCTGCTGGGGGCGGAGGGGGGTGGGGGGTGAGCTGTGCGGGTTGGAGGAAGCTCGAGGGTTCCGGGGATCGCGACTTTGATGCCCCGGTGCAAACACTGCCTCTTCTGGTCACGGTGACCCCAGGTCTGCGGAGGCTGGGCTGGCCCGGGACTGCCGGACCCTTGGTCCCGCGGGGCTGCCCTCCCTCCCTCGCTAGAGATCCGGCTTCGCTCCTGGGCCTTTGTCTCCTGGCTTCGCCGCTTCTCCAACCGCAAGAGCCCAGAGCCCCACTGCCCTCTGCCCATTGGCTCCCTGGGGTTGGCCGCTGCGGTTACGTCATCACATTTACATATGACATTGAGTCGTCACCAAGGCCAGCTCCTCCCCGCCACCCTCCGCTCCCCCAACCCTGACTGTCCTCTGGTGACCCGGCTGGGTTGGAGCAGGATAGAGGCCTGATAGGGCGAAGCCTGTGGCTGGACCGGAGGGGCTCGGGAGGATGGGAGGGGGGTGGCGGAGGGTTGGGCTTGGACCCTGGCGAGGAAGTGCCAGTTACTAATCTGAGTCCTGACATCTGGGTTTAGTGGGTCTGGTAGCTCCCTGGGGCCACCCGTGGCAAGTAATGATGATACGCATTGGACTTTGGACTTTAAAACTCCTGGGAAATTGAGGTTTTTCTGTGGGACTGGAGAAACCCAAGCTAGGGAGTGACTCCAGGAGTTGGAAGGCTGATGCTGCTGCTGTTTCCCCTTAGCCTACCTAGTCCTGATTTTCACCCCTTAGTGAAAGACTTCCCTGAGAATGAGGGAAATGAGCCATCCGAGTCAGGTAACACAATCCTTGAGCTCATGACCTCTGGGGCAGCACTGCCTGTCTGTGGTCCAGTTGGAGCTGGTGAGGTTTATATTACTTGCTGCTGGCCTGTTTCCTCGTCCTTGAAAAGGAGCTGGCTTGGGTGGGCGAGGCAGTGTGTTACCTGGCCTGCCCCTAGTGCTTGATGCATTATAAAAAGCATTGAATTTGGGGACAATTAGTGGCTTAATGCATAGAAAGCCAGGCCTGGAGTCAGGAGGTCCTGGGTTTAAATCTGGCTGCAGACATGTCCTAGCTCTGTGACCCTGGGCAAGTCACAACCCTTACTGCCTAGCCCTTACTCTTCTTTTCTCTTGGAACTGGTACTTAGTAGCAATTCTAAGACAGAATGTAAAAAAGGGCATTGATTTTGGAATCAGGTTACTTAGATTTCAGTCCAGGCTGAGCTTCTGGGCAAGTCTTTTCCCTCTCCAACCCTCACAAGTTTCCTCATCTGTAAAATGGGGACAGTAAGATCACCTGTACCTCACCACAGAGTTGTTGTGGGGAAGGCACATAGCTGCCACTATGACTGCCAAAGAGTTGTCCCTGGAGAAGACTTTTGGTTGAGGGACAGGCCTGGTTTCAGAACTGAGATTCTGGGGTCCCATCCCTAGCTGCATCACTGACTCACTGGGAGACACAGAATCTATTTTGGGCACCTCGTACAATGACTAAAGGGATCTGTCCTCCCAAGGGCTATTTGGGGAAGTTAAAAACAAGGAAGTTATTTAGCTAGTAGGAACCCACTTGGCTTCTGACCCTTAAGGTGGTGACATGGTACAGTGGAGGTGACCAGGTATGGAAGGTTCTCAATTCCTGGCACTTCTGTGGAATTGCTCATTTCACAAAGCAAGTCCGCCTTGATCTTCAAATAGGTCACAATGTCCTAGGATGTCAAAGTTAGAGGAGAGCAAAGCCTACAATATCCAATCCCTTCATTGAGGGAACGGGGATGGTTTGCCTAAGGCAACATATGGAATAAGTATCAGAACCAGAATTAGAACTCAGGTCTCCTGACTCCAAAATCCGGTGCTCTTTCCACAGTATATCAGAAGTAGGACCTGCGCCCAGGTAGTCTTGACTCCAAGGCTGGATTCCCTATCCACTGTCCAGGCTTATCTCAGTTCCCTAGGACAGGGCCTGTTCAGACTCTTTCAGGGTCAGGGCAGGGATACAGGCCACACTGGGCAGAAAACTTAAGTGACTTGATGCCCATTCTCAGGCCCAGGGGCTTCAGAGCCCAAGGCTTTGAAGGGTCTGGGGCCAGAGATAAGGAAATGTATTTGGCTTGATCTCTGGAGGGGTAGGGAATTGAGGGAGGGAGTGGTGGAAGGAGGAAGATATTCTGTCCTTGGTGGGAAAGAAGGCTGCCTTCCTGGGCCCACACTTTGTGCCCAAGGATTCCTCTCCATTATGGGAAACCTTGTTCAGCTTTTCATAGAGGGGAGGGGATGAATTTTTCCCTTGTCTTCCTCCTCCTCCCTCCAGGGAGTTTCCTTTTCCTGCTAGTGTTGAAGACTTCTATACCCTTTTCTCTCAAAATCTGTTCTTACAGGGATTTAGAACATTTGGGAGCCTCTCTGGGTGGTCAGAAGGCCCCCCTCCCCTACCCCCAGCTTGACTATATGAGATGGAGGACCTATCTGATTTTGAGCTTCCTTGTCCTCAGGTTTCTGTAGGGCCATTGAAGCTGGGCCTTCCATTGCTCCCCAGCCCACCAACTCATACACCATGTTCCAGCGCCTCACCAGCCTCTTCTTTAGCACCAGCCCACCCTCTGAGGAGCCCCCCTCCCCTAAAGCCTTCATCTGCCCTGAGGATGAGGAAGAAGTGGATGGATGGCTCATTATTGACCTGCCTGGTAAGTGCCTGGTTGAGGGCCTTGGGGGGGGGGGGCCGATCCAGCACATTCACTATCCCAGGCTCAGCTCCATACAAGGGTCTGGCTCAGAGCTGGAGCTGCGAGTAGGGGCAGAATTCCGGGGAGAAGATGCTGGCTAGGAGATATTCCAAAATCCCCTTTCTAGGCACATTCCAAGGGGTTTGGGGCTACTTGAGTTTGTGGAGATTAGTGTCTTCTGTTGTAAAGGGGGGGATATCTCTGCCGTGCCCAGGGAAGGGAGTGGTTGACCCTTGAAGCAAAGGATACTAGGGAAGAGGACAGTTGTGGGACCTGAGGGAAGTGTCCTCTGCCATACTGAGTAGGGATTGCTCCCAAGGCCAGAAAGGTCTTTCAGAGCTCCCTTCTCCTCGGGGCAAGCAGTTGCTTCTGGGGGTGGTGGATTGCTTTTTGCTCTGGTCCTTGGGGAATAGGGGTGGGCCTGGAATAGGGGGAGGAGGGAAGAATTAACCAGAGAGGAAGGGTACCAGTTTTGGGGAACAGATATCTATCCTAACCTCAGTGGGCTTTGGTTCGGACTAATTTTGCCCTTTTCTCTTCCTTACCCATCCCCCATATATTCCTCTGTGTGTGTGGTCCCCTGCTACTGCCCCATTCTCCTCTCCTCAGATAGTTTTGCTGCCCCACCAAGTCCCAAGCCAGCCTCCCCTTGCTTGCTGGATGAGAGCTGGTTTGTTACGCCTCCCGCCTGTTTCACTGCAGAGGGGCCTGAGCTGGGGCCTGCCCACCTGGAGAGCAGCCCCTTGGAGGACCTGCTCATCGAGCACCCCAGTATGTCTGTCTATGTCACCGGCAGCACCATCGTCCTGGAGCCTGGGCCGGGCCCAACCCTGACCCCACCTCGGAGCCCTCCTCCAGCCAGAGCAGGCCACCGGTGAGCCCCTGGGGCAGGGAGAGGGAAGCCCAGGGTGAGGGAACAGGGCAAAGCCCTGGATCCGAGAGGAGACTGGCTGAACTGAAGTGAAGGCCGGTGGAGCCTTCCAGCAGAGGGCCTACAGAGGATGAGCCTTAAGGCTGTCCAGAGGCAGAAGCACCAGGCTAGCTTTCTCTGATGGGCTGCTATTAGGAGTGGGCTTGTGTCACCAGGGTCCTGAGGTCAGGTCATTTAGGTTTGATTGAGATGTCTAGAGCTAGAAAAGGGGCCTACTGTGTGTGTTTGTGGGTGAAGGGGGTGAGGGGTTCACAATGGCATTTCTTCTCTGGAGCTGTAGTGATGGCTAGAATCATATCCTGGGAGATCACAGTCCAAGCGTGGAAGGAGGGAAAAAGGTCCCAGATTACCAGTCTAGAGAAAAAAGCCTATATAAGGTAGAATCTGGCATGGCTGGAAAGGTGAGAATGATAGAAATTCCCTGGTGAGAGGGATAGATAGACCTTTGAGGTGAGGATAAATGGCCTAAGCCAGGAGTTAACCATTATTTGTGACATGGACCTTTCTTAGTCCATAAAATCTATAGACTCTTCAGAGTATATATCAAGGGGCAGCTGGGTGGCTCATGGATTGAGAGTCAGACCTAGAGACGGGAGGTCCTGGGTTCATGTCTGGCCTCTGAAACACTTCCTAGTGGTATGACCCTGGGTCAGTCACTTTACTCCCATTGCCTAGCTCTTACTGCTCTTCTGCCTAGGACCTGATTAGTATTGTTTCTAAGATGGAAGGAAGAGTTTAAAAAGGATTATAGAAGAAACCAATTATACTGAAAGTTGTTAATCTTTTTTAAGTTCGCAGACCTCAGGTTAAGAACCTTTGGCCTAAGCAAGGCTCTTGGTCCTTGAGTAAGCTCAGGGGGAGAGGGGAATTCCTAAGTATTGTAGCTAGAGAGGATGCAGTAAGGCTGGAAGGATCAAGAAAGGCCATCCTTTAGGGGATTTTGATATTTAAAGGAAAGGAACTTGCACATTAGATTGTGTATTATGGGTTGAGGGAAGGAGAAAACAGAGGCAGAGAAGTTAGGGACTGAGTTCAAGCTGGAAATGATGAGGCCAGTGTCTAGACTGACAGTGGAAAGAACACTGTAAACCAAGGGCATGGAATTGGGGATCAGGAAGAATGGGGAGTTTAGGAAATACTGGGATTCTGGATGATGGAGATGGGCCTTCTTCAAGCCCAGCTCTGAGCCTACTATATGCCTCCTCTCCCCAAGGGAGGTCATGCAACCCCGTCGGGATCCAGGCCCCAGACACCACACAGCCTCGATGCCCTCTCGGACAGCACTGCTGGAAAAGGCCAGTCAGGCCCGGTGGGTGCAGCGGGCCCGCCAGAGGGCTGACAGACAGAGGCTGAGCCCTAAGGTTGTTCAGCGGCAGAATCGTGTCCGAGAGCGCCATCCCCGCCGGTCTAAGCACCAGGGCAGCTTTCTCCACCAGCCGTGCCAGCGCCAGTTCAATTACTGACGACACTGAGGTCACCCATCAGCCCATTCCGGGCTGCTCCACCCGACACTGCTCTCAAATAAACCTCTCACCAGCCTCCCTCCCCTCCCCGCAGACACTACCCCTCACCCACTTATCCTCACCAGCCTGCTCCTGCCACCTGTTCTGGACCTAAGTGGTGACCCCCACATGCTCCATGGAACTGTTGGCCAAGGTCCTGCTTCCCCAAGGGAGCCTCGAGGGAAGAGAGGCATTGCGATCCATCCCTGTGGGTAAATGCCTCCCTCTGGGAATGCCCTTGTCCAGAGATGCCAGCCCCTTACTTCTGATCTCTGCATTCCCCAACTAATTCCTACTATTCCCTACCTCTAAATCCTGTCTTGTGAATTCTGATCCTCTTCCTCAACCCCCAGCCTTGACTTTCCCCAATCTCTCAACACAGACCTCAACTTTGATCCCTTTATTTCCCTACATCTGACTCCACCTACACACATACAAAACACTGGTTCTATCACACCTCTGCCCCTCTCAACTCCTCCCTCTTAGGATGCTTGTCAGTGACAGAAGTGTGGCTTTTCTAGGGCTCCCTGACCCACCAAAGCAACTAGGTTGCAATGCCCTAAGGCCCAGTTCCTATTGTCTGTACCCCAAGACAGACTCATTATTAAGAGCTGGTCCAGACCTCTGAAGGTAAAGTATGTTGGAGAGGGTTGTGAGATGTGAAACCTGAGAGTGAAAGAATGGAGGAATTCAGAAAGCGACAGAAAGTCAGAGACAGACTTTAAGAGAGAAACAGCTTCAGAGGAGGAAACCCTTGAACACAGGAAAGCTAAGAGGACCCTACTACTGTGGCTTGGAAGATATAGATGGTTTCCTCAATTTGATGCCACCCCACTTAGTCCAGGTGACTCCTCCCTCACCCACAGAACCCCAATGCATTGGAGTCTGGGGGATCCAAGAGCCCCTGTGAAACCTGGGCTAGCAATTTTCCTGGGGATGGGGTTGGGAAAGGGCTCCCTAGGGACTAGGTTGAGAGCAATGGAAAGGGTTACTTCTGACCACAGCCTGATGGCTCTAGATAACTAGTCTGCCCATTTTACTTCCTGCCTCAACACCAGAATTCTGTACTTTGCATTATAAATGTCTTTCCCATCCTAGAGCTGGGGAGAATCCTCTTTGATCCAGGAGGGACAGACCTTCTGGCCCTCCTGGTAATCCCAAGCCTTTCTGTGTTAAATATTGTTTAGATCAGGGTCTTGGAAGAAGGGTAGAGAAGCATTTTCTCTGGGCCTTTTATTGCCCATCCATTCTGGAATTCTCACCCCTAAGGGTCTGGAGCTATCACTATCAATCTACTGAGGGTTCTCCATCCCCTTTCCACCTACAGAAACCAGGTGGCAGCTCTCTTTCTTCTGAGGTGTACAACCTCAGAAGAGAAAGTTCCCAAACCACAGCCTGTAAGACTTAAGAAGGAACTGCCCTTTTCATACTGTGGGTTGTAAATTCTGGGCTTAGATACCAGCAACTACCTACTTGCCCTGAATTACCCCAGTCAGTTTCTAGATGCCATTCTTTTTTCCTGTCTTCTCAGTTTATTTCTTATACTAGTTTCTGTCACTTAAAACTTTCAAGAATTTTTCCTAACACATGACTAATGACAATTCTTGCCCATAGACCCCTTCTCTCATTCCCTGGCCTTGGCTCTGGCCAGAGTACAACAGGGCTGGCTTCCAACTCCAGGTGCCTATAGTGGGCAGAGGCCTCCCAGCCCAAGGAGCAAACCAAATTAAAAAAAAAAATTAAAACAAGACATTTAAAAAATACTTCCAGCTTGCTCAGAAGTCAGTGATTAAGAGTTCATCCTGTCCCTTTTAGGGTCCCTTCAACCATCTTTTCCAAGAGTCTCCCTCCATCCCCACTTTAGTCACCTCACACCCAGCTATGTTGTGGCATTCACAACAGCTGAAATGAACTTCAAAGTTCCTGCTTTCCCTGTTCCAGTGCTAGGGGATTGGGTTTGGCCCCTAGTCACTGTTTTAATGAAATCTAGAGAGCTGGAACCCATCATCCCAAACCTTGCTTACCCCCTGTTAATGCCTACCCTTCCCATAAGGCTCCCTGAAGCTTTTGTACCCAAGGATTAACACAAGCCAATCATAAGACTTTTTTCCCCTACCATCCCATAGCCACTGTAGCATCTGAGTGTGGTAATATTTCAACTTGATTTTTGAGATCCAACCCCACTCACTCCATCATCCCGTTTGTTCGACTACAGAGCCACCAGATCTCATGCTATATAAATGGACTGTGTATGTGCCTTTCACCCTTAGCATGGTTCAGGGTTTTTCAAACCCCAGAACTTGAACAAAATAAGGAACCAGGATTCATGAAGTCCTATGCAACCTAAGACAGGGAGTCAGAGTCTGTAGTGACAACTGTTTGAAATATTAGGGAAGAGACCAGCGTGTGAGGAGTATTAGACATCAGTATAACCAGCACTTCAACAAAATTGTGTGTGCATGTGTGTGCGTGTATGTGTATTGGGGTGAGATGCCCATATTTTTGTTCTAAGGGTTTGTTTTTAAAGAGTGAAGCACTGTTACCAAGGGCAGTGTTGCTCTTTCCCTATTGAGTCTGAGAGCATGAACCTGCCCTTCTCTTGCCCCAAGTATCACTCCCTGGCCCCTTACTCCCCACTCTTGTCCCAAGAGGGCCACTGTGTGTGTGTGTGTGTGTGTGTTTACCTGTGCAGTTGTGGCCGGTTTTAGGCATACACGTACAACCAGGAATCCACCAATCTGCCCCTTAGACAGAGCGCCTCCTCTCCTCTCTAAGAGGGCAACACTGCCCCACCCCCCAGGTGCTCCAGATCTCGAATGCCTTACTAAATCCACATGGCTTTGAACTAGGGGGCTTAATGCAGACAAACCACCCACTTTCTGATACCTATGACTGTAGCCCTGCTGCCTGGTTCCAAACAAAGCTAACAAGCTGTGTCTCTGTCATATGCTGAGCCCAGATTATAGGAGGAACCTTTCTTAGGATATTTAAAATGTGTATTGGTGGACTCAAAGATGCAACTACCTTGACTCTGTCCTGGTGTGTGTGTGTATGTATGTATGTATGTGTGTGTGTGCGTGTATGTGTGTGTAACAGGATTTGAGTGTTAGACTGTAATGCTATTCCTCTGTGGGGGAAAAAATTAATATAAAGGAAAACACAAGAAATAAAAATCTATTTAAAGCATATACTAAAGTTGAATTATGTTGGTTTGGAGTGCGCCAGGGCTCTCATGTTTATGGGGCATTGAACAGGAAGAGTGGCATGTTGTGGGCACACACTGGGATATGGTCACATTCCTATTCCCCTTTTGTTCCCTGATGCCATTTCTTAAGTTATGGCCGATGATGCTAGGGGATGATGGCATCTGAAGAGAAAGGGCAGAGGCATACTTAAGAATGGCAGTTGGCCCAGTGCTACTCCTCTTCAAAAGATCATCCCCATTTTGTGCTGCTCTGTTCTAAGTGGAGTGAGAGTGAGGGTCACAAGTCTCCACAGGGAGAAGGCTAGGATATAAGAAAGTCAGAGCTTAGAAATGTGGTGCCATCTTCGAGAAGGAGATGCTTCAGCACAAGGTCCACTTGTTCAGGGCTCAGAAGGTCTAGTTTGGGGAGTGGGGGCGTGAAGTTCCATTGGGCCTTCAAACGTGGCTCAGATTACACCCCTGGGCAGTACGCCAACCAGGATACACTCTACAAACAGTAACCATCAAATGCCAGAGAGGAAGGACCCTAAATGAAACGACTTGTTGACTTAATGGGAAAGATAACAACATGACCTATATCCCTAAAGATGAAGCCTCAGGGACAGAGCAAGGTAGGAAAGAAAAACCAATGCACAGCCCTGTGACCTCCAGAGGCTCCTAAGCAGCTTGTGTGTACCTGTATCAAGGATCTCATCCTTGGCCCTCAAATCTCCTTCTACCTCAGCTGAAGGAGATAGGAGTAAGTGATGACAACCAACATGTATATAGTGCTTACTATGTCCCAGACACTGGGTGGGTAAGCCCTTTATAATTATTATCTCATCTGATCCTAACAACAGCCGTGGGAGGTAGGTGATATTCCCAGTCTACCAATGAGGAAACTGACAAAGATGAAGTGACTTGCCAGGCCTCATAAAACTAGTGTCTGAGACCAGATTTGAACTCTGGACTCCCTGACTTCAGGCCCAGCACACTATCTGCTGGGCTACCTAGCTACCCAAGAATATCTGAGGGCTTGTGGACAGAACAGCTAATGCTCAGCCTCTTCACTGTATCTGCTATATATACTTCACTAAATATACCATATCTAGGATGATCAATTTAGAACTGGAAGGTATTCTGTAGGCCACTTAGTCCTGGATTTGTACTCAGGAGCTGGTTTTGAGTTCCAGCTCTCATTTTTTCTTGTGTAATCTTTAGTAGGCTTCACTTCACTTCCCTGAAACTATTTCCTATAGAATTATCTGTAGAATGAGGAAAAGTGACTTTGTTAACCTTTGAGGCTACTTCCAGCTCTGCATCTCTGATCTCTCATCTTTACAGATGAGAAAGCCCTAGCTTCTCCTTAGAGGAGGCTCCAGTATTGCTACAAATATCCTTCATGGTCTAAAACAATGACATTTATTTAGAGCATTTGGGATTCCACATTATACAAACCCTTAGATTCTCTTTATTCACTGGTCCATTTTTCTACAACAAATACATCTGAAATCATCTATAATAAAATTATTTACAACATTTCCAAAGGAGAGGGATTATTTCTGCCCCCATTACAGCTATTCACAGAGTACTTCCACTGCACAAAACATCACCAGCTACCTAAGAACGGCCACTGTATCTGCTAATTTGCTTAGGAAACAAATGTGAAATCTAGACATTTACAACAGTAGGCTGTCATTTCTTCTAAGAGACAATTCCATTTGAAAAACTTGAACTTCATCTTGCCATTACAAACGGTTCCTCAACCTTGTCTCTCACTGTTTTGTTTTTTTTTTATAAAGAGGCTACGTGGTTTGAGAGAAGGGCAGCATTATTAAAACAATTAACTGTACAGAAATCGTTGTGTTTGTTCTTAAAAATCACAGTTCAAAATTGCTTTTTGTAAAATTCACACACATTTACAAGTCTCCAGTTGCCTGAAGTGATTTACTTGGATTTCCTTCGCTTGGACTGCATCACGCTGGCTGCAGGCTCTGTGAAGAAAGGAAAGACAGGTACAGCTTAGGACATCCACTCCCTGGCCCAATGTGGCTACTAAGAATCTTTGGCAAGCTCTACAGTGAGGAACTTTTCTCACTAGTGATCCCATGAGAGGTGGAGCTGAGCTGCAAAGCAGGGTCTTCCCAGGCTGAATCATTATATCACAATTAGTTCTCAGGTCCAAGCACTGGTTAGCCAGCAGAATAGTAGGCAGTAGGATCAGGGATTAAACTCCAATTTAACTTGGTACAAAGCACTACTGGGTGCTGGGGATAGAAAGAATCTGAAAAAATGGTAGTCTCTACCTTCATGGGAGAGCTACTTTCTAATGAGGGCAACATGACATGTATACATGTAAGCATAAATAATGCAAGACAAGGGCAAAGGAGAGATCTAGACAGGCTGCTCCAGGAAAATCTGGAGAGGATAATACTTCCATTGGCTTAGATGATGGTAGGGGGAAATCAGAGAAAAGTTCACAAAAATGGACAGGGTGTATCCTCTCCAGCTGCTGGCTGTTGTTGAGGGAAGAGTCTGGCATATGTGCCTCTGGGGAAGAGCACACGAATACCCATTGGCACAGACCCTCTGGAGAAACAATGAGTTCAGGAGTCCTAGAGGATTTTTCAGTTGGGTGAATGATCTGCTTACAGATATAGATAATAAAAAGCCATAACAGGAATTGCAGTAGCTAATTGCAGTAGCTAGAGATAGCATTACCATTACCACCTCTACAGAGCTAACTAAGTAAAGCCTGTTTCAAAACCCTGCAGTAGTCTCAGGCCAGCTCTACACCTCTCAGCTGGCTGATGTTGCAAAGGATCCTAGCCTTGTGCCTGCATGGGCTCTTGAAAAATTCTGACTTTGAAGACCAAATAAAATATGCATCTCCATATACATGGTAAAAATTAATGCATTATATATTAAACTGCAAGTCTTTATTATGTACAGCTTGCTTTTCTTTTAAAACATAATAAATTCAACATGTAACTTCCAAAGTTGTCCTGCTTGTCTGTGATTCTTAATGGCCTCTTCTGTCCATTAAAAAACAAACAGCTTAAATGACCCTCTTTTCTTTCTTTGCCTTTTCTTACTTTCTTCTCGTTTTCCTGTATACCATGTCCCTATTTCCCCTTCTATTCCTACCTCCCTAATCTCCAGATTGAAAGAGAAAAAAGAAAAATCAACACCCTTCTAACAAATACAACATATACTCTGTGTAGCTCATCCTGCCACAGACTACTTTGGATTATATACTCTCCTATCAGGCATCCAGGCCTGTCACTTCTCTACACCTCTGGTTTTTTGGATAGTTCAGGTGAGAAAAGTACAGGAATATGGCAAGAACCTAGCATGGCTACCAGTATAGGCCACTTCCAATGTTTATCTTTCTTCTGGCCTTAAAGGTATCTGATGCAAACACAGCCAAGAGACTTCATGCAGTGAATGAGGGATGACAATAAGGAAATGAAAAAGAAAAAAGTATTTCAGTCTTTCTATCCACAATCTGGTTTCTGTCTTCTGAAATATTAATAGTGTTTCTTCCAAAATGGTTTCTACTGAAAAAGCAATTTTAAGAAAGGGAATCCCTAGACACCCAGCAACCTCTTGCTCCAACTTTTCCTGCCTGAAATATAACTGTGTCTAAGGCATTCTACTCTGTTAACTAGGGTCAATAGAGCATAGAGCAAAGAATTTTGTGGCCCCACATGGTACGACATGGATTCAGGGAAAGCAGGGAAGATGAAAATGGCAGTTGGAGAGAGGAGGTTAGGAATAGGTTTCCTTAAAACTTTCACTCCCTTCAATCTCCAGTCCCTGGTCAACAGTTCCTATTTTTCTCTATTAGAAAATCAATGACTGGACAAGATGCCCCACTTCATGTCACACATGACATTCCTTCTTAGGAACATGGTATAATGAAGCCACAAGTTGATAGTTCTTCATACTGGGTGAATCAAAGGCATAGGAATAGAATCTACCGAGGTCTGCACAATTCTCTGATGTTAGAGGTTGGCACCTTGCTCATATTTCTAGCCATCTGAGAGCTACCCAGCCAAGTACATACTTTGGTGAGGAAATTCTCTTTGATTCAGTGTTCACCTATGGGAATACACAGATCTAGATTAACGCCCAGAAACACTGATGATCTACAACACCTCTGCTGGGCCTAGATCAATCTAGGCTGAATATCTCAGTAAGTTAAGACAGTTCATCAAGAACAACTGCCCTTATTTATATCAGACATTCACTTGATTAATCACCACATACATCCTTTGTTTATACCATTTCCTACACTAAAATCTCCTTGTCCTACCTGAATCCTGGCTGATATCCTGCCTATGCTATAAGTATTACCTCAAATATGAAGCTATTTCTGAAACTCTCCAGTTGGAAATGACCTTTCCTTCTTCTGACTTTATATACTATTTTGCTTACATTGCACTTATACCACTTGCAGAGTCTAATACTTATTATTATTATTATTTGGGGGGGGGGGGGGGGCTCATGTCATACCTTTCTACTATAATGTAAGCACAATGAGGGCAAGGCCTAAATCTTATTTATCTTTATATTCTCCTAGAATATACATATTGGGACATAATAAGGGCTTAGCAAATACTGGTTAGTTTTTTTTTTTTAAAACCCTTACCTTCCGTCTTGGAGTCAATACTGTGTATTGGCTCCAAGGCAGAAGAGTGGTAAGGGCTAGGCAATGGGGGTCAAGTGACTTGCCCAGGGTCACTGGGTTGGGAAGTGTCTGAGGCCAGATTTGAACCTAGGACCTCCCATCTCTAGGGCTAGCTCTCAATCCACTGAGCTACCCAGCTGCCCCCCAATACTGGTTAGTTTTAAGTGTGGTGGCTTCTCTTCAAGGTCAGTATATTTACTGTTGAAAATCTAATTCAAATGACAATTATTACAAGAAGAAAGCATCATCAAACTATATAGAGGTGTGGGTTTCTATCCAGCTCCAAGTCTTGTCTCCTCTCTACTTCCAATCACCTGCACTACAGTTTCTATAAATATCATGATGTGTTAGATGTAGTCTTGTCTATCTCTAAATAGTAAGCTACCCAATGATGGGACTTCCAAATTCATGTCTCTTCCATTTCACTCTGAGGAGTGCTTAAGAGTTTAAAGCACTTTGGTTGTAATAAGGCCTACTCTTTTTCCTGTCTTGCTTTCCTCTGTATAGGTACACAACAAGGCCCACCTTTTGAAGTGCTAGAAGCTGATGCTGGCCGGGAGGAACGCTTCCTCTGCCCATTTTCCCCACTCTCCTGGGCAGTGGTAGGCTCCTCAGCTCTTGAGTTTCTCCGACTTGGCGTTTTAGACTTCTCCCCTGTCTCCTTGGGTTCATTACTGGAGAAAGAATGAAAGCAGAGAATTTCTAGTGAGGAGCACATACTTGGGTACAGAATTAGAAATGGGCACAATAAACCTAAGTTAGAAACATGAGGCAGGTATTGAAGGGACAGATTGGACTAGAAGAAAAAGTCCCCAAACAGAGGTTACATGGCAGAAGAATATACTATCTCACACAGAAAGGATACAGCAGCAGTCAAAAGATAATATAGGGCTCTCAAAAGTCAGAAAGGTTCACATGATTTCATAAGAAATTGCTTTATTCATATTTCAGGATCTTTCCTAATAATCAGATCCCTTAGGCAGATATGGTCCCATTTTATTAATCCTTACAGCCTAAGAAACATGTCCCAAGGAACTGCCCATTCTCTGAAGCACTATTTATGCTTAAAAACTTGCTCTTTCACCAAACACTTAAATGTATGTATATATTACATGGAATATCCTACAATTTAAAATACGCACAGCCCTTTTGGCTATGAGACTAATAGATTACCTTGTACATCAATTACTCGGACCTCCTGCTAACATATATGAACCATTCTTCTGGCAAGAAACAGCCTGAAGGCCTTAAATCTGCCCAAAAGGAAAGTATCCTGAAGATTCCCATTAGCTCATTAAAATGTCAACAGAAAATTTTCTGTATACATGCAAACTTTTTCTATCCAATACCTGCTGTATTCCTACCTATGGGCAGATCTAAAGTACAGGAGAGAGGATTGAAAAGGCTATTCTACATGTCTTCTATTTAACTGCCTGAATGAAAAGTCTTGGTCCAATAAAGGTGGCTGCTGCATTTTCCCTTCCTTGTCTCAGCCACTACCAAATAGCTAGTGCCAAAGGAAGTTACTCCTTTCTCTTTCCTCTTGCAAATATTATCCATCTTCCTTCTAGTGGCATGGTGACATCTATTGGCTCCTCCCCTCAAAAACCCCATTTTTGGATAGTCCTAATTATTATTTAGTTGTTGTTTTTTTAAACCCTTACTTTCCATCTTGGAATCAATACTGTATATTGGTTCCAAGGCAGAAGAGTGGTAAGGGCTAGGCAATGGGGGTTAAGTGACTTGCCCAGGGTCACACATCTGGGAAGTATGAGGCCAGATTTGAACCTAGGACCTCCCATCTCTAGACCTGGCTCTCAATCCACTGAGCTACCCAGCTGCCCCCTAGTTTGTTTTTTACATTGAGCTGGACTCCGTCCCTGTGCAACTTCCACCCAAAAGAGCTTTCTGGGGGAATAAATATCCAACAACTTCCACAAGGCAATTTTTCACACCAGTCTTCAAACTGACATTGAATTACCCCATATCACCCTATATCAAGGAGATTATATAGAGATGATTCTCATAGTGGGTACAAGGTTGAAGTAGAGATTTCTCAGGTCTATTCCAGCTATAAAATTTTGTGATTCTATGTATTGCTATGCATTGAAAACAGTATGATGGAAAGAACTTTAAACTGAACATCAGAACTGAGTTTAGACATGACTGCTACTAATTTATTGTGTGATCGTGGGCAATTCATTTACCTCTGGGACTTTGATCCTTTCTGTACAATGATGAGGATAGACCACATGCATGTCTTTCTTTTTTTAAACTTCTACTTCTGTCTTAAAATTGATACTAAGTATTGGTTCTAAGGAAGAACAGTAAGGGATAGACAACTGGAGTTGTGATTGACCAGTTAAACAGCTAGGAAGTGTCTGAGACCAGAACTGAATCCAGGATCTCCTCCCTCCAGGCCTGGCTCTCTATTCACTGAGCCACCTACATGCTGCCCCAACCACATGTATTCCAAGATCCCTTCCTCATTCTAACATTCAAGAAAGACATCTATAACCTCAAAAAGCTATTTCTTTCCACTAATTAGTTTAACTATATGTTGTTACTCACTTCCAATGTGAGGACATAAGGCCTATGCTCTTGTTTGCACAAGAAGCAGATTGGTATATTTCTACAGATGCTAAAGTGGTGGTCACCCAACTTTATTAGGAGAAACCCTATCTTTGGGGGCTAAAGTTAATGTCTAGTAAATGCCAATGACAACTAGCCAATTCAGAAGGGAAAATAGCCAGGTGAATGAAGTGAAGAAAAAGGGCAAGAAGAGTTGCCATTTAGAAACTGAGAAAGCTGAGTCTCCAAAGAGGTTTATTTTCCTGCTGAATTAACAGGAATTATATCATCTTACCTTTGACTGGAGACTATAGCAGCATTTGCTTCCAGTTCTGCAAGAAACAGAAAAAGAGACTAAAAAAATGCCTTTTGCAGAAGCTACTGTGATATGGGTACAACTAAAAATACAGATGTCTATAGAAAATCTGAGTGTCCTACTTGGAATGAAGTCTCCCTGCCCACAGATACTCACTGCAGATGGTAGAAAATCATGGCTAGTGTTTACAATACCCAATGAATATGGGAGGCATGTAATCTGGTCTGATTTTCAACAACCCTATGCTGTAAATAAAGACTTCTATGATCAATACCATTTGATATTAAGGTAACTAAATCTGGAACTTCCCTTTTAAATAGATCCATTAATCCTTATCTTAAAAAAAATCAGTATTCAAGTACTACCTAAGAATTATACATTTTTATGCTTTAGAACTAAATTAAGTCCCTTTCAAATGTGATAGTCAGTGAACATTGCAGAACTGAAGTTTAGGAGGAATGGGATGAATATAGGATTTCTGGGCAATGTTTCTACCCTTTCCTGCTCATGTGTGCCCTCTTGTGGTCACTTAAAGCCAGCAGGGCTGGAGCAATTCTTGCTGACAAGAACATTCCTTGGAGAAATAGAACTTTACCCCAAGAATTGAGAGCAGACCACTCCCATCAAAAAAGGACCACTTAATTATGAACTATTTTTTATCATTAACTAGGGACATTTTATATTTCTGTTTACATTAATATGACACTGTTAAGCAATGTTATAAAAATCTTACCTAGCATCTTATCACATGGTTTCATAGTCTATACTGTTAAATTCAGATATATCATTCATTAATTGTTTCATTTAATTACATCTTGCCTTTACAACTAGACTTAACACAGTGCCTGTCACATAATAGGTGCTTAATTAATGTTTATTGATAAACTCTATGGGCAGGGCCCTAGCATATTTCCTTTTATTTTTTATAAAACCCATACCTTCCATCTTGGAATCAATAGTGTGTATTGGTACCAAGGCAGAAGAGTGGTACGGGTTAAACAATGGGGGTTAAGTGACTTCCCCAGGGTCACATAACTAGGAAGTGTCTGAGGTCAGCTTTGAACCCAGGACCTCCTGTCTCTGGGCCTGGCTCTCAGCCCACTGAGTCACCCAGCTGCCGTGCCTTTTTAAAAAAAATTCGAGACAACAGATGTAAACATGAATCAACATTTAAATATACAAGGAGAAAAAGATGACACAGGAAACTGCAAACTTATTTTATATATATATATATACCTAGTACCACACTATATATAAATAGATGACTTAAAAGAGGCGGGTTGATTCACAGAATGCCAAGAAGCTCAGTCAGCCCTCAAGTATGTTTTTCTCTCTAAAATACTACCTAGTGCATACTAATCTATTGCTTATGAAGTCCTAATTCCTTGGCCTGACATTTGAGGTTTTCCAACATCTGACACTAGCCCACCTTTTCAGCTTAAGGTTCCCTCCTCACTGCCTTTAGCCTGTGCCCTTGCACAAGGTTGTTTGTTGAGGAAATGTTTCCCCTATACATTTTTTGGTCTGCCTAAAGCCTGGCCATTCGTGAAGACCCCATTTAAATGCAACCCTCCTCTATTAAGGGAAGGTGATATTTTTCTTCCATGAATCTCCATAGATCTATTTTTCCAGTTTGTGTTGTAGTTGTATATGTGTTTTCTTCCTATAAAACTTGTTTCTCAATTCTTTGTATAGTGCAGCACCGTGCACAAGATACTCCATAGAATAGTACTTAATAAATATTCACTGAGTTTAATAACTTTCAATCAACTAGTATGAATTGCTTATAGATTCTATGCATGGCACTATAGGAGAAGCAGGACTGAGCTGGTCTTTGAAGGACAGGTAGTTTTTCAATGGGTAGAGAATTGCTATGAACATACACCTAAGCATGCTTAGGAGACAGCTAAAAGAACAATCTGGCTGAAGCAGGAGGTTAAAGCCAAATGGTGGGAGATCTTAAATACTAAACTAGGAGTCAATTCTTTATTTTGCATGAAGATGAAAGTCATCAAAGGTATATGAATGTCTTTTACCTAGAGAAATAACAAATGGATCAGAGGGAAATAAGCTAAGATGTGTATAATCATGATCATATACAAATTTTTTCTTTTTAATTTTATATTTGATGGTCTTAAAAATGTTGCTGTACTGTATACTAGCAATGAGATGATATGGGAAAGAAAAAGTTTCCCAAGTCTGATCTTCAAGCATGTAAAGCTTGTTAACCCTATCACAATCCTTAAGAGCCAGGAGAAACTAAATATTGGGGGAGGGGGGAAGAGCTCTGATTACACACACACACACACACACACACACACACACATACCATATCTAAGGCAGACTAGGTTATGACAATTATGTCTTCAATATCAGTAAAATCCATAGATAGGCCAGATTAGCATACAATTCAGGAAGGATATGTATGGGAACTTAGATCTTAACAAACAAGTGTGTCTTGTAGTATGCTATATCACCAATTTCCTTCCTCTAGAAATATGACTGCACACTTATTTGCAGCATCCTAGGCCTAAGTGACAAACAAAAACTTACACAGACATGCCTGGAATGACTTTTATTTGCTGGTACTACTTTACAATTTAATAAGAGATGTGCTTTATGAATCATGATTTTTAGTCATAATTAATATGAGCACTGTTTAATAGTATTTTCCCTTTCTGTTCTATAGAAGCTAGCAATTCTTCAAGGCTCCTGGGAATGCTGGAGCAATGGGACTATAGAAGAGCAACAAAACAATAGTGAGAGTTCTGTCAAGTTTACAGAATGGGGCACTATATCAGGAATAAGGACATCTAAGGTTTGGCCAAGAGAAGACCTATTCGAAGTGTTTGAATATTCTTGTAGAGGGGATTGACAATTAATCTGGTGGCAACGTGGAGGATGAATTAGAGATAGGAGATTAAACTGGATAAGAATCACTTGAATGCATGTAACATGAGGATCTCTGAAGTTCCTTTCTTTTCTTAAGAGTCTATGACATTGTGACCTTAATTAAAGTGTCATTTGTCAATAAAATGGTTAAATATTACTACAAATAGGGAAAAGGTAGGAAGGCTGGAGGATCTGAAGGCAAGAACAATCAATTATAAGCCTGGCCTTTATAACAAAGTTGGTTCAAAAAATGACATAGAAAAATTTTTAATAGTTTCCTTCCTTGAGCTGATATTTCTGGCCCCCCACCCCAAAATGAGTGAAAATGAAAGCAAGGTTGGAAATAATTAAGATGCCTAAAGCAAAGGGTATTACCCTCTAATTCATTCTAGCCCATAGAGAAGCTTTTCCAAAGTATACTCTACCTGGTCTATGTGCAGGTCCCTGAGGTGGTACAGCTGGGATCTCCTTCTGGGTCAGATTTGGTGAAGGTGCTAAAATAGGTGAGGAAAGCAAGGTGATCTAATTTTTTTTCTCCAAAGCAAAATAAAATGTAGTGTTGCAGTATGTGGTTTCATAACAGAAAGAACTTTTAAGCAACCAACCAGGTTCTTTCTTATAGTTCTAAATGAATTATGGGATGAGATATTCTTGAATTTACAAATAAATTTCAAGCCTTATCAAGAAGTTCATCTTTATTTTACTGTCTGGCAAAGACCGGCACTTGGAAGTTTATCTATGTGTACATGCAAGAATGTCAGTCATCCCTCTAAATGATCACCCTAGTGCAAACATAACAATATGGAAATAGGTTTTGATCAAGGACGCATGTAAAACCCTGTGGAATTGCATGTCAGCTACAGGAGGGGTTGGGGGTAAGGGAGGGAAAGAACATGACTCTTGTAACCAAGGAAAAATATTCTAAATTGACTGAATTAAAAAAAAAAAAGTCAGTCCCCACCCTCACCCCCATCCCCCAGGACAATCACTCCTTTGCAACTTAGTATTTTTGTTCCTGGGTATCAGCTTTTCCAAGACACTTTCAGAGTCCTGAACGAAGGTCTTTAAAGGAAATTCAATCACTTCTCCAGCACTTATAGTTTATTACATACCTTTCAGCAATTAAGTGATATTTTGTTATACTCCCTGATGAAGGCAGGAATCACCTCATATTCCTCTGTATCCATTAGAGCACATAGCAGTGCTGGAAATGGAATAACTACTTAATTCATGCATGTTTTAAATTAGATCAAAATTCTTGAGATCATATGCCAAAATGCAAAAAGAAATATGTAGATGTCTTTTAGTAAATAGCATTGTATAGAATCAGAGAGAGCTATTTTAACTATAAGATGAAGCCACTGAAAAATGCTTATCACTATTCAGGGGCCAGCTGTCAATAAGTGCAAGTCTGGGGGTGGGAGTGAGTTGTACATACAAAAGGTGGTGCTTATAATCTACTACAGCTCTTGTATTTGTCAATTCTCAAGAAGCAGGTCTGAAACAGAATATGCAGAAACATCATTCCAGGAAGAGTGATTTGTATTTGGAGCTGTGGTTTCCAGGACCCATATTTTAAATCAAAGCCCACTGCTGTGTCAAGTTCCATCCTCTTACTGGCCTGTTGTATGTTCCCTAGGGCTTTTGTCCATGTGACTGGAACCAGAACTGAGTATTTTCTAAGAATAATCAAGTGGTGGTGGTGGTGGTGTCTGAAAAGAATACTAGTTGTGGTTGTCTGTAGATTGTAGAAGTAGCCTAAGTGAAGGACCTGAGTCAGTTACAATCATTTAAAGAACTGCCTGAGAGGATAAATTAACCCCAGACTCAACTGATTATTAATTCTGAGGCATTTTTCTCTCTCTCAGCAAGGGTACAATAAATAGAGATGAAGCTGCCCTGAACAGCAGAAATTCCACAGACACATAGGGTCCTTAATATGCCTACACAGTATGATGGACAAGAATGAACATGAAACAAATGTTTCAATATGAATATTAGGCAGTGATGTTGATGGTAAGAGCTGGCTTGGTTCCTTAAGATATAAGTTTCCTTTCCTCCTAGATACTACAAATTGGTAGATTTCCCTTTTTCTTCAATGATGTGGTCACCATGGATTCTTATTAATGTAATATTTTAGCTCCTCTTCTGAAAAAGTTTTAACACTATGTTGTTAACCTTTCCTATGACTGTTCCATTATACCAAGGAATTACACAGATGGTACTTGGAAATTAAATTAAGTGCCCACTAGAGAACATTACCTAATTTTAAATATTTTTCCAAATTCTGCTGATTCACAGACTTCCCTGGCATTGCATTAATAGTATTATATAGTCCTGAATGCTTTGTAATCAAACCTGCCTTTCTGATAGGATTACAAATATTATTTGTTTCTTGTCGTGTGAGGTAATAATGTTTCCTGAAGGGAAGAAATGGAAAACACAACAGCAGAGTCTACTTTAAGCAACATCTGGCTTCCATTTCATTTTTAGGTTTCATATGCATTAGTAGAATGGTGCATGGAAAATAAATATGGCATCACTTTTAAAATACTAGCTGTTTGATTGGCTAACATGACAGCAATGGAAAATAATGAATGCTGGAGGGGATGTGGCAAAGTTGGGACATTAATGCGTTGCTGGTGGAGTTGTGAATTGATCCAACCATTCTGGAGGGCAATTTGGAACTATGCCCAAAGGGTGCTAAAAGACTGTCTGCCCTTTGATCCAACCATAGCACTGCTGGGTTTGTACCCCAAAGAGATAATAAGGAAAAAGACTTGTACAAGAATATTCATAGCTGCACTCTTTGTGGTGGCCAAAAATTGGAAAACGAGGGGATGCCCTTCGATTGGGGAATGGCTGAACAAATTGTGGTATATGTTGGGGATAGAATACTATTGTGCTCAAAGGAATAATAAAGTGGAGGAATTCCATGGAGACTGGAACGACCTCCAGGAAGTGATGCAGAGCGAGAGGAGCAGAACCAGGAGAACATTGTACACAGAAACTGACACACTGTGATACAATTGAATGTAATAAACTTCTCCATTAGTGGCAATGCATTGATACTGAACAACTTGGAGGGATCTATGAGAAAGAACATTATCCACATTCAAAGGAAAAACTGTGGGAATAGAAACACCGAAGAAAAACAACTGCTTGATCACATGGGTTGAGGGGATATGATTGGGGATGTAAACTCTAAAGGAACATCCTAATGCAAACATCAACAACATGGGAATAGGTTCTGATCAAGGACACATTCAATACCCAGTGGAATTGCACATTTGCTACAGGGTGGGGGGAGGGCAGGGAGGGAAAGAATATGATTCTTGTAACCAAGGAATAATGTTCTAAATTGACTAAATAAAATTAAAATAAAACAAATACTAGCTGCTTCTTTGTATTAAGTATCCATTTCCAAAAGTTCCTATATAAGAGATATTTTAAATTGGGTATCTATACTTGAAGATAGCCTGTATGTCTTGACAGGATTTGGCAAAATCACAAATAATGTGGCATAATGAAAAGAGCACTGCAATAAGAATCCAGGAACTTGGGTTCTAATTCTTTCTTCTTTTTATTCCTAGAATATATTATTAGCACAGTGCCTGGAACAAAGTAAGTACTTAGTAAATATTTTCTGATTGAGGAAGGACTTTGACGTAGGACTCCCACTCTCTGAGCCTCCATTTTAAAATGAGAGGCCTGGCCTAATGTCTTACAACTCTGAAATTCTCTAAATTTATAATAATATTAATGAAAAAATATTTATATAAGCTTATATTAATTTTAAAGCACTGTTAAGTAAACAGTATGCCTATATAAAATAAATAGCTTCAGTGAGAAAATGGACTTATATTTTTTTACCCTTCAGTATAAGACAACAGAATGCTCTTAAATCAGTTCTCTTTCTCTTTGGCCATCACTCAAATTTCTTCTTTTTAAACCCTTACCTTCTGTCTTGGAATCAATACTGTGCATTGATTCCAAGGCAGAAGAGTGGTAAGGGCTAGGCAATGGGGGTCAAGTGACTTGCTCAGAGTCATACAACTAGGAAGTGTTTGAGGCCACATTTGAACCCAAGACCTCCTGTTTCCAGGCCTGGCGCTCTATCTACTGAGCCACTTAGTTGCCCATGATCCAAACTTCTTAAATTCACTGTTAAATTTCTAACTCTCTGCAGGAGGAAAAACCATAAGGCTCAGAGTACATACCTATATTCTGAAGAAGCTCTGGGTGGGTTCCTGCTTTCTCTTCCACTAGGCCAATTCCAAGCTGTTCAGTCACTATGCCACCATGATTATTTTTAGTATTTGGGGTTGTGGAAGCAAGCTCTGAAATCACTGGGGCATTTACCATAGATGGTGCACTGGCAGGAGAAGCACTGCTCAGTAAGCTCGGCGCCACTGGTACTGAGGAAGAAGAAATAGCCATGGTGCTAACACTTGGTGTGCCAGGCCCAGGAGTGCTTATCTTTAGCAGAGTGGGTGCCGGGGGTGTGGTGGCCTTATTGTCCGGTTCTGTAGTTATCTGCTCAGTTCCCACATTACAAAGGGCTGGCATTTCCAGGCCCTGGCCTTCAGCATCTCCATCCACAGCATACTGTTCCTCCCCTTTTTCAAGAGATCCTGTTACTTTCTTGCATGCCTTGGTCAACAAAATCTGACCAATCTTGTCCACTTTCCCCTTGCCCTTACTAGATGAAACTGGGCTTCTTCGGTTGCCAGAGGAACCTGGACTACTGGTAAGAAGAGGTGAGACCATCACTGCTGACTGTGCAGCTGCTATAGGGCACTGATCTGATGAAACACTAACTTGAGGACTAGCATCATCTGGGCTAAACTCTTTGACTTGCTGGACAGGGGTCTGTGTAGGAACAACTGAAGAAGCTGTGGATGGGGGAGAAGGAAGCTGAATGGGTGCTGCCCGAGAGTTAAGAACCAATGACCTATTGGTTGGTATACTTGGGGCAGGGCTACTGGATGGTACACTAGGAGGTGCAGGAGCAGAGGAAAACTTTATGTTTTGGGGTATGTGTAAAGGGCCAACCACTGCCACAGGCTGTGACATTAAACTGGAGTTAGAGGTCAGTGGGGCTGCAGGAATTGTACTTGACTGAGATCCTTTCATAACCTGAATTATCGAGGATGAATTGATAAATACTGGTGTAATGAACTGAGGTCGAGCATTGGACTGAGCTGATGACTGCCCCTCGGAAACCATAACTTTGTTTCCCACATTGGGCATTGTGACTACTGTTGACATTAATGTAGGCTGCAGGTGAGATGGCAGAGGTGTTGATGTATTAGCAGAAGTAGTAATGGGGTTTGAAGTTACAAAGACAGTTATTTGGTTTGGTGGCAAAGGAGTAGAAATGGAGGAGTTGACAGGCCTGGACATTGTTGGGGGTACATTTGGTGTGCCACTAGAGTTGACCTCACCCAATTCTTGGTGCATTTGGGTTGAACATGGCTCATTACTGAGAGGCAAGTTTAAGGGATTAGAAGATTCCTTACCAGAAGGTGGATCCTGCAGTGGAGGAAGGACAGCTATCTTTTTTAGATCCTCCCCTGATGACACTGTAGGTGACACTTCAAGACTGGTAAGCCCAGGGGGCTTAATGGTAACATTAGGAGCTCCAGAATTATCAAGAAGTTGACTTAGAGATGTTGGGGCTTCTCTCATAGCAGAAGAGAGCACAGATTTGTTCTCTTCTGCAATAGGAAGTTTGCTAGTGTCTAAAGGTTGCATCTCCTTCTTTTGTTGGTCTTCAGAAACCATCATCTTCATTTCTTGGACAGGAATGGCTTTTAGCTCAACATTTGCCTGCTCTTTATTACCTGGGGCAGTCTGGCAGTCATTGTCCGGGGGGACATTAAGACTCTCTTTGTTATCCTCAGTAATACTAGCCACTGCAGTCATAGGCACTGTTGGGTTTGGTGGATTCAGCATGCTGTTATTAGGAAAATTCCCAGGTACAGGTGTGGGTAAAGAAGTAGAATTGGCCAAAACATTTCTTTGCAATTCTGCACCCTGCATTAGAGCTGGATTTGTCTGGGATGCCAGAGACAACTTAGGTGTTTTTGAGTTTTGTCTGCCTGGACTTGGTGTAGTTTTCCTACTGGACCCAGGACTAGACCTTCGACTATTGCTCGGACTAGCTCGTTTTGTTCCTCCAACATTAGCCTGCTTTCCAGAATTAACAACAACAGAATCCAACTTATGAGTCTGTGGAGGAGCAAAGCTTGAAGGATTATTAATAGTGAGATTTGAAGGAGCTTGCCCAATGGCCTTCAAAGTAGTTGGATTAAGACCCTGCTGATCAAATCCTCTATTCAGATTAGGTCTGGGAGGTAAAGGAATATTAATCTGAGGAGGAAAGAGACCAGCTATAGAAGCATTGAGACGTTCTGGTGACAAACTTATTTCTGAAGGTTCTGTGCTAGGTGGACGGTTGTTTGGTGTCTGAGGGTAATATGGCCTTGGGCTGGCCCTATTTGGTGTTTTAGGCCTGGATGTCTGTGTAGGGGTAGCAACATTTGAAAAATGGTGACCATGAGAGCTAGATAAAGAATTAATTGGTGGTTGCTGTGGACTTGCACCTTGAGTAGCAGCAGAAAGGGGAGATGGTCCCGGTTTTGGCCCTGGCATCATTAATTGATTCTGAGAAACTACTAAATGCGAAGCCAGGTTATTTGAAGCCCCTGAAACTGGAGTAACTTCATTTCCACTTCCTTCAGGAAGAGATGCCACTTCTCCCAGAGGTGAACTGGAAGGATTCTGTAGATTATCTGAGTATACCATTTTTCTTGTATTATTTCCCAGGGGAGGATTAACTGGCAATGGCATCCTTTGCTTATCAGGAGATGGTGGTACTGAGCCAGGGCCTTGTAAGCTGACCATTACTGACATGCCACCACTCTGTTGCATGGGCATTCTCTGTGCATCTGGATTTAGGGAACCCCTTGTGGGGTGAACATTTTGGGACACAGGCAGTCTGATTGATTTGGGATCTTGCTGCATCATAAGCATCATCATCATTTGTTGCTGCTGTTGCTGTGACTGTGCCTGAGTAGGGGGTGGTGGTGGGGGCTGTGGTTGAGGTGGCTGTGGTGGTGGCTGCTGTGGTGGTGGTTGCTGGGATGGCGGCACATGCTGCATGAGTTGAGGAGGCATCTGTTGTAGTGGCCTTTGTTCAACTTGTTGAGATGGATAACCTAGAACGAGCCCCCCAAATCAGGGAAGTTAGATTTCCAACAAGTAAGTTCAGGAATCTGTAAAGCATTTTCACAAACATTCACTGATACTTCTGAGGAAGGCCACATTGAACCTATACAAACAATGCAAGCATAGTCTTTTTCCAGGATGCAGCCTTTTGGCATTGGGTATACATCTAGTTTAAGAAAATGGAAAGCTTAGGAGAGGGCAAAAATCATTAGTGCTCCTGAGCCTCTGGAGTTTGATTGCAGGCTCTGGCAACCTTAACACAGCTATTCATGGCAAGAGGTAAAGTCCAGGTGACAAATCTGCCCAAAATGTGAATCAACGTGATAAATCCAATCACATGGATGCTTTAAACCCATCTAGAACTTCAGTGTCATGTAGATGTCATCTGACTTTCACTATCCATATAAATGAAATGATTCCCTCCATCTGGGAGAATTACCTATTTTCATTATGTATTGTTTTAGTTGATGTTTGTAGAGGCATAGATAGTTTTATGGCTTTTAAAAATCAAGATCCTTCTAAAACAAGTCTAGGATTTACTTCCTTCAGTAAATCTTAATAGCAACTCAGACCTGTTGGTTGCCTAGGACATTTATTAGTTCAGTGAACTATTAATGATAAGAAGATACATATATAAACTCTGAAAGGGGAATTTTATATATTTATTCATAAGTCCATCTTTTAAAATTGTCCCTTACCCCTTTATTTAATTATACTTCTTTATTTTCACCACCTGCAGAAAGATTTCTCAATAACTCACACCATTAGAAAATGTCAGACCAAAGACAACACCATTTGGCCTGTTGGACAACAAATGGAAAAGAGATGCGAGCAAGGCTTAAATAGTTGCCTCACTGCTTACAAAGAAATATTACTTATCATAGAACTGAAAATGAGGACTAAAAAGGATCCTGACATCACCAATGAAGGAAGTGAGCTGGAGGAAAAGGGGCATGGAGCTGAAATGCAGCTTTAGCAATGTAAATTGTTAAAGCTGTACTATCAGGCACTGCAGGTTTAGAAGCTTTTTTTTGGTTGTTGTTAAAGCCCTTCACAACTCTTAGGTACCAAATCCTACACCCTGGTAGGATTGAATGGATATTAGTTTAAGAGCTATTATTATATACAAAAGTACCAGTCAAGTGTTACTTTGACCCGTATGGATAAGCCTTATTTAAGAACAGAATGAATGAACAGTTAAATACTTAAGAGCAAAGATTTGTTTGGCACCTACCAGTAAATGCTAGAGAATCTAGATATGAACAGTGTTATCCATGTTTTTAAGAATGCAATGTAGATTTCCTTTAAAACAAACTTCCCCCCAAGGTAAAATACAGTATTGTTACATATTTAATACTGTCCTTGAGGTATTTCTCTCAAAATAAATGAAAAAGATGCCTACTAACACAATCAAGCATATTATATGTTGAATACCACAGATATTCTTTTCTATATGAGATTCCACAAGGGTCATTACTTAATATCAAGCATTAAAGCAATTATGGTTTCTCCACAAGTTCCTTGATGCTAATGCCATGATACAGGTGAGAAATATCCTTTCTCAACTTGTGGCTTCAGCATCTGGCACATCTGCATTAGAAAAGGAAACAGCACCTATTTCCAGCACCTATCCAGAGTAGAGCAGGAGCACTGTAGCATTATCTAGTAGAAATTACAATTCTAGACATGAATGCTCTGAAAGGTCTATGGAGAGACAGGCAATATCTGAGTAGTCACAAGGTTGCTAATAATGTAAAAGGTAAAACAAATAGATAGTAATGTGGGAAGATCTTAAGGAAGAGTAGACAAGGGCATCCAAGGTCTTCCTACTATTAGTTACTGCTATGGATAGTGGACAAGACCTGCCTACAATCTTCGTGGCTCTTCCTGTTACAGGATGGTGAAGAGACCTCTTAGTGAACCTGCCATTTATTGGTATAGACAATATTTCATCTGAGAGGGGCCCTAACTCACTCCCTAGGTGCTACAGTGACAGTTTCTAAGACCAGCACACTTCTTTTTGACATCAAGCTTGCCAATATGAAATAAATATAAGCATTTATTTCTTGGATATCTTGGATTACAGTGCGGAAAGGGCAGAGTAGCAGGATAAGAGAAGGGAAAACTCATTTAAACTTGGCTTCTCTGAATATGGCTGGGACTTGGTTGTCAGGGCTTGGACTCAGAATCAGGGCAGTCCATCCCATTTCAGTCTTCCTTTGGAAGAAGCTGAAAGGTCCAAGTGGAGGTGAATCCAAAGGTACGTGTACCTTCAGACAGATTTTATTATTTTTTTTTAAAAAAGGTTTATTATTTAACAACACAACAAAATTCTCAAGAAACACATATGCCAAAATGTTCAGGAAATACATATAAGTCACAATGGACAAAATAGTGTTGCTTCTTCCTTGAGGGGAAGGAAGAACACCAACAAGATCCCCTTTCACATGCCATAGACAAGACAAGTGACATCATTATGCTTTATCACCTGGTGGCCTACTTGCAAAATCTGAGAGTTTAGGGCCTGTGCTGTCCAAGTTAATTCCTTGTTCTCCAGACAGTGATTGTTGGTCAGATTCCTCAAGGCCAGCTGGGCGTGTATCTGGGTTACTGGTTTGAAAAAAGAAGAAATAAAAGGAAAGCATTTGAAAGTTAACAAACAAAATTAGTTTGAACTTAAGGTTCCCACTTTTATATGCCAACATTTATTGGAATTATGATATTTCCTAGAAATGAAGTAGTCCATATAATATAGTAATTGTGTGAAATATAGGCTACTATGTTAAAAATCACATTTATTCCAAATAATTTTTGCACAACTACTATTTTCATTATAATGTACATCAACCATAATCATAGAATTTTGGAGAGGGAAAAGATGATTCATAGATTTAGAGATAGAAGCTAACTAAAAGATGGGCTATTTAGTTTGGCTCAAGTCTCTCCCCACTGTGGTTAATATACTATTGCTATAAAGTAATATTCTTAAAGATCTGGTCTGACAGTGTCACCTTCCAACTCCATGAATTCTAATGGCTCCCTATTACTTCTAGGAACAAATTAAAAAACCTATTAGGTTTTTAAAGGCCTTCCTTCACAACCTGGTCCCTTCCTACCTTTCCAATTGACTATTTTATTTTATGCTCTGTAATTCAGCTCCTTATCCTGTGCCTTTTCATTGGCTGTCTCCCAAGCTCTTTCTTTTGCCCTTCCTCCTTCCCTCCATCTCCTGGCCTTCTCGTGAGGCTATCTCTCATTTAGACTATATGTCCCTTGTACGTATAAATGTCATTTAGAAGTAGTCTGTCCCATGAGCTTCTTAAGGGAAGCTTTGTTCTTTGAATCCCTAGTACCTAGAATAATGGTAGGCACATCAGAAGTGCTTAATAAATGCCTGCTAACCGATTTGCTAGATAAGGAAGCTGAGTCCCAGAGAGTTTAAGTGACTTGCCTAAGGTTACACAGGTAATGAAAAAGGCAGGATTTGAATTCAGTTCTTCTGTGTTAAGCCCAGTGTTCTTTTGACTGTACCCTGTTGCTTTTACCTTAATTTAAGATTTAATCTAATCTTCTGGTTTTATAGATTTATATGTATAGGAAACTAAGGGACCAAGAGAGCTAAGTGACCTGCTAACCTTAATAATAGCAAAGTTAATAACAGAGCTGGAGCTAGAATCCAGGTCTCTTGCTTACTTTTCTACTATGCCAATCTGCCTCTTGAATCTGAGGATATTTTATAGATATCAAAGATAAAATTCAGAAGCTCTAGACTATCAGCATATGGAATGAATTTAAAAGGAGTGCCTCTGAAATATCAACATCTGCAAAATACAGTCTTAAAAGCTGAAAAATATAATCAAGAAGCCTAGTACTATTTTTTTTAAAAAGTCCTTACCTTCTGTCAGTATCAATTCTAAAAATGGAAGAGTTGCAAGGACTAGGCAATTGGGGTTAAGTGACTTGCCCAAGATCACATAGCTAGTAAATGTGAACCCAGGGCCTCCCAACTCCAGGCCACTGTGCTACCTAGTTGCCCCCTTTGGCAAGTACTTATTTATTTAGTGAGCAATTCTGCAACAGATTTAAAAAGTACGTAAAAGTGGGAGGAAGAGAAGATACAATGGGAAATTGCAACCAGAAAAGTCTTTATAACACACACTAGCTCTATGACTATGGAATAGTCTAATTTATCATGAAATAATTATGATATAGGACAGCTAAGTGGCTCAGAGGATTAAGAATTAGGCCTAGAGACAGGAGGTCTTGAGTTCAAATCTGACCTCAGATACTTCCTAGCTGTGTGACTCTGGGCAAGTCACTTAACCTCCTTTGTCTAGCCCTTACCACTCTTCTGCCTTAGAACCAAATCAAAGTATTGTGATAAAAAAATTATGATAATTCTTGGGCTACCTACCTTATGACTTACAAATTATCTGTCAATATTCCCACTGATCTTTTCAAAGGTTATATAAAATTTAATGGTTGCCAAAAAGACAAGTTGGAGGAATTCCAGTAACTGTCTTTGAATCACAGCAAGGCTAAAGACTACACAACCTAAATCTCTCATTTTAAAAGGTGAAAACTGAAGCCCAAATAGGAGAAGGAAATTGCACAAAGCCACAGAATAAATTAGAAGCAAAGCTGTTACTAGGACTCCTAAATCTTCATTTCAGAGTTTTACCACTATACCATACTGTCTGCCATCGCTAGATTATTTTTGTAAGCTGCCAATCACTGCCTGTCAAAAGATGATTCCTAGAGCAGTGTGTAGAATCTCAATGGAGGCAGGTTTTAGATGCTGAGGTAAGATATACCTCCCTATAAGCAAAGGATAAACTATGGGAGTGGAAACACCGAGAAAAAGCAACTGCCTGAATACAGAGGTTGAGGGGACATGACAGAGGATAGACTCTAAATGAACACTCTAATGCAAATACTATCAACAAAGCAATGGGTTCAAATCAAGAAAACATCTAATGCCCAGTGGACTTACGCGTCGGCTATGGGGGGTGGGGGGGGGGGAGGAAAAGAAAATGATCTATGTCTTTAACGAATAATGCTTGGAAATGACCAAATAAAATATATTTAAAAAAAAATAAAATAAAAAAAATAAAAAAAAAGTGGAAACTGAAAAAAAAATTAAAAAAAAAGATATACCTCCCTAAGGAAGGAGAGTGCAAGAATATGAGAATATACAAAAATAAATAGCTATGCATTTCAGTCTTTAACACTCAGACTCAGGAGAATAACCTTCTCAAAAGAGAAAAGGGATGATGCAGCAAATAAATCATATCATTAATAGCCACTTTTAAAGAAAATAAATGGTATATAAAGTTGGAACTCAAGAAAATAAATCCCTTAGATTATATTATGGCTGAGGATTTTTTTTTTAATGGCTATAAGGGAACAAGAAACTTACATGGGACAAAAGTAAGAAAGCATTTACATTTAACTATCCTCAATGAATTAAAGACCTTTAGTCTGGACAAATTAGATAGTAGGGTTCCAAAAAACTTAGTAGCTGTGATTACAATGATCTTTCAAAAATTATAGAAAATGGGAAAGGTGGATCCAAGACTACAGCAGTATGTGAATTTGTCCTCATTTTCAAAAAAGAGAAGGATGACATCCCTGAACTAATTATAATAAATTTAGCTAGAAATATTCTAGACTACATTATTAAAAGTCTAGTCAGAGACCATTTAAAAGGGAAGCATGTGTTTGTTTAGTTGTGAATTGAACTGCTCTTAGTTCCTAGAAAATTTTTGGATACAAAAGAGATCCATATATAAAAAAGTAAAAGAAAGGGAGGCAATGATCACTAAAAATCATTATGATTTTGTCTAGAATTAATCATATACTAATCTCACTTCCTTTGTTAAAAGGATTACTCCACTGCCATTGGGGTATTCGGTTAAAATATTAAAAGTTACAGATGGGGAAATAGATTCTATGCAATTAAAAGCCTCCTTTAGAAATATGAGATGTTGAAAAGTGGAATGGACTACATTGAGGATTAATGGATTTTTCTTCCAGAGAGCTTCAAGAGAAAGCAAGATGACTACTTGCCAGGGATGCTGTAAGGGTATTCCTGTTCATGTACAAATTGTACCAAAAGACTTCTGATGTCCGTTCCAATTGAAATTCTATTAAGTTGTTCCTAGCTCTGTCTTTAGGAGGCAGATATAATTTTAATCCTTCTTTATATGATATTTTTTCAAATACCTGAAAATGCTACTACAAATGTTCCCTTTCTCATCTCCTATCATGATTCCATCTCATGACTAATTCCTTCAATTAATTTTCACATTTTGAAGTATTATCTCCCTGATAAGAAAACATGGTCTCCAGGCCCCTTACCATCTTGGTCATATTTTATCTGGGTATCAATCAATAAGCATCTATTTAGTTCCTGCTTCAGATTAGCAATGGATTTCCTAAAAAGGTACCCAGGCCTTTCTACATAGACATGAGTCCATCTATCAACTAGACCACTTCTCTCCATCTCATCTTTAAAAGATGTAATGATGGGCTTTGTCAAATGTTTTGTTTGAAATATAGGAGAAAAAGAATTTTTTTATGAAACACTTCTAATTAAAACATAACATTCAAACTGCACCAGAAATCAATACAAATGTCTAAGATAAAGGTAAGTCCCCAATAGGTAAGTGATTAAAGAATTATGAACAAAGAAGTTCTTAAAAAGCAAACCATCAAGAACTATCTTAAAAAGAGCTCCAAATCATTAATAAAAAAAATTAAAACAAATTTGAAGTTTACAACCATCAAATTGGTTAAGAAAGCCAAAGATGGAAAAAGTACATGTTGGTGGGAATGCAGAAAAACAGGCAGACTCACTGGTAAGGAGCTACGAATTTTTTCAGCTGTTTTGGAAAACAATTTGAAATTAAGCAAGAAAAGTTACAAGAGTTTTGTTGTGTTCTTTGACCCAGGGATCCCATTCTTGAGTTCAAAACCCAAAAAAGACATTAATAAGAAAATAAAAACTATGTACATGGAAATATCCATAGAAGCATTATTTGTAATAGCAAAAAAATTTAAGTGTGCCCATTGATCTGGGAAATGATTGAAGAAAATATGATATAAGAACCACTGCTTCACAAGGAACGCTGACAAATATAGGAAAATCTATATGAAATGTTGTGAGTTGAGTAAAACAAAGAACATTCAAAATTACTACAGATATCTAAATGAAGGCAACTTTAAGTGGCAACAAAACTCAAATAAAATTAAAACTACTGAACATTATTTATAAAGCATATACCCATCCTCTTTTTAAATAACTTGAAAAAATACTAAAGTATAAAGGTACATGCATTTAATCCAATTAAGCCTAACTGCTTTGGGGGATTGTACTTGTGAGATATTCAACTGTGAAAACATTGGTGTTTTGGTATAATAATGTCAAAACAAAATTTATTAAGAAAAATAAAAAATAAGTTGCTGATAGTGGCTCAGCTATCAACTTGACAGTTTTTTTAAAAATCTGGGAAGCAATCTGGCTAGCAATCTGGATGTGGGAATTTAGGTGTTCTCTTGTTATCTCATCATTTATCTTAGGTTCCAATTCCTCATTAAACATTTGTTTTTCCCAGTCAAAAGATTGTCTTAGCAGAGAAAACAAAAGCATTGTCTTTGTTCTATCACTCATTCAATGTATGGAAATGCACAAAACTTAAGGGATTTATGATCATCAACAAACCAGAATAATCTCTAAATTATGAGTTCACCTAGTCTTTTTAGTATTAAAATGTCCAAAAATGTGATTTTTATACAACTTTTAAAAATGTATTTTTGCATAAAGTGAGGGAGAAGTGTATAGTACAAAGAGTTCATATTAGGAATGAAGCTGAATCATTGTTTCCTGTTTCAGAAATGAAAGCACTACTAAATTCTCTGGGACAGTAAAAGAATTTGATTTTACCTGTATATAAAGTATCCTGTATAGATGGTAAAATCCACTACCATTTAAAAGACAAAAACATGCAAAATGCTGTATCTATAAACCAGAAATCTGCTATAGTTCTAGATCTAGCAAAGTCTACATGTTTAAGGTCAGAGATTGGGGAGGTTTATGCTTTCCCCCTCCAGCCAGCCCTCAAACTGCAAGAACAAAAAAGGTTGAAGCAATGTAACAAACATGATCTCAACTTTTAGGAAAAAGGCCTAGAAAACATAAGTGTTTTGACTCAGGTCATAAAAACTTTTTAGGAAAGAAAGTTCCTACATCTTATTTTCCCCCAAATTCTGCATGAAATTGGCAAAGTTCAGACAGCCAGGGTGGAAAAGACAAGTAATGGGAGAGTGCTAATTCCTCTGCATCAATTCTAACATTATGTATTAATTAATTATTAAAATAATGCAATGTAGTTAAAGAACTTCTGGAGCTAAAGATCACAACTATACATACACATCTGTCCTAAGAATAAGAGAATATACATTGTGGGATTTAATTAACAGAAAGTTTTTTCTTTTTTTCCTGTACAGAAAATGTCAAATCAAGCCAAGTCTTACTGAATTCTAATCCTAAGGGTAGTCACGGATGTATTAGTATATATCATTCAGAGATCTTTTAGAAACACAGCAAAGTTAAACAAAACAAAGTTATATAAACATTAAGAAACTATGTCTCAATGAATTATTGAGAATTTGTCTTCTGGATAAAATTCTGAATAACTCCCTCTATCAATGTAGATTAGCACCTAATTTGTAATTTTATCTTAAAGAATTGCCTCTGGAACTGAAAGATTTCTTTTCACACATTCACATGATAAGCCCAGGAAAGCTCAAAACCTGCAGAGCCCAGACCATCTTCAGAGAAGTGTGATGCTACTATGCATTCTATTGTCTTAGAAATAACAATCATGTCCTGCTGGACTTAACCCTGCACAAAACAGTCCTTTGCATCAGACAAAATACTGATTTTTTAGACTGTCTTATTCAAAACACCCTTATGGCTTAAAGAAACAAATGAAATCATCCATAAAATGTATTTAAAGCAGAAGGGGTTATGTTAGTTGCATGCTGTCTTTCCTAATACACTTGTCTTTGGAATACAGTGTACTACTGTAGCCACCATGGCATTAACATTCTAAATAAATCTCAATGAATTTAATATCTTGGGATAAAAAGAACCTTATTACTTTCAGGGGGAAATAGGTACTTGGGAAAACTCCTACATGAAAAACTAACAGGCCATTCAACTAATTTGATCTTTTTTCAACTGGATGCAAGGTTTTCAGTGGTTCATGAAGCCTTTTTTGAAGGTCTCATTATGGTGTGGATGGAAGTGGCTTAGAGTTCTCAAAGGAGAGGCCAAGAGAGTAAAAATCTGGTTAAGCCTTCAAACAAGTCAAGTTTTGAATACAGACCAAGCAACAAATTATGTTTCTGTCAACTAAAAATCTGTCTAGTTTGGTATGGAGGCCTGGCCACAAGGGAGATTTCTTCTTTGCCAAAGGAAATATTTTAATTTATTTATTTGTTTAAGAAAAAATCTTAATTTCTATCTTAGAATCAATACTATGTATTGGTTCTAAGGCAGAAGAGTGGTAAGAACTAAGCAAATGGGGTTAAGTGACTTGCCCAGGATCACACTGCTGGGGGTGTTTGAGGACAAATTTGAACCTAGGACCTTTCATCTCCAGGACTGGCTGTCAATCCATTGACCACCTAGCTGCCTTCCAAAGGAACTTTTTTTTTCTTTTTAACAAATTACAATCTGTATCAATGTTGGGAGTTTCTATACTGTGAAATAAAAGATCCTTCAAGTATATTTATTATATGTTAAAGCAGATGCTTTTTACTTTAGATTAAGTCCTAATGTTGCTGCCAAGAATTGTATACTTCTTTGTTTACTAATCTAGAAGAAATATAATCGTGGCAAATCCTTTGGTAAGAGTAGCAGTGGAACTAGATACTAAATATTTATTTTTAACTTTACCAACAGGTAATTTTCAAATAGTATGATTCTTGTCCTAAATGATAAAATAAAAACCTATGTAAGATAACCCCTCTTTAATTTGTATAATCACAGAATGGCAATGGAGAAACTTGAGCAGCTATCTAATCCAAACAATACACAAAGGGAACCCTCATTATAACATATCCATCAAGGGATTATTCAGCCTCTGCTTAAAGCCGTGCAAGGAGGGGGAACCCAACAGACCTTTTTACAAATTAGTTTCTGCCAGACAGATCTTAACCACAAAATGAGTCTAACGTACTTCTTACAAAAAGTGGTTTGTCAGATATGGTATTTTAAATTTAACAAGTCATCACATGGGAAATCTGGAAGAGTTAAAGCATTTGTTCTATAGCCTAACATCTATCTAGCTATCATATATTTTTGTTACAGTATATGTCAGGCTAAGGCCCAGACCAAGCATAAGGAAGAACAATTAACCATTTATTAATTAAGGTCTTGTTTATATTTCTGTCAATTCTAATTACATATTTGAATTCACTTATTTCTACCTCTACTGGAGCAATTAATATCTTAGTAAATTAAAACTACTTTATTTGTCTTACATTTTGAAGCAGAGACAGTTGAAAGTTTCCTTGAAAACGCTTGTTCTCAAAGAATAAAACAAGTCAAAGTAACATTCAGTCTTTGGAAAAGAGTATAAATGAATTTGTAATCATTCTGCCTTCTGTGAATATACAAGAAACCCATCTGTCAGGGATGGAAAGGGAGCCTGATTTGAAGTGTCTAATCTTCTTAACATGGATTTTAGGCCTCTAGAAATGATTAGGAACCTATATTCTATGAAGACACCTGTCAAAAAAAAAACAACAACAACATTTTCTGTGAAACAGCAGGGAGTTTTCTTAAGTAGGTTTTACTTTATCAATCACACAGGCTGTTTTCTAAAACATACTTACCCACTCCGGTTTACTAGTCATTATTAAGCCTGAGAATACAATCAGGAGCAATTGAGATCTCCTTTGCTACAGTGGCCTAGTGACCTCCCAAGGGGGATGAGCCACAGACTCCTTACGACAAGCATTTTGTTTAGTCTTTATTAGTCAGCAGGCAACTTCAATGTCTAGAGGGCTTACTAAAATTTAAAAACTTGGAATCAATGAATGGTAAAGCTGAAGACTCCTAAGGAATCATCTATTTCAACCTGCTCATTGTGGAGAAGACACCAAGACTCAAAGAGAAGTGGCATATCTAAAAATTATGCAACAAAATGGCAGTAGTTGAATCAGATCTCTGTTCTCTTGACTACGAGTTTAGTGAACTCTCTTTACTACAAAAGATTCCCCTTGATATATAAACAAACAAACAACATTTAGGCAAGATTATTTCAACCTACTTAAGTTCTCCTTGCTGATTACTTTTCTTCTTCCGTGGTGGTTTCTTCTTCTTGGGTTTATTTGCATTTGTATTATTTTGTTTATTGTTCACCCCAAAGTGGCCTGCAGATATATCACTTTGTAGTAAATTCACTAATAATGGACTTGTTAAAGTGACATCTTTATTGACAGGGAAACCAGGATTCTGACCACAGGAGATCTGATTTCCATTTGGTGTTCCACTGAAGGGTGCATTAAAAGGCATCCCATGCCCTGAAAAGTGGTTCCCTGAGGTGCTGTTTCCTTGCATTGCCTGCATGTGGGGTGGCACCATGTTTGATGGCTGCATGGAAACATCAGGCATCATCTGGGAAATGTTGACTTCATTATTTGTGGGGGTAGTGGCATCATTATGCTGCTGGGACATGTGTGAGCCAGGTCCAGATGGTCTTAGAACCTGCCCCTGAATTCCCATAACCTGAGAAGGATTGTTGTTCACAGGGCCTTGCTGGGCCATCATTTGTCCTGCCATCTGTCCCGTAAACTGAACCATATTTCCTTGCATGTTTGGAGTTGGTCCTCTCATTATCTGAGCTGGTCCCGTCATAACATTGGATTGGTTCTGACCATTAAATGGCTGCTTATTTCCTTGCATTTGATTGGTCATTATTTGTTCTATCATTGGGTTCTGCTGTAGCAAGACCTGGCCTTGAGGTCCCATCATTTGATTATGTGGTGCCATCATCTGCTGGCCCTGCTGGGGAATCATTTGTTTAGGGGGGGTCATTCTTTGCGGTGAAGGCCCAAGGTTTTGATTTTGAGGGGCTACCATCATCTGGCCTTGTGGCATAAGTTGGGCACGAGAAAGGATCATTGGGTTTTGAGGGTTCAGGGCTCCTTGAGCCTGAGAGTTCACCATCTGTCCTTGGGAGGACACGATCTGCTGATGCATGCCCATCATTTGAGATGGGGGTCCTTGCTGAGGCTGACCTTGCATGCTGCCCATGGTCACCTGAGGAACTCCACTGTTATTAGTTTGTTGACTGGCTATATTGCTATGAAGTCCCATCATACTGGGCTGCATCATATTTGGTGGCCCATGTGATACTTGCATCTGATTCTGGGGAGGACCAGTTCCTTGGCCACCTTTGAAAGAAAAAACATGGCTTTAGAAAGAAATTCTTATAAGTCAATTGGCATTAGTACATTCCAATTACCTTAACTACAAAGATACCCCACTCCCCACCATTCTGATTGACCAATTTAAATACCATTACCTGTCAACACACTTGAGTGTGCTTTTGGTGGGTTTTCTGGGTCATAAAAGTTGATGCTGTATAATCATCTACATTGAGATCTTACTGCACAACAGGGATAGAGGTAAACAAGTTCTCCCCACTCCTGCCTGGCAACTCAATGATACAAATTTTTTGCTGGATAATCAAGCTTACATTCTCTCAGATTACAAAGGGAAGAGGACATAATCTCATTGTCAATACTGAATAAGATGATTGTTGCTACCTGTAAGATGAAGAAAATTAAAAACACTTTTGGTCAGTGAACTAAACTTTGCCTCAAGAGCAGCTGGGGAAACATAAGATGCAAGTGCAGAGATTTTAAGAGAAGATGCTTTCTATTAAACAAATTCTGCAGAAGCTGGAGAGACCTACAAAGTTTCTTGGAAAGCTAATCTGGACTTTCTTCTACGGTTATCTGGACAAACACTATTTATTATGTGTGTGTGTGTGTGTGTGTGTGTGTGTGTGTGTGTGTACATATGCACACAAATATATGTGTATATATATAAAAAGGAAAGGTCAAGGAAATTGCCCTTCCTTTTCAAGATATCATCAACTTTCACCAGCTATAAGGCTTTTAAAGTTATTTAATTGCAATTAACATGCAATTAAAAATGGGACTAAAAGATCAAATTAACCCCATGTAAGAACACAGGGATATCAGGATATTTTTGACAATATCAGACCAATACTTCAATTTAAATGATGTCTTGATGTAAAGGGGACAAGATAGAAATCATATCTTGATACATATAAATCAGAGAGATGAAATTTGGGCCTTAAGCACTTCTTAGCTCATTCCTGGAGTAATAAGATTCAGCCTCTCCCAATATGTTTCTATTAAGTGTAGTGGACTATGGGGACTGACTGCACAGGATGTTTTCCTGATTCTACAACCAACATACAGTGAACCAGAAGCTACTTCCTGTGTGAATCAAATTAATATGTAGGGTATATTTTATTTATTGATTTCTATATCAGTTATCCTTGGGAGATAACTCTTCCTAAATACATTGTGGAGAAAAAATCCCTGGCTAAAGGGATAAGTCATTACAGCTCTCCTTGACCTTTCTTTTATCTGTTCAATCCAGATTTACTCACTCTGACCAGAATACATGGTTAGCTCCTGCTGCTAGCACCACATCTGCCTCTCAACTGCACTGGTTGATAATAAACCTGGCCCAGATGTAGACAATTCCCATTTCTCCTTATTTCAACTGAGAAAGGGCTAAAGGAATAAGCATAGAAACATCCTAATTATAGGAATACTTAACAGGAGCCTTAAAGCTCTAGCCAGAAAAGTGAGTCACTGACCTGAAGTCCTTGCTTGGAAATCTCTTCCCTAAATTAATTTGAAGGAAAAGGGTATTAGCTTCCCCAACTTGTTCCCAAAAGACAAACAGTCTATTTCACTGACATTCTTTGAGACATATATTCACCTAGGATTTAGAAGGAACCATAAAGCTCAATTAGTCTAACCTCTACCTCAGTGGATGAATTCCTTCTCTAATATCCCTGACAAGTGGTAATTTGGCTTCTGTCCAAGCATCTCCAGCAATAGGGACACAATGTAGTCCAGACCATTTGGGGAATAGCTCTGTAAAGCCTATTTTCCTTAGAGTTAGCTGAAATCTGCCTCTTTTTAACTTCTACCTATTAGGCATATTCATATCCTCAGGGGGACATGAGAATAAATTTAATCTCTCTTCCACAAGACAAATCTTAACACAGTAACTGTGCCTGCTTTACCCCACCGGTCTCAAGTCTCTTGTTCAGATTTGGCATGAGAGAAATATAACAACAATAAGATGAAAGGCTCATGCCCACAAATATACGGAGAGAAAAACAAACCTGTGTGCTGTACACTCTGGTTTCCTTGTAGCTGAGGAGTTCCTGTGTTTCCAGGGGTTCCAGAGGCTGTTGAAGGCACTTGGCCTTGCATAAAATTCTGATTGGCTTGTCCTGCCGAGAAGCCAGGTGGGAGCCGTTTGGGCATTCCTTAATAGAAAACAATGAGTCAGGTAGTTACCTAGCAAATTTGATCTTCTGTTTTATTATGAAATGAATAAGGAAAGATGAACAGCATGAGGAGTCCACTTAATTTTTTTTAGTCACACTGGCTATATATCTTTATATTAAGTTCAGAAAAGATGGTTAAAAAAAATCAACACAATCTCTTACATGAGCATTGTCAAAATGCAAAGAAAATATTTAAAAAATTTATATTCAGAACATGCCAAGGAAAAGAGGGCAATTTGCTACCAAGAGGTAACCAGAGCTCACTGGTTACCTACCACAGAGCTGTGGCTAGGTTCATGTGCTCACACTGTTCTGTAGCCTACCAAATCCGGAAAATCCGAATTTCCTCAGCACAGACCCCAAAGGAGCATCTGAAACAAGGGAACATGCTAAACCTTGAAATATGCAAAAAAGCATGAGAACAGGTTGCTATGAAACCTATCAGGGTAAACAGTTGAGTCCTGATATTAAACACAGATAAGTAGCTTCAATCCCATCTGAGGAGATAGGTGACATTTCCTTCTATAATATTCTTTCATCACTCCCCTCCCCAGGCCCCTTAAATAGTGGTGTCCTTATAATGGATATTAAAGAAAAGTTTCAAAATGAAAATATCATCAACTTAACATAGAATCTTCCCTAAGGTTCTTTACTCCATCTCCTGATGGTCATGATACAGAGAATCAATATAATATGAAGGAGCTGAAATCTTACTTCTCTTTTATATTCAAGGTTTAATGTCTGAGAATTAATTTATAAGGAGAATAAAAATATAGGATTAGATGTAGTCAGATCTTCTAGGTAAACTCATTAAGGACTCAATGGAAGGGATCTAACCCCCAAATCTTTTTTCAATTTACTTGTATTAAACACATTTCTCTCTTTAAAAGTGCTATATTTTCAAACCCATTCTCCATAAAAGACACTTTTTGCATGCAATTATGCATATTTAACAGCGTGTCCCCTTGCACCATCCAATGGTGCCTGAAAAGACAGTAATCAAATCTGTAGTGTGGGACTCAAGATAAAACCTGGCTGATGATCTGGATCAGAATGTCCAGAATGGGGGGTGGGGTGGCTGAAGTTTGGGGTCAAAATTATTTGTCTTTTCCAGAAAACATGAATTTGGTAGGGCCCTTTTCTCCAAGAAATGCAAATATTAAGCCATAACTATAGCCCATGTCAATAAAATAAATTGCAAGCCAGTGAAAAGATCAATGAGCAAATCAAGTTCACCAGAAAACTATGAGAACATGCCTTTACTATGCTGTACTAGAGCTGTAGGGAGTATTTTGGGGGTAGGGAAGTGACTTTTTTTTTCTGAGCATGTTTATTAGATGACAATTATACCGTGCTTTCTATGTCTTACTGAAAAGCTCCAAGCACATTCTTGTGCACTAGATAAATGATTAATAACAATAAATAATAATAAACATGGAGATGGATAAGCTTTACGGTAGTCATTTTACCTCTCACACATTAAGCTCCATTGCTTTTTTCTTCATAGGAGAGACACCTTAAAAATTAATAAATAAATCTCCTTTAGGTATAACTAGTATAACTAGTGGAGCTCCCTCTCTAAGGAGCAGGTACTGGCATTATAATACTGTAAAAGTCAATGTGTTCTGAACTTATCTTTTGCATTTTAACAAAGTTTTACCCAATTTATCAAAAGATCACATTTACTATTTTACCACTAGCTAGTGTACTAAAATCAATAGATAAACTGTGAAGGATGACAATTCTCCTTCTCCCAAGTCTTACAATAAGATTCCACACTTGATCTTTTTATTTTGGCCTGAGAAAAAAACTAACATTTCAGTTTTGTGACTGAATTCATTACTTATAAAAATGTGCTTTTCCTGACACATTTTCTTAGCTGACAAGTCAAATGACTTCAAAAAGCAAAACACATTTAACTTAAAGGTTACCTGTATTTGCACACAATGTAGTTGGCTTAATTATCAAGATATCATGTATTACATCAAAGGAGCTAAATTAATGTTGATAATACTAACCATGCAGTGAAAAACATGAATTAGATCCTTACATTATAACTCTACCCATGCCAACTGAAAAGGCTAGATGAAGTTCTAGCCATTTTTCTCTCTAGGAAATTGAATGGCAAAAATATGTTCAGTCCAGCTCACCTCCTAGACTTGGATGTAAACCCTGTGGACCCTGACTTTGCTGTTGCATCACCATGAAGTTGGGTGGCACATTTCCCTGTTGAACCATAGGATTCCGACCAGGAGAAGTAACAGGCTGCTGAAATCCTTGGGGAAGAGGGTTGTTTTGAGGTGGCCTTGGTCCCATCTGCTGCTGGGTTTGGTTAACTGTTGGAGATGATGCAGGAGATCCCTGCTGAAAGGAGGAGGGAGACGAGGCAGGAGACTTGTTCGTTAAGTGAGGCTGCTGAAGTGGTGTAGGAACCCGAGAAGGACCCCCTTGAAGGTTCTTCATTTGAGGAGCAGTAAATTGACCTGGGTTGCTCATTGGAGGGAAGTTTGTGTGGGACTGTGAGGCTTGCTGGCTTCCAAAAGGATATGGAGGTGGAGGGTGGGAAGGAGTCTGTACTGTGGCTAGAGATGGCCTTGCTTGGAGCTGCTGCTGCTGCATGGGACCAGGAAGAGGAGCCTTTTTCCACCCTTGGTTCGCTGTCAATGAACTCAGAGCACCCTGGGCTGGTGGAGGTTGAAGAGCTCCAGAAGGCAACTGGTTCCAGCCAGGAGGCACAGGCACCTGAGTAGGGGCAGTAAAAGGAGGCCGTATACCCTGTGGCTGCTGCTGCTGATGTTGCTGTGGGGGTCTAGGTTGCATCTGCTGCTGCTGTTGAAGCTGCTGAAAATTAGGTGGATTTATTTGTCTGTTAACTGGAACAGGCTGCATTTGGTGGAGTTGAGGAGCCAAAGACCCTGAGGTATGACTCTGTTGCTGTAGAGGAAGCCCAGAGAGGAGAGGATCCACTGAATCTGTTTGAAAGAAAATCAACAAAGGGATAATTCACCTAATGCCTCTAAAAAGTAATATCAGCTCACTTTTCTATAGCTCTTAGGGTTTATGAATCACCATTATACCTAAAGCCTGACAAAACTCTTTCTTCCTAACAACTCTACTATGGGTAGCTTTCCATTTTAAAGAGGCTGAACAAAGAAGTAACCTGCCCACAGTCACATTAAGTGCCAAAGGAAGGAGTCTATCCTTGGACTTCAGATTTTCAGTCTATGCAAGGTTCTCTTATGATATAACAAGTCTCTTGGATTCAATGATCATCTCTGCAGATGATTCTCAGATCAATTTTAGCCATGACTTCTTTCCTGACCCCAAGTCCAATTGCTTATTGTGTATCTTGAAGTGGATATCCCAGTGACATCCAAAATTGAACTTATCTTCCCTCAAAAACACTTACCTCTTCCTAACTTCTTTCTTCCTAGCAATCCAAGACACCATCCTTCCAGTCATTTAAGTTCACTACTTAGTTGTCATTCTTAATTCCTCACCCTCTCACTTCCTCTGAATAATTGGTTGCAAAGTCCTATTGATGCAATCTTTAAAACAGTTCTCATACATACTCCTTTCTCTTCTCTGACCCTACCATCATGCTGGTCACTGAAAAAAGGCTTCCTGGGAGATCTCCTCACTCTAGTCCATCCTCCACTCAATTATCAAAGTGATCTTACAAAAGTTTTTTAAAGCCTTTCATAACTTGTCCATTCCTGCTTTTCCTATTTTCTTGCTCTTCTTTCCCCTCCATGTACTCTACAATCCAATGATGCTGGTCTGCCTATTGGTCCTCAAACAAGGTATTTTATCACCTGACTAGGCATTTTCACTGTTCCCCATGCCTGAAATGCTCAGCGTCCTGGCTTTCCTCAAACTGCAACTGAAATCTCACCTTCGACAAAACTTTCCTGGTCAACTATAAGGCTAGTATCTTCTTTCTTAAGATTACCTCCAATTAATCTTGTCTATATCTTCTTTGTTCCTAGTTATCTGCATGTTTTATCCCTCATTAGACTGTGACCTCCTTGAAGGCAAAGGGGTTTTTTCCTTCTTCTCTTTATCCTCAGAACTTAGCACAGGGACTGGCACATAACATGTTTGACATTGAGGGAAATGGTTGAAGAATTACTTAAAAGTGGCAAAAAATTATACATATTTATAAGGCAGTATCAAGGAAACGGAGCAAGAAAATCAGAGTACATCTACCTAATCACCTGCAAAATGCCTCTGCAAAGCTTAAATAAATGGAATTGTAAGGAAAAGCCTCATAAGCTTTAAAAGAATCAAAAAAGTTTCAATTTGAAAATGTCCATGCAAGAAGTAGTATGGCATAGTGGGCAATGATCTAGCTTTGAGGTCAGGACCCTGGAGTTCAATTTCTGCCTCTTACTTATAAAGGCTATGTAACTCTGGACAAATCACTTAACCTCAGTGCCCCAGGGCAACTAAGAATAAAGGTGGTCCCAAACTACACTGGTACAGGGAATTTACTGAGAGAGCCAATGAAATCATATGATCTAATGGATAACAATTGACAAATGGTCAAAGGATATATAAAGGCAATTCTCAGATGAAAAAATTAAGACTATCTTTAGTCATGTGAAAAAATGCTCCAAATCACTATTAATTAGAGAAATACAAATTTAAACAACTCTTTGGTACTGCTAATATGACAAAAAAGGAAAATGATAAATGTTATAAGGGATGTGGAAATACTATGACACTGATGCACTGTTGGTAGAACTGTGAACTAATGTAACCATTCTGGAGATCAATCTGGAAATACACCTAACGGGCCATTAAACTGTGCATACCCTTTGATTCAGCAATATCAATACTAGCTAGTTCCATAATCTCAAAGATATCAAAGATAGGGGGAAAGGACCTATTTGTACAAAAATACTTAAGAGTAGCTCTTTTTGTGGTGGTAAAGAAATGGAAACTGACAGGATGTACAACAATTAGAGAATGGCTGAACAAGTTGTGGTATATGGCTGTAATGGAATGCTACTATGCCATAAGAAAAGATGAACAAAATGATCACAAAAAAACCTGAAAAGATTTATGAGAAGAAGCATGATCATGTTGTACACAGTTACAGCAATAAAGTACAATGATTAATTGTGAATGAATTAACCATTATTGGCAAATCAAGGATCTAGGAAAAATCCAAGGAACACATGACCAAAAAAGCTATTCACCACCACAGAAGGAATCAACAGTCTGAATGTAGACTGAAGCATACTATTCTTCATTTTATTTCCTACATGAATTTTTCTATAATGTACGTGACATGTGCTTTTTTTTTTAATGTAATGAACTTGGAAATAGGTATTTTATGATACAATTAATATCATATTATCTATCATTTTGGGGAGGAGTGGAAGTGAGAGAACAAAGAATGCATGCAAAATTTCTGAAAATTATTATCAAGAATTTTATCATAAAAATGTTTTAATTAAAACAAAATATAAGCATGCTTTGTGCTTAGAAAGACTAAGACAGTTGGAGTAGCTAACACAATAAAAAAGAAATATGGTCAACTAAGAGAGAGACTTTAAGAAATGGTGAAAAGATGGGATTTCTTCCTAAGATAACAAATTCAATGTTATATAAAGTCAATGCTTTTATTGGTTTCTCAAATAAGTTGGTGCTAACAAAGTCATTCATTAATGACACAATCATTGTAGAAATTTGTTTTGCTTATTAGTTTGTAATGGATTTTATTTTTCATTCCTTTTTAATGGGAGAAGGCAAGTTTCTACTAATTGAAAAAATGTATAAAAATAAAAATGAATGAAATATAAATTTTTAAAAATTTAAAATAAGAAGTTAAAAAAAATTTAAATTAGTGCTTCTTGCCACAGAAGAGAGCTAAGCATTAATGGAAAATGATCACATTACTCAAACTACTCCCATGATCTAAAGAATTCAAGAATTAAAGAGAAGATAAACACTGAGAAGGAATGATATAATAGAGCTTTTTCTCCCCTGAAGTGTGTAGAGTTAGTATTGGTTAGAGCATAGTTCCATAATGAAGTTCAATGCCTGTACTGGCTAGTTAGTTTGGCTCTGTCACACAGCTAGTCTGCATCTCTAATTCAGATCAGCTGTCTGGGAATCTGTGCCACTGATTACAAAAAGACCCAAATAAAGGCATTAAGAAGGTAAAACAGAATAAATCTAACCTCTATTATGAGAAAAATAGCTCAAAATTTGAATGCTATTGATGATTTTTGTGATCTTGAATTGGGGTAGTTCTTAATCTTCCACCTCTGAGATTCTATGAAGATACCTGATCTTCAAATAGGAGAAAAAAACACCTTTTTTTGTTTGACAAGATTAAGGAAATAAATAAAATAACAAACTACAAAAATATTATGAAATTGTAAGCAGGATGGAATAACAGGAAAACTAGATTCAGTCACAAAACCCCAGTTCAAAATTTGGCTTCCAACATTCATTAGGGATTCTATGGTTAAGTCATTTGTGAGCCTTAGTTTATTTATAAAAATGGAAATAACAACACACATCTTACCTCAGGAGGTTGTTATAAGGAAAGTGCTTTGCAAATGTCATTGTACTGCATAAACATGGGCTAATAATAAGATCCCCCGAAATAGCTAATTGCTAGTATGCTTACACAGGCGAAGGACCAAAAATCCGAGATAAAAATGGATAAGTAACTAAATCTTTTGGATCTGATGCTTCCCTTGTAAAATGCAGTGGTTGGAATATCATTTTTAAGGTTCCCAGTCTTTCTTTCAGCACAATCCCTGTAGCAATTGTCCAGAAAATCAAGTCTTGTAAGGACAAGAGCTAGCAACTACTTCTGCAGGTGCCACAGGCATATTTAGTAAAAACTGGGGAAAGAAAAGTTCTTGTCATCCAAGTCTACCAAAGTACTATCAAATTATTCAATATTTGATGTGGATATGACTTTATCATTGGAAATAGTATTAAAGAAGATGCATTACCATATGCTTTATCAGTAAAGCAAGTCCCAGGGTCTTTTTATGTGACTATAAGTTCAAATCTTCAATGTGTGCTATCTCCCCTTGTAAGAATTTGAGCTCCTTGAATGATGAGACTATCTTGGTTTTCTATCTGTATCCTAAATACTTCGCACATAGTTGTTGTTTAAGAAATGTTCATTCATGGAGAATCTAGGTGGTTCAGTGGATAGAGAGCCAGACCTAGAGATGGGAGGTCCTGGGTTCAAATGTGATCTCAGACCCTTCATAGCTGTGTGTACCTGGCTGTGGGTAAGTCACTTAACTCCTGTTGCCTAGCTCTTACTGCTCTTCTGCTTTGGAACCACTCTACAATATTGATTCTAAGGTAAGGGCTAAAAAAATGCTTATTCATTCATGATAGCTCTCACATTCTATGAATCTATTAGGAGGGATAATTCCCAAAGAACCTAGAACTCTTCCCCCATTTTACCCCCAGTATCTTCTGTATTTTAAGGAAGAGGGGGGAAAAAAAGACATAATTTATACCAAAGAAATGTTTGTTGACAAGTTTGGCCCCAACTGAAATGTAAAAAAATATTCTTCTTTTTTTGGGGGGGGGGGGCAGAAGTAGGGAGTAAGGGATAAGGTACACTATATATAAAATGTCTGTCTTTTTTCAATTTGTGTTGGTTAATTTGCTGAACTGTTTCCTTTTCTCTTTTGTATTCTTTATCATACGAGGTAGCTTTCTGGAAGGGGGTAGGAGCAGGAATATAGTAGGATACAGAAATCAGTAACAATTTATTTTTTAAAACAGAAATGTTGAATTGTGAAATAATGAGCTGCAGGATTCCACCACCAAATATCCATTTGAAAGTTTAAAAATATGTAATTAGGGCACAGAGGTGGCTGAGTGGATAGAGAACCAGACCTGAAGTTGAGAGGTACTCAGATATTTCTTAGTTGTGTGACCGTAAGTCACCTTACCCCAAATGCCTAGCCCTTGCCACTCTTCTGCCTTGGAAAAGGTACTTAGTACTGATTCTAAGACAGAAGGTAAAGATTTTTTAAAAAGGCTGTTGTTTTTCAAAAATATCTCTATGACTGCAGTCTACATGGTCTCTTATATGATCTTAATTTACCATATGAATGGGAAACATCTGTTTGAAGAAGAGCCTCTAAAGATGCAATTTGTCCTACACTATTGAAGGTGTTTGTATGGTTAGTATGTTCTAGAGTAATCTTTATACCATTCAGTCAATCATGTGATTGTAAAGATGTGATTGGGGAGCTAGATGACTCAGGGAATAAACTTCTGGGCTTGGAATCAGGAAGTCTTTTTGTCCTGAGTTCCAATCTGGCCTCAGAAAATTATTAGTTATGTGGCCCTATATAAGTAACCTAACCTTGTTTGTCTTCAAAAGCTCTCCAGTATCTTTGCCAAGAAAACTCCAAAAGGAGTCATGAAGAATCAACAAGACTGAAATGACTAACAACAACAAAATGATGTGATATATTGTAGAATGTTTGGGGGTAAACCTATGTGTTCTCTTTTTGTGTTTTCTTCAAAGACATCATATAAATGTGCATAAATTATTCTCATAGAGACTTTTTAAGATGAGAATGTAGGCATATTTTGGTAAATTATTTTTTATTGACTGTCACTTTTGGTAGTAATATGATTTCTTTTGTTTTTCTTTCTTTCTTTTTTTTTTGGTCCCCAAACATTTGGTATCTTCACCTTTCTTATAACTTGAGACTCATTCTTTTAGAACTCTCAAAATTATGTCTCCTCTAGCATGGACCTGTTTTATGTTCACAAAAGCCCTAAAAAACCAATAAATTAATGGTATTGAACATCTAAAAAAAAAAGGTTGTTGTTTTTAAAAAACGTAATTAATGGTTCAAAAAATCAATTATCATGTGTTCCCTTCCCCAGAAATATACAAAGGACAAAGAGATCAACAAATCATTTAACCTCTCTGGGCCTCATCTGTAAAATGAGTGGGAAAGATTCAGTAACTTTTAGGGATTTTGTTTCCTTTAACTTTAAACCTATGAGTCTAACATCTGCTAGTTTGGGCTTAATTATTTTTTTTCTTACTTCTCAGTATGCTCTTAACCAGAACTAGTGAGTGGGAGTTCAGTATAGCAAAGAGCTGGAAAGTAACTATCTCACCACTTGATGCCATGTTGGTTTATGAGACTGTTAGCCAAATACCTGCATTAATTATTACCTGACTGTGAAGCAGGTCGAGGTGCTCTGGTTTGCAGCTCTGGGTTAGCACCAGCTGCTATCATGGAAGAAGATATATTTCCACCCTGTGACATCATAACAGCTGCAGGATTATTCATCCTTATTAATCCTATAAAAAATTTGAAAGCCATTAATTTTTCTTAAAATTCTTCTTAAAACAGAGTATTCACATGAATAGAAAATAGTATGAAATAAGGCTAGAAAACTAGTAACTGAACCAAAAAACCAAAAGGTAGTTGTCATGTGAGTAGAAAGAATGTGAAAGATGAAATGAATATGATGGAAATAGAATCAGCAATATTAGCAACTGATGGTTATGGGTGTGAGGTGAAATGGAGGATTATTCTCAAGTTTGGGAATCTAGGTAAACTGAGAGGATTGTAGTGCTCTCAAAAGAAATAGGGGAAAGGCAGCTAGCTAGGTGGCACAATATAGAGTACAAGGCCTGGTGCTGGGAGGACCTGGGTTCAAATCTGTCCTCAGATACTTCCTAGCTGTGTGACTCTAGGTAAGTCACTTAACCCCTACTTCCTAACCCTTACCACTCTTCTGCTTTAGAATTGATACTTAGTAAGTCCATTCTAAGACAGAAGGTAAAAAGAAAAGAAAAAAATTAAGAGAGTCCAGAACGATAATAAGACAAGCTTGGAGGACATTTTTCAAGTGAGTAGATGGTAAAATTGAATTACTAAATGTAAATGATTCTTTCTAGGCATTTGGCAAGAAAAAGGAAGACATAGGATGAAAGCTTAGTGAGATGCCAGGATCAAGTGAAGGTTGTTTTTTTTTTAGCACTTTTGCAGTAGCTTGGGGGAAAAGGGAGTCCAGTTTTGAGTCCAATACACAGGAAGAGACTGAAAATGATGGAATAAGCTCCCATAAAAGAAAGAAGGGTAGAAACAAATACAGAGGGATTCATTTTAGCAAAAAGATTCACTTTGTATTCAAAGACAGTAGTAAAGGAGAAAAAGTTAAGTAAAGATATAAAAAGTTTTAAGACAAGGAATAAAAGAAATGAAGGAGGTAATAGATCACTTCAATTTCCTCAGGATACTGAGAGATAAGGACTACTAGGAGAAAAGAGATTAGAGTATCTGGAGGATTTCGGAGAAAGAAACAAGTCTGGAACTACCAATGAATCAGGTGAACCAACAGAAAAAGAATAAAAGTTTTGCCAAGTAATGAGGGTCCAGTTGAGATAACATGAATTTGGGATGAAGTGAGCTGGCACTGGGCATTGACTTTCTTCAGCATATGATTGGTAGGACCAGGGAACAAGTGAGTAAGTCAAGGGAGGAGGACAATTGTCAAGGGGTCCCAGAAGTATAAAAAAAAGAATGAGGTGTGGTAGAGGAAGGATGAGACAAAACACCTCTGAGAAGGTCAGGAAGGCTAGCTGTGATGGCAACAAAAAAGCACTTTACTGAAAGTTATATCTACTTTTATAGGGAGAGAAAGCAAGCTGAGGCTCCAGGACAAGATTTTCACATACATATTAAAAATAAATGATTGGTAATGGGATACAATGTAATCTTGTTTACCTCATCAAATCTACACAATGGTTTCTATAAGATAATTAATCAACATATAATGGCCTTGTTTAGATTCCCAAGGAAATGCATACAACAGTGATTTTGCAGGGAGAAAGGGAGGGGGAAGTTTGTGGATACAGGCCTTGGGGTGAAAAGCTGAGATATGTGACAAGTCTTCAGCTGCTTTATGGCTGAGGGTTGACTTAATAGGACCTCAGGTTTTTGCCTTCCATTTCTCCAGAGCTTTGCACAATGGTGTCTCTGGCTTTGCCCTCTGACAGACAATATGTAGTTAAATCAACTATTAAGGTAGCAGAACAAGGCCAGAACAAGGATAAAAGCTTGGGAGAATAGGGAGGGATGGAGGTAATGGAAGTTGAGATGAGTATGACAAATAGAAGATGGACTGGTAGCTTTTTTTAGCCACCTATATATACCCACTAATCCATCTCATAAATGCCAAAAAAACCCAAATAGGAAGTATTAAGTAAAAGCAGGGAGTGGATATTTACAGTATCTAAGTAGCATATTTTAACATTTGGAGCCTGGCTCAAAAATTATGAGTTCAGTCATATATTCAAGTCAAGGGCCAACTTAGAGGTATATTGATTTGTTTGTAGCTATTCAATTAAAGCTAAGTCTTGATTAGTGCAAATAGTTAATCCTGTGAAATAGCCTCATTTATTTGAATCTACATGATTCAGAGTTATAATTATGTAAAATATGATAAATAAAAAATATGGTTCTAGCACAATGAAAATATACAATTTGAATTGAAATGTGATCATTTCACCATTTGTACTAACCAGAGCCTAGCTATACCATCTCTATGTAGATAATGCTCAAATTTATCCACAATTACATGTAATAATAAATTTCCACATTTTTGAGCAATCTCATATTTTTTACTGCCTATTTACCATCTTAAACTCAGCATGTCTTTTGGACATTTCCCTATTACTATTAGAGTACCACTATACTCTTGGTCACTCAGGCTCCCAACCTTACACTTCATATTCAATCTGCTGCCACATTCTGTCTTTTCTATGTTCAAAGCACTTCTCTTATTTGTGTCTCCTCTCCTCTGACACTGCTACTACTCCCTTGGCATAGGCCCTCATCATTTTCCTACTTATATTATTCTAATAGTCTGGTAGTTGGTCTCTCTTCCTCAAGTCTCTCTTCATTCTAGTCCATCCTACGTTGATAGTCCCAAAGAACATATCTAACCATGTCATCCTTAATTCAATCAACTCTAGTTGCTCCTATAACTTCCCAAATCAAATGCAAAATCCTCCATTTGGCTTTTAAAGCACTTCACAAACCTTACTTCCCTCCAAATACTCTGCAATCCAGTAACACTGGCTCTCCTATTGCCCATACATGACAGTCCATCTCCCAACTATGGGCATTTTCACTAGCTATCTCTTGTGCAAAGAATTTTCTTCTTCCTTATCTCCACCTCATGGCCTTTCTTGACTTTTTTCAAGACTCTCTTTCCATAAGAAGCCTCTCCCAGTCCTCTTCAGATTATCTCTAATTTACTATGGCCAAAGGGCTTTAAAAGACTTTGCAGGGGCAGCTGGGTAGCTCAGTGGATTGAGAGTCAGGGCCAGAGATGGGAGCTCCTGGGTTCAAATATGACCTCAGACACTTCCCAGCTGTGTGTCCCTAGGCAGGTCATTTAACTCCCATTGTCTAGCCCTTACCACTATTCTGCCTTGGAACAGTATTGATTCCAAGACGGAAGGTAAGGGTTTTAAAATTAAATTAAATTAAAAGATAAAAGACTGTCTGCCCTTTGATCCAGTCATACCACTGCTGGCTTTATACCCCAAAGAGATCATAGAGAAAAAGACTTGTACAATAATGTTTATAGCCGCACTCTTTGTGGTAGCAAAAAATGAGAAAATGAGGGGATGCCCTTCAATTGGGGAATGTCTGAACAAATTGTGGTATCTGTCGGTGATGGAATACTATTGTGCTATAAGGAATAATGAACTGGAGGAATTCCATGTGAACTGGAAAGACCTCCAGGAATTGATGCAGAGCGAGAGGAGCAGTACCAAGAGAACATTGTACACAGAAACCAATACACTGTGGTACAATCGAATGTAATGGACTTCTCCATTAGTGGCAATGCAGTGATCCTGAACAACTTGGAGGAATCTATGAGAAAAAAAACATTATCCACATTCAGAGGAAAAACTGTGGTAGTAGAAACAAAGAAGAAAAACAACCTCTTGATCACATGGGTCGATGGGGATATGATTGAGGATATAGACTCTAAGCGATCATCCTAATGCAAATATTAATAATATGGAAATAGGTTATGGGAGGCGGGTGGGGGGTAAGAGAGGGAAAGAACATGAATTATGTAACTATGGAAAAATATTCTAAATTAATTCATTAAATAAAATTTTTTGGTTTTAAAAAAAAGATTATCTCCAACTTATCCTGTAAATATCTTATTTGTACAAAGTTCTTTACAGGTTGTCTTCCCCGAGGGTAGAAATTGTTTTTACCCTTCTTTGTGCCCCCAGTGCTTCACAAAGTATAGTGCACACAGAAAGTACTTAATTGCTTATTAACTTGCCTTGCCTGGAGTCTGATTGCAGATAAAAGCATACTATCTTCCACTTTATTTTCCTCATGACTTTTTAATTGTATGTGACAACATGAGCAATATTATGGAAATATGTTTCATGAAAGCACTGGTATAACCTATTTCATACTATTTACCGCCTTGAAGAGGAGGGGGAAGAGAGGGAAGAAGAAAATCTGAATCCTAAAATGTCAGAAAACAATTAATTGTTTCTACATGTAACTGAAATTAATTAGTTAATTTATTTTTTAAAATAATATAAGAGGCAGTTGGGTGGCTCAATGGATACAGAGCCAGACTTAGAGATGGGAGGTCCTAGGTTCAAATCTGGCTTCAGACCTTCTTAGACCCTGGGTAAGTCACTTAACCCCCATTGCCTAGCCCTTACCACTCTTCTGCCTTGGAACCAATACATAGTACCTTCCACTAAGGTGGAAGATAAGGCTTTAAAAAAAATGCTGATAAAAATGTTTCATAGGACTGAAAAAAGCATAGAATGATTTACACAATAAACACACAATGCAGCACTAACAATACTCAATGACTACAATAATGTAAACAAAAAATCAAAAGTGAATGCTGCAAAAGAACAAATAAAGCTCAAAAATAAAATAAATAAAAAATCAAATAAAACAAAAAGAACAAATAAAGCTCAAAAAAAATGCTATGAAGATACTCCCACACCTAACCCCTTTGCAGAGAGGTGGAAGGTTCATGAGTATGGTACACTGTACATCTTTTCAGACTTTTTCAATGTATGGATAAGTTCTATTGATTTTTCTCTTTTAAAAACTCATCATTTGTAATAAAAGACTAATAGGAAAAATCTTGGTAATATCTAAGTAAACAAAAGATAGCAAAAAATTTTATTTTAATAAAAAAAACCGTACACAGAGAAAATGTTATTTGTTATATGGGGACAAGGAAGGAAAATGGTGATTTTCAGTGATGTTCCAAAAGATAAAATATATCAAAAAACTTTTGCATTTGAAGATTAAAGTTTCGGTGCAATGGGCAATTCCATTATTCAATGCTTGGTTACTCATCACTAATAGAAGAAAGCAGCAGCAAATAACATAAACTTATAATAATGAAATGCAAGTCATTCAAATGAATGATATTACTGACTTGGTTTGCTTTCTCTCTCCCAAAAGAATTGTTTCTTTCTATTTGGCTTAAGCCAATATTACAGTAGTTTGTATTTGTCAAACATAAGAAACTCACTGAGGATGTTGAAAATTGATAACTGGTTCCTTTTTAAATAAAATGCCAACATTCTTTTCCTCCAATAAACAATAAAGCCAACCAAAATGAGTCCTGGAGAATTCAAGTGGCAACTAACAAAAATACTTAATAGTGATAAGTTAATTCTTACCTGGGCCACTTGCCATAGGAAATCCTGTCTCCATTCTAACAGAATTCCCAGCTCCCATGGGACCATTCATTCGAACATCTTGGCTTCGGTTCTGAGCTAGAGCCAGATTGATTGCACCTTCACCTGAAAAGGGTAGTCAGGTTGAAAAGAAGAAACTATTTCAGTGAGAATAATCAAACTTCTAAGATCAGTTCTGAGGATGAGCTGGATCTTTTCCCAATAGATATAGGTATACATAGTCCTAACTGGCTAAATGTTAATAATTCCTGTAGGATATGATAACTGAGCAGCAAGGTGGCATAGTGGATAGAGTGCTGGGCCTGGAGTCAGGAAGCCTCATCTCCTGGAGTTCAAATCTTGCTTCAGACACTTATTAGCTATATGACTATGGGGTAAAAGGCTCAGTTTCATCATCTGTAAAATGAGCTGAAGAAGGAAATAGCAAACCACTTATCCCAAATGGGGTCATGAAGAGTCAAACATGACTGAATGACAACAAAATTATAACTATACAAGGCAGCATTAGAGATAGGAGATGGAACTATTATTTTGTTGAACAGAGAATTCAATTTCCTATCCCAATGCAGGTTAGTATCTGCTGGGCAACTTACAGTCCCAGAGAATTGCCAAAAGCAATTAGAAGTTATGAGACTTGACCAAAATCATACAGCCTGGATATGTTAAGAAGCAAGATTTGAAGTCAAGTTTTCCTGTGTTTGAGGATTCCTATTAATCCACTCTGCCAAGGTGCCTTTATATAAATTAGTTCTATAGAGGAGGAAAGACATAAAGCCTAGAATTCAGTATCACATGGATCCTTCTGGAACCCCTGACCAAAGGCAGTTACTTACCAGAAGTACTGTTATGTGGTAAGCCTACTTATCTTAGTGTCTTAGTCCCCTCCCAAAGGGAAGGAACTATATCTTATCTAAACTCTCTCTCCTTTGATCTAGCATATGTTGCCCTGCCCTGTCATTTATTAAATATCATCTGTTATACAAAGAATATGTCACAAACTCTCACTACAATGCAGACAGCAGCAGCTACCAAGGATGAGCAGTTGAAGTGACACTTCAGTACTCCTGATGCTAATTCAGCCCAGGACAATATTATAGAAGTAGTACTCAAATAAATATAGGATGACTATGTAGCACTAATAAAGTCCTTGTAATTCTCCAAAGCGGCATACAGAAATTAAAAGAGAACTCTACAACCCCAAACCGAAAGCTGAAAAGGTTACATAAATGTAGATATCATGAAACTTATCCAAAAATAAGACTTAATTTACCATCTATTACATCAGTCAGCTAAACAAAGCACTTCAACAGCACAGTATAGTGTTAAATGTCGGCTTTTATTAAACAGAAAAGACAAAACATTAGGTCCAGCAATCTTTTTTTTAATGGTTTTTAAAATTAGTGACAGCTCTGATAAGGATATGATATCCATAATATGTGGGGAACTAACACAAATATGTAAGAACTTCAGGGATCATTTCTCAGTGGTTAAGTGGGCAGGAATAGTTTTCCAATTGCAGACTATGAAAGATTGCTCCAAATTGTCAATAAATAAGAAATGCAAATTTTTTAAAAATTCATTTCATTTCATACCAAACAAATTGGAGATCTTATCAAAAGATAGGAATGGTATTAGACATACTGCAGAAAAATAAACACATTCATATGCATTTAGAATTATGAGCTGGCCTAACCATTCTGGAAAGCAATTTGGAATTATATAAGAAAAGTCATGAAAACTGTCTAGATTCTTTGGATCAGCAAACCCACTGTTGCATATATATGCCAAGGAGGTCAGTTAGAAAAGGTCCATATATATCAAAATATTCAGAGCAGCACTAATTGTGCTGAAAAGACTGAAAATAAAGAAGATGCTCAACAAATGAGGAATGGTTAAACAAATTATGGCATATAAATGTCATGGAATATTATTGTATCACAAGAAATAATACATAAAAAGAATTCAGAGAAGCATATAAAAATAAAACAAAAACAAATTTTAAACAAAATAAAATTAGTGGTAGTTGACAATTTGTAAAATCATTAAGCAGAAATTACTCTGGGAGCATTAGAACATCACATTTCAAAAAGTCTTACAGTCATATAACTTTGTGAATTAGAAAAGACCTCAAATATTATCTAGTCCAACTTCCTATACAATATAGGAACTACTTCTGTAATTATACTGAAGTCATTTACTTAATGTTTTCATAAGAAATTAATTTTCTAAATGCTATGTATTTTATTTTCCTTGAGTCAGACAAGCTCCACAGTTAAATGAGTTCTTGCCTATGGCATTAACAGTCACAAAATATCTGAGGCCTTTCATAACCTCTCCATGTTAAACATTCATGCTGCTTTCCATCAGTGGGATGGTTTGATGCATAAATTAGATAAAGTGGAAGGATGCAAAGTGGCAGGTTGAGTGGTTAAGGTAAGAAGCATAGGTAAACAAGTGACTGAACTAGTTCCCTATTGTATATTAGCCATTTTACAAATGGGTCATAGTTTTTCAAAAGTTGGAAAACTTCATATAATCCTCTGACAAAAGTCTAAATTATGGAAACCCAAGGAAAAATGTCAGAAAGGACTTCCTCCACTTTCCTCTTCATTCATTTCAAACATTTATCAAGGAATGCTATGACTAGGATCTATCTAAAGGCAAAGGAGTTGAAATAGACAATCTTTCAGGTTCCCTCTCAGTTCTAAAATTCTAGACAACTCTTGAGATAAAAGGCAATATGCTAGATGGGATCTACCTCCTTCCTCTACCAAAGTTGGCACTAGATACTATCTCCTTGAACTGAAAAGATTTAATTAGGTGCTTGACATTAAAGCAATTTTAACTCTCAAATTTAAACTGGATATGCAATTTTTTTTTAGAAAATCCAGAAGAGGGAAAAAAAAATCCATCCACTAAAGTAATATTGATTGGCTTTTGTATAAGGAGAAATGGTCTCCAAAGAACAAAGCATGTGGTAATTTATCCAAATTTTCTTTCCAGGAAAATAGCTCCATCTAATGGACAGACAGAAGCATAGTTGAAAAGTACTTAAAAACATGTGGTAGTATGGACTTCCCTGCTTGACCTTCCATACTAAATGTGGCTATGTAACCAGCTGACTAAAATGTGGTTTTTAACAAAGCCAAGAAAGTTACTTTGTTCTGTTCAATAGAAACGAACCTGTACTGGCCTTTTGGCTATGTGACTATGGCTAATTGTATAATCTCTCTGGGACTTAGATTCCCCTATTGTAAATAAAAAGTATGAACCAGGTATCTCAAAGGTTCCCTAAAGCTCTAAAATTTTTGTGAGTCAATCTAATACTCTTAGTTATAAAGTGGACAGAAAGGGAGTGAGTAAAACCACCAGTGCAAATTCACACCTCCACTACAAAAAAAATGAATATTCACACCATACTGATGACATAAACAGTAGTATTAATCTTGCCTATCAAGGAAGTTTTACTTAGGGTTACTAGAGGGGATACTGTGACTTGTCTATTGAGGGCTTATCAATACTATAGGAACAACCCTTTATCAGAGCCTGTGTCTGAAAATGTTAATTAATGAGTGTGAAATTAAGTAAATGAATTAAAAAGGGAAAAAAACTCATTTCTCCTTCTTTGTAAGAAAAGGAAGGAAATCATGAACATATTAACTACATTATAATTTTTAATTTAGTCAAATTGCAAAGTTCCCCAACGAAGTTATTAAAGCGCTAGTTCCCAATCTAGTCATAATACAAAGTCAGATTGCCAGGAATCTACAGCAAAGTTATGAATGTTCTTTAGAAAGACTGTTTCCCAATGTTATGCCAAACATGGATTAGGGAAGACAGGAAGTGATAGCTTTAAGAGGGCTGTCCCCCAGTCATAGCCAATATGATGGCAGCACCTCATCCTATGAGCACAGCAAAAGTGGTCACCATCATATCTACTATTTGCTTAAACTCTTGGGGATCATGGAGCAGAGAGAAGGGGAGGCAAGTGGCCTAAGGTTTGTTGTACACACACCCTAAAGTTAGAAAGCTATGTTTATATCATGATAACCACTGTTATATCCATGATTTTCATCACTCACAAATGCAGTATAGTTGGATCCCAAAGGGGACTGGGTAGCAGAGTGACAAGACAGCACCAACCTCAACCCATCTTCCATTCTTAGCTGCTAAAACAGGAAACATAGATTGGTTTATGATCTGGCCATCATTCAACAGGCCTGACAACTATATACCTTAAAAATATCTATAAAGCTGTTTCAATACACAATGAAGGCTTTCCATTCCTGGTGATTCCTGTCATTTTCATAACTGAAACTATCTATATCAGTAAATGGCATGGTGAGATACCTTCGATCTGAACAGAGAGAATTCCCAAGTCTCGGAGTTGCTGGTTGTTGTTCTGAGCCAGAATTCGTAACCGCTCTGCAGCTTCCCGGGGGATGCTAAATGTAACACGGACACTGTTCCAAGGTTCCACCTTCTGTACTTTGAGCTTTTTGGATTCTTGATTAAGAGAGAAATAGGGGGAAAAAAGTGTATCAGCCATGGAAAGGAACTAAATATGCTCTTTCCAGTCATCTCACTATGAGGCCTGAGGCCTACCCTCCAGTCATCATCCTCAGCTTCCCACTTCTACCTTGGATTCTGCCCCTCAATCTCTTGACTCTGAGAGGTGAAAGGGTTTGTCTCACCTTCTCTGGGATGAAGCCTTTACTCAGTGCTGCCTCATATTCACCTAGTCTTCCCTTTCTAGTCCCTTTTTGTGGGTTGTCTTTCACTGTTAGAATGCAAGCTCCTTAAGAGTAGGACTAGGGGCAGTTGAGTTGCTCAGTGGATTGAAAGCCAGGTCTAGAGATGGGAGGTCATGGGTTCAAATCTGGCCTCAGACACTTCCTAGCCATGTGACTCTGGGCAAGTCCCTTAACCCCTACTGCTTAGCCTTTATTGCTCTTCTGCCTTGGAACTAATAAACAGAATTGATTCTAAGACCAAAGGTAAGGGTTTAAAAAAAAAGTCTCTGTCCTCAAACAGCTCACATTTTCTAATAGGAGAGAACAACACATATAAGGAAGTGGTGGATAATTTTGGTCAGGGAAGATGGACATATTATAACTTTTCATCTTTATATTCTCAGTATCTAACATAATACAAGGAATAACTCTAGATTCTTCCCACACTGAAGAATCTAGAGTTATTCCTTGCTTCATGTCTACATTCGTGAGCCTAGGTGAAACAAAGTATATGTAGAACAATGTGCAAAAAGTCTAGAATGCTGGCTGAATGCAGAAAGACTCAAAATGCCAAACAGAGGAGTTCATATTTTTTTATCCTAGAGTCAAGAGGGAGCTATTATAGTTTCTTGGATAGAGTAGTGACTGCAAGATAGATTAAAATGGAGAGACTAGAGGCAAGGGGACCAATTAAGAAGCTACTAAAATAGTCTATAATATAGATGAGATGAGTGGTGACCATGTATGAGTGGAGGGAAGGGAGCAAATGTCAAAGATGTGGAAACAGAATCAACAAAACTATGCAACTAATTAGGTACAAGGTGTGAGAGATAAGAGTTAAAAATGGCTTTTCAGTTGCAAACCTGGCTGATTAGAAGGATGATGGTACCTTCAACAGAAATAGGATTAAGTAGAGGGGAGGTTTTAAAAAACAAATCCTGAGATACCCATCTAGTTGAAAATGTCCAATTGGTAGCTGGATATGTGCCACTGGATTCAGGGTCAGAATATTACATATCTAGGAATCATCTACATATAAAATGAACCCACAGGAGCTGAAGAAACTACTGAGAATTATTCCAGATTTGTGAAATTTCACTGTAATGCATCTACATTACAATGTAACCTTAGCCTTAGCTCAAAACTCAGGGTCAAGAAGGAGGTTTTGAGTCTTGGCTCTGCTACTTAATATTATTGTTGTTGATTTTTTAACTAAAGGATCTTAGATGTCAGATAGTCCAATTGTCATATAATAGAAGAGGCAACTAGGAAAGTCAAGTGACCAACCCAATGTCTCAAAGAGACAGAATAACAAAGCAGGGATTCAAAGCAAGGTCCTCCAACTCTTAATCTAGTATTTTTTCTACTGCATGATGATTTGACTAGTCATGCGACTGTTATAAGTCTTAGGTTCCTAAACTGGTAAAATGGGATAATCATTACTATGCACCCTTACTGTACAAGGTTATAAGGAAATCTCCATGCCTACTATAAAACACTATTTAAATGTTATTATTAATGAAACTTTTAACTTAAAATTGAGTTTTACACAAATTCTGAGGCCAGTGGGTGAGAATAATAATGAAAGGCTTACAAGATGAGGTAAGTTTTGTAGGGAGTGGGGAATGTAGATGGTGAAGAAAACTATTTGAATTCCAAGGAAAATGCTGGAAAAGAGAAGGTAGAAAAAAAAGCAGGAGTATGTGTGAATGTTAGATTGAGGTAACAGTGCAAAAGCAAAACTGAAAAAAGATTAAAGGCTTCACCCAGGCAGTAACAAGAACTAAGGATAACAAGATGAAATGTACTGGTAAAAGGCCCAGAATACTAGGTTCATGAATTTAGATGTGATACAAGGAAGAACTCTAGATTCTTGAGTGGGAAGTGAAAGATGGAATGACATCAGGGTATAACAGAAACAGCATGGGACTAGAAGTCAGGAAACCTGTTTCCAGACTCTCCACTACCTCCCTGCATGACTTTAGACAAGTGACATCCCCTCCCTACACACTCGGTTTCTTCCTCAATAAAATGCTAGCACCTGATTAAATGGGATCTGAGGTTCCTCCCAGGTTTTAAATTCTATCACTCTCAGAATCTAAATTGAATAGACTTCTCATCACAATTAAGAACCAAGTCCCCATCCCAAGCCTGTTAGAAAAATTGCCAACTCCAGATCCTTGATATATTGTCCAAATAGTTTATTTGCTTCAACTTGAATTGTCACTGTGCTAAAAATGGAAATATATAGAAAATTTAAAATAGCACTTCTTGAACCTCATTCCCTTTCAAATAAAAACTCAATAAGCATTTCTTAGTCACCTAATAATAAACATTTACACAGCATTTTAAAGTTTGCTCTACATACCTAATCTCATTTTATTTTCATACCTGGGAAGCAGGCAGTACAAGTACTATTATCCCCATTTTGTAGATGGGAAAATTGAGACCCAAGAGAGGTTAAGTGACTTGCACATGTTCACAGAGCCAGTGAATGTCAGAGGCAGGATCTGAACTCAGGTCTCCCTGATATCACTATGCTTTGCTACCCAAAGGCACATACTAAATCCAAGATACATGAAAAGAAAATGACAACACTGGTTAAAAGCTTCTTAAATAATGTCCTAAAAATTCATTCTTCCCCTAAAGAAAAGGACTTTTTCAAATTAATCAAATATTGATCAACCTGGGTTTCTTAGTAACAAAAAGGAACTAAAAAGCAATGAACTGATTCCCAAGTTGTCTCTGATCTTCTTCTTCAATTTCTTATAATAAAAGTACCTTGAAATTCCTAAAAGACTTAAACTTGGTGCCTAAACTTCCCTACCACGGTCTTGTCAAAGATTACTAGATAACTTTTCCATCTCTCTAATTTCTTAACAAGTCCCTCACTTCTCAAAACAACATATCTTGGTCTTATAACACACCAATTGATTCACTATTAAATCATAATGGTTCTCATCTGCTCTCCACAAGGTAAAATAGGTATTATTATCCCAGTTTTACAGATTAAAAAAATAGAGGCTTAAAGGTGACTTGTTTACAGTCACACAAAGAAAGAGGCAGAACTGAGACTAGAAACCAGATCTCTTAGTTTTGTCCTGTTCTCTTCATAACAGAACACATATTCCTTTACAACTGCACTTAGTACAAATTTAGGATCAAGTGCACCCAAACAAATCTGTAAAAATATTCCTTTTCAATGTTAACTAATTTTGTAGCCTCAACCAAAAAGTTCTAAACCAAACAGCTTAGGTTTCCAACATTAGGCCTTTACAATCAACCTTTCTTCCCTTCTCATCCAATTTTTAGTACAGAGGCTCATGAGACTAGGTGGATGAAGAAAAGGATACCAGCTCTCACAGCCAACCCTAAGAACCAATTCTAGCCCTACCTAACCTAGAATGTGGGTCTATTTCCTCTACTTTATCTCCTACTTAACCTTTCCTTTCGACCTCTCAACACCAACACCCCAAGCTGTTAGGAAATGACCATTCCTTTTTCCTGCTGCCTCAAGTCCAAGTCTCAACCTCTAGGACATTACAATTCTCTAAGATTTTTCTTGTCTACAAATAGATAACCCTAGAAATTTACAATCATGCACATGTAGCAAAATACAGTCATATTCACATATAATCTCCACCAATCAGTTAAAGAGTATGGTACATTTCTGTACATTGGGTAAGAAGGAAAAGAAAAATACTAATTAACAACAACTATCAAGATAACGCAATTTTAACTTGAAAAGTTTTACATGTAGACTGTACAAACTGTGGAATTGAGCAAATTTACTTATCACCTTAACTATTCATTGTTATATCACTTAAGGAGATCACAATAGATAATACTGGCCCAGAACTACTAAAAACAAAATTAAATTAAAAAGTGAAACTGAGGTTCCCCAAAGGCCATTCAAGAATCAAATGGTCCTCTTAAGAGGTTGTTACTCTATACTTTTAAAGGACTTCTTTACTCATTTTCACATTTAAATACTTTTGATTCAACATGAAGGCAGTCCTCAATTTAAGAGCAAATTATATCTTAAAGTTCACTTGTAAGTCATTGTTTCAAGATCAGAATGTTTTCCCATCAGAAAAAAAATACTAACTGATGTTTAGATTCCTAAAATGGCTCAATTTAACCACATAATCTAGTTAAAACCACTACTAAAATAGTGATAGTTCTTGTAGGAGCAGAAAAGCAAAAGAAAAACATTTGCTTGATCACATGGTTCGATGGGGTTATGATTGGGGATGTTGACTTTAAATGATCACTCTATTGCAAATATTAATAATGTGGAAATAGGTTTTGAACAATGATACATATAAAACCCAGTGGAATTGCTTGTTGAATATGGGAGAAGGGGAGGGAGGGAAGGAAACAACATGAATCATGTAACCATGAGAAAATATTCTAAATCAATTAAATAAATTTATTTTAAAAATAAAATAGTGATAGTTCAATAGAATACATCACTATTTATAACATTGTTCCTAAAGAAAAACTAATTCCAGTTCCAGTTGTCAATGTAAGACCACCCCTATATCTTTCAGTAGAGTTCAAAGGTCGCTCTGATAAGGGTTATAATGGATAATCATGTTTCAAATTAAGAGCTGAGTGTGACAACTTCTGGGGTTGCTTCTAATTCTGGAGTTCTATGATTCTTTAAGGAAAGTTCTAATAGTTCTGATTGAAGAAACTGATTGGAGCTTTTGTTATGTCCATCACTGGGTCTGCTGGGGCAGGATAAAAACTCAGGAAGAAGGGGAAGTGACCCTCCTGTGACTGGCTCCAGGAAAGGCTTTAAGAACATAAGCCCCTTCAGAAAGCATTAATCAAAGTCTCTTGAGAAGAGGCTCAAAGGTTTTGGGGGAAAGATACATTTATGCAAATATATGGGTCAATCAGAAGTAGAAGACTGCCTAAAAAAAAAAAAGCATTTTCTATTTTTGACCAAATACTCAAATCTAATACACCAATTTAAGTTTAGTCACTTTGAAACATTACTTAAAATCAACAAAAAATGAAACTTAACAACTTAATAAATCAGCAAAGCAATGCGAAATGCATCAGCTTAACGTGGTATAGTTGCTGCTTTGTGAATTAGAAAGTTCTTACTATATGCCACATGCTGATAAATGTAACTTACAAATAGAAGGTTCAGAACAAATGTTCAGAAAGAACATATTTTAAAACTGGTTTAAAGCATCCAAATTCCTTGAAAAAAATATTTCTTCTCCATAGAAAACAAATCACACTACAGAAAAGTTAATTAATTCAAACTATAAGAAATCAGAATTTGAGGTAGTTCTGAGAGGAAATAAACTAAAATCTGCATTAGCACTAGGGTTTTAATGGTATGCACAAGACTTCTTTGAAAATTTTAAGTTTTTAGAGGATAAACTCTTCTAATCTTCAGAATTTATGTACACATTTATAGACTAATTGCTATTATTATCTAGTAAAACATATTCTAGGGACATTAGGCAAAAATCTTAGCCTATTTACAATACCCTATTTGAAAGTAGTATACCTTAATTTCTTTTTAAAGTTCTATAATTCAGAATTTTTAAAACTAATCTAAGCTATGCCTTAAGTCATAGTCACTCCCATATTCCTGACAATGAAGTTTGACTATATATGATTTAAGACAACCACATAAGAATCACTAGAAACCCCCAAACAATAACAAAGAAGATTACCCATGTGCAAAAGACTGGGAACATTCTCCAATATGGTATCCAATTTCCATTTCAAGTCTGTATCATCTATATTTCCTTTGAAAGCCATGAAAATAGTAGAATCCTCCAAAATATTGTCATGTTTTGAGACATCATCTTCCAATCCAGAATCAAAATCCATTTCTGAGTCTTCCATTGTTGGTGAGCACAAGGAAGTATAAATATCTTCTAAGTTTGGAAGGTCATCCAAAACCATGGTGATGGTTATTCAATACAAACACACCAAGCAGATAGGAAGGCAACCTTTAAAAAAAAAGAAAAGACAACATTTCTCATTTGTGCATGTATTACAATGTATGCTTATACATTTCCGCTCTATTCCATGGTTCTGAGAGAGTTTTGTTTTATTTGTCAAGCAATAAGGCAGCACAACAATCAAAAAAAGAAATTAAAAGTTTTAATTGGGATATTCTTGTAATCATAAAAATATCAATTTTAAAAAGATTAGATGTATATCTAATCCTTCCCTATCAATAAAAAAGTAGGAGGTCTATAGATATGGAATATTTACTGCATATAGCATCTGTTTACTATGTTTTACTTGATAGATTTTCTTTAATAAAGGACTCTGGGCCAGGATGAGTGGTTATACTGGCAAATGAGCAGAATAAAAAACAAAAGGCATCAACAAAACTTTTTTAAAAGAGTGATTTAAATTTAATAAAAATAGTTCCTTTTATTCCATTTCATGTTATAGTCATGTACATCTGGGAAATATGTGTGAGAGGGTGCAAAAAAATTGCAAAATTTGAGGAAAATAAACTTAAAACATTCTTATTCTGCACTGATCACATGCCTAGTACTGAATATTTCTTATTTTAAAAATTCATACACAGACACATATCTGAAGACCATTCAAGCCATCTCCCTTCCTCTACATTCTCATAAATTATACCAGAAAGATAAATATTATTTATTTAAGAACCACTAGAGAAGGTGACTCAATAACAAGTAGCTAAGTCTCAAAAGTTACTTTAGATAGTACTGGTGTGATTTTTGTTTTCTTGTGTTAAGGCCACACCTAGAACGAAACAAAACCTATAGTTCATTTTAAAGTGTCTTTAAATTGCCCCTTTCTACCAGGGTACTGTGTGGGAAGGAGAAAAAAATTAATGCTTCATCACTGAAAAAAGATAAAAAGAAACAATGAGTGTCATGAATACAGAAAAGCATTAGAAGACATATAAACTAAACTGATGCAAAATGAAGTAAACAAAACCAAATGAAGTAAACAAAACTAAGAAAACGATGTATATAAATAACCACAACAGTGAGAATAGGAAAAAAATAACCAAAAAAATGGAAACAGTGCTCCACAATTATAAGACCAAGTATAACTAGTTAACTCAGTGGTTAGAGACCCAGGCCTAGAGACAGGAGGTTCAAATTAGATCTCAGAAACTTCTTAGCCATGTGACCCTGAGTAAGTCACTTAACCCCAACTGCCTAGTCCATATAACTCTTCTGCCTTCAAAACAATACTTAGTATTGATTCTAAGCTGGAAAGTAAGGGATTAAAAAAATAAATTACATGATCATGTTTGGCTCCAAAAAAGAGAAACAAACAAGAAACTCTCTCCTACTTCTCTGAAGAGGTAGAGACCAAAGGTATATAATGTCAGATTTTTAAAAATATGTTGATTAGTTTTGCTTAACTTTCTTCTTTGTTATAAAGTATTACTCTCTGGGATGGGGAAAGAATATGCTAGAATGAAAAAGCAAAAGCTATTTATAAAAACTTACTTTGGGGGCAGCTGGGTAGCTCAGTGAATTGAGAGCCACGCCTAGAGATGGGAGATTGTAGGTTCAAATCTGGCCTCAGATACTTCCTAGCTTTGTGACCCTGGGCAAGTCACTTGACCCCCATTGCCTAGCCCTTACCATTTCTGCCTTAAAACCAATGCACAGTACTGATTCCAAGATAAAAGATAAGGGTTTTAAAAAAATAAAAACTTACTTCAAAATTAAAAAGAGGTTACTTAGTATGTCACACTTAGCAGTCACATCAGGAACTGATGTACTTGCTTTAGAACAGTGGACCCTCAACATTAGAATTTGGATATCACATTTGGGAATATAATTAATCAAAAGATGTCTATAACTATTATATATCATTACTATGTTATTTGGATATCACCTCAAACAAACAATAAAATTAAATATGAAGCTAGGAGAATGAACTGAGTTTTATCAGATAAAATTTCAATATCACAAATTTGTTCATTTACTACATGCTTTGTTACCTAGTTATGAGCAAGAAAAATTTTTAAATCTCCCTCTTCAACAAAATGAACATGTTATTAGGTCTTATAAAAGTATTCTAAGGTTTTTTTTTTTAGTAACATGTAATATTTATGTTATAGTTACCAGTGTTTGTATGTTGTCAATCCTCTACTAGACCTGTTAGTTCTATGTGAGCAAGGACTTATGCGTCATTAAAACAAGGCAGCATAGATGGCAGCATGGTGGGTATTTAAGAAATGTTTAATGAATGAATGAAAGAACAGAAGAATATACTGAATGACTTAGTTTTGTCTTTTAGGTATACATTTCTTGACAGCTATAGAAGGGTTTTGTTTTTTCTCCAAAAGGGTATTTCCTTTAGTTGAATTCACTTCATTCACCCTGAGGCCTTTCAGAAAGAACAGGAAGTCTTGTTCATCAAACCTTAAAAACATACAATTCCTCAGTAGTTGGGACTTATAGATTCAAAAGGGTGGCAGGGCCATAGTTCATGGCTTAGCATGTTGGCAGATGAAGTCCTGCTCAACAACTAGGGAAGCACAGTTTTCCATAGTTACCTTTCCTATCAATACCAATAACTAGATGCGGTTCCGTACTACTGCATATTTCTTTGCTGGTCTCAAAGACAGTCAATCTACAGTTATTTTTTATATTTGATTATAATACTTTACAATCTATAAGGCACTTCTGAATTCACTCTCAATCTTCACTATACCCTAGGTGAGATAAACAAGGCAAGGATAATTATTTCTCCTTTTACAAATGAGGAAACTCAGGCTCAAGGTTAAATTTCTAGGTTCATACATGAAGTGTCAAAGCCAAGATTCAAAACAAGGTCTTCTAACTCAAAACCTCTTAGCTTTTCTTATTACCTCATGAAGTAACTTACTCTCTTTAATAGTTTTAGGCAATAATCAAAATCATTAATTTAGCTCCCATTTTGACATTCCAGGGTCAGAGACAATGAAAAATGATGTCAGTTATGGTTTGAGGAATTTGTACTGTGACAATTTTAGGTCCAAACTCTTCTTTTATAGATGAGGCCCAAAAAGCTTAAGTGACATGATTAAGGTTATAGAGTAAGCAGCAGAGCCAGAATTTGCACCCAAGTCAATAATCAATATTTATTAAGTATGTATACTATGAAGGCCAGATAAGCTCTGGGAAAATAAAGAGGCAAAAAAATAGCACCTGCCCTCAAGGAGTCAATGAGCAAATAAATTTGCATAAATAAGCCATATACAGGATAAATAGGAAATAATTAAGAAAGAGAAGACACTGGAATTAAGTAGGGTTAGAAAAGGCTTCCTGTAGAAGATGGGTTTTAGTTGATACTTGAAGGAAGCCAAAAGGCAAAGAAAAGAAGAATGCCCCAGGCAAGAGGGACAACCTTAAAAAATACTTGGAACCAAGAGATGGAGGGTCTTGGTGGAATAGCCAAAGCACCAGTATCCCCGGATGGAAGAGTAAGATGGAAAGTAATGTTTTAGAAGCCAGGTGAAAGGTTCTCAGACACAAAAAGGTCCTCAGTGCCCTTTTCAAGGCATAAGGAGTCCTCTCTAGACAACAGGGTAAAAAAAAAAGTTTCACAATGGAATCTAGCACCCCTATTTGGCAAAACAAAAGAACACTTCCAGAAGACAAAGAGAGTGAATTAAATCTCAAAATCCTTTTGAAGGGGCATTAGTGTTACAATCCCTTTTAGTGGAAAAAAATGGAGATAAAGAGGATAGCCATCACTTTATAAACACTCCAAGTCTCTCATATAGAGAGGTTTTCACTTACCAAAAAGATGTCTTGCTTTATCATTTAGTCAGACCACTGCCTTTAACGCCAAACAAGCAGGCATCTGGGGACCTGTATTTTGCAATTATCAGTTGGATAATAATCCAGAAAAAAAAGGGAAAAATATAATCACAATGTTACATAAGTCATTGTTACAAAGGTCATCTACATTTGCCACAGAAATAAAAAAAAAAGATATAAACAAACTTTTAATCAATGAATTTTCCACAGGTAACAGTTTCAAAATCTTTAAAAGATACTAAAAATCTGTTTTTATCAAGTTTGCAAACATACCTATTATTAAGAACTCAATATGGTGAGAACCCTCTTAATTCAAAACCAATGTAGTAATGTGGATACTTTCAAAGAATCTGAGGATATTTAAAGTGCAGCTCCCTTCACCAATTATAGAAACCTCTGGATCATAGCATCAGGGCATTAAAGAAAGATGAACTCAGTAGCCTAATAAATGACGGGGAGCAGCTAGGTGGCTCACTGTATAAAAAGCCAAGCCTCAAGATGGGAGGTCCTGGGTTCAAATCTAACTTCAACCATGTTCTAGCTATGTGTGACTCTGGGCAAATTAAATTAACTCCAATTGCATAGTCCTTATCACTCTTCTACCTTGCGAATGATACTGCTCATCTATTTTAAGCCCAGAGATAACCTTTTTTTTTCCTTAAAGAAATAAATGGTAGTGTCTGTCACTTAAGAACTGAAATATGTATTCTAACCTCAAAATTTTAAATGTTTACATTTAATTTATAAGGCACTTAGAAAATGACAAGGAGAATAGTTAATATGAACTATTCAAAAGGACATATCCATAAGAAATTTAATATGAGGCTGAATCTTCTCCTTCCAATCTCAAATCCTACTATTTCTGGTTCTCAAGTCATAGGCCATAGAAACAAGAGAAAATTAGTGTTCTGAACAGCTGACAAAATTTCATCAAGAAATTGGAATTTTAGGGGGCAGCTGGGTGGCTCAGTGGATTGAGAGTCAGGCCTAGAGACGGGAGGTCCTAGGTTCAAATCTGGCCTCAGACACTTCCCAGCTGTGTGACCCTGGGCAAGTCACTTAACCCCCATTGCCTAGCCCTTACTGCTCTTCTGTCTTGGAGCCAATACACAGTATTGACTCCAAGATGGAAGGTAAGGGTTTAGAAAAAGAAAGAAATTAGAATTTTAACAGAGGGAAAATCATAAATAGTGGAAATAGTAGATTTCTTCTTCCTTAATCTCCATCTCCATTGTCCCTCCCTCCAAGTTTTAAGATTTTCTCTCTCCTTTGAGTCCCAATAATAATTTATACATTTCTTAAGCACTATCACCTTATATCTGGTATATTGTGGAAAAATGCTATACTTAAGTGAAGTTTCAGCTATCCCTCTTATCTCTGTGACTATAAGCAAATCATTTTCACTTATTTGAAGCTTGTTTTTTTCATCTGTATAATGGGAGTAATAATATACTAGCTACTTCACAGAATTTTGCAAATCATAAGGTATGATATAAATACAAGTTATTATTTCTTTTCTTTCCTTTTTTTTTGTAATAAACCCTTACCTTCCATCTTGGAGTCAATACTGTGTATTGGCTCCAAGGCAGAAGAGTGGTAAGGGCTAGGCCATGGGGGTCAAGTGACTTGCCCAGGGTCACACAACTAGGAAGTGTCTGAGGCCATATTTGAACCTAGGACCTCCCGTCTCTAGGCCTGGCTCTCAATACATTGAGCTACCCAGCTGCCCCCCAAAATATTATTTCTAAGCTCCATGGCATCTTAGGGCAGGGCTGTGTGTCTAGTACACAATGAATAATTATGTGTTGAATCAAATTGACGGGAAAAAAAAAGGATTAGGGAACATCATATTAACTTTTAAAGTCATCACCTTAGCTAAAGAAACAATAAGAAACTGACCTATTAAATCACTCCTCTTAACACAATCTGTGGTTAAGAACATGACCCAGACATACTAGGTCTGAAAGACCAATAAATTGTCAAAAACTCAAGAGGTATTAATTATCCCCCTATAAGTTATCCTGAAGTATAACAATGTTTCAATTTTCCAGATCTGTAGGAAAAAATTTATAGTGGGCTTAAAACTTTTATCCTCTTTGGCTCAGTAACAAAAAAACACCAAGATACTTTTAACGCACCATCAAAAAGTATCAAAAGTATAGCACAGGTTTGTGAAGATAGGATTAACTCTCCCCTTGCCTAGTTTTAAAGTAATCAACCAAAACTGAACAGTTACTTAACACTAAGTAGGGGAGGTCCACAAGCCACTTGCTAAAGTGGGTGTCAAGTCCAGAAGTGACTGATCACCTCCTGGGCAATGCTAAACAAATTAATGGACTGCAATTAGCTCCAGTAAAGTGGAGGAAAGGACAGGAAGTAACATGGAAAAGGGACTAGAAAAGTCCCATACTTCCTATCCAAGGGGTCTTCGACCTGAATCTTGGGCTTGGAGGATTTTGGACGATACTGGACTGGAACTGTGGCTTGGAGCTACCACTTGGAACTTCAACCTGGAACTCTGGCTCTTGGACTACTTCTGGTAAGACTGCTCCTGGATCTTCTCCTTTGGAGCTTTGCTTGGGTGAGTGAGAAACTGACCCTCCTTTCCTGGCTTCTGGAAAGATTAGTTCCTGATAGGCCTTCCCCTCTTAGAGGAGGCCACATGGGTAGAACCCCTGTTTAATTCACCTCCAGCTAAAGATTAACAAGCACTCCCAGGCTGACCCAGGGACCAGAACAACATTTAGGGTAATAGGCTAGACATCTTCTCTACCCTCTTTTATATTTCTCTACTTTCACTCCTTCTACCTTTTTGTAAATAAAATTGCTAAAAGTCATTTTTGGCTTGGGCTATAATATTTTTAAACCAGTGACCACAGTATTATCTTAAAATTCTCATATATTTAGTCAAATCCTTAAATTCCTTACAGGTTTTAGGAACCAAATCTTTGTTATCTTTTTCTTAGCTAGACCAATTATTTCATTCTCATAGGGAACTCTAACTGGGGAAACTTCTTCCAACTGCTCATCAAGTTAAGAGTCTTAGAGAGCTGCCTAGGTCATTCATTGAAAGGTTAAATGTTTTCCCCAGCCTTAAAAGGCAGAAACTGAACACAGATCTTCTTGACTTAGAGGTCAGTTCTCTATCCACTAGGCCACCCTTCCTCTCAAGATAACAGCAAATATTTATCAACTAAGTAATCAAAACCTCCATGTAAACTAAAACCAATCCTAAAAACCCATTAAAATATACAGAGAGCACTCTGCTGGGCTGGAGAAGTCCAAAGAAATATTAAACACTAACTTCTGTCACTGGAAACCTTAGCCTTGGAGGGGGATATGACACTTATACAAATAATCATAATGCAAAACAGAGTAAGATAAGTACATAAGAAATAGAAGTATCATGAGAGCTTCATGAAGGGAGTTGAAAGATTTCATTTCTTACTAGGTGAATTCAAAAAGGCTTCAAGGAAAGTATAGGTCTTGAAGGATGAGCAGGCTTCCAAAAGATAAAGATGAGTTAAAGAAGTGGGGAGCTGAGGGAGGGCATTTCAAACAAATATAATTGAATTAGTAAAGGCTGGGGAAACCACAAAATATATAAAGGGAATGTGTAATATAGTTCAGTAGGTTTGAGCATAGGAAGGGAGTGATATGAGACCTTGAGACTGGTCTAGAAAGGTAGAGTGGCACTGCATGGAGAGGCAGTGTAAGACCCTGTGATTAATGCTTAGGAAGATACTAAGCTGAGTAACACTCAGATCACACCCTGTAGATACCGATACCTCTTCTTTCTCTAACAATGATTATTAAGAATTAATTAATTAATTGTACAGAGATAATAATCCCTTTGACTATATTCCTCCTTTAAGCATAAAATTTCTAGATTTTAAAATCTTTAAGGCCTATATCTAACACAGAGGATAACAGCATCATGAGTAAGTTCAGCCTTTATCTGCTTGGTGAGGGTTGCCAGGGAAATCAATTCCAATCCTCAAAAACAAAAAGAAAGAAAGAAAAAAAAGAAAAAAAGAAAGGAATACAGGAAGATCAGGGAAGTCCATAAAAATCACAAATCCCCAATATTGGAAGAGAGATCTTCTAGGGGGTTACTGAAATAGCAATCTCCTCTATAACCCCCCTGGCAAAGTCCTCAAGTCTATGCTAGAATATCTAAAATAGGGACCTCAAACTTCAGGGGCAGACTATTCCATTTTTAAAGAACTCTGTTAGAAGTCTTCCTTACAGGGTTGAGATCTACCTCTCTATGACTTCTGCCATATATCCTAGTAGACCCACTGGACACAATGGAGAATAAGTCTAATCGTTCTTCCTCATGACATTCCTTTTCATAGATTGAAATCAGAATACAATAATGGGTCTACCCTCATGCCCTCACATCACTCTCATTGAAAGAGAATGTTGGGGGAATAATGAACAAGTGGCAGAAAATCAAAACAAAACAACTCAATCTAATTTCATCTCAAGGGGAACTTACAATGGCCTTATTATCCCAAAGAATTACAAGGACCCTAACCACCTAATGGAAGAGTCCTTTAACCTTCAGTAGGTATAAGGGAAGAACAAAGATCTTAGATCAGAATTCTTTTGATTGATAATCTTAAAAGATTCAAGTAACCTTAAGCAGCTATTTCAATCCTTACTAGAAGCACAAAGCCCTCCAATTAGCTCCACTTAAAGCATCTTTACAGACTCTATTTCCCTTCTGACACTAGAAAGTGCCAGTTTAGGAACATAGATAAGTGGGGAATACAACCAAGTGTCTTGTTGAATCTCCTCTATGTATGCTCTGTAAATACTGCAGTTCCATGAACTCAAAATATATTCATCAATTATGATAGGCTTCCTTCTGCTGCACACAGAGTTGTTTTCCTTTACACTAAACACTACCCTTTTTATTGCTTCCACAAACTCACAAAGAATCATTTCCCACCCATCTCCAGTGATTTCCCTCTACTAATGCATGATCAGCAACAATTCCACAATTTCTGGTCTTAACGAGAGTTTTCTGAGGCATTGACTGAGAGATTAAATGATTTGCCCAGGGCCAAGAAGCCAATATTTGGAGTCTGGACTTGAATTTGGGCCTTCCAGCCTCCAAGGCAAGATCTTTTTGCATATCCATGCTGCCTTCATTCACAAAGAATCACAAAGACAAAATTTTAATGTAGCATATGAATGCAAGTTATTATTTTTAATATTACAGTTGAAAGGACTCCAGGAGATCACCTGAACCAACCTATCACTCAGAGAAGGAACCCATTCTTTAACATACCACCCATCCCCCAAACTTTACAGTTCCATTTTGTTTGTGGTCTTCCTTCTTTAGAATATAAACTCCTTCAAGGCAGGAAATGTTTCTTTTTACATGTATTTGCCTGCTCTTTGCTTAGAGTGTGCCTGGCACACAGGCACTTAATAAATATTTGTTTTCTTCCTAGTTCCTTACAGTTCTTGCTTGGTGTAATTCTGCAGCCCTTTACAGAGATTGATTGACTTAATGGAAATTTGCCTTGTGGAGGGAGGGAGACAAGGAGGCCCTAGGTAAAGACAGCTCCTCTGCCCCCAGCATATGTTCAAGGACAGACGGGAGCAGGTGTAGGAATTTGCAGGGTTGGTCACATGGGGGCCTGGCCTGAAAGGAATGAAGGTCCAGACACTGACACAGACAGGAGAGGACAAGTGATACCAAGAGACAGATGTGTGGTACCTGGGCACAGATGGATAGAAGACAGACTAGAGGTAGGTAGAGCAGGGCAAAGGTTTTTTCTCTTCCTGGGAATTCTCTCAAGCCAAAGCCCATCCTACAGAGGCATGATCTCTGCTAGTATGTTTGGCTATAACTTGGAAGCTGTTTGGGGTTGGGATTTTTTAGGGATTTTGGGGGGTGGGGGGGTGGCAGATGCCTAGCCATGGGGCAGAAGAAGAGAGAGTGAGAGACCACAGTACTATACAGTGGTTTTTTTGGAATACAGATTTTTTTTTTCAGAACCCCATGCAAAATCTAATTTGTATAATGCAAATTTAAATAGAGTGAGAACTGCCAATACTGGGAAAAGTCACTTTATTTGATACAGCAGAAAGAACACTGTTGCTAGAGTTAAAGGACCTAGGTTCAAATCTTGCCTACTTTTGTGATCTTGGGCAAGTCACTTAATCTCATTAGGTCCTAATTTCCCATCTGTAAAAGTAAAGACCAAGATGGCCTCCAAGACCCCTTCCAGACCTAGGCCTAGGGCTTTGGATCCTATGACTTCTATAAGCCTCTGTACAAATAGTCAAAAAGCACATTATCTCATTTGATCTCAATAAAGACCCTGTAAAAATGTCAGGGTGGTCATACTATCCCAATCTCACAAGTAAGACAGTGAAAAGTTTGAGATCAGGAAGCTAAGTCCAAGGTTTTGTTTACTATAATATAGCTATCGATATTTTTTAACTGCTCTCATATTTTCTTAGTCATCTCTTTACGAGGCAACACATACTGTTTCTTCCACTGCTCCTGAGACAAGACAAAATGGTTCCAAAGCCCTTACTTTCATCTTCAAGAATCTCTCCTATTTCTTACTCCTTTTCAAATTATTCTCATTACAAAGTGCTCTATGACAAAATAAAAAAGCTTTTCTCCACTGCGTCCCATAATGCTAGGTAGTATGGTACAATGGAAATAGTAATTTATTTGGAGTCAGAAATGCCTTCATTCAAATGTTACACCTTTGATATGTACTATTAATGTGACCTTCCCCAGAGAAGAAATCAAGTCATAAAACCTCTCAGAGCCTTAGTTGCATTATCTGTAAAATAGGAATAGGAATAGCATTCCCAGGACTGGAGGATCAAATGACAAAGTATATGAAGTGCTTTGCAAACTTTAAAGCACTATATAAATGTAAACTATTATCTTTTAATCTTATAGACCACTATTTAGCAAATTATACTTGACAATATTTTAGAATTAGCTTTAGAAATAGGTTTGTACTTTTACCTGCCTCCAAACTCACCTGGCAGGTCTCTACCTCCACAATCTCCAATTTTCTGGTAGGGTCACCCTCCTTCATTCCTATGTGCCATAAGTTAGCCAGAGAAGACATTCTAAACCTTCTCTGAAGATCTCTGCAGCAGGCCAGGAGGGTAGAGAATGGGGAAGTCCTGAAGCTGCAAAGCAGAAGAAAATGAGTCTCTGCAAAACACTTAATGTGAAACCCAGCTAATCTAGATCATCATATTCATACATGAAAATGTAAGGAGGACACAACTAGACAAAAAACCATAACAGATTTACCAATATTTCTATAGAGAATCATTGTCATCATTGTGAACACATTTGAATTCTAGCATATGACTACCAACCAGATGTGTAATATGAATAAGTTGAAATGGAAATCAAGAAAATAAAGTTAGAAAAATAACTACGTATACCCAGAGAAATCCTGGCTGGGGCACATAACTTTGGAAATATTGAGAAATTTATTTTCCAGATATTTTAAAGATGGTAAGATAGCACATGATAAAAAAAAAATCAAGGACACTTATTCTCCCAAAAAGGCAACTGAGAGGACACTAGTGACTACTAACTCATTTGCCTACTTTCAGATCTCTATAAAATATTATAAAAATAATGTTAATCCTAAGGATAAACTTGATGAATGTGAGAAGAGAACAAGCAGGCTTTCAAATATTTTATACAGCAGACCACATCTTAATAATCACAAAAGTGAATGAAAAATATAATAATGGTAATAACAATAGCTAACATGTATATAGTGCATACTATGTGCCAGGCATTGTCCTAAGCAATTTACAAATATTACCTCATTTTAGCTTTGTAATACCACTTGGAATTGTGCTATTATTATCTCCATTTTAAAGATGAGGAAACTAAGGCAAACAGAAGTTAAGTGACTTGCCCAGGATTAGACAGCTAAAAGACATCTGAGACCAGGCTTAAACTGCCTGACTTTAATAAGCTCTAACCACGATGCAACCTAGCTGCCTGATTCCTTCTGTTTATTTATGTGGTTTTTTTTTTATTTGATTAGGTAAAGCAGTAAATAGGCCTTCCTCATAGGCAATCTTCCAAGGTGTCTCTTATACATGTTAAAAACATATAAGATTATTGGGCTGATAAAAATTACAGAAATATTTTTATTCAATCCTCTAATCGGTTTCTAAAAGGCATAAAATAGAAAGACATACATCCACCAAAATTTTAGTTCCTATTATAAAGCATTTTCTGGCAAAATTCTAATGAAAGAAGGGTTCCTTATAAATGGTGAGGTTCTCCAGAAACTTCTGTTTACAGATAACATTTTAATAAGTACAATGTATTTTAGGGCCTCTCCAGTGAGATTTAAGGACAGTCAGAAAATCTCAGGAGTCACTTGGGGGGGGGGGAGGTAAAAAATATCTAGAACTCCTGGATCATTACATGCTATTAGGCAGTCCACTGAACATATCCAAGATATACTTATGGACCTGTCAAAGAACAATGAACTAGACTCAAATAGGAATAGGAAGAAGAAATTGGACTGTCTTTGGGAAATTGTGTAGCATAATCAATGATTCCAAGAGCTTTCTGATAGCACTAAAAACCATCTTTTGAATGCCAATAATCTTGCTATGTTCATGTGGCTGGAAATCATAGAATATCATAATGTAAAAAAAAAATCAAAATTTCTGAAAGAGATAAGGACAATAATCTAATGTTTTGATAAAGATCCAAGCTTTGGGGACAAGAATTGAACATCTGATAAAAACTGATTTTTTTTTTAAAGCAAAAAAACTAGAAAGCAGTTTGGCAGGAACTATACAGATACCAACATCTCACACTACATATCAAAATAAGGTCAAAATGAATAGGTGATTTAGACATAAAATGTGACATCATAACTAAATTAGGGAAGCATGGAACGTTTTACCTGTCAGTTCTATGGATAAGGGTAAAGTTTATGCCCAAACAATAGAATCACAGAAAGTAAAATGAATAATTTTGATTACACGAAATTAAAAAGGTTTTGAATAAGCAAAATCAGTGCATCAAAAATTCTAAGGAAAGCAGGGAACTGGGGGTAGGGGGTGAATTGCAACGATGATAGAATAATGATAAAGTCCTCATTGCTCAAAATACATAAGGAACTGAGCCAAGTTTATAAAAATAAGAGCCACTCCCCCAATTAATAAGTGGTCAAAATATATGAACAGTTTTCAGAGGAAGAAATCAAAGCTATCTATAGTTATATGAAAAATGTTCTAAATTACTACTGATTAGTGAAAAGCAAATTAAAACATCTCTGAGGTAACAATTCACACTTATTAGATTAGATAACATGACAGAAAAGGAAAAAGGAGAAATGCTGGAGAGGATATGGAGAAATAAGAGATACAAATGCACCACTGGTGGCCTTGTGAACTAGTCCAACCATTCTGGAGAGTAATTTGGAACTATGACCAAAGAACTATAAAACTGTAAATCCACTGGCTCAGCAATAACACTACTAGATCTGTATCCCAAAAAGATCAAAGAAAAGAGGGAAAGATCTATTTGTACAAAAGTATTCATAGCAGTTCTTTTCTTGTGATCACAAAGAAATGGAAATGGAGGGGATACCCACCAACTAGGAAATGTCTGAACAAGCTGTGATATATGATTGCAATGGAATATTAATGTGCTATGAGAAATGAAGAGGAAGATGGTTTCTGAATAACCTGGAAAGACATATGAACTAATACAAGGTGATGTGAACAGATGTTGTAAGGATGATCAGTGTAGAAGACTTGGCTGCTCTGATAAAGACAATGATCCAAAACAATTGCAATTCATTGATGAAAACTTATGATGAAAAATGCTTTCAACTTCCAGAGAGAACTGATAAAATCTTTTTTAAAATTTAATCAATTAATTTAGAAGATTTTCCCATAGTTTCATGATTCATGTTCTTTCCCTCTCCTCTCCCCCCCCCCCCCAGTCAATACAATTCCACTGGATTTTACTTGTGTCATTGATCAAGACCTATTTCCATGTTATTGATAATTGCACTAGGATGATCATTTAAAGTCTACATCCCCAATCATATTTCCATCTACCCATGTGATCAAGCAGTTGTTTTTCTTCTGTGTTTCTGTTCCCACAGTTCTTTCTCTGGGTGTAGATAGTGTTCTTTCTCATAAGTCCCTCTGGATTATCCTGGATCATTGCACTGCTGCTAGTAAAAAAGTCTATTACATTTGATTGTACCACAGTGTATCAGTCTCTGTATATAATGTTCTCCTGGTTCTGCTCCTTTCCCTCTGTATCAATTCCTGGAGGTCATTCCAGTTCACATGGAATTCCTCCAGGAGAACTGAAAATTCTGAGTACTTACTAAATCCTACTTTTTTCACTGTTGCTTTAATTTTTTTGACAACATGGCTAATATGGAAATGTTTTATATGACTTTGACATGTATCATTTTTATCATATTCCTTGCCTTCTCAAAAGGTGTGGGATGAACTAGAGGGAAGAAAAGAATGAGGAAAGGAGAGAATTTGGAAATCACTTTAAAAAAGTGAATGTTAAAAATAAATTTAAAAAAATTTATTTTCAAGAGATACATACATATATGGCAAAATTAGTACACTAATGCATTGCTGATGGAGTTGTGAATTGATCCAACCATTCTGAAAGGCAATTTGGAACTATGCTTAAAGGGATTTAAAAGATTGCCTGCCCTTTGATCCAGCCATACCACTACTGGATTTGTATCCCCAAAAGATAAGGAAAAAGACTTGTACAAAAATATTTATAGCTGCATTCTTTATGGTGGCAAAAAATTGGAAAAGGCGGGGGGCGCGCGCGCAGGTGAGGCATACATCGATTGGGGAATAGTTGAACAAATTGTGGTATATGTTGGTGATATTGTCCTGAAAGGAATAATGAACTGGAGGAATTTCATGTGAACTGGAATGACCTCAAGGAACTGATGCAAAGTGAAAGGAGCAGAACCAGGAGAACATTATACACAGAGACTGATACACTGTGGCACAATCAAACATAATGGACTTCTCTACCAGCAGCAATGCAATGACCCAGGACGATCCAAAGGGACTTATGAGAAAGAACACTATCCACATTCAGAGAAAGAACTGTGGGAACAGAAATGCAGAAGAAAAACAACTGTTTAATCACATAGTTCGATGGGGATATGATTGACTCTAAATGATCACTCTATAACAAATATTAATAATATAAAAATAGGTCTTGATCAATGATACATGTAAAACCCAGTGGAATTGCTCGTTGGCTATAGGAGGGAAGAAGGAGGAGGCGAGAGAAAGAACATGAATCATGTAACCATGGAAAAATATTCTTAATTGTTTTTTTAATTAAATAAAATATTATAAGCTATAAAAAGATACATATAGTAATCAAAAGTAGGTTTCTACTTATTAACAATCATTACTTGGGCACAAGAAGTAGAATAAAAGAAAAATGTAGTTTGAAAGATACCAACTAGGGGATGATCAGTCATGGGATGGCCCCTTTTACCTGTGATGTAAAAAGTCCTAAAGGAAAGTGGCCAGTGTATCAGATAAATTTATGGAAAGACGAGGTCAAAAATCACACAAGAAGACATGAGATGTCATGAGCTGTATTATTAGAAAAAGTACCCATATCAATTAAATTATAGAACCACGAAAGGACAATCATCATCTCAGATTTTTCTAGTGCCTTAAGATTTACAAAGTGCTCTCTGCACAACAAACCCATGAGGTAGGTAATATAAGCATTATCATCACTGTCCTACAGATGAGGAAACTGAGGCAAAGTTAATGCCCAAGTTCATATACATAGATGAAAACTCAGATTTCCTATTTCTATAACTATTGTTTTTTTATTTTAGTACATTTCTTCTGCCTCTCTGACCTGTAAAAGTGATTTAGGTTAGACGTATGAATATTAACAATGCAAGGAAACTGCTGATTGGGAGCTAGTATATCCCTCAGTAGTTCTGTTGGGTCATCTGACTTGAAAAGGTCCTATCAGGGGCAGCTGGGTAGCTCAATATGAGAGCCAGGCCTGAGACAGGAGGTCTTAGATTCAAATCTGACCTCAGACACTTCCCAGCTGTGTGTCCCTGGGCAAGTCACTTAACCCCCCATTGATTCCAAGACAGAAGTTAAGGGTTTTAAAAAAAAAGAAAAGAGAGAAAGAAAAGATAAAGTTCTATCACAGAGTGAGCCCCAACTGGCTCTGCTAAAGTTTTAGCATAAGGAGTCCTAAAGCAAGAGACACAAGTATCATTAGGTAGCCCACATGGAAAGTGGATTTATTTCAAGTGAAAGAGTCCAGAAAATATCTGGGGACTAGGTGAAGAAGGCACTGCCAGAACAATAGAACTAACCAAGATCATCTCTACAGTAAAAGGGATGGGTGACTCTCACCTATCTAAACTAGTGGCTTGGAGCCTACATCTAGGCACTCAAGACAAGACTGCATTATTCCATTCACCTCATCCTTTTTGTTTTTTGTTGCCCATTTTCTGAGTGCAGAGCACAACTGCAGGAGCTAAAGAAGCTCTCAGACATAAATTAATTCAGAAGGTCTTAATCTAGGGTTAATTAAAAAAAATTTGATAACTGAATTTCAATGAAGTTGGCTTCCTTTGTAATTGTATATATTTTATTTTATTCATTTAAGATCATGATTTTGGGAGGGATCTACAGGTTTTACCTAATTGCTAAAGAAGTTTGATCAAGAAAAAGCTAAGAATCCCTGGCCTAGAGAATAAAATATAAACTTAACCTGGTACTTAAGTTCTTCCACATCCTCCTTCCTTTCTGAAATTTCCATTATACTCTACATTCCAGCCAAACTGGACCAGTAGTTCTTAATGTCATCTCTTTCCTCTATGCAATCAATCCTCCAAGTCTGGAATTAATTCCCCTCTTCATTTCTGCCTTTCAGAATCCATGAAGGTTCAAATTCAAATGCCTTTCTAGATTCCTCTGACCTTCAATCCCCTCCCACCCTCAAATCCCAGGTGAATGTCTTCTCTTGCTCCTCTAACTTGTCATATGTCATTATTACCCAACAGACAGTAAGTTACTCAAATAAATGAAAAAGAGTTTATCAATTTATTATACTAAGTACTAGACACTGTGCTAAGTATCTGGAATATATATATGGGGGGGGGGCAAAAAAAAACAAGACAAGGAGCAGCTAGGTGGCTCAGTGAATTGAGAACCAGGCACAGTGACAGGAGGACCTGGGTTCAAATCTAACCTCAGATATTTCCTACCAATGTGATCCTGAGCAAGTCACTTAACTCCCATTGCCTAGTCTACCACTCTTCTATCCTGGACCCAATATTTAATATTGATTCTAAAATGGAAGGGAAGAGTTTGTAGAAAAGAAAAGAAAGGGGGAAAAAATAGTCTCGGGGCAACTAGGGAGCACTGAATATAAGAGTGCTAGGCCTAGAATCTGGAGGATCTGGGTTCAAACCTAATCTCAGTCACTTCCCAGCTGTGTGACCTTGAGTAAATTATTTAATCCCCTTTGCCTAGACTTTTCCAAGCTCCTGCCTTGGAACCATAGACTATTCATTCTAATGCAGAAGGTTATGGGTTAAAAAAAAAAGTCCTTGACCTCAAGCAACTCACATTTTCTAATAGGAGAGGAAAACATATATAGGAAAGTGGTGGACAATTTTGGTCAGGAAAGATGGTCATGATATAATTTTTCATCTTTATATCCTTAGTATCTAACCTGCCTTGGACATTATAGGCACTTACTAGGTATTTTTAAAAATTGAATTAATTTATTCACTCACTCATTCAATGCATACTTATTAAGTATCTATGTGCAAATACAGTGTCAGGTGCTAGAAAGATTTAGTTTAGATCAGGCAAGTTTATGTAAATTCCCTCATGAAACAGACTTTCTAGTAGAGAGATAAACATATACATAACTTAACCCAACAAATGCATTAAAGTATGTAGTGTTCCATTGGCTCATTTTTACAGATAAGGAACTTGAGGCTCAAAGAGGTTAAGTGGCTTATCCAAGTTCTTACAGGTTTTAACTGGCAGAACTAAGATACTTGAGCCCAGACCTTCTGGCTCCAAATTAACTTCTTTTTCCACTCCAAAAACTGTAACTTTTTATAAAATTAAATTAAATCAAAGCAGCTTGGAAATAATCACATCACCATCAAAAGGGATTATAACTGCATAGGAAAAATACAAAAGGTTAGAATGGCATTGAGGTACTGATTTTGAATATTTCATGAAGAGAAAAATGAAACTTAATTTTAAAAAAGTCAAATTTTTCAAAGCAAAATGATATACGTTTCTCCCTATCCTGGACTATATTGCTGCTGAAATACTTGACAATAGTCTGTGAAATTTCATATAACTGAAATATTTAAGATACTTTCAGAGTAAGTGAATTTTTTAAATGATGTGAGTAAATAAGAAAATTTTCATCTCCCCAAACAAGAGTCATAGGGTAAAGGATAGTGAACTGGATTTGCAGTAAGAAAGACCCCAAATTAAATCCTGCCTAAGATAGTTATTAGCTGTATTGCTGAGCAAATCTGTTAACTTCCATCTGCCTTAATTTTCTCATTTGTAAAATGGGGATTAATAAAAGAACCTTTGTTGTTATGTTGTTATGATGATCAAATGAGATGATATATGTAAAGCACTTTGTAAACCTTAATGTGCTGGTATATAGATATAGATATAGATATACACATATATATGTAAGTTAGAAAGAAAAAAAAATGCTTTGAGATCTGGAAAGTGTTATTGAACAGAGAAAACTTCATGGATGAGGTGAAAACTGAGTTGAGAACTAACAAATTAGTAGGGATTCAATAGAAGAAAACAATGAGAACAATCAGGGGACAGAAAGGCAGGAGAGCATATCATGTATGTGAGTAATGCAATTTGGATCAAATATGACAGGCACAGAGGGGAGTAAAAACAAGGCTAAAAAGGTAGGAAGTCCCAAACCATAGAAGACCTCAAACTCCTGGCAAAGAAGTCTGAACTTTACTTGATAGTCAACAGAAAATCATTAAAGTTTCTTGAGCAGAAAAGAAACATGATCTATCTATTAATATTTTGGCATTAACATTGAAGGATAGATTCGAGAAGATAGAAAGCACCTGAAATAGGACAAGTGTATAGAAATGAGGACCTGTACTAGAATGATATCACTAGGAAGAATGGATGGATGAGATGTTGCAAAGGAATGGGCAGACCTTGGTACCTAGATGGATATGAGAGATGAGGAAAAGTAAAGACTAAGGCTTTTGAACAAAGGAGGCACAGTGAATGGTGGTGGCACAGTCAAAAATAGGAAAGACAGCAAGGAAGCCCAAAGAAAAGAAATAAGTTTGGTTTTGAATATGTTAGTTTGGGGTGCCAAGAGGACATCCAGGTGAAGCTTTTTTGTAGGCAACTGGACGTTCAGGTCTAGAGATCAGAATATAGATCAGGATTAGAAATATAGATTTTAGAGTTATCTGGATAGAGTGGGAGTCAATGTTAGCTTTTCAGTAGAAAATGTCGAAAGAATTTAAAAGGGCTGAATACAGACGATTGGGGAATATCCATTAAGGGACAGAGACTAGGCTGAGGAGGTAGTGAAGGAAGGGTACAGAAAAAGTTTGAAAAGTTAAGAGAATCACTGGAATTCAATAGAAAAGGGTGGTCAATGGTATCAAAAGACACTGACAGATCAAAGAGGATGAGAACCATTTGATAATTGACTTGATGATTACAATGGTGAGCCTAGAAAGTTTTCAGTAGATAGATGGGAACTAAAATGCCACCTTAAAAGACAGAATGAGTAATGAGGATGTGTAGACATCTCATGTGGACAACCTTTCAAGATATTTAGCAGTATAAGGAAAAACAGAAAGATGGAATGGTAGCTATATAGAAGTGGATGGGTCAAATAAAGTTCTTGGTTAAGTATGTGAAGAAATGAACATATCTGTAAACTAATGAGAAGGTACCAGTGGAGGAAAGCTAGAAGATGAATAACTAAGAGGGGCTGACTTCTTAAGTAAAAGTGATCAGCCCTAGGAAGAAGTCAGAATACTTTACTTCAGTGACTGGAGGGAAGGAGATTATGAGCAATCTGAAAAGGGCAAAAGAAGTTAGTTCTTCTTAGTGAAAGGAAAGGGGTCAGAAAAGAAAAGGTAAGAATCAATGACAAAGGAAGCAAGAGTTGATAAGATTTGAGTATACACTCATAAAGTCAGAGCATTAATCCAATCCTTTAATTTTACTGTTGGAGAAACTGAGCTCCAGGTGAAAGATTAAATCACATATCTAGGTAGTGGCAGAGCCTGAACTACCATCCCACAGTCCAATGTCTTTCCAACACCATTATACTGCTTCATAGAATAGATAAATTTCCCCAATGCACAGGTTTAATAATCAGGCCATTTGTCTACTCAAACCCTTTAACTGCTCTTTACAGCTAAAGAAATAACTCCTCTCTGGCTTTAGCCTTTCACAACTTGATCTCAATCTATCCTTACAACTTTCATATATACTATTCTCCTCAATCTACAGTACAACCAAACTGGCGTTCCCTCTGTTCTTCATACATGGCATCTTTTTGTGGCTTTATATTATGCCTGGAATACATTTCCACCACATGGAATCCTCTCATTTCTTCCAAGAAGCAACTCAAACATGACTTCCTACCCCAATCTTTCCTTATACCTCCTGTTAGCACCCTCCTTCCCTACCTTGTGTTTTTTTGGATTTAGTCTGTATATTCTTAAACAAGGTGTCCCAAAATTCTAAGTGCAGTTTTAAGTCTTTAAAGCACTATTTCAAGCTCTCTGAAGGCAAAAACCTTTTAAAAATATATATTTATGTATATGCATATTTTTCTAAATATACACAGTTGGGTATTTGTGTACATATACAAATATATATTCCCAGAACCTTGCATGGTGTTCTGTACATTTAATGTACACATTTAAATCATATTAAATTCAGAGGACTCATAGTGGGGTGCCTATACACTCAGTATTCCTGACTCCAAACTCCTTACTTCCAAATCACACCCAGGGTCCTATACCTTGCTTCCTCTCCCCCTCCGATGACGACCTCCCCGTGTGACCCCGTACTCGGATAGGGGAGGAGGGATGCTGCCCTGGGTTATTCTCCCTACATAATGCCATCGCTCCTTTGTACACACAGCCAGGCCCCGAGCATCTCGAGGCTTCATTTCTTCTCCCCACCTTAAGGGACTCGGAATCCTCTGGGAGGGAGGGAGAAGCCGCTTCCTTTGTAGCTCCTGCCCGCCCGCTGTCAAACTCCTTCGGCCGGGGTTCTGCCTCAGTGGCCCTCCGGTCTCCTTCCTTCCCTCGGTCCCTGCCCCCGGAGCACACTAGCATACACGCACTGGCCAGGCAGTCCCGGCACACAATGAAGTGGGCCTGCCCTGTACGCTTGAGCCGGAGCTCCGACACCTGCCTCCCCCGGCCCAGGCCGGGGTTTGGGAGGCGGAGTTCGCACTCCAGCACCGCCGGGGGATTTCCCCCCTCCCCGCCGCAGGACAGGCCCTGGCCCACCTCCACCCCCACCCTCCCGGCCCCGACCCCCCGCAGGCCGGGGCCAGCTCCCCAACATGGCGGCGGCGGCGGGGACGCGAGCTAGCCCGGCTGCGGGTGGCTGGCGGCGGGCGGGCGGCGGCTCCCGGCGGGGCCTGTCATCTGCCCCGCGCGGCGGCGCCATTTTCCCGGAGCCAGGGACGAAGCTGGTCCCATTCGCGTCCCGCCCCGTCCCACCCCACCCCCCAGGACCCGGCCCGAGCTCTAGCCTCTGCCTCACCTGCGGCCCGGCCAGGGGCCTCCGACGGCGGCCCACTATGGCTCGTGGCCTGCGAGCGCCGCTCTGTCCGTCCCGCGGCCCGGAGAGCCGGACAGCGGGACACGGGGACTCCCGGACCCGGCAGCGGCCTCAGACCCGGCGGGGAGGGGGAGGGGAGGGGACCGGGGCCCGGGAGGGGGAGGGGAGGGGGAGGGGGAGGAGCGGGGCGGGGCCGGGCAGGCGGGGGCCTCGTGCACGTGACCGGAGCGAACGTCCCCGGGAGCTCTAGGTGGCTGCACGCAAGCGCGCCCGGGCCCGCCCCGCCCCACCCCGCCCCGCCCTGATCCCTCCTGGATGGAACTCCGATTTTTCCCCCATCCTCAGCTGTTTTTCTTTCCCGATCCTCCGGTTGTCTATCCTCCAATCCTTGGTCCTTCTTTTCTTTAGGCCGCATCCCGCATCCCCCGACTCCCCGTAGTCCAGAGCCCACTGTACCCTCCCTCTTTTCGCAATCCCTAACTTGAGTGGGCAATATCCCCTCTGCTTTGCCCTGTCAGGGAAATGGTAGGGCGGGAATTGGTCTTGTCCTTCTGCCTCGGTCGTTGGTTCTCCAGAACCTAGGCCCTCTGCGTTTTGGCCCATAGCCTGTCCTCTAGAAATGTTGAAGGGGCGGTGACAGAAACAGTCCAAAATCTTCCAGGGTGGTCCAGGTCCTAAAGCTTCTGAGGCTTCATGACTCTCATGGACTTGTGCCTTTAGGGATTTCTGTCCTCAGCTCTGGCACTTACATTCTGAATGAATCTGGCTCAAGCACCTTCTTTCTGAGACTGGATGGCTTCAATTCCCTTCCAGGTTTAAAATCCTATATCTTCCAAGTTAAATTTTGGGTCCTGGTGGAGCATCTAAGTAGGGTAATAAGATCAAAGGACTTAGCACTGGAGTGGCCCATTGAGAAGCTAGAGACAGAGGACTGAAATTAGGGAGAGAGGTTGGGGCTGGAGAGAGGAGTCATCCACCCTAAAGAAATAATCTGGCGGGGGGGGGGGGGGGGGGGGGGGAGGCCAGCAGGATTGACTCAAAAATGGACCTATATCTGAGGTCATTGTTGACATTTAAGAGCAGGGTTATTTATCAGATGACATAGAAAGAGTACTAGGTTAGGAGTCTGGAGGCTAAGATGTATGAGATTAACATAAATTGACATAGATTGACATTCAAGAATGTTTAGCCCTGAAAAGAAAAGACTTAGGAGAAACATGATCAGTGTCTTTAGGTATTTGAGGAGCTGTCATATGAAGAGGGCATAGCTTTGTTCTACTCAGCTGCAGAGAACAGATGTAGGAGCAATGGGGATGGAAGTTATATCTGAGAGTCAGTAAAAGGAGAGACTTGCAAACATGGAGAGTTCCACCTTTAAAAGTTTTTCTTCAGTTCCAAGATAGACTAGATGACCTCTGGGGTTCCTTTCAACTATTGTATTTTGTGCTTTGAGTACAATCTCTATTTACTCTCTATTTACTCAAGGCTGAGGAATTTAGGCATGTGATTTTCCCTCTCTGGGCCTCAGTTTCCACCTCTGTACAATGAGGTCAATAAAAGTTTCCAGCATCAATGTTTAATGGTTCATGAGGAAGAAAGAGCCTCAATGACACGTGCCTCAGTCCATCCCACTTCAGGGACACAGCCTATCAGAGACTAAGGAAAATTAAGTGCAGACATCCACTTTCCCTCCTTCCGGTCCTCCCTTGGTGAACTTCACAGGACTGAAATGTTTAATGGAGTGAATTAGGGGTAACATTGCCCAGAGGTAGAGAGATGGTCTAAAAGGCCTCTGAGGTTGCAGATAGCCTAAAGTGCTCAAATTAGAAGCCTAAGTGAAATGAGATTTCTCTCTCCCAAAAATTCAGCCATCTGTCCCAACTTTGACCTGGAGACCAGCTAACAGACCAAGCCAGAGATAAGGTTTCTTAAGCAACTTTCTCTTTAATTCCTCTTGGGAAGTGGAAGCCCCTGAGCTGTTTCCCCCACCCCATCCCACCCTTATGTGGCCCCTTCTCCCTTCACCTCTCCCTCAGATCCTTCCTACTTCTGGGAAAGAGAGAAGGAGAATGAGGGCCCCTTGCTCCTGGATGGTCAGTTTAAAAAAACCAAGTCAGTTAAGAAATGAGACAGAGGAGAGGGGAGGGGCAAGATGCAGAGGGTTGGTAGATAGGAGGATGGGTAGGGCCACCTGGGTGTTTTGTGTTTGTTTTTGTTTTTTTTTTTAAGCAAGCATTTCCCTAAGCCTCTCAAGAGTGGGAAGTATTGGAAGGAGGCAGAATCTTTCTTCTTTTCTTCTTGCCTGAGGTCTGTCAGGCCACACCCATCAACTGTGGAATTTGTCAATTATTCTGGAATTGTGTTTGATATAAATCTCCTCTGGTCCCCAGGCCCAGGGCAGAGCTTGAAGGCACCAATGGGAGCCTCAGGTCCTCAGACCCACTCAGTGCCAGTCCCCTACCTCCCTCCCTTGCCCAGGGGGAGGCAGGGCTCCAAGGGGCTCTTGGAACATGCAAAGGGGTATTTGTGCTGCAGTGCCTGTCCCTGCCCCACCCACCCACCCCTATAAGATGGTGGCACCCGCTCCATCAGGGCTTCGAGGGTCCTTCACCCCAATGATGAAGTTGTTGGTTCTCCGGCCTCCATGGACCCAGGACAGAACATCTACCTTCTCAACCCGGTGGCCCCGAGCTTCTAGGAACTCAACCTCTTCCTCTGTGAATTCACCTGAAAAAAATCATATAGAACAAATTCAATTCACCAAGCATTTATGAAGTACTTCCTCTGTACAGAATTCTCTTCTGATTGTTCAGTAAACCCATGTAAACACACAATCACTGGCCAAGGGGATTTGTTCTTCAGGGCTTGTCTGTCCCGAGCAAGTAAATCCTCATCATTTTCCAAAATTCTTTCTAGTCTCCCAAATCCTAACAATCTTCAGAGATCAGATTGAAAGAGCAAATTCCCCTGAGGGAATTATAAACTGTCAGGGTAGGAAAGGACCTTAGAAACCATCTCCAATCCCCACATTTTACACATGAAACAACTGAAGACTGGTTAACTCTGGGACTTGCCCAAGGTCATAAAACTAGTTATCAGTCATTAACATTAGTCCAACTTCCCTGTTTTACAGAACAAATTGATTATCTACTCTGGGTCACTTAGTGACTTTAGGTAATTTAAGAAGGAATATCATTTTAGCAGCAGGACCATAGGAGACACTGGAAAAGGGATGAGGGGTTTAAAGCACTATACCAATTAAGAGGCTACAGAATTAGTCCAGGCCCAGGAGAAACGTAATAAAGGTGAAAGAAAGGAGGTCACATGACTACTGTCACAGATAAATTGGTGTGAATGAGGGGGTGGGGCATTTAGTCCAACCCATATCATTTTAAAGGTGGGGAGCCTAAGTCATGAGGAAAGGGAAGTGGCTGAGATTTGCTCTGAGGGCTTAGGGCTAAATCTCAAAGTACTTTGCAAGAATAGTCTTTGGGAGGTGGGAGGCAAGAAAAGAAGGAGATCAGAAGGAAGGGTTAGAGGGCATCATAGAGGTAAGAAATGGCAGAGAAAGGGGCAACTGTTGATGTCATGAAAAGATTTTACTGACAGCAACTCTGTCATCAACTGTCTATAGGTTATCTGTCCAGGCATTGCTTAAAAGTCTGCAGAGGACCTGCCCAAGAGGACCCTCCCCAAATCTGGGAGGGCTCTAAACCCAGAAAAGAGAGAGGAATAGCCAATCTCAATAAAGAAGGGTCACATTTAAACTGGGGTAGAGAAGACTAGGGCTTGTAACCAATATATAGATGAACTTGACTTTTAATCCTTTGTTTTCAAACAGCAGCAATTTAAAAGGCTATACCATCTTCTTAGCATTTTCCAGTTTATTTCCTTCCAAAAACAACCCAGAAGAAGCTTAAGCAAGTAGTTGTCTCATCTTAGTTTCCCATTGAGTCCAACTCTTCGTGACCCCATTTGGATTTTTTTTTTGGCAAAGATGCCATTTCCTTCCCTTTACAGGTGAGGAAACTGAGGCACAGTTAAGTGACAAGGTTACATAGCTAGTAAGTATCTGAACCTAAATTTGAACTCAGGAGGATGGGTCTTCCTGACTCCAGGCCCAACATCCTATCCATTGAGTCACCTAACTACAAGCATCTTGACTTAGAAAGGCGCATATTAACATTACCTAAGTTCTATTATTTTAATTTATTTTGTTAAATGTTTTCCAATGACATTGCAAAGATTCTGGAGCACTCTAGTTTTGGGAGCTGCATTTCACCCACTGGTCCCAAGTTCAACACCTGTGTTCTAGACAGCTCTCTAAGACAAAAAGGTAGCAGAGGAAGAAATTTATCACAGGTTTGCTCCTTACTTCTTTGCTACAAGCTCTCTGAGGACAGAGGAAGGATATAATTGGAAATGAATACAAAACAAAAATAAAATCTATCAATTCAAATTTTTAAAAGAGTGGTTCAGAGAAACTGTGTCCCCAAATAATAAATGGCAATGATAGCAGCTCTTGGCTAAAGCTTTCTTTCCTCCAAAAGTTCCAGAGTAGATAATGAAAGGCTTATTATCTCTGCAAAGTTGACAATGCATCTAGGATAGGGGGAAATTGACTAAGTAATGAATCAATTAACAAGTATTTTATTAAGCACTTACAACTGCCAGGCACAATGTTAATGAGTAGAGACACAGACACAAAACCCACATAATCTCTCTAAAGATCCAAGAAATTCCCAGGTGTCTCAGCAGGTGGATGTCCTGGGGTTGGGGTATAGAGGGATTGGTATATGTGCGTGCCTGTATCTGTAGTAGATGGTGTGAGTGTGAGTGTGTGTGTGTGTGTGTGTGTGTGTGTATTTGCAGGGATGGTCTAAGGCAGAAGATGGAAACTGAAGCCTAAAAGCTCCCTTCCCAAGAGGCTTTATAGCTTGGGGGTTGTACCTGCTGGTCTAGCCCACCTAGACTTCAGAATCAGGACCCCACCAGCCTGCCCTTCTCCCTGTACTCACTGTCCACCTGGAGGATGTTGGATTGGAGCTCGGGGTGGAGGCGCCCTAGGGATAGGCTGTCACTCAGATTTCTGTTCATGGTCAGCACGTTCACCAGGACCTGCAGGATGCCACAGAGGTAAGGGGTGCATATAACCAGGGTATAACCCCAAAGAACCCAGGCAAATCAGCCCTTACAGCTATAAAGCATTTTATACTTTTAGGTGCTAGGTGGTACAAGTAATAAAGAAAGGAGTGCACTGGAATTAGCTCAACAAGTGCTCACAAGTGCCAACTGTTAACTTTTCAGTATGAGCATGTACAGCTTTGAAATCAGTAAATAATGCAAGTCAAAGCTTGATTTGTGGTTTTGTTGATTGTTTAGACTTAAGAAAATGATGGAGAAAATGTTATTAATGTGGATTCAACTTAAAAGTGCATCATACTTCCTAGCCTTGTGACCCTGGGCAAGTCACTTAACTCCCATTGCCTAGCCTTTATTGCTCTTTTACTTTGGAATCAATATAAAGTGTTCATTCTAAGACAGATGGTAAGGATTTTTTTAAATTGTCACAGGCCGAATTTGTTCTTCCCAGAGAGCCTGTTATGAAACATTTACCAGCACACTCCTATCAGCTAGGTAGTGCATTAGACAAATTAAAATCTTGCTTTAGCCATTTACTGTCTGACCTAGGGAAAACTGTTTAACCTTTTTGCCTCAGATGCAAAATGGGGATAGTAATATTACCCACCTTCCAGGGTTGTTCTGAGTATAAAATGAAATATTTGTAAGACATTTTGCAAACTTTAAAGCATTACGTAAATATTAACTAATATTATCATTAATATTTATCAAAGCACTTCCTTATCACCATCTCAGACACTAATACCACTCCTTAGAGTCAGGAAGGTCAGAGATTAGTGTTCTGATTTGACTGAGGGGGAAAGTGAAATCCAAGGAAGCAAACTAACTTTTCCATTAGCCATAAAGTTTGTGGTAGATCTTAACTAGAACCCAGGGTTGACCCTCTGCCCCAAGGTTCTTTCATTATACCATGCTGCTTAACCTTGCCTAAGAATAATAGCTCACATTTCCACCATGTTTTAAGGTATACAAGCCACTTTACACACACTAGCCAGACAGATTAAACATTGCAAGTATTATTCTGTCCATTTCACAGATGATGAAACCAAAGCAAAGAAATGTTTGATGATTTGCCCTTACTCAAACAGCTAGCGTCAGAAATACAATTGGATTCCTATGCTATTAATAATAATAGTAGTAGTAATTGCTAATATTTTATGTAGCATTTACTATGTACCAGGCACTATGCTAAGCACTTTACAATTATTATCTCATTTAATCTTTACAATAACCCCAGGGGAAAGGTGCTATTATTATTATTTCCATTTATGAATGAGAAAAAGAAGTCAGAGATTAAGTGACTTGCCCCATCACAAAATGTCTGAGGTGGAATTTGAACTCAGATCTTTATGACTCCAGGCCTGGCACTCTATCAACCCTATCACCTAGCTGCCCCACTAATTATCTCTCATTTCCTAGGAAAACAGAGTGACAGACCCAAAGTTATCTAAAAAACTGAGAGAAAATTTAGGTGAAGTAGACCTGAGAAGGGGTGTGGGTGGAAGGGGAGAAAGGAGTGGATGCAGCCCTTGACCCTCTCCCATTCCTAATGAACAACATGAATCCCAAGGCCAAGGACTTTAGGGCTCTGCTCCCATGCTTCTCCGTCAAGAGGGACAAAAAGGGAGGGCTCACCTGGGTGAGGCTGCTAAGTCCTCGGGCAGCACCATTGGCTCCCAAAGCCAGGTAAGTCCCGCAAAGTCCTTCAGCTGGCCTCACCACTGTGGGCAGCAGGAAGGACAGTGGCCTCTTCCCAGGATGAATGGCATTTTCCTGTCATAGTAACATAGATTTCAGGAGTGATGGGAGGGGACCCTGAACTGATTCCCTTTGTCCCCAGTTTCTTCCAGGTTCAAAGAAATTTTGAAGCCTAGCTCTGCCAGTGGCCCTTGTCTCCCTTGGTCTCATTCAGCTGTCTGAAATGGACAGTTTCCCCTCCCCAGGGCCATCTGGGAGATAAAGGAGATTAGGTTGGGCACAGAAGGATGAGAAAAGAAACTGGGGAGAAAAAAATAAGGGACAGGGGACAGAAGGAAGCAGCCCAGTGAACAAGGCCATCCCTTCAGGAGGCCGTTCCTGACCATCCAATCCCTAATGATGTCTCAAGCAAGAATTAAATTTGGGGAAAGAGAGACAAGTCATGTTATTTTTACATGTAGTTCAAGGGCTACATTCTCCCCAGGTAGGGTAAGCAACCAGCACAGGACTGGGCATATAGCTGGCTCATTCATTCATTAAATAGTTTCTGAGAACCTGCTGTGTACAGGGACCTGAGCAGCATACTTTGGGATGCAGGGTGAGGAAAGGAGGAGATAGAATAGAAGAATAAAATTAATAGGTGAAGAAAGAGATAAGAATTAGGAACAATGTGTTTGATGGGGAGCTAAGGTGTTTGAGGCAATTTAGAGGATTATCCTATAATACAAGAGGAAAAAGAAGAGAGAGAGGAACACAGGTGGGTAGGGCAGGTGGACCAGCCTAGAAAGTACCAGGCTGGGTGCTGAATGGTTTGCAGTTTTATTGGGCCAGGAGAAGTCCAACATCTGGCTGTTTAGCAGGATCCCAGAGGGCGTGATGAGGCCACTGCCGAAGGGGCGGTTCAGTGAGCTGCAGAATGACAGGACACATAGATAACACCCCATCTCCCTGCTGGCTCTTCTCCACGGAGAGTGCCCAAAGGATTGGCATTGCCCTCCCCACATCCAATCCCAGTTCCCTGTTCCAACAAAGAAGAAAGAAGACACTTGCACTGGGTAATCCCTGCTCTACTTCCCCAGCCTGACCAGGTCTCTGAACTCTGGGTTCAAAATTCAGGACACTAGACTGTACCTGACCACAGCTACAATGAAGTCATCAGGCCCCATCACCAGCACCTGAGCAGCTGTGGCACCACCATCCAACTCATAGGCAGGGAGCAGTGAGCCGGGGTCCGCCTGTGAATCGTTGATATGGCCTCGAAGGTACCCAGCCTCCAGCTTGCTGTAAAGAACACAATGGAGAGAGCTGAGAGAGTCAAGGAGTGTCAAGGATTTGTCTAGGGGCCAAGTGGGACCTCGACAAAGCCCGATTGATCAGTTTCCATACTCTCAGGAGAGGCAGGCTAAAAAAAAAATGGGGGGGGGGGTGAAAAGTGTGTGTGTGTGGATAGAGCTGGGATTATACTCAAATCAGAAGACTTAAGTTTAAATCCAACTTCAGACACTTACTAGCTGTGTGACCCTAGGTTATCCATTGAACCCTCTTTCCCTCAGTTTTCTCATCTGTAAAATGAGCTGGAGAAGGATATGGAAAACCACTGTCTTTTCAGTATTCTTTTCATGACTACTATTGTTATTGTGCGTGGCAACGAAGTGACACAGTGGATGGTGTCAGGCCTAGAGTCAGGAAGACTCATTGTTTTGAGTTCAAATATAACCTCAGATACTTACTAGCTGTGTCACCCTGAATAGGTCACTTAACCCTGGTTGCCTCAGATTTCTCATCTGTAAAATGAGTTGGGAAAGAAAACCACTCCAGTGCCTCTAACAAGAAAACTCAAAATGGTATCATAAAGAGATAAAATACAACTGAAATGACTGAACATCTATCACATATACATATACCCAGGCTCACACATAGGTATATGCAGTATATATACACTGATACACATGCATCAATGTGTACATATACATATGAAGCTAGATGCATGAAGATATGTTTCTACACATACTGCTAGATGCATGCAAACATACATGCCTGGTCTGACTACTCCTCTGTCCTTTCTTAGCTCATCATCCCTATTATCCCCAAAGCTTTATTCTGGAACCTTTTCTTCCCTCTGTGTTGGTGACCTCATCAGCTCCAATGAGTTTAATGATCATCTCTATGCAAACAATTCATAAATCAATTTATACAGCCCCAGTCTCTTCCGAGCTCCATTCCTACCACACCAATTGTCTATTGGACATATAAAGCTAGATGTCCCAAGACATCTCAACTTTGACATGTCCAAAACAGAATTCATTACCTTTTCCATAAAACCTACCCCTCTTCCAAGCTTCCAGGTTTGTCACAGTATTCTTGACTCCTCACTTTCCCTTACCCTAGATTTCCATCAGTTACCTAATCTTTTTTATTTCTACATTGACAACATCTCTCATTTCTGACCCTTTTTCCTTATTCCTACATCTATGATCTTAGATCAGGCCTTCATCATCCACTGCTTACACTATTATAATGGCCTTTTATTTTTTTTTTAAACCCTTACCTTCTGTCTTGAATCAACACTGTGTATTGGTTCCCAGGCAGAAGAGTGGTAAGGGCTAGGCAATGGGGGTGAAAGTGATTGCCCAGGGTCACACAGCTAGGAAGTGTCTGAAGCCAGTTTTGAACCTAGGACCTCCTGTCTCTAGGCCTGGTCCTCAATCCACTGAATCACCCAGCTGCCCCTTAAAATGGCCTTTTAATTAGTCCCCTTCCCTCATGTTTTTCCCTACACCATTCTGTCCTTCACACTTCAGCCAAAATGATTTTTCCTGAGCATATTACTCCCCTACTCAATAAACTCCAGTGGTTCCCTACTACTTCAAAGGTAAAATTATAGACTTCTCCACTTAGCTTTTAAAAGCCTTTCATAACTTGGCCCCAACCTATCTTTTAAGCATCCTTACGTATTACTTCCTTTCCTTTACTGTATGGTCTAGACCAGAGATGACAAACCTTTTAGTGACCATGCTCTGTGCTCTGCCCCTCCCAGAGACCCTGGGCAACCCCCCACCTTACCCAGACAAGGGAGGAAGTGCTCCCATTAGGCTACTGGGCAGAGGGGCGGGTGAAATGAAAAAAAAATACCCTCAGCTCAATGGAGAGGAGGAAGGGTACAGCTCCTTCTAGTTCTTGCTAGTAACAAATTTTTATGGGCAATGGCTTGAGTGCCCACAGAGAGGTCTCTGCATGCTGGGGGTTTTTTTGGCACATGTGCCATAGGTTCACCATCATGGGTCTAGACAAATTGGTCTTTTCTCTATTCCTTAGGTAAAGCCTCTATTTACCAGCCTTTGCAATAGCCAGAGATTCTCTGACTCACAGATTTTCTCACTTCCTTCAAGTCAAATTAGGACAAGTTGATAAACATTTATTAAGCATTTAATGTATGCCAGGTAATATGCTAAATGCTAGAGAAAAAGAGGCAAAAGCAATCCCTGCCCTCAAGAAGCTCACAGTCAAGTAAAGGAATTAATATGAAAATAATTATATACCAATAATATATATAAAGGATAAATTGGAAGTCATCTCAGAAGAAAGATATTAAGACGGACTAGGAATGCAGCTAGGTGTCAAACCTGTAGTCAGAAGGACCCGGTTTCAAATCTAATTTCAGATACTTTCTAGCTGGATTACCCTGAGCAAGTCACTTAACCTCAATTGCCTAGTCCTTACTTCTCTTCTGCCTTGGAACCAATACTTAGTATTAAGGTTTGGTTTTATTTTTATTTTTATTTTTTTATATTTATATTTATTTATTTATTTTTAATTTTTTAAATTTAATTATATTTTATTTTTAAAATTTATATTAATTTTTAAAAAAAGACTGGGAAGAGCTTCTTGCAGAAGGTAGAATTTTAGCAGAGATTTGAAGGAAGCCAGGAGGCAAAGACAATGAAGGAGAATATTCTAAGTATGGGAGTCAGACAGTGAAAATGCATAGAGCTGGGAGATGGTATAGAGAACCAAAAGGAAGCCAGTACCACTAGAGTAAATTGAGGGTGGAGGTTGTAAGAAGATTTGAAATTTATTAGGACAGGTTACAAAAGGTTTTGAAAGCCAGAAATTTTTAGATTCAGTTCTGAGGAGATAATAGGGAGCTACTGGAATTTATTGAATGAGGGAAAGAAAAATGCAGTCAATTCTGTACTTCAGGAAAGTCTCTTTATTAGCTGAGTAGAGGGTGGACAGGAGATGGGAGAGATTTGAAGCAGAGACTAATTAGAGGGCCGTTTCAATAATATTTGTGTGAAGTGATAAAAGCCTACACCAGAGTAGTGGCAGTGTCAGAGGAGAGAAAAGGGTACATGAAATGTTACAAAGGAATAAATGACATTACTCAGCAATAGATTGAATAAGAGGGATGAGAGAGAATGAGAAATCAAAAATGACACGTAGGCAAAAATGAGCCTAGGTGATTGTGAGGATGTTGGTAATCTTTTTTTTTTTAAACCCTCACCTTCTGTCTTGGAATCAATACTGTGTATTGGTTCCAAGGCAGGAGAGTGGTAAGGACTAGGCAATGGGGGGTCAAGTGACTTGCCCACAGTCATGCAGTTAGGAAGTGTCAGAGGCCAGAATTGAACCTAGGACCTCCTATCTCTAAACCTGGCTCTCAATCCACTGAACTACCTAGCTGCCCCCTAGATGTTGGTAATCTTGACAATAGGACATATCCAAGTCACATTCAACAAGATTGATGACCACAGGAAGCATGCACAAAAAAACAAGGCAATTTTAGCTCTCTCTCTAGTTTAGGGCACCAAGAATCCTAATGAGATAACCATTCAATGAATTAATAGCAGAGAAGGTTTATTCTTACCTCCTAATGTACTCACTTAACACCCCACTGCCAAACATGATCCCATAGCACAGCTTACAAATCAATACACAGGCTTGCAACAGAATTAAACCCTACCTATTGTCTCCTCATAGTATCATAGAAAATCAAAGTCAGAAACTTACTTAGGCTATAACAGCAGCTCAGTAGCACTCTGTGCTATAGTAGATCTCAGACAACTAAAGAACAAAGGAAACTGGGGCAGTGTAAAATGGAGACTTGAATCCAGGACTTCAATCCCCAGGAGTCCTTGCTCCACTTCCCCAGAATGCTTTGTAATCTCACTGAATTCTCACCTGGGCTGAGAGCAAATCATTATTTAAAGGGTCTCTGCCCATGGTGGGGCCATTCTCTTCCTGTCTCTGCTGGCAAGCAGATGCATCTCATGATGTGAGTGAAATTGAATTGGGCCTTTCGGCCCACCTGGCACGTGACTTTCTTACTTGTATTTTTCTTAAATTCTCAACCTTAAATAAACCTCTAAAAATATAATACTCCTTGCAGAGAGAAACTAATTTCTACCTGCCTCAGTTTCTCTAAATTTTAATCTTAACAGTTGGTAACCACGAAGGGATAAAATACTCTCAATCTTCTGATTCTTTTATTTACTGATCTTTAGTTCAGCTTTAATAGCCAATGCCTAGAATTTTTTTTTAAGCCACGTTTCTCTGGTCAAGGTTTTTTTTACCCTTGCAAAACTGCTGCTCATTCCAGCCATTAGACAGCTCACCCCACCCGGCTGGGCCGCTTATCCCTACCTGCCTGCAACCATCCGCTCCAGACCGGTTTGCTGTTTGACCCGATTGCAGCTCTCCTGCCCACCCTAGCTGCCTGCTCCACCTCCCGGCCCTGCTGCTTGTCTGTGTTCCTGTCCTGGCCCTGTCTACCCCGTGTTCTCTCTCGCTCACCTGGCCTACCTGATTCAACCTAGATTGCAATCACCTGGTGACCTGCCTGCCCAACAAACTCTAGCCTTGGAGCAGATCACTCATCGCTCAGGACTCATTTCTACCAGCTGGTAACAAATGGGGGTATTGGCTCCATGTGGGCGGATTGGGCTCCACATGGGTGAATTGGAGCGTAGAAGGGGAGAGACAAGAGGGAAAGAAGAAAGGTTTTTTCAAGCAGGAACTTAAAAGCATAGCTATTTTACAAGGATATCTTTTAATTGCATTGATCCTTTTATTGACTTTACCTGTGTGCCAGGGAAAATATTCAGCTCCCTACAACCATTTAGCTAACAATGGGGAAAAAACTCTGCAGCTCAGTTCACTGAGAGCCAGGCTTAGAGATGGGAGATTCTCAGTTGAAATCTGGCCTGAGACACTTCATGGCCGTGTAGCCCTGAGCAGATCACTTGAACCTCCATTGCTTAACCATGACCAATCTGCCTTCTGACAATAGGCATCTAAATGTATAAAAACCCAAGGAACTTTAAAAAGACCAGAGGTTATATTTTTAAGGCATTTCAAACTCCAATGAAAATCTCTGTATTCTATTGCATTTTACTTTTTGTTTTGTTTATGGTTTAACTTTGTGATTTTAAGTTCATATATTACTGCATTCAATCTTATTCTGGTACACTGAATAATTTTAATGTGTTGAGTTTTAACTACTATTATATTCTGTTGCTTTTCCCCTATAACCATATTGAACAAATATCATTCTAATTAAGCCCATATCTGAAAACAGCCTTTCTAATTTTGACTTTGTAAATTGTCACACAGAGGATAGATGGACTTCATCAGAACTGGTTACAATTGTATAGCAATCTTTGGAGGATTTAACGTGCTAAATATCTCAATTGATTTTAAGAGTTTTTTAGACATGATTTTTAGAATTTTCTTAACAATCTCTGGTCATTTTTGCCTGCCCCTAACACGAGGTGTAAGACCCAGTCTAGTAGCTGAAGTGAAATACAATTATAACCCCCAACCTTCCTGCATTTCTAAATATGTGAATGGAAGTTGGGCAGTTAATCTCAGGGCATTTGTACCCCTAAAAAGCCTCCCAAAAAAGGAGCATCACGCATATTCTTCAGCTCATTACTTTACTTCCACCAGAATGATATCTAGATTTCTTGATGATGTTCTTAACCCAAAATAAGTTTTACTTTGTTTAAATACCAAGGTTGAAATATTTGCTACGTTTGTAAAAACTTGTGACAAATATCCATCAATTCATAGGCTTTTAAAAAATGCCTTACAGCAACTTATGTGAAATATGATAGTGTGCTTGTTTGCTATTGTAATTAATTGGGCTATTGAGAATTTTGGGGATATTGATAACTATATTTGTACTACTGTTCAATTCATTTGCTCATATTCACAGTGGATCATGGCCAGATATGAAGAGGAAATGGATCTCCTTTTTGGTGAGAAAGCTTTTTAATTTCTCTTGCCAATTGATTCACATACCTCATAACTCAGCCATGCATCCCTAAGTGATTCCTGTGTTTTTCAATCACCCTCAAGATGGGGAAATGTAAAAATGTTATTATTTTAAATTGCAAAGTTTAAATTTCTTTTAAGAAGAATTTTAGGTAAAGAAAGATGCTACCTCTCTGGATCCAGAAACTGAACTGTTGGAGAAGACACCATGAAGAAGCCTCCAGACCACAAGCTGCACAAGAAGATCAAAATTGAACTTTGGGTGTAGTTGATTGAACATTTATTTGTATGTATACTTTCATGCCAAAGGGGACTTCCCCCTAACTGGCTTTTTGTCAATGCATCTAGCAATTATTGGTTTTAGGTTTTTTTCCCCCCTCTTATCCTCAAATTGTTGTAATGTTTAAGTTGATTATGTTTTCATGATCCTTTTTGGGGAAACTTCTTTCCCAAATAATGATCAAACAGGGGAATCTAAAATGGAGACTTGAATCCAGGACTTCAATCCCCAGGAGTCCTTGCTCCACTTCCCCAGAATGCTTTGTAATCTCACTGAATTCTCACCTGGACTGAGAGCACATCATTATTTAAAGGGTCTCTGCCCATGGCGGGGCCTTTCTCTTCCTGTCTCTGCTGGCAAGCAGATGCATCTCATGATGTGAGTGAAATTGAATTGGGCCTTTCGGCCCACCTGGCACGTGACTTTCTTACTTGTATTTTTCTTAAATTCTCAACCTTAAATAACCTCTAAAAATATAATACTCCTTGCAGAGAGAAACTAATTTCTACCTGCCTCAGTTAACCTAAATTTTAATCTTAACAGCAGGACACTTATTCCAATCCAGTAAACTTGAGGGAAAGAGCCCAGCTTTCAATTAGGGTCAGTCCTATACCCCCAGAAATTAACTGGGTCAAAAGCAGGATGGCTATATATCTAAAACCAACAGCTAATATCATCTGCAATGGGGATAAACTAGATGCATTCCCAATAAGATCAGGAGTGAAACAAGGATGCCCATTATCACCCCTACTATTTGACATTGTACTAGAAACACTAGCAGTAGCAATTAGAGAAGATAAAGAAATTGAAGGCATCAAAATAGGCAAGGAGGAGACCAAGTTATCACTCTTTGCGGATGACATGATGGTCTACTTAAAGAATCCTAGAGATTTCAACCAAAAAGCTAATTGAAATAATCAACAACTTTAGCAAAGTTGCAGGATACAAAATAAACCCACATAAATCATCAGCTTTTCTATATATCTCCAACAAAGCTCAGCAGCAAGAACTAGAAAGAGAAATCCCATTCAAAATCACCTTAGACAAAATAAAATACCTAGGAATCTATCTCCCAAGACAAACACAGGAACTATATGAACACAACTACAAAACACTCGCCACACAACTAAAACTAGACCTGAACAAATGGAAAAACATTAACTGCTCATGGATAGGACGAGCCAATATAATAAAAATGACCATCCTACCCAAACTTATTTATCTATTTAGTGCCATACCCATTGAACTACCAAATACTTCTTCACTGATTTAGAAAAAACCATAACAAAATTCATTTGGAAGAACAAAAGATCAAGGATATCCAGGGAAATAATGAAAAAAAACACATATGATGGGGGCCTTGCAGTCCCTGACCTAAAACTATATTACAAAGCAGCAGTCATCAAAACAATTTGGTACTGGCTAAGAAACAGAAAGGAAGATCAGTGGAATAGACTGGGGGAAAGCGACCTCAGCAAGACAGTATACGATAAACCCAAAGATCCCAGCTTTTGGGACAAAAATCCACTATTCGATAAAAACTGCTGGGAAAATTGGAAGACAGTATGGGAGAGACTAGGAATAGATCAACACCTCACACCCTACACCAAGATAAATTCAAAATGGGTGAGTGACTTAAACATAAAGAAGGAAACCATAAGTAAATTGGGTAAACACAGAATAGTATACATGTCAGACCTTTGGGAGGGGAAAGGCTTTAAAACCAAGCAAGATATAGAAAGAATCACAAAATGTAAAATAAATAATTTTGACTACATCAAACTAAAAAGCTTTTGTACAAACAAAACCAATATAACTAAAATCAGAAGGGAAACAACAAATTGGGAAAAAATCTTCATAGAAACCTCTGACAAAGGTTTAATTACTCATATTTATAATGAGCTAAATCAATTGTACAAAAAATCAAGCCATTCTCCAATTGATAAATGGGCAAGGGACATGGATAGGCAGTTCTCAGATAAAGAAATCAAAACTATTAACAAGCACATGAAGAAGTGCTCTACATCTCTTATAATCAGAGAGATGCAAATCAAAACAACTCTGAGGTATCACCTCACACCTAGCAGATTGGCTAACATTACAGCAAAGGAAAGTAATGAATGCTGGAGGGGATGTGGCAAAGTAGGGACATTGATTCATTGCTGGTGGAGTTGTGAATTGATCCAACCATTCTGGAGGGCAATTTGGAGCTATGCCCAAAGGTCGACAAAAGAATATCTACCCTTTGACCCAGCCATAGCACTGCTGGGTCTGTACCCCAAAGAGATAATGGACAAAAAGACTTGTACAAAAATATTCATAGCTGCGCTCTTTGTGGTGGCCCAAAACTGGAAAACGAGGGGATGCCCATCAATTGGGGAATGGCTGAACAAACTGTGGTATATGTTGGTGATGGAGTACTATTGTGCTAAAAGGAATAATAAAGTGGAGAAGTTCCATGGAGACTGGAACAACCTCCAGGAAGTGATGCATAGCGAGAGGAGCAGAACCAGGAGAACATTGTACACAGAGACTAATACACTGTGGTATAATCGAACGTAATGGGCTTCTCCATTAGTGGCGGTGTAATGTCCCTGAACAACTTGCAGGGATCCAGGAGAAAAAAACACCATTCATAAGCAAAGGATAAACTATGGGAGTGGAAACACCGAGGAAAAGCAACTGCCTGAATACAGAGGTTGAGGGGACATGACAGAGGACAGACTCTAAATGAACACTCTAGTGCAAATACTATCAACAAAGCAATGGTTCAAATCAAGAAAACATCTAATGCCCAGTGGACTTACGCGTTGGCTATGGGGGGTGGGGGGGAGGAAAAGAAAATGATCTTTAACGAATAATGCTTGGAAATGATCAAATAAAATATATTTTAAAAAAAAAAAAGCAGGATGGCAAAACTCAAATTTCCTAGTATGAGAGTAAGCTGAGACAGCTTTAAAATATAAGCCAAAATGGCAGAGAAGGTACAAGGACCCATCTAATTTCTACTAAATTACCCTCCAAAAAGTCATGATATAACACTTCAAAACAAATTCTGGAGCAGCACAACCCACAAAATGACACAGTGAAATAATTTTTCAGCTCAAAACAATTTAGAAGGCAAGCACAAGGAATATAATGCAACAAGGTGAAGGTAGAGCACAGCATGCAAGGCAGCCCCCACTGTGGCATCAAGCCTTTGGCACCACTGAAACAGCAGCCAAAGTTTCAGGAACTCTTAGCCACAAATGGAAAGGTGGTCAGACAGCTGCTTAGAAGAAGATTACATGGGTCCCTTTGCTGGCTCTGGGTACAAGACTCGTGTTGCATTGCCCAAATGGTCACAGTCCTGGGGCCCAGTCACAGGGCAAAGAGGAGCACTAAGCATACACCAACACCTGTAACCACAGAGGAGCAAGGGATCCTGATCACAGTTCTAAGGAGTAAAAGAGTATTTGTGGTCACTCACAGACTACATCACAGACCCAGAGAGTATTAAACACAGCTTTCCTTACATCATACCACCTTGGAAGACCTGAAAGCAGACAGATCCCTAGAGCCAGTTCTGAAGGCAGTCACACAAAGAACCTGAAACTTAGAACAGTGCTCCCTTCACCACAGTTACAAAGGTCAACTTAAACAGTTTTTTTTAAACTAAAAGAAAAAGGCAGGAAAATGAGCAAATAACCAAAAAAGAAACAACATTGAAAATTATTTTGGCAACAGGGTAGACTCAGAAGAAGCCAACAAAAATCAAAACTGCTACATCTAAAATCTCCAAGAAAAATATTAATTGCTCTCAAGCCCAAAAAGAATTAATGAAGGAGCTCAAAAAGGATTTTAAAAAGTTGATCAAGAGGAGTAGAGGAAAAATTAGGAAAAGAAATGAGAGTGATACAAGAAAATCATTTTTTAAAAAGGACTCAACAACTTGGTAAAAGAGGCACATAAAAATACTGAAGAAATTAACATCTTAAAAAACAGTATAGGCCAGTTGATTAGAGGCACAAAAATCCAAAAAAGAAAAGAAATTTGGCAGAATTGGTCAAATGGGAAAAAATATTCAAAAATGCACTGAAAAGAAAAACTTGAAAAACAGAATTGGCTCTTTGGAAAAAGAGGTACAAAAATTCAATAAGGAAAAAAAATTATTTCCGAAATAGAATTGGTCAAATGAGAAAGGAGGTTCAAAAGCTCACTCAAGAAATCATGCCTTAAAAATGGAACTGGGCAAGTGGAAGCTAATGACTTCGTGGGATATCAAGAAACAATAAAAACAAAGTCAAGAATGAAAAAATAGAACAAAATATGAAATATCTCATGGGGAAAACAACTGACCTGGAAAAAAAAATCCAGGAGAGATAATTTAAG